>NC_086255.1:6608214-7242142 GCF_021018805.1 Prinia subflava | reverse complement strand
ACATCCAACAGTCAGAGTAAATCAAAAAACAGCAAAATCACTTAATTTTGAGATGAGGGGCTGTCTCCATAGCAGGTAACAGGTGAGATGGAGTTCACGTATTTGTGGATTGCTTTGTGGGTTTTTTTTTAATCTATGAAATTGGCAAAGCAAAATTTTTATTGACTTCAACACTGAGGTTTCTATGTACGAGGATCAGCACATCCAAGCAGTAAAACTTGTCTCTTATGAAGAGACAGCTGGTAAAACAGACCATGAGTGGTTCCAATCCCTGTTAGCCATAGCAGCACTCCAGCCCCAGGATCTCACAGCCACATGCCAGGGCTGCTGATGTTTGCTTTGAACTCAGGTGTTCAATTTTAGCCTAGGTAAGGATGCTGTAGTGCTCTTGCCTTCAGAAAGGGAAGGCATTTTCTGCACAGCAGAATGGGGTTTCAGATATGGCTACAGGGACAAAGTGATTACACAAATCTATTCTTATCTTGACTAGAATGAAAGTGCTGTTTGTCCTTCAGCTGTGGGAGGAGGATTGGAAATCGTGGAATAGGAGACAATGCAAGCCAAATGCTGAGCATGTAAAGGAAAATAAGTGCAAGGGGAGGTTTAAAACCCTACTTTCTTCAAGTTTCTCTAGATTACAATGATTGAGTTCTTATAGACTGTTTGTCCTGTGTAAAAATGTGTGGGCACAGGAGTGACTGAAGAGAGAACCCCCAAGGCTTGGAAGGCAGCCTGGATGGGGCAATAGTAAGAGACACATCTCATTGGTTTTGGTATAGCTGACATGGGAATACAGATTTAAGACTGATTTATTTTCTTTTCTTGGAGCTGCCCTCTATTATTAACACATCTTGCATTATAAAGCACGTCTCTGAATCTTTTTGTACAGACTTTAGCAAATGCCTTATTACAGCATTTGAAAGAAATTAAGCATTTTGTTCCCTTATGTCGCCTGTTGTGACACATTTAGATAGCCATCTGAAAGCCAGATTTTCAACAAACAAATATGCTAAAAGGGTACAGAAATATGTAGATATTTTATGAAAGAAGTATCATGAAGAGGGTCTGTTAAGGAGAGTGGTATCCAACTGTGTGGAAATAATTTCTATTTAGTATGACAATGGCATTTGCTAATTAACTGCTGTAAATTCCCTTTATGTTTGGCTGTCTATTTATTTGCATGGTAACATAAAGGCAACCACACTGAAAGTTCTGAATAGCCAGCTGGCTGCTTTTCAAATGTACAGCCTTTGAAATTGATTTGAAACTCCTTTGTGCAGTAAAACAAATACAAATTGTTGACGTACTGATGACACTGCACAAACTGCATTTTTGTGAAAGAGCAGAAACAATTATTTCTCCTTCCACAAAATGAATCACCAGGATGTAAACCTAAGCAGGATCTTTTCTGGCTGGACTAGAAACCTTAGATTAGCCAGTGTTTTTTCCAGGGGTGACATTTGTGATTCACAGTTTTTGTGAGCTGATTCATCTTGTTTCTCATACATCCAATTATATCAACAATTTAGTGATGGGTTTCTAACTCTTATAATTAATGTAGAGCACAGTTGTCTTGAAGTGTATGGCTTATACTGAGAGATGTTTGGGTGCATGAAGCCGTGTCTCAGTTTTGGAAGCTGCAGTGTGGGCATTCTCAGGGGCTCAGGTGAGGAAGTGCAGTGATGTGAGTGAGCACTGTCCTCTCTGGCCAGCTAAGGCCACATTTTCTTACTGCTACATGTAAAAAAGAGTCTGTTACCACGAGCTAGTCAGTAGTTCATTAAACTGTTGGACTTTTTATTATTATTATTCTGTCCTGAGGTTATGTCATTAGATATGACCTACTATTTTATCTTAGTCCTGCTATTCCAAGTTATTAGTGAGTTAGCAAATGGGAGTGAAGTCCTCCTTTGTGCAGAATGTTCTTATAGCCTTTTCTGGCTTTTTCCTCCTCAAATCCTGTGCAATGTGGTTTTGGTATGCTAAGTTAGATGAGTTAATCCATGTTTTCAAAACACAGAGTTGCTGCCTTGTGATGTTTTTTAAGGAGAGCTACCAAAATATTTACCTAAATGCCAGCCGGCTGTTCCAGCTCAGCTGATTTCCAGACTGCTGGCCTATAGTTTTGTGCAAATCTTGGCTATTAACTTCAAAGCCAGCTGGGGCATGTCTATATTACTTGGAGGAGATGTACCCTTGATTATTTCAAACTGTTCTGTAGTGGTTGTACACATCTTCATTTCTAATCTACGCCTTATGACATCTTGACACTCCGAGGACACTTCCAGCTCTCCATCCCAGCACAGAGGCTATTTCCTTTTTTTTTTAAAGACAGGGCAGAGAGAGACTAGTTGGATGTTGACCTCATCCTTAGAGTGACAAAATATATTTCTTCTTTGGCATTGAGATAATGCAGATGATGGTGTTTTACTTAAACTGAAGCTTGTAAAACTTCAGAACGTGCAGCAATACTTTATATGAAATGTGAGGCATCATTTTTAGGTACCTCCAGCTGACATGTGTTACAACAGCCACACTGCATGATGCAAATGGTGACAGAGCAAATTCCCTCGAAGGTACAGTATATTAGGCAGTCAAACACACATCTTGGCTCTCTCACAATCATTGGACTCTCAGGGCTATCACTGCTGAACTTGCTTCAGCATTAATGCTTTGTGGCATGTGAAGGACAGGGATCATCTTTCTCAGTTACTCTGGCCCACACAGAGCCTTCATTAGAACTTAGGTATTGAAATAAAGATATGGATATACCTTGCTGAACTGGGAACACAAAAGAGGAGAAGCTCTGTTAGCTTGTTCTGTGCCCTCCTTTAACTGATTAAAATGAGTAGAAAGCCTTGCAGTCCTGTACAGTTTCCTGGCTGTCACTCAGGTGGGTCAGGGAGAAAGGATTCACCAAGACTAAACTTCTCTGTTTGCCTGCAATCAGGAGGAGACAGTGGAAAGGGGACTTTCTAAGAGATCTAATCCTGCAATGCTGCATGACTTCTTTTGTCTCACCTCAAGCAATTATGCACATTCCTGTCACCTGCATCCTAGGGAAAGAGATATAGAGCTAAGGAGGCTGAAGTGTTATTTATGTTGACTGTCACACATAAAAACTGTGGCTAACTTCACCTCACTGGACTAGGCCTGATTGTCTCTTATCATGTATAAACACGTAATTGAGAAACAGTTTTTCATTCCACGTGTGGCTAAGGTCAACTTGGAAAGGAAGAAAGGTTGGAAGAGAGAAAATAGAAGTTTGTTTAGCATAAGCCTCCTGCTATTTATTTACATACCATATGCTTCCTAATGCACATTTGCACCGGGTGATTTTATTTGGATAGACAACTGAAACATCAAAACAGAAACAACAGTTTTTGCACAGTGAGAAGCTTCTATTGCAGCAGCTTGCCATCCACTGCAAAGTTCACTTCTCAGCTGAGCAGTTTTGAATGCAATACAAAGAGAGAAAGCTGGCACTTAGTTTCATTGTCACAATATTGAAAATCACCACAATTCATAACTATGCTCATTTCCCTTCCTTTAAAACAGTTCCACAGCTTCCAATATCACATTTTTGCTTAGTGTGCTGAAAAATACATTTATGCAAATACTCTGTCTGCTGAGTGTCAGTAATTGTTTCTGGGCCCGGCTGCCTTCTGCAACTGCATTACTTAGGTACAATGTCCAAAAGTTCACTATTTCTACCAAGAGGTTGTGACTTTCTCCCCTAAGGGGAAGAAAGCTCAGATTTGTGAGAGAAAAACCAGCAGAGCTGAATATTTAGCTGTTCTGTCCCCTCTGCAGGTCCCTAGTCCAGGACATGTCACCCAAACCTGCTGCAGCACGAGCTCTTTGTCCAGCTGAAGTGTCAGGGAGCACAGGAGGGAGGAGAAGGGATTATCCAGGGACTTATCAGGGATATAGGCTGGAGCTGAGGGCTGTGTGAGGGGCCTTGAAGGGTGAGTGTGTAGAGATTTTAGAAGACCTGTGGATTTGAGGAAGGCTTATGAGTGATGAAGCTGTAGGGTTAGGGAAGAATTGAGAAAGAAATCTGCTGGCTTATTTTTCCTCTCTCCTGCTTCCACTTTTCTTTCTCTGTGAGCTGCAAGTGAGGGATGTTTCTGTACCTGTGCCTATGAATGGTGAGACTTCATGATACAGGAATAAAGAGATTTAAACCCCTACAATTGTCCTGTTCCCAAAAGCATTCAGATTTATACTGTACCTACAGAAATAGACAGATTCATAGTTTCAAATATGCCTTCCATTTCCTTGGAAACAATGTTCACTTGAGCATAACAATGTGTTTATTAAGAAGGAAGTATTTTAAAAAAATAAGTTAGTTGTTTGGGGTTTTTTTTTGTGTGTGAAAAAGGAGAAGCCCGAGGGATGCCCTGAAGTGACAGGCAAAGAAGCAAAGCCTTATACAGTAACAAAATTAAACCATTAACAGATTTTGCTCAGTTCTAAATGGATCCATGATTAATTTCATTTTCCTGAAGGCTCTGGTCTTCAAAAGATGTCAAAGCAGAGCTTTGATACCCGTTAAACCAACATAAAGAAATACTGCTTTGCAAATGTTTGCCACTCCAGTTTTCAATGCTGCTTGTCAGCTGAAAATTAGCAACACTCATAAAAGCAGTTGCTAACTCAGCATCTCTGGGGCTTCCTAAATTCACATTCAAGTGAAGAACCTGGTGTTCTTTTTTTCCTTTTCCATATACATTAGTATGTTTTTCCTTGCATCATGTAGGAAGACTCTGACTGGTACAAAAGAGAACTCTCTGTACAGCTATCTAAGTGCCTTAAGTACAATTTCATAAATGAGGAAAGTTTGTTCTGAGTGGCTAAGTGAATAAAACTTGGAACCGCCGCGCTGGAAATTGAGTTTGTGATGCGAGCATTGCCAGAAGTGAACAATGTCCAATCCAAACTTTGTGCTTTGTAGGGCAGGAGAAATGAGATCTGTGCAACGTGAAGGGCTCGATGTGGACAGAGCAATCAATAGCAGTCAGTGGCAATGCTGAGGGGAGAGCTCCTGTCCTCCCACCGGAGGACTCCCGTCTTGCCAGCCACAGGGATGACAGTAATAGCTGCTCTTACCGTTTCCAGAGATGATGTTGTGTCTCTGATGAAAAACTGTTTAGCAGGGGCTTGGAGCATTTTCAGGCTTCAATTCAACAAAATATTGACAAATATATTTTAGGCTCATCATTCTGCAACAAAGCACAACAGAGCAGTCCCCCTGTCGCACTGGAACGCGCGTTCAGAGGAGCAGCCACTCTGCCACCTTTGGGAGAAACAAATTCTGTCTGATTAAAAGAAGCATTCCTTGCAATAACAGTGATAATTATGGATACATTAGTTAGCTGATTATATAAGTTGAATTCTATAAATTTCATTAGTGTGCACGCTTGTGTTATGTGACTCAAAAAATCAGGACGTTTCATAAGTGTTTCCTATTCAGACACATTAAAAATATTACTCTTTCCATCATGGTAAAGGGGTTTACAGAAACTTGAGTCAAATTACCTATTATATAAAAATGCATTTTGCAGGAAGTTAGAATGCTTTTGAGAAATTTACATCTATAGGTTAAAGCTGGCATTCCCAGAAATGGTTTATATTTTGTTCCAACAGTTGTGATAAAATTAAGGGATTTTAAAATATTTCTTTGGGAAGATTAACATTTTTTTTTCTTCTAGCCGGGACTAGAAATGCAGATTTATTTTACTTTCCTGTACTGTGCAATCGTACTGTGTGCAGCTGTGCAGTTTTTCCAAAAGCCCAGTCTCGGGCAGCTCAGGACTCTTGCACACCCACTGGGATTGTGGGTGCACAGAGGAAACAGAGTTTCCAGTGTGGTTTCCTCCAAAAATAATTTAGTGCACCAAAACTTTTTCTTAGCCAAAGACAGAAGGAGGGGACTATAGGGGATGAACTTGAAAACAAGGCTACCAGTGCAAATGGAATTTTTTGTGTCCCCCTCTTTCTGCTTTGCCAATTCCCTTCTGCTCAGCTCGTGTAGAAATTTGTACAGCACTTCCAAGTATTTATTCACAACTGCACCTGCAGTGAAAAGTCTTGGGTTTGACATCTGTGTGTTTTTTGACCCAGAAATTATTTATGAGATAAACTTCATTTCATTTTTGTGGTTTTCACCACTGCTGTAACATTTAATTAAATAGTAATAAGAAAGATCAATACATACAAGTTCTTTGTAGAAAAATATTGGGTGTTTTGTATTCCACAGTGTCATTTTTCATATTCAGAATCATTTCACTGTGAAAAAATTGTTACAGATAGGTGCCAACAAAATTCTTGTTAATCTTCCCTTTTAGATTAAAAAACATAAAAAGAGATCTTTATTTAAAATCTTTTTTATAGGAGGTTTCAGCTTATGCCTAATAAAATTCTTCCTATATGCTTAGCTTCAGATTGCAAGGAATGTGTCCTGAAGTTATGAACCCTCTGAAAGAGGGAAATAAAAGGATATCTAACAGATCATTAAGTACAGGGGCACTGTCAAGCGTAGCTTTAATGTCACAGAGCTCTCGCCTTTTAGAAAGTTTCAGTGCACAGTGATATTGAGTTTTAAATGTGGTGGTCAAGTGTTTGTAACACATGTATGGTCAGACTTAAGCAAAAGAAAAATCTTGGAGGTTTTTTTTTACCGCTATTCTGAGTGAAATACAATCCTAAAATGCAAGAAATAGACCTTGAAAATCAGCATTACATCTTTATTCAATGTAAAAGCTAAAAATTGAAATGAAGAACTTCTCAGAAAGCTACTTTTACATTTTTAAATTAAGATGTTAAATTTTTGAGAAATCTCAGGAGAAAAAAAACCCCTTTTTTTTGCCATAAAAGAGAGCTAAATTCATTTTGGATCCATAATCCTCTCTGAAGACCTCTTGAGTGGAAGAAGCACTCAGAAATGAAAACCAGGAACACAATAGTATCTGCAGCTTTGCAGTGAACCTCAGGTCACCTGTCATCTCTGTCAAACTCCCTTTTCCACTGCACTGAAGTGAGTAAAACAAGTGGTCACCATAAAAATGCCTTTAACATGGCAGTTTCAAGTGTCATTAACCTCTGTTCCATCTGCTTAAGGAGAATGTGGCCATCTAATTGCTAAGAATGTTGTTACACACAGAGCAGTCAAGCACGTGGATTTATCATACAGGGCCTGAAAAAACACAGCTCTCTTGGTGTTGTGCTGCTGTTGTTGGATTTGTGTGAATTCCCTCAACAAGTGAATTGCATGTTCCTCATTTGGGATTTAATTCATATGGAAAAGATGAATAAGCAAGGGAAAATCGGGGGGGTTTAACAGTTTGGTTTGTAGTTCTTTGGTTCCCGTTGAATCAGGGATGAACTTTTTTTCTTTAGGAAATTTTAGACCTTCAAGCATTAGTAGGTAAATTTTTTACCAGATAAAGAAAGAGATGTGAAAGTAATATGTCACCATATACAGTGAGTTCTGGGTGTTATCTACTTACTGTTTCCATAGCTGTACATACATTTTTATCTCTTATCCTCCTCCATCCTTTTACTCATCTGCTCTTCACTTCTTTCCACTTTAATCTACCCCTGTTTGTTCAACTTGTTACACCCTGAACACTTTTGAAAAGCCTGTGTTAGGAAATTTAAGTTTAGCATTAAGAACTTAAAGAAAAGGAAAGGTCATAGAAAAGATTCAGGACTGACTTTGTCAGCTACCTGTAATGTACACTTGATTTATTTGTCTCTCTGTTACTTTATTATTAATTCTCTCTCAACTCAATTTGCTAAGGAGTAAGAATGGTTTAGTGAAAAATGGGAAAAGGAAGGAAAACCCATGAAATTCTATGGATGTGCAGGAAACTTAAGATGAGGCATTCCTAATAAATATCCTTTTAGACATTGCTTTTGCTGAAGATATTAAATGAACCATCTTATTTCTTCACCCTGCATCCAGATCAGAATTATAAATAGCTATAACTAAAAATACCTCATGGCCCAAATAGTTTGAAATGTACTGTCAACATATTCTGGTCTGCTGGCTGGAAATGTTTGTAAGTTAATAAAATTGAACTGATTTTCTTCAAAGGTGAGATGTTTTGACATTCTTGGCAAGGTCAGTAAGTCAGATTGGAGTTTCAAGTGTTTAACTTGAGCTTCTCAGAGTAGAGAGCCAAAAAGCAAAATTGGAACTTCCAGGAAATTAATCTCCTTTTAAAAACCTAATAATCAAAGGGACAACCTAAGCAGTAAATTATTTTTCTTTTTTTCCCCTACACATTCATAAAATATAAGAAAAGGCATCCCAGAAGAGTTTTGTTTTTTTTTTTTTGAGAAAGTTCTGAGCCAAATCAACTCAATGAAGCATCAAATGCAATGATTTGGCAGAATGTTTAGTATAATGTAAATAGCAGGAAAACATTTGAGTAAGATGGAAAAGAAGTATTTGTGGTCATATGCATACTCCCTGAGATTAAACTTTTTTTAATCAAAATCTATAAAACCCAATAAATCTAATAATATAATAAAATTAGCTGATCCTATTATACCAAGCTGTTTCTGATTCTGCAAAAATTGCTATAACTTCTGAATAATTTGTTTGTAACTGTATCTGCATACAAACAAAAATGTATTTAGAAAAAATAATTAAAAAGCATAAATAGAAGCCTTTTGAATGCTCATTTCTTACTTCGTAATGATTAAAAATTTGGGTTGTTCCAGCATGCTGGTTTATTGCACAACTGCATTAAAAACTTATGTTTCTGGAATTGAACTATGGTTTAGTAATCCTTTTTAGAAGTAAATATTCTTTTTTAATGCAGGAAAATCTCTGTATTTCATAATGAAAGTAAAGCAGCAGCTTTTCAGAGCATTGAGTTTAACAGATGTGTGTAGCACATACCTGGTTGGCTGTGAGAAAAGTTGTAATGTCTAAGATTTTAAAGTTATTTTGGAAAACACATGGATATTTCTTTGGGTGAAATATCCTTCTGTTGAACTCCAAAAGAGTGGATGTCTGTACATCTGAGAGCATTTACATTTGAACAGAGTGATTGAACTTAGAGCACTGTATGCTTTGAATTAAATGCACACTCATCAAAATAATTAAAGGAATTGTAAGCTGAAGTGAGCACTGGTGGGAAGATGCAGTTCTCCTTTGTGTACTTGTCATCTATATGAGATGCAGTACTTGAATGTAATTTTCTCATTTTGAAATGAATATTTAATTAAATTACTTTAGAAATACTCATGGTTAATGAGAAAACTCAATTTGCCAAAAGTGTACTCTTGGAATACTTTTGTGACATTCCAAGCTTGAATCCTCATATGCAAGTATCATGCAAACATTATTGCTTTGGCAAGTGACCTTTACCATGGTTTGTTTTTTAATTGAGCAAGGTTATTGAATTTTCTAGAGTTTTAGGGGTTTGTTGGGTTTTTTTTAGCAGTGGTTTCTATGATGATGTTACACGTAAGACATGAAGACTAATTGCTGACAGTAAAAGCGTCTGGAATTGTAACTGATGCTTTTCTGCTTTTTAAAATATCAGGAAATGAGACATTTAATTTTTTTAAAAAAAATTTATTCGTTAGCATTTCCTGAAATATGTTTGCTGTGGATGGCAGCTCATCTTTTCCAGTAAATGTGAGAACTGTGATTGTGTCCAGCTTTTCTTTTCCAGCTGTCACTAGCAGAGTGTCATAATATTTAGAGATACACTCTATACCTGTCAGGGTTTGTTACAGTTCAGTGATGCATGATGAAGTGTGAGGGACACAGTCTTCCTACACTACTCACAGTATGAAGGCAGTGATGATACTTCACAATCACTCCCTGCTCAAGGTCAGGACAAAGAAACTCATCTCTGGTGCTCAACAACTCATTAATTGCTGAGTTCTAGAACTCAGGGCCAATTTCTTTAATACGCCTGTAATTTGGTGGAAAGGTTCCTGGGTGTTTATGAGAAATGCAGCAAACTTTTGTAACAAGTGCAATTTTTCCATGCAACTTCTTTCAAAATGAACTGATTTAATCATCTGAAATTATTTCCTTGCTCAAATCCTTTGAAATGAAATACGATAGCAATAAGCTTTTGCTATTTTACCTGAGGATTAGTCCTGCTGGTATTTGAAGATATTACTGAAAAGGTACCTCTGACTAATACTTATTCTGGTAATTTTTATAACATCTTGAAAAAAAATTAAAACTTGCTAGCTAAGGGATTATTATAAGCATATAAGAATAATATACACGTAACTCATTAGCCTTATTCTTCTGTTTTGCTAAAATATGCAATTTGAAGACTTTAACACCTCAGGTGCTCTTGGCTTATTTTGTGAATTCCATTTAAATGCATGCTAGTGGGAGTTATTCCATTAGAATATTTGCATGTGCTACTTTTCCAGTTGCTAATTATCTAATAAAAAATACTTGCTAATTTACAGATGTTGTGTTGCTGCACTATTGTCCTGAACCTTTCTTTCTCCTACACTGTTCCCTTGAAATCATAGGGCCATAAAGGAGGTATGACTAATTACATTACTAATGGCATATTGAGGTGTTTAGATCCTTCTTTTTAGTTATTTCTTTCATCCAAACAAATACATTAAAAAATCTCAATTTTCTGCTAAAGATCTACAACTCAGCAAACTTGAGCAATATTTTAAAAAAATGCTGTTCAAATCACACAATAGAAAAATTCCTTCACACAGAGCAGTTTCAAGTAGAAAGGAGTTTTGAAAATCTGAAAGTTGTTACAAAAAAAACCAACCTTTAAATGACAATAAGAGTAAAAAAGTTTTGTGCATTTTCTGAAAAGTAAAAACCTTGGACAAGCTCTTCCACCAAGCTCCTGGGTAACATCTCTCCAAACACAGAAATGAATTTATCACGTCTGCTGCTTTCCTTAAATATTTATCTGAAATATCTTTGGCTGGATAATTTTAAAGGGATCAACAAAAGAGAGACAAGAATTTGTCTGAGGTTTGGAAAAGTGCTTATACAAAGGCTGAAGTTCTCGATGTAGTTGACAGAAGGAAGGTTAAGGTGAGCTGGTTAAAGTTTATCTCATCTTTAGAGAGAAAATTGCTAGCTCTAAGTTGAATTCTTTAATGTAGCAGGAAATGGTAGAGCAAGATTCTATAAAGAGAAATGGAATTTCACAAAGGTTTCAGGGGTTCTCTATCACTAAATAAATGTTGTATGGTTGGTGCATAAAGTACTGGGGGCAATTCTTTAAAGGATGTTACGGATCAAGTCAGAGCGGATCGTCCTAATGGCTCCTTGGTGGGCCATTGGTTTGGTCCTTGTGCAGGCATTGAAATGTCACCTCCTCCAAAAGTGGGCATCGTTCTTCTTTCGTGCACATACCCATCTATTCCTGCATTTTCTTAGTTTATGAGATCTGATGTGTCTGATCATGAGGTAGGACAGCAGCTGGCAGGTCTCTATTACAGTTGTCATAGCTTACTTGAAAATAATTGCAAGTGCAAATAACTACACTCAGTTTGTGTATCTTCTATTTTGTTCCTAATCAGTACAGGCAGGTATTTTTCTGGTTTTCTGCTTTATTGTACCACATTATAACCTATTTTGCCTCAAACATCACACGTGTTTGATGTCCCATAGCTAAGGAAAATATTGAAATATATTAACAGTAGGTTGTCATTAGTTTGAGTTGGTCTCCTTCCATGACTGAGCTGTGTATTGTCTGCCAGGTTGTGTGTGGAACAATTTCATTTTCACTGGTGTAGCATAAACCCCGTCATGCAATGACAATTACTGAGACCTATATCCCATAAAATGTACTTCATTTTTTTTCCTCCTTCTGCAGTGTTTAGGAACAACTTAGACCCCTTCAGCACTTGGGAGATTTACACTGAAATCATTGCCACCAAATTGGATTTTTAAGCGTAGATTGCAAATCTTTTAAAGCATTTATTTGAATGTGTGTCATATGCTGCAATTAACTTGCCATTACTTGCAGCTGCCCTTTCCAGTGAAAAGATTAGAAATAGGAATTTATAATCAGGGAACCTCAACACAGCTGTCAGAAAAGACTTGGGATCAGTACAAGTAGTCTCAAGGGACAACTTGAAAGGCAGATTTGAACTGTGAACTTCTGTGTCAGAATTTTGATTGCCAAGGACCCCTCTAGGTCACACAACAAGGATAATGAGAACTACAGACTTAAATGCTCTTGGACAAAAGTTTATTATAACTGCACCGAGAAATAGCCCAAATATGTCAAAGTAGATTCATGGTTATTACTGAAACAATGCATTAATGTTGGCAGTCACTTGAAATATGGTATGTATATAATAGTTTCATTTAGTATCACTTAAAGGTCTCTATTGCAAAGAGGCATGACCTGTCACTGATGTATGCTGCTATAACAAAATATGAGAGTTATACCTTTCCTTTGACAAATTTCAGATCAGTCATCTTCTGCTCAAAATGAGAGGAATGTAGGATAAGTTATAAAGAATTTAATTTGGCTTTGTGCTTTAATTTGGTTTTTTTTAGAAATTTAGGTGATTTTCCCCAAAATAAAAGATCAGGAGATTAGGTATCGTTCTTATCATAACTTAGAAAAACAACCCTTTACCCATAATGAAAGGAAAAAGTAGCTTTAAAATTCCTTGGGTTTTAACCTATTTTTTTATGATGGCTGAAGAGACTTCATTTGAAATAACATTCCCAGATGTATATGAAGTTCATTCTGAGATTCATAATTCAGAAATATTGTATGCCAAAATAAATCTATAATGAGAAAGTGTCTGTCTCTGCCATAGAAATGACAGAAACTAGAAGAAATTATGGCTTTTCTGAAGGAAAATAAAAGTTTTCTTCTGTAGTGTCTGTCTGCTGCTACCTTTGGAGACAAAAAATGTTTCTGTTGCTGTTGAGGTGTTGTGACATGGTTTTCAAACTGACTTGCATGCCATGCCATGGTGATTGGGAAGACACTGAATGTCACCAGCTTCCAATAGGAATATGGAAAACAAGATTAGTGCCTCCACACAGTGCAGCAAATAACTTTGTTACAGCAGCTGGTGCTAGGAAGATTGTGAGTTTGTATTTTACCATAAACTGATACCTCTGAGATGACAGCAATGATTTCATGAATTCCATTTCTGCAATTTTTAATTCACTTTAAATCACAATTTTTAAATTTTAAAGCAGAAATGAAATAAGGAAAGTTCTTGGAAAAAAAAAAACCAAACAACTAAAAATCTTGCTTTACAAAAGAGCAGCTGCAGTTTATTCTGATAGTGAAATCTGTCAAGTTTGAGATTTAATTTCTAAAATGTTTTCAGAAGTGTAGCCCTATTGAGGAGACCGTATTGACTGTGTAATTCAGAATGCAACAAAACAGTGAAAGAAGAGTTTAATAAGGTGGAACTGATTGGGTTGGACATTCGTATACCTCTGTGAGTATTGTTTAATTGTCCATGAGATTGAGTTGTTAAATAAGCAGACTAATACAAACTGAGTAATACAAGAAAGAGAACTAATATGAGATCACAAAAATAATTTTGTTTCTAATATATAGTTCTTAATTATTGTGTTCTGCACTCAGTGCTGTATGCTTGAAAGCTTACAGTTCACATCTGCGTTGAAGGAAGTAAAAAAAAGTTATGTGTCAATACTTTAAACTTCACTCAGGTACATACAATATGTGCTTGAATTTTAAGACATGGAACAAATAAAAGATTACTTGGTTGACACTATAGGTATGCCTGGAAGGTGTAATAGAGAAAAATTTACATTGAATTTTTGATCTTATTTCACAAATACAAAGTGAGTGGCTGACTGAGAACTAGATGACCACACCAGGAATGCACACAGGATCGATTCTTCATTTCAGAATGATGGTCTGTCTTTCAGATGTAAATGTGTTTGTTCTTTCTGGTCCAGCTGTGCCAGTGGAAAAGTTATAATCCTATTTCTTAGTTCAGCTGCTCCTCATTGCTGTGTGCTGGGGGCTCCCTGCTCCCAGCTGTGCTGAGGGGGTTGCCAGGGCTCACTTAGCCCATTTCAGTCAGAATCACCCAGGCTTGCAAAGCACTGTTTAAATAACTGAGGCTAAGGTGGGGCTAATTATCTTTGGCTCAGAGGGGTCCATTGACTGAGTTGGCTTTCACCATGTCTGGAAAAAGTAAGTGACTGCTACCTTTAACTTGTCATTTCTTGTTTATTCCACCCAACTTGGGCTCCTCAGGATGGCCCTGTGCTGGTTGTTGTGCTGAGGGGAGACTTCTCTAAGCTGTGTTGGCACTGGCCAACCTCACACATCCCCATGAGAAGTTTGATAGCTACAGGGGTGTTCCACAGAGTGTCTGTGCAGTGTGTGTGTGTTCTGAGAAGGTCGAGGGGATCCTGCAGGATTGGACAGTCAGTGGGGAAAAAGAATCGTTCTTGGTTTGCTTCTATCTGGTTATATGTAAATGACATGAATTGATGAGATTTCTCCACCTCATAAATGAAATGAAGGAATTTCATTTGTCTTGCTTCCAGAGTGGCTTCTGTGCTCTCTGCAGTCAGCATTTTCTTAAAGACCCTTTTTTCCAGGAAGTCTGTGTGACTTTGTGAATTTTGTATTTTGTAATTCAGGCTGTATTAGGGGCAAACTGTTGGATGGCTGTGAGAGAAGTGGCTAAGTATTTCACTAGGAAGCATTTTTGTAATGGTTGATCTTTCACTGAATGGGAAACAAGCATAAAAGATAATGAACTTCAGCTGAATGTCACCTAAGCATTAAAAAAAGTGTTCCCTTGGGACCAATGTTGACTGAGTTTTAGAAACAGATTTCTAAATAGCTGATTTGATGAAATGTTCTCTACTTCACTGTTCTGTGGTGAGCTGGGTATGATACTTCGAGCAGCTACACAGTTTTTTGGATTTATGATAATTGATGTGGGATGTCTGCTGTAAGAGTGACTTATTCATGTAAATTAACACTCACAAATTTCTTCTCAAGTATCCCTTTGTAGGCTAACATACACTATAAGTAATTTAATTTGTTAATCATGAAAACAGCTGTTTCATCAAATCACCATATTTTGAATTCTGCCAGTGTTAACAAGCAATGAAAATGCTTTTCAAGTAGAAAGTCGGCAGGATTCTAAGTTAACAGAAAGACATCTATGGTTTACACCAAGGAGGCTCTGACTCATTATCATTAGCATTTTACCAATGCACTGTAAAAGATAAACGGGTTCTTAGAGCTAACAGAGCACTGGGTGAGTTGGCACTGATGTTTGTGGGAATGAAAAGTCAGAATGAGTTGGATTTAAATAACTGTGGTGCGCTAGTCAGATTAATCATGTGAGTTTTGTTTGACGAAATATGAGATGCTGGGGAAAAAATTTACTATGAGGAGTTTGTTCTCTGTGCCCTCTTTGGGACTGTTAGATGTGATGGGTTGTGGCTGTAATCACTCTGAAACCTCAGGACACATTTGAATTGAATAACATTGCAAAGCTATAAAATAAAATTCATTGCATTAAAAATAATTCTTTAAAGTTCAGTAAATTCAGATGAAATGACAGCAGCTCTTCAGCTGTTAGAATGAATTCATTAAGTTATCAAAATCAGGCATATGTATTTTGCATAAATCAGGTAAAACTGTGAATTCAAAAATGTTAATATAATTTTTCTGACAGAAAATTATTATAGAGTATAATTACATTCATAATAAAATTTGGTATTTGGGAAGGCCTTTTATGGGGCAGATTTTTTCTCCTGCTTTCTACCCTTACACACTATCACACATTTTCAGTTTTTCCTACCTGTTTGTTGGTGTTAATTCTGGCTCTGGCTGAGAGAGGGCAAAATATTCTCAGTATACCAGGAGAGTGAGTTATAAGCTGCACTGAATCTACTTTCCAAGAGAATGCTCCCCTCATACTTCTCTTGGCAACCATTAACAGCCACACTTTAAAATGCTGCCAGGGCTCCTGAGGATCCTTGATATCGATCTTATCTGAGGGAAACGTCTGCTACCTTGGTCTTGATCTTCCTCGAGTATTGTGCACTCCAAAAGTGCAAATTTCACTCTGCCTAGTGACAGGTAGCTTTAATAGAAGCAAAGAAAATCAGAATCTCTTAGTAAAGGAATATTACAGCAATACAGTAACAAAGTCAAGAGGGATATGTATTAAGATTTCTTTAAGATTGTGTAGTATCTCCTGGATAGAGATTTGAGAGTCCATTGGCACACCTGTCTGGAAATAAATCTGTGTGGAAGAGAAAAGAAGGTGGAATTTGTAGCAGACAGAATGAAGTGACCATTTTGTTTTGCAAAATAATCTACAGTTCGAGAGGAGTCATGATGACATGAAGGACTCGTGGCACTCTGCCACTGCTGTACTGCTGGGCACAGGTGCCAGAGAGAGAGTTTAGTGCAGACCCATATGTCATCAGACCTGAAAAGGCTCAAGGAACCTTGTTCCAAAGCTAAGAACTCCTGAATGTGGGTTGCTCAAGCTCCTACATAATTCATGTCCTTTATATTGGTGTGAAGGTTGTCTTTTATAACCTGATCACAGGGTTTAACCTGTTTTCTCAGGAAAAAGCAAAAGTCATCATATTAATATCCCCCCTGCCAAATTTCTAGTTTATCTCTAAGGTAATAAAGTACAGGATCCTCTTTGACTATAAAAAATAGTCAGGTTGTTTCTAATGTGTTTCTAATTATAATTCTTAGGAAAAAAGAATACATTTTATATGAAGTGTATGCACTCTTGGAAAAAAATCACTTTGAATGTTAAATGTGGAAAAAATCTACCTTAATTAAAATTTGATAAAATTATGGGAAATAACTTTATTTCCTTGCAATAAGAAAAACCAAGAAAAATCTCTTAACTACTTTTCCCAGTGTAAAGTGATGGATGATCAAAGTAGTTAGAGGCTGTAACTGACCACTCAGAGCATATGAGATCAAGGCTTTTCACATTATGCAGGAAAATGGTTTAGTGCTTACTTTTTAATATATATCTTTTTAATTTTACAAATTTTACTTTTGTTTGTGAAAATAACTTACTAAACGTGCCACAATTAACTATTTTTTTTAGCTGCAGAGTTACCTTTGCATAAGTGACTATCACTTTAATCAAGTACAATTATCAGTTTCGGTAATTTTTCTGCAAAATTAGCAAAATATCTTGTATTTCCAGTTTATGAAGCAATTGCTTCCTATGTGTTATGAGAATAGACAATATTGAATTCTGATGCAGACCCATAATGTAAGAAAGCTGAGTCAAATTTGCAAGCTGTGATATGATTGATCTATTTTAATGCTTGTGGACTCATCCACTTTTAAGAGGGCTGAACGCATTTCAGGCTGACACTTGAAAATCAAAATAAAGCATTAGAGTAAATTATTAAATCCCAATAGGAAATGAAATGAGGTAGACAAGAATTTGGCTGCTATGCTGCTCTGTAAAGTTCCACAAAGGGGACAATGTGAAGGCTGAGGAGTGAAATTTTGGGTTGGTTTATTGGCTTGCAGATTTCTGTCAGTACAGAGTTCTTTAAAAAGTGTCACACCATCCGTGTGCCCTCATTAATGAGAGAGAGCCCATCAACTCTTCAGCCAGAAGGAATAATCCTGCCAAATTACCTTGCACAGATCCTGCAGTGGGCTTTCTGGTAGTGTGCCAGATGTTATTTTTTCTTGCTGAATAGTAATTTTCTTTCCATAATTCTCCACACCAAATAAAATACTGTTATTAAAACTACTTTTTCAAGGCTTAGAGAGCATTTTAGGAAGTTTTGTTTGAACACAAGAATTCTGTTAGGACTCAGAAGTAAAAGAGGGCTACACCTAAAATGTCCAAGATCTCAGGAAACTGTAACTTCATCAAGAGGGATTTCATTGAAATTAGTAGATTGACAGGTGACATTCCAGAGGGAGATTGACATCTCATAATATCCTTGGAAGTGGTTTCTTTCTCTGTTTCTCTTGCTCCTGTTGACACCTGTGGATATCTGCAGTTTGGTTTCAGTGGGAAAAAACAGAGTTAGTGCCCATTTGTAGGATGTGTGAATGTGTAGCTATGCCAGTGTTGTGGACAGTATTTCCCAGATTACACGTTTATTTTTAAGTAAACTGCCCACCTGGAGCAGAAGAATCCATTTCCCTGGTGCCCTGAAGGTGTGTTCCTGTTGATTGTCTAAGCAGAATTAATTCAGTGTCTGTGGGCCAGGAACATTTTACTGCCTTACTGGAATGGAGAACCAGAGCATTTCTGGTGAGGAAGAAAAACTGCAGCTTTTGTGAAAACACAAGGCCATGAGTAGGAGCAGGTTCTTCCCTGTGGGATCAAACCCTGTTGCGCTATTTACTTGTTGAGAACAATGTAGCTCATGTGGTTCCTTGCTGTGGTAAATTATTTGGCCAGAAAACAAAAACCAAACAAAAATAAAAATGGGGAAAAAAAAAAAAAGAGAGAGGGAGAAAGTGGTGGGATACAGAGAATAACCTTGGCTTTTGGTCCCAAACTGGAGACCAGTGCTCAGGGTGCAGTACAACAAAGCATATGCTGTTCTTCCTGCATTAGGAATCCTTTAGTTAAGACTTTACATCTTGGTGGAATTTTCTTTAGTGGTGCCTGTTTGTTGTAAATGTAGAGAAAGGCAAAATAAAATTATGCAACATTTAGGAATTGTACCTCAGCCAAAGTGGCTTACATTCATTTGAAACATCATCTGTCTCAGTAATTAGAATACTTACAGTTAACAGGGACCTGGCCCAAACTGTTTGGTTTTGGACTGTGTTCTGTTGAAGCATCTGCCCTTGAGTTAATTTTTTAAAATTTCGCAGTATGTTCTAGCTGTGGTCTGCATATCTAATTCCTCTTGGATATTTTGATACCATTATGGATACATGATGGTTTCAGACTAAAAAAATCTTGAAATTTTCTGTGTGGATAGAATACAGAGCTATAGTATTTTCCATTATGAGAAAATGTTTCTCATTTTTTTTTTAATTTCACAAACTTGTATTTCTAAAAAAAATTTAAAACCTTTAGGATGTTGGGCAAAGAATCCCTTTTTCACCTCAGTGACTTTCTAAGGTTAAAAAATGCATCAGAAAAGTGGGAAATTCTGTGACATGATGAGCAATAAATATTATGCTAGAGTAGTAGAAAATTACATTAATTTTGTTATTTTAAAGGACAACCATTCCAGTTGAGTTACAGTATTTTAAAGGCATGTGATGGGACTAGTTTGATATATTTGCCTAACATTATTTTGTGAATTATTTAACTGGTACTTC
The DNA here is from genome assembly GCF_021018805.1 of Prinia subflava. Taxonomy (NCBI): domain Eukaryota; kingdom Metazoa; phylum Chordata; class Aves; order Passeriformes; family Cisticolidae; genus Prinia; species Prinia subflava. The sequence goes on along the minus strand of NC_086255.1, from coordinate 7,222,844 downwards.
CATTTGTATTGCTGAAAAAGAGATGCAGAAATTCTAGTTTAGATTATTAAAATATTTAAGAACATTGGGATAGCTGTCACTTGAGGAACAAGTGGATATCAGTCTCTCCAAATCAAAGTAATATGGAAACATTACAGAATTTTAATTCCAGAAGTTGAAAAAAATCAACATTTTTAATATTAATTAATAAATAGAGGGAAAATTTCCATTACTTTTTGATTTTAGATTTCCTCTCATGCTTCATGGGTAAGAAGGAAAAGAGAAAAATCTTTGAAGAATAGAGCGTTGATGATGTCAGTTGAGGAACTCTGACAGGAAATTGATATAAGACTTGTTCTTGTACCATATATAACTGTAATATCACTATGGTGTGTGTATATACATCTACATCTGTTGTATATATTTGTCATACAGAAGAGGATATTTTTTCTTTCCCCTGGAGGGTTACAAGGCCCTATAGAGATTAAGAAAAGTAAGAATTTTCTATGTGTTACTTTTCAATCAAATATCTCAAACTTCTGCACAAAAAATGAGTGCTACCATTCCAGTCAGAGCTGGAGAAAATAAAGTCTGGGGTGTTCATAGCACAGTGCAGCTCACAGGTTCAGCCTGGGCAGAGACAGGGGGTTAAAACTCTGCTTCTCTTGTTCCCACCGTACTGGCAGCTCTGACAAATGCCATTTAGTGTTTTCCTGTTACGAGGTCACTGCTAATGACACCTGAAATGCAGATGTGAAGTGAAGGTGTGAAAAATGCTTAATAGCTGTTTTGTCAGGGAAAAGTTATACATGAAACCACTTTGTACTTTTTATTGGAACAATTCAGCTATTAAGGCATATTTAACAATTCCAATTTTTTGATGCGTGGTATGCCGTAATTACCATCAATTTTTATTATTTTTGGCAAATGATCATTGCTGTGCTCAGAGGACTTCACCTAGACAGATTTTTTCCATTTCATGCAGCACAAAAGCAGTTTTTTAGCTCCTCTAGCAGTGCTTATGTTCAATCCACCATATGAAGCAGCGACCTATTACCTGGATGGTTCAAAGGCTTAGCAATACATGTATTTGGATTTAGATTGGCTTCCACTGTCCTAGAAGTTAAGCTCAGCCATTTAGAGCTCCTAGAAATCATCCTGGAACAGTGAATTTAATTGAGCATTGGTTAGTAAGAAAATAGTATGTAGAAAATCTTAAAATTGAGTACCCTTAAACCAGTGGAGTTACTGCCCCATACTAAGGAATCCTTGGCCATATCACATTTTAGATGCAGTCATCAGGCTTTGACTTGCTAGCTCATATTCTTCTGACAGAACTGAGTGACTGTTGTGAAATATTTAGCATTTTCCTAAACCATCATCTTTTGCATTAAAAAATTAAGTATGTTTTAATTTTATCGGTATCATGTTTGACCACTACAATGCTTTTGCCTTCCTTATGTAGTAATGACAGCAGAGGAAGGCATTCAGAGTAAATGAATATACTTCTAGGCTACTTAAGAATGTTATAGTTCTTTCTGATCTTTGGTATTCCTTGTGCCAAGTGAACAACGTGCTGTGTTAGGCACAGCTCAATAGTGGAATATATACATCAGCAAAAATTCACCCACTTTCCTTGGCCTTGGGTGGCCCTGGGGACCCTCGTGGTTCTTGTGTCACTAATGGGTCTTCATAAGTGGATCTGCTCTTCAGATTCCCAAGGGATGATTTTGTTCCCTGTGCCTGCTTACCCAGATGATGTCTGAAACTTTCAGGAGCTTTGTCATTGCCTGGCTTGTAACTAAAGGATGTGCTCTTGGCTGTGCTCCAGAATAATCCGTTCACTTGCTTGATGTCCTGTAGCCTGGGGATGAGGAGAAAGTGACTCCACCAAATAATGAAGTCTCTACTCTTATTGGCTGGATGGCAGTTCTATACAATAATAAAGTAAAGTAATTAATGTATCTTAATTATAGTCCTCTTTAAAAATCCATTGCCTTAGCATATTTTTCCAATAATGTGCAGCTAGAAGAACAAACCCAGAAAATATACAGATGCAACTTTGTTAATAATTCATACACACATTTTAAGTGCAGTTTGGATGAGGTACAAAAACAGAGGAAGTACTGAGCACTTTTTTTTCACTTTTCAATGACTTGGTTATATTTTTTTCAAAGATTCTTTTTCACACTGTATTGCTTTGAGGATCATGAAGACCACCATTACCTATCTAGAGATTGCACTGGAAAATGCTGATTTTTTTTTAATTGCAACTAGCTTATCATCAGTAAAAGTAGCAAAGATTTTGAAAGGCATGAGCAGATATCTTCCCTAAGTTTGTGATAGCCATGTATCTTTCTGTCCAGAAAATATTTTTAAGAAGCCTTAGTATTTGGCATTTCATTTCGTAGATCAGAGAGTGAGTAATTGCAGACTTCCCTTCTTTTTCTTCCAAAATTGAGGAGGGGGAAAATGTAAATGATTTAAAAGCAATTAGCTGCATGCATATTGTCCTGGCAAACCCTTTCCTATGTAAATTTTGAGGCAAGAGTGATTTATCTGTCTTGTTGATATGAAACAGGGGAAAACCAAGGCTGCCCTTCTAAACTGATGTAGGTTGCTTTCCGTTCTAATTTTATTGTTATAGAAAAATAAGACAATTATGAAATCAGTTTTAGTCAAGAGTAATAGCATCCTAAAATGATATTATTATTTATTCATGCTTAGTTAAATATAACTGTAACATGAAATAAATGATTATCTGTTTTGGATATTATTTCATCATAAGGCCTTTGAAGGTCATTTGGACTATGCAACTAATTAATGTTTTATTTCCAGCCTTCCTTAATTATTCTTGCCAGATGGTCCTTTATTTGTGTTATTGCTTAGAGTTTCCAGCTGAGGTTGTTTGATTGTTGAAGAAAAATATGTGATGGCACCATAAGATAACTGTAATTGAATTGTTAGGTATGTTAGAACATTCAAGCCTTCTGTCCCTGCTTTAGCCACATCTGGGAAATAAGTTTGTTAACAAAGTGCTTTGGCACCTCTTTGAATACTTGATGTGATATATGAAAATGTTTCGAGCAAGCTCAATTAGTGTAAAAGCCTGTAGAAATGGAACTCTGGTAGCTTCTCATTCATTTATGAGTTACAAAATCTTCTGGGTAAAATGTACGAATGGGTAAACTACCAGGTGGTTGGTTTTGTTTAGGCTTTTGTTTGGTGGTGTTTGTTGGCATCTGACTTCCTTTTCTCACATCTAGACAGTATTGCTTTTGTGTTTATAACAAAAAGGTAAATAACAAAAGACAAAATAATGTGATGAAAGCATAGTAATAGTCACAATTTTTGGATATTAGGTTGACTTTGGTAAATAGCATCTTGGAAGAGCTCATTTCTAAGAGGGTTAGCTACAACACTGGCAGATGCCAGATTTGGGACCAGGAATGTAAATACAGCGTTTACAGTAAACTGTTTTGTTTTAATCAGTCATCAACATTGTTTGCATTGTGCTAGTAAATAAGTATTACACTTGTTCTTTGAAAGCCCCATGGTGCCAGGTTCTATATAGCAACAAATAAGAATGCGTGTTCTAAAAAAGCAGAGGCAACGAGAGGAAAAATGGTGCATGATAGTGCACAAATGCACAGTTTAGTTCCAAATACTTGTCTCATCTCTTCTCTCTCTTTTCAAGCCATTGTTTTTACTATTTTTCTGTAATCATTGCAAAGAGCAGTTTTGGGAAATGGAGATGAGTTTACAGAAGATATTGAATATGTTTTACAGATATGTGTGTCAGGGTAGCTGAGAAGAAAGAGTTCAAGTGTTTGTGTGGGAAATTGATTAATGGATAAATAAGAAAGGTATTGACACAAAGGTTCAAGATCAGAAGGAAAAATTGGCTCATCTAGGAAGTGAAAAGTGAGATGTATTTTTTTCATTCATAGCTGTGTCCTTCAAGAAACTTGGGAAGAATGTTCTGTTAAAAAAAGATAAATCAACTACAAATCTGAAATTGCAAGAAAAAAGCTTACCATAGCAATGGATGAGAGTTTGTTGAATAAGGATAGGTTAGAGTCTACTTTCCTCAGTTGCTTTCTTTTGTGTTGTATTTACTAGCTAGAAAATGCTCTGGAAGAAAACTGTCATTCTGGTTGTGGAAATCAGCTCCCAGTGTTGAAAATATGGATGTGCTGTACCAAGTCTGACCAATCTAGCACAGCATTTAGAAATACTGGTAAATTTTTGTGCTGCCTCTTGCTGCTGGAGTGTGTGTTTAGCAGCTCAGTGTATCTCCTCAGCAAATCCTCCCTCATTTAGCTGAGCAGCAGAGAAATCCTCTCCCCCTCAGAGTTATCAGAGATGGGTGTTCTTGGCTTCTGAGCGCTCTGAGGGTAAATTCTGGATTTTGGGGGAGATGGGAGGCAGCTGCTGCCTTTCAGAGCACAAATGTAGTCTGCCACGGAGCAGGATGGAGCCCGACAATGGAGCCCACAGCACAACACAGATGCACTGAATTGAGGCTCTGCCCACTGGTGTCTGCCACTTCCTCTGCAATTCAGGCGCTTTTGTGCTTTAACTCGCTCGGTTGTTAAAGCATTATAAATATGCATTTTCTGAACTGCTGCTCTGGGAAATGGGGCCCTGGAGCTGGTGGTGGCATCTCTGTGGCAGTGGTGGAGTGAGTGGGCACCTCTGTGAGCTGCTGGAGATCTGCCCATTCGTGTTTAAATGCAGGGCCCGTGCCAGGGCAGAACGGAGGCTGGTCACAAGCTCATCCTCTCCAGTGCTCGGTGTGCACGCCTCTGAGCCACCGACACAAGAGACACGTGGATTTCTGTAACATCTAACCCACCAGAAACTGCTTTGGCCACTGGTTACCCAAATAACAGCTTATGGAACTTGGGGGCATCAGCCTCAATTTATCATTTTGCAACACCAGATAAAAAGCAGGAAAGGAGTGAAAGTTTGTTCCGTAACAGCTTATGGACATTGACACTCCTAGGAACAGAGATGAAATTTATTTGGGTCAGCCCAAGTGATTTTTTTTTTTCTTGGATTCTCAGTTTTAATAAACAGAATAGGTAAAAGATGAAAGAGTACCAGGGGGATTTCACCTTTGTAATTTTAAAACTTTTTTCAGTTTTAGCTTTCTTTTTTTTATAAGATCGCCATTTCTCTGCTTTCCACTTCACTCCCTTACCATACAAACCAAATTACCCAAACAATATTGCATGGTATTTTTAAATCAAACTTTTAGGTCTGTATATGAACTTTCACTCCCTTTCCCTCTTTTTATCTGGTGTTGCAAAATACTAAATGGAGGCTGATGGCCCGAAGTTCCATAAGCTGCCTTGTCATCCATGTACTGAACTCTGCAGCTTTGCAGACAGACATTTCCAGAGTCTCCCCAGAGGTTCTGCGTTTTGCTGTCTCCACTCAGTACAGCAGGAAGGAGGGTGGCCAGCTGGGAAGAGAGACAAACCAGAACAGAAGCAAGCTGACCTCTGACTCCAGGCTCTGTGTGAATGGGAGGCTGGTCCCAGAAGGTCTCTTACCACAGCAGGACATCCCAGCGTGAAATGGCAGCATGAAATTACTAATTATCCTGCTTTATAACTTCAGGACGTGCTGCTGACTGTGTATTTTTGTAAGGTATTATCTTGCCATTGTGACAATAAATTGTATCAGACCAATTCAGCAGTCTTTTGTAACACTTATTTTAATACCTCTGCCTTTTATAGGGATTTATAAAAATGCTGCGCAGAAGGAAAAAAAGTCTCCTAGCAATAGATTAAGTGGTTTTTTTAACCTTATTGTGTAAACCTCTAAATTCTTTGACGTTACATATGGTTTTTCATGGTGTAGAAGATCAATATTAGTGTTTCTTTGTGCCCACAATGCAAGATGAATTACTCAAGGTACATGACATACTACCTCCCCAAAGTACCCGCTGAGATTTGTAGGTGGTGTTGGGTTACAACTGTTTTTTTCCTGGAGGCTAAAATTGCTTAAATCTTGGCTCTCACTGTGCTGTTTTTTCCCCCATTATATATTTAAGAGGGTCAAATCATTCATCATTCTCAATTACTGGGGTATAATTCACTGCATGCAATGTGAGCTACAGACCAGATGCCTGGAAATTCCTGCACTGACCAATAATCTTAGGTCCCAGTACACATTCTGTTTTTAATACAGCAGTACCATGTTTGTTTCCTATTGAATTATTTGCAGAAAATGCATCCCCGATCAAAGCTTTGTCAGGCAGGTGGTTATCAGGATGGGACACAATCAGGGAGACTCAGAGCAATATAAACATTCTGGTCTCTGTTCCTTTTAACAGCCTGTAAAATGCCAATAACATTTAAAAGGAATAACTTGATTTTATTAAAGGGCAGGATCTGTCATGGGAGCTTGAGGCTGCAAGGTGTTTAAATGAATGTCTCATAGTGGACTGGAAGTCCTGCCCTCCTGCTGCAGGAACCAGGGTGAAAAGTGCTTTCATTTTACAAGTGTTTCAGTTTGTCTGTGTTCTCCTCTGCATAGAATAATGTGTTCTTCATGGTTTCCTGCAGTAAATTCATTAGAGCTAAGGTACAGCCATCACACAAAATTCAGAACAATCTCTGTGTGAGCAACCTGTTGTAGTTTTGAGTTTTTTGATTTGCTGTACCTTCACATATTTTGTGCCAATTCTTGAATCATGGCAACAAATATGAGGTACTGAAGAAGATTAAAGGCTGGAGGTTTCTTCAGGCCATGAAGTCTCAATATCTGGGATTCTCAAGTGGTCAATATTCACAGCATTTTTGGGTTTTAAATCTGTAGCATCAACTTGGTTTGTGTGACAGAGCATATAAATGGAATGGTTTTTGAAGAGCTAAGAGGGAGATGTTCTGTTGGGTAAGGCCCCACCTTGAGTTCAGTTTTTGCCCCACATTTCTAAAAATACATTGAGGTGCTGGAATGTGTCCAGGGAAGAGCAATGGAGCTGGGGAAGGGCCTGGAGCTGAAATCTGAGGAGTGGCTGAGGGAGCTGGGGGTGTTTAGCCTGGAGAACAGGATGCTCAGGGGGATGTTTAGCCTGGAGAGCAGGATGCTCAGGGGAACCTCACTGCTCTCTGCAGCTCCCAGGCAGGATGGTCTGGTGAGATGAATGTGGATCTTTTCTGCCATGTCTCAAGTGAAGGAATGAGAGGAAATGGCCTTAAGCTGCAGCAGGGAGGTTTCAGATTCGATATTATGATTTTTTTTTCTCACTGAATGACAAGCCAGGCATTGAGATGAGTTGCCTAGGGTAATGGTGGAGTCACTGTCTCTGGAAGTGTTCAAGGGATGTCTGGACGTGGCACAGGGATAATTGTGGCAGTGCTGGGTTCACATTTGGATGAAATGATCTTGAAGACCTCCTCCAGCCGTGATGATTCGGTGATAAGATTGTGACGGTGTGGGAATCAATACTGCTCGCTGAGCTCAGCACACCAGTGACCTCGTTAGCCCAGTTTGCTGGAAAAGTGGAGTCAGAGATGTATTTTAAGGACTGATGGGAAGGTTTCAATGGGTGAAGTTTTTTGGGTAACCTAAGGATTAGTGTAGAGGAAGGTGCAAATGGTCTTCTAATTTCAGAAAGCAGCATTAATGTTTCAGTACCCATAATGATAACGTATGAAAAGTGCTAGATGGGAGAGAAGAAATTTCAAGGGGTTTTGAAATTGAAGGGAAGTAAAAGGTATTTGAAATGGCAGGGAAACCGAGGAACCAGGTGTAAAGTAAAAGGTGATATGATCAAAGTGATGACAAGATAATGATCTCTCTAGAAATGCCTTGAATAGGTGCAAGTGGGCCAGGATTGCATTTGTTAAGGCAGGTGAGAGAGCTGCAGTGGTCGAGTTAAAAGTTGCTGACCACATTAGGGAGAAATAGAATTATGAGAGTTATTAAATATTCTCACACAGTTTTGTGGTTGTGTTTTAATCTGTGTTGGTATTTGCAATGCTAGAACTCAGCTCAGCTAATCGTTCCAGCCCTTTTTAATTACTGTTCTGTGAAATACTGAAATTGTCAATTTTGTTGTTCATTGACACTCCTAGAAACAGAGAAGAAATTTATTCGGGTCAGCCCAAGTGATTTTTTTTTTCTTGGATTCTCACTTTTATAAGCTGTCAGGGGAAATTAAATGCCAAGTTTAACATGACATGTATTTTTAATAAAAGCAAAGAAAACTTGAAAATGAAAAATTAGAATCTTACACTTCAGTGCAATTCACTGTCTAGAAGAGGATTTTTTTATTAAGTCATGTGCCTTTTTTAATTTTTAAGACTGATGCATGAGTGAGATAGATAGAAAACCACAATTAGAATTATTCCTCTGTCTTATCTGGAGCAGCATGCCCTGATTACTAAGTTAGTACTTTCTGGAGCATCACACCCTCTGAGCCTGTCTTGTTAATGGTTCTCACTGGGGGTGAATATTATCTGGATCAAATAGCAGCAAATGATGACTACTGCCCTCAGCAGCAGTCATGCAAAGTTCCTTTTTTTGGGCCAAAGAATAATTTAATTATAGATATGAATTGGAATGGCTTAAGGAGGACAGAGAGTGAAATCTCAAGCTAGCCCAAATATAAAGAAAAAAAAAATCAAAAACTAACTGGGAAAATGATGAGATGATTGTACTAGCAGGTTTCTTTGTGCTTTGCTGTGATTTTAAATCTACAATTGGTGGTGGCTGAGAGGCTCCTCTAGAAGTTCACGTAGAGCAGGAGCTGGATTCTGATGTTTTGACTTGCCCTGCAGAGAAATTCTCCTTTCTGTGTAAAATACAAAGGAAATACATACATTTTTTAAAGAAGGTTCTGTGGCCAAGTTCATGAACATGGAGCCTGATGTATTTAGTTTCCATATATGAGGAAAATTCAGTTAAACAGAAGTGGAAGAGCTTAGGTTACATTTGAACGTGCATGTCACGTGACATTTTGGCTCAGTGTCTAGTTTCCAGTTGTCCCATAAAGGTGATTATTTGCAGACAACCTTGCTCCCTCTGGCCTGTATCATTCTTGTCATATGAGTGTGGTGCTTTGACTTTATTTAGTTTAAGTGAAGAATGTGTGGAACAGCACAACCTTTCCCTGTCCTCCTGCTGCAGACCCCGCACGTTTCTCTGTCTCAGCTGCTCTAGAAGTTTAAATATTTCCAAGTATCTGCAGGAAATTTGATGATGTAAATGCTATCAGGACTGAATAGTGATGATTTAAGAAAAATGAAGTCATACTCAATTCATACAGTGAAGCAAGATATAAAAAACCCCAAACCCTCAGTTTTTGGTTGCTTAGTCAATACCTTTCCCAACAGTTATTCTGTATTTTCTCCTCCTTTAGGGGGGGATCATGTGGTTCGTAAAAAAACAGAAATTCTTTTATAGTATCTGCTTGTGTTCAAAAAGAAATCAAACCCCTGAGACTGCAGTGGGCTTCACTGGGAGATTATTAGGAGTAAGGATTAATTAAATTGAATAAGGACTTCAGGTTTTCTTTGGGAAAGCTGTGAGGAGTTCACCTGTGGGTTGTTTTTTCTATGTAGCGTATCATGAAAATCAAACTGGTTTATGTTAATATGTGTAATATTGAAATTAACTTTGAATGTTACCCTGATCTAATGTTACATTTAGCTGTTATATTTAACTTGTGATCTGATTGAGAAAAGAAGAAGTATTAAAGCAATGTAAATTCAGTTTCCAGATATTTGTTAGTCTTCAGTTATCAGGGGTTCCTGATGATTCTTAAATACCAATGGAAATACTGTCACTTGTTTAAAGTAATTTCATATCAAATATAAAATACTTCTGCATGATTATTTCAAAGGTTTGGCAGCATGCATTAAGTATACTTGTAAGAATAATTTCCTTTATAAGAGAATAGTATAAATTTTCCACTTAAACCAAAATGAGAAATGATCCAATTATCTTTGCAATGAATAATAAGAGTTTTGCTTCTCAATTTGAAAATGAATTATGTGCATTTCAGTGTTACTCGTATTTGTTTTAAGACCTATGAGGAAATTTATGATGATGAGTATAATAAGAACTACTTTATATAAATATACATAAAATTCCTTAAAGTATTGTAATTAAACATTTAAAGGTAAACACTTTCTGCTCAATCTTTGGCATATCACACAGATGGAGTAATTAATAATAGGAATGAATAAGGAATATGATAATTGAATCGTATGATCTTTATCTGACGCTCTATAAGTTGTAGCCTTAGGTACTAGATACCCCAAACATTCTTTTCCTAAAGCAATGATGTTTATACCATTGTGTTGTGAGCCAGTTTATCGTGAATTTTCTGAGATCTGGAAAGACTGAGGACCTTAAAATTGTTCAGCTACTCACCTCCTTCTAGAGGAGAGAGGTATCTCCTGCTGCACCAATGATCAGATTATTTTCATCTCCTCTAGCAAGTAAAGAGATAGTGTGGATATGGAAGAAGTAGATATGGAATGTGTTCTCTTCAGGAAACTGCCAAGGAAAGCTGGAGGAGGCAGCAGCTGCATTGCAAGAGAGGATCATAGTCTTGGAAAATTGGAGAAATATGTATTGATGCAAAAGTGTAATGAATATTAAACTGATCCTGATTCAAAAGTTAAGATGGGGGACGCAGAAAGCAAGATCTCTATTGACAAATAAGACCTGTAGAAGGCTGGAAGTATTTCTTCCACTCTGATTTGAGCCATGTTTCATGAGATGTTAACTATGTTAACTTCTGAACTTGCAATTCAAAGTGCAATTTAGTTTTAGGGAATCCAGGGAACAAAATCACATGAAATATCTTCCATGGTGTCTTTTTATAAACCATGACTGTATATCAGATGTCCTTAGAAAACAGGATCATAGATCCAAATCTCTCTGTTCTGAAGCAGTGACCTATTCAGGAGACATAACCATAATATTTGTTCTTTGTATGATCTAGCCATGGTCCAGACTGGGTTACACATTTCTTTAAATGAACATGCTTATTATCCCTTTAAAATTTTAAAGGTAATTTTGAACATCTTTAGTTTCCCTTTGAGATTTTAAGGGTAATTTTGAATGGATTTTCTTTCCTCTCTCCTCAAGGGCCTAGTGGAACCTATCATAGACAAAATATGATGTCACGAGGAAAGATAGCATACAGTGTAGACTCTGCTGTCATCAGTGAGCTGATGACCTGGGGCTCTGGGATTTATTTTCATTAAACTTTATCAGTAAAAAGTCCCCTTTGTCTCTGCCTTCACAGAATGCCTGTGAAATTGGATTTGGATGACAGTGAGCTGGTTAGTGCTCTCTCTAGGAAAGGCAGGCATTGCTTGTGTGGGAACTTGAGATCCACCCTTATCTGTAGGGATCTTCATGAAAGATGGAGTTTGTTCTCTGACTGGAGACCTAATAGGCTTGGTGGACAAGAATGGAATTTTGACATCCTCTGGGTAATTATCTAAAGTTATCTTTTTTTGACACTGGAATTTGTGCTTTGCCACACCAGTACAGCTTTGTGTAGCTGCAGGGACCTTTCTCCCTGTTCTCCCTGGGGCAGAGGGGTCACTCAGGTGCTGCACGGGCAGAGTGCAGCCCTGTGCCTGTCACACATGTCAGGGTGGTGTTTGACACTGACTCTTCGTGCAGCCTCGGGGCTTTCCAGGGTTTTTTTTTTTTACTTTGTAGAAGTACAGGGTTTGCAGTGGATCCTTAAGTTTTACACGATTTTGGTCCTGTTATCTACACAGATCTTTTCGTAGCCTGTTTTTCCCTCTGGCTCTGCTTTAGGTGTCTTTTGTTGTGACAAGGCCACATTCTCAGTGGAAGAGTGATATCTTTTAAGAAATAAATCATAATCTGTCTCTCCCTCTTTTTAAGACCAGGCTGCTCTTTCCTGTTAACTCCTACATAAAAGGCTGTTTTTTCTTTTAATATTTTGTGTGTATTTCCTTCAGGAAAACAGTTTGTAGACCTGGATGTTGTAGGTTTTTTGTTTTGTTTTCTAAATGGCCTTTGTCTCATATTTTACTACAACAATTTTTAATAAAGTTTTGAGATACATTTTACTCGCTTTGTTCTGTCAGCAGAATAGCTGGGAGGCATCCAGATTTACATCCTGTGGTTCTAACCTCACAGAAAGTAAAAAGCATCCAAAACTATACAGATAATCCGTGTTATGATTTTCAGTGATGTTCTGAAGTGACATGAAATCAACATTTCCTAAACAGACATCACAACCTTTTCTTTCCTCTGAAACCAATTCTGTTTCACTGAGCAGAATATTTCCAAATATACACTTCAGTTAGCACCAGGCCCAAATCTGCTCATATTGTAAAATGAGATGAGTAATTTGGCCTTAACTAAGTCAGCCATGAGAACAAATTACTGGGTCATGTTATTTTTTTTTCTTTCCATGTAGTGTCTTGGGCTCTCCCTTTCTATAATCCACCTGTGCTGCAGGTGGTTGTTGCTCCTATTAAGAATAGACTTGTCTTTAGATTTTTTTTTTAATTCTACTTTTAAAGTACAGATCCCAGCTCAAGATGAAGATATTGTCAAGCACAGAAGATTAAGTTTCAGGCTTTACAGCGCATATAATTTAAACTTGCATGGACTTAAAGACATCCACACAAGTTCTTTACTGCTCTGAGGATGTGCTCTGCAGCACGGAGAGGAGTCACTGTGAGGATAAGTTTGCATTCCCAGTTCCTGCAAACCTGTGGTTGCATCATTCACACACAGAGCAAATAGAAAGCAAGAAGATAATAATGACCCACTTATTTTAGCAGCTACCACCCAATTCCTACCTGCTTTTTGTGGTATTTACCTATTTGAAGAAATATTGGAAGCACAAGTATACTGTATTTTATTGTAAGATTGCAGAACCTTCAGCTGCTGGAATTTATCAGAAGAGGAGGAGATCTGTTTTGTTCCAGTCCATGTATTTTGGAAAGGCTAGGCACACTCAGGAATGTGTACAAAATAGAGATTGATCTGTAGACAAATAATTGTCTACTTTTACTATGAGGAAAGAGGCAGATTTAAGAGAGAGAAATAAGGGCAAGAAGATGTGAGTGAGCTATCATCCTGTAATTTAATTTAGTGTAGTCAAATATTAACTGTTGAATGAAAACTGACACAGCATAGATTTATCAGGTGAGGCAGCAAAGTACATCACAGATTATGTCTTTGAGGCTAATGGAGTTTGCTTTGTGTATACTTTTGTATTAAAATATTTAATTTTGAATAACCTGCATTTCTGTGCTGGCCTTGCTGTTCTGCCAGCTGGTTTTGCAAGATATCAACATTTTCTTTAGAATTAGTCAATAGTTAGTTTTATCAAAGTAAATATTTACAAAGTATTTACTTTTTAAAATTAGTAAACTTTATTTTCAAATAAACATGTAGGATTTGAATGCTTGTTTTAATGCTTAGTTTTGTAATTAATTTGTAAACATTTAACAATGCCATTTAATAAAAATATATGGTAGCACCTAATTTCAGTCTGACACATCATTGTGCTACTACTGGGTCTGGCATTCTGTGAGAATTAGTTAGAAATAAGTTTTTACTTGTATTCGTGTTAATTACAATTATTTTCTTTCCTGTTTGATTCCTAGAATTTTTAGTTTTGATTGCAGTTAGCTCTAGGCCAGCCCTGTAGTACCTTGGCTTCTGACAAAATCAGGCATCACAGATAAAGTCCCAGCCTCTGTGTGATCCTATTTTCTGAAGTCAGGCACCAAAACTCCTCATGCAGCTGATCTGAGAGATGAACGAGTGCCCCCATAACGAGGAGAGGAGTGCGGAGTAAGGTTTAACTGTGATTAGAGATAGCCAAAAGGAAGTGCTGTGCAGAGTTTAATCCTATTACTGCCACACCTGTTTTCCAGATAATTTTGTAAGAGTTAGAAAGTGCAAGCTGCAGTAAAAGTATTTTTTAAATACTATACAAATAATATGTTTAATAAACAGGATCATTATAATCTGAATTAATTCGTCTCTTGGCATAGCAATCATTAATTACACAAGTCTTTGTGATTTTATACAAATATCAGGAATAGTTTAAAATTAGTTCTTTAAAATACCTGATCTAAAAAGTTTCTTTTGTCATTAAAATGACTTCCATTTAAACCATGCCTTTGAGAAATGCCTCTACAAGGTTTCTAGCTTAATGAAATAGCTGAGAAAATATCTGACTGTTTACTTTGGAAGCCGGAATGTACATTTTCATTTAATCCCTCTGTAACTAGGAAAAGAAATCTAGACAAGATAAGTTTCTGGAATATTTGCAAGCACAGTACCTACTGATACAAATTGTACTGAAAGGGAAGTTCCTGTCAGTTTTCACAGCTTGATTTTAAACAAAATCCTACACTTATTGTTTTGCCCTTCAGTGAGGGACTTTTTGGTAAGGCAGTGAAGTAAGGGCCTAATGTTATACATTTATCTGTGAAAATGAAATTTAACACACTAATACATAGCATGGCATAAAAAGAGGAAAAAATGCAGACAGGTGTTTTTCTTCTCTGTTGTGTACAGCCATGAATGTGCTTAGTGCTAGTGAGGCTTGCTGCTTTACATTTTTATTCTGTGCATGTGTAATTCTGGGGACTGATTAGTGGCACTTACATTCAAGCAAAGAGAGGAAATTTTGAGTGGAGTAAGAATTCCCATATATTATTATATTTTCATAGTCTCTACAGTTATTCTACTGTAAGAAAAAGCAGAAAGAGTTTCTTCTGAGCAGTCCTCAGGCACAAAGTACGTTAAATATACTTTTTTAGCTACAGTGTACTTTGATGACTCAGTTCTGGTAACTCTGCCAGCCTATTGTCCATTTACCAACAGCGGTGCCTGATCCTGTGCTATTCACCTGTTTTCTATGTTTTATACCTATATTGGGAGCTCTTTCAGGCAGGAGTTGTTTTTTACTTCTGTGTCTGCAAGACACTTGGTGGTGGGGAAATTAAATTCATCATTTAAGGGGTACTTAAAGGTGCTGCCATTACAATGCTGTGCCTCACTTGGGGTGTTTTAGTTTGTGGACATTTGATATTCAGAGTTCCACTTCAACTGGTGTTTCCATTATTTTCACTCATAAAAGCTTGGGTTGCTAATCAGACAGACATAATTTTGTAATAATTGCCTTTAAAATGAGGTCTGCTTGGGTTATTTTTTTTTTATTTAGTGATTAAAATTTTGTTCGTGACTATGAAATGTGAATGCACTTTTTGTATTTCAGTTGAAAAGAAGGTGGGACAAACAACTTGAAATAAGTCATCTCTCCTTACAAAGATGTTTGACAGCTGTAAATAACCAGATAGAGATTTGCATAGTGAGTGCAGCAGTCAGATGTTCTGCAGGAGTGGTGAAAGAATTCGATATTTCAGCCTTTCTTTTTAGCACTACTCACATGCAGCAGTGTCATTGGCAGGCATAACATTTTTGTAATTCCTTGAACTCGATGTCTTGAGTGTGTGAGTAAGCCCTAGGACACAGAACTCATTTGTTTTCCTTGTCTTAAATTTGCCCAAAGATTGGACCAGTGAGCTGATGATCAACTAAGACAGTAAAAGATTTGGATTTTTGTGTGATCAGTGTGTGTATTTGAAAGGAAAACATGGCCCACCATCTCCTGCTAGCTCATTTGAGTGAGAAATGCTGCTGCATGTGATTCTTAGTAACTGAGGACAACACAATGCTGATTGTTCAGGGTGGGAACGCACACCCCGTGTAAATGCGTAAAACAAACTGTGCCGATTGTTTAGCGAGACTTAAACTTGCAGAAATTCTCCCATGACTCCAAAATGCATCACAGGCGTTCACCCACATGGTATTTTGTCACCTTTACTCATAATCATCAATTATATTCTCTCACAATACTTCAATTGGCTTTGTAAAGAAGTGTAATAGGCCGTACTGTTGGTGGGTGGAAGTGCATCCTGTAGCTGCTTCTGAACCTGAGGATGGATTTTCTTAAAAGTAGCTTATTATAATAAATGTTAGAAAACTGTCAGGTGCATACAAGTGGATGGTATTCCAGATGGAAAACAAAACCAAAACACAAGACAGAAAAGGAAGTTACTATTTGTTAGAAAGACTCTTTTCTTTCACTTTTTATTTCCAGGTAAAACCTGACTGACAATCAGTTCAGAAGCCCATGGAATATTTTTCCCAGAGGTTATAGGTTACCTCTGATGGTATATCCTTACACTGTTCTCAGCTCATAAATATCCCTTTCTTAGTAGAATGGCAAGAATTACTGGTTGACAGTCCATTATTTCAGAACTAGAACTTTTAAACTGTGTCTAGTATTGGTTTCCATTAGAAGATCTGGAGCAAATGACAAATGTTGCTTTTTTAGCTCCATTTCACCTATTGATATCTTACATTTTAAAGCTGAGGTTCTTTTTTAATATTTGTTTTTTTTATCTACTGCATAGCTTAGTTGGAAAAGATACCTTTCCTTTTGTTTATGTAGCTTATGGCTTCAAATTACCATCAGTCTTCAAATAAAATCATGTAAATTTTTTTTTTTAATCTGATTCTTTTTAGGAGTACAAATGTGATTTTAAAAATCTTAATGCTAGAGAAAATATTTTAATTTAACCTCACTTTTTATATTAAAATACTAGAAAACCCTCATAACTTTTATCAACGTGGAACTGTTTAAAGTTTGTACATGGTAATGAAGAGTCATGACATAGCTTTGCAAAGATGTTATGGTTTTTGTGGGGGGTTTTGTTTGTTTGGTTTGGTTTGGTTTTTTGGTGGTGGTGGTGGTTCTTTGGGGTTTTTTTAAATAAATTGTACCTTCCCTTAGTATCAGAATTTCAGGTTGTAAGTAATTCAGCAGATAAGTCTAAATAAGTTGAGTTGGCAGGGACCCACAAGGGTCACTGAGTCCAACTCCTGGCCCTGCACAGCACCATCACCAAGAATCACCTCTTGCCATATATATATATATATATATAATGTCTGCCACTTATGATCTTCTAGGTATCATGTAGTAAGTCCTGTGCATAGCTGTTTAATTCCTCTGATGGTTTTATTTCAGTCATTGTTCGTGAATTCATCGAGACTTTAATGTTTTCCTCAGAGCTGGTTGCTGTAGCACTATTTATGTAGTCCTGTAGTGTAATTTTAGCTCACTAAATAACTTCCCCTCAGGCAAGCATGATCAAAGTGCTTTGTGCCTTTAGTTATTGTCAGTAACCAGGACAGTTTCTGCTGGAGTCTTTGGTAAGGGATGATTTATGGTGTTTTGCTGGAAGCCACACAGGGTATCTTTGTCTCTCGAGACGTGGGGAACTCCCTCATTGCTTGAGACAATTTCTGAGTCTCGTACTTTATTAGCAGCTCCATGTATTCACTCTGTATCAGTGTCTGGAGTTAAGTATCGTGACAAAAGCTCTTTGTGTTTCTATTTTCCCCTAATTGTTTGTTCTAATAAACTAACTTTTGGTGTAAAAAATGAACGGGAAGATTCAAAAGTTAATGAGTCTAAGGAAACATCTGTTAGAAGGACTTTGATTACCATACATTTCCAGGGAAATCAGAACATAAGGCAAGACAGCTGATGAAGAGCCTGTTTGGCTTCAGCAAATGAATAATGTAGCCCAGGACAGAGGATCAGCTTTTCAGTCAGATCCTAATAAGCAAAGCATTGTTTTTGGCAGTTGACCCCAGATGCTAAGCTGGTGTCAACTGCATTGTTCTGTGCTTTTCTCGTGCCAGTGTAATATGTTCATCCTGGCAGGATCCACTTTCCCTGTTGTTTTTTCAAGGCACCATACCCAGTACATTTTATCCAGTGGGCTTAAAAAATACCTATCCCTTGTCTAGAATCTAAAATGATTCCCAGGCTAAAATTAAATCTCTGAAATCACCTGTATGCCATGCTGGAAGATCTAGTGAACAGGAAAAGAAAGGGTGGTGTCTTCTGTATTTTAAAAAAGTGATCTCAGGTTTTTTTGCATAATGTATCTTTTTACTTCTCCCTTTCCCCCTTTATGGAACTTTTAAAAAGTTAAAAGTGCATTTTGTACAAGGGTTTATAGACTTACAAAACAAGCTTTTATACAACAGGTGCTCAGGTAAAAAAATAAATGCAACAATGGTTTTCACACAGTGAAACTTAAAGCACATTTATTAATCACTCAGGCCCAGATTTACTGTTCTGCAGCCAGTACTTGTATTCTGACATAACAAACATACAATGAAATAAACATATGTAATTATAACAAAGAGACAAGAGTCTCTCCTGAAGTTCTCATTGAAGCTCATCCTCCATTGCAGCACTGATTGACTTAAACAATTCTTTAATACCACAGAGATGCTTAGTTTATGAAAATTGGTCACATACTCTTAAAATCACAGGCTAGACATGTCATGAGAAGCTTGATAGAACCAATACAAACAAATTTAAAGCCTGAGCACTCTGGAGGGAGGTTGTGGTGTGGTTTTAAATCAGTCTGGTCATGGGGAGGTGGGGAGGAATGGTGTCTGTGAAATACTTTTTTCTCCATAATTTGGAATAAGAGGACATTTAAAGCAATACCTTGGAAAGTTCATGGGATGTTTTTAAAAACATAAAGCCTGTGTGTATGCAAATTGGCTTTGTATCTTTTGACTGTAGCTGGTGCTATAAGGGAAGTTGATGGGAGATGGAGAAAAATGTGCTGAAAAGGGGATACTAGAAAAATGTCTGTGTATGGCAGCCCAGGGTTATCTGTAATTATGCCTGTGGGTTGGAAAGCAGCAGAATACGGATTCTTTCTGTAAAAACTCAGAGCTGTTGGTGTGTTCTGGTATTCCTCTCCTCCTGATGCCTCCCCCAGGTCTCACGGCTGTCCTGACCTCCTCCAGCCTTGAACAACTTCCCCACATCTTGGTCCTAAGCATGTGGAAACATACCTTTCATTGTTGTTGGATAGAGTAAAATTGTTCCCATTTCTCTTGAAGTTGGTTTAGCATAGCCTGGCTCAGTGCTTATGATTTCTTTATGATCACCCTGATCCATTTTGCTCCATTTTCAGAATTGAATATGTTCCTTATTATTAGAGGCATCAAGCTCAGTTTCCAGGGCTGTGCAGAGCAATTAAATTGTGAGTTTTCAGGACAATTATTTCTTGATATTTTTCTGCTCTGCTGAATAATAGACTCAGATGATATGACCCAGTGGTGGTGTTAGCACTCTGTATGTTCATTTTCACTTACATATAATTATTAAATCTTTAAGATGAATCTCAAAACCAATGTATGCTCATGCTGAAAAAATGGTTGGTTATTAAAATGATATTTTTTGTACTAGGTCCATTTCTATCTTCCATAGTTTTAAAAGTTGCTTTTACTTTTTTTCCCCTGAATTTCTGTTTTCCCTCTTTTGTTCACAGGATCACTTAATGGGAATAGTGACTATATAAGCAATTTGCTCCCTCTTACAATTAATGTTGAGGATATATTTTAACTACATTAAAGAAATATTGCTATCCATCATGAGGGAGCAGAAGCAGACCATTAATGTTTTCATTTAAGAGCAGAGTTATTTTTGAAACTGAATCTGTCAAAATTTCAAATTCTGATGAAATACTTTCAAAATTCAGTCTCACGAGTTGCAAGGTTTCTGTAGTTGCATTTTCTTTTCTGCAGTAGTTATTCATTTTGGAATCTGGTTATTGGCTTAAAACGGAGTCCAAATTCAGTGTTATATTTAAAATTCAATATTGATAAATACTTTTTTTGCTCTGTCAGTACAATAAATACATTTGGGTAATGGCTACCATCACACTCTATTACAAAATAACATCTACCTTATGTTTGCAATGTTTTCAAGAAATTACATAAACATAGTGTGTCAGTATGTGGAACTTGTGCTGATGTATTTTACCTGAGTAGGTTCTTAGTAACTTAGAAAATTGCTGATACAGGGGTAGTTCATTGTGTTTTGAATTCAGAGATGTCCTTTAAATGAAGATCTTGGGATGGCAAAGCAAAATGATTCAATATTTCTACTCTTGGAAAAGCAGAGAGACAACACCAGATTTCTTTTTTACCAACCCAGAACATTCAGGGAGATTCTGTGTCCAGAAAATAGCAGTTGAGCAGTAATGGTAATTACTACTTCTGTTTTCGTTTGGAGTAAAATTAGTTTTGCAGTTATAGGAAAAAAACATTTCTTTTAATGGATATTAGTAATTTAGTCTGTCTGTGTGGGGGGGTTTTGTCTGGCTGCATATTTTTTTATGAGTGATACCACTTTTTTTGATAGCAAATTGTAATTTTCATATAAATAGACATTATTCCATTGAGGTTAGTAGTTCAGGTATTTATACCTGAAGAGATTTTCATCCTCTTCTCTGTTACATTATGGCAATGTTCAGTGTATCTGGTAATGGTGTTTTCTGAAGGCTGACTGAGAATTGTAAAAGGAGCTGCATTATATAGCTAAATACCTTTTTTTTTTAATGCCTGAATGCCTCATTCAGATTATTTTTTACTCTTCATCAAAAATTAAAAATTATAATATAAACTCTCTGGACCATAAACCCCTCTTTCCTCTGTTTGCACAACAGCTAATGCAGAGAAGTCCTGGCTCATGGCTTTTAGGCAATAAACTGTGTATAAAAATAATAATAATACAATTAAATTCAACTTTGCAGCAAATAAATGATGTGCAGTCAACATCTGTGAGGAGGGGCTTTGTTAACAGACACGTTAGGTGAAATGGAAGTTACTTTCATTTTATTAGAACTGTGTTTCTCTTGCCTTCACACTTTGCTTCCCACTTTGCTACTGCTGTTGAGGCAAAGCTAATGAAAAAGAACAAATGCTAATATACAGTGGAGATCAGCAGAAATTGTAATCATTAGGCTTTGCCAAAATAAAAAGTACTGACCCATTATTGGAGCCTTAGTCTATTCCTTTTTCTGATACCTGCCTTTGTATTAGTACTCCAGTTTTTCAAAAGTAGGAGGGTCCTGATTTTTATGCTACTTTTACAAGTATTTGCTTTCTTTTAATTTGCAAATATGTGAGTGAGGAATGCCTCTGTGGGTTGCTAATTGTCCTTTACTGCTCTGATTTCTTTTGAATTACTACATTTCACTCAAATTACTCTAGAGTCTGTCTAAATAAATACTGATTGTCCCACAAAATGGATGGTACAGGGGCACACCATCCATGTCACTGTTATTAAAGTTCTTCACACAACACCATAATGTGAATGTAATTCCAGTATTTCTCCCTTTTCAGCTTGTTCCTCAACAACTTAGGGGCATCTGCAACTTCATGGCAGAGTTCACCCCCATTCCCAAAGTTAAGGCAGATGCAAATCAATTTTTTTCTTAGGGTTTGAACCAGTCCCCTGCTTTTGTGTATTGTGTCCTAAAGTAAGGAAGCCTTCAATTTGATTGCATCTCTTTTGCCTACTAATGCTTGATGTAGCACTGTCCCTTGATAAGCATGTGTGCATTGTGCTTAATTCAGAGTCTAAAAGCAGTGTTGGGTATCAGAAGATTGTTATTTCTTGGCTGCATATAAAAACTGTCATTTTTCCATCCCTGCAAGCAGTGAATTCTGACATACAAGCCTTTATTTTTTGTTCTGCTGCAGCAGTCTCAGTCTTGCTAGAAACACGTAGGATGCTGTTAGAAGGTGGGATCATCCACTGAGACCTCTCTCCATTAGGAATTTGCTGGTGGTAATACACAGGATGGAAAAACCCAGATTCTGAACCACTGGCTCAGAGATAATCAGCAGGCAGATCAAAAACTTGCCGAATAAATTGGAGAAGAGCAGCAGTATGCTGAGCTGTTATCAAAAGCCACGGACCCTGAGTAAATGTTTCACAGGATAATGTCAGAGGCAAGGATCGTGTCACGTTTAAGAACATGTCCCAGTTGGCTTCTCTGCGCCGTGAGTGCTGGATTTTAAATGCTGGTCGTTCCTTAAAGCACTCGTGATAAAAATTGGCGAGGAGGTTTTTACTCATCCCGTGGTGCTGTGTTTGCCTTTTATTGAACCTGTGCAGGGAAAGGAGGACTAGCTTGTCTCCCTATTTGCATAGGAATTCTTCTGTGCTTGTGGTGGTTGTAGGTTCATATCTGTGGCAGTGAATTAATACCTGAGATCCTTGTTCTTCAGCTAAATTGCTTTTTAGCCCCTTTTTTGGCTTTACAACTTTGCGCTACTTTAATGTAGAGACATCTACCTGTACATGTACATTTAGTCTTAATTTATGTTAGCGTTCTATTAAAATGCACATAGCTTTTGCCCCACGCCTAGGAAAAAAACAGAATAAGTTTCCTAAAATTCTGTTTTCTTTGGAGAGTTAGTGCTGTGTGTGTATATCTGTGTTCATTGAGGAATATTCACTGCTGTGGTATGGCATGCATATGGATCCTGGAAAAAGCTCATCATTCCAGAAATCCTCTGCATACTTTCAGTGTTTTTATTTTGTATGTATTATCCATGAAGAAGAAAATGTAATGATTTTTTTTATAATATATGTTTATTTTCTCACAGTAGGTGCAGGAAGAGAACGGGAAATTTTAGCTTTTCTATTTTTGCTCATCAACCCATTCTTATGAAGGTGACTAAATCTCCTATATTTTTCTTCTGAGTACTCCACCAGCATGGCCCAACAGGCACTTCCCAAGTGGTATCAAACAAAGGATGCTCTTCTTGATGTTTCTATCCCCAAATTGAGGGAATATTTGCTGAACCAGTCCAAAGAGTGTACCACCACTGAGTGCATCCTTGGACTCCTGTATCATCCATGAGTGCCTGTGCCAGGGAACGTTTAGGTCGGATATTAGGAAAAGCTGCTTCACCCAGAGTGTGGCTGAGCACTGGAACAGCTCCCCAGAGAGGAGGTCACAGCCCAGGGCTGCCAGAGTTCAAGGACACTTTGTAAAATAGGCATGGAGGGCTTCTTGGGGCTGTCGTGTGCAGGGCCAGGAGTTAAACTCAGTGATCTCTGTTGGTGCCTTCCAACTTGGGACATCCTGTGATTCCGTGATTCCACCCCTGCTGCCTCTGCTTCGTGGCTGTGAGGGCACTGTCAGGAGGTGGAGGAGTGCAGAAAGAGATGTTCCTGCACCATTTCTGAGGGGAAGAGCAAACCCATCCCGCACCTGCCCCATCCTGGAGGGGTTCCATCCTGGCAGAAGGACAGGTTCCTCTGTTTTCTGCATGCAAGGGAGGGCAGGAGGGACAGCTCGGGGACAGAGGGAAGGGCTCCTGCCCTGGGGTTGCCCGTGGCTGCAGAGCTGCACTTGGGTTCCTTCCTGCAGGCTGCTCCATCAGGGGTGGCAGCTGAGCTCTTGCTGCCTATGGATTTTCTCACATACAATATTAAATACGTTTTAAATCGTCTGTTGTAGTGCTGGGCAGCTGAGAAATAACCTTGTAAACGTTTTCCATTCATTTTTTATTTGTTATTGCGTTTGTTTTGCAGAAACATTCTTCTGGTTATAATCCCTCTTGTTGTGTTGGGGGTTTTTTATTAATTTTTCTATAATTTCTCTTCTTCATAGCATTCCCCAATGATTGTATTCACAGTAGTGTGTTGTAATAAAAATGTGCAATATTGTACAGATCAGTATGTGGGGTTTTCATTGATAATAATAATGAATTAATAATTCTTCTATTTCTCTAGCTCCCTAGGTTTGAAATATTTTAAAATATTCTAAGTGTGCTCTTTGGATAGACTGTAAATATTTTTTAACATAGCATGAAATACTTCCATAACATATAAGCATGAATGTTTTCTGGTTTAATATTAAAATGGAGATAAAAATAAGCCTCACAGAACTGAATTAAATCCCCAAAGTGAGCATGATCAGACAGAAGGGTGAAATGTCAGACCTGGTGTAACCCACTTCATTATGCCTCGTTTTCACAGTGCTCACACAACAGTGGATGATCTTAAACATGGTAATTGAATAATTATGACTCAGGATGTTCTGCCTTAGGGCACAGTTTCTGCTTTTCCTGATGTGGCAAACAATGCACCATGTCATTTTGCATTAGGAAACACAGCAGCCAGGCTCTGTGCACTGCTACAACTGTCTGCAGCACCAGGCTAAAGCACAGCCCTCCAAAATTTAAGGAGAACTTCACATAGCCTAAGTCTGGTTGATGTCTGCAAAGTTTTGTATCATATAGCCTTGGGGGTTTTTAGCAGAAATAGCAAAATGCCCACAAGTAATGCCCAGTTGTTTGAGGAGTTTGTGGCAGCTTGGTGTGCAGGTCGGTTTGTTAATGTGGCTAAAAATTGGACCTTTTATTAGAAATTGTATGAAACTGTTGAAAAAGCATGCTGTATTGAGCCACGTGTGTGTATATATATTTATATAACACTATCACTGGTGACATTTCTCTTAAATAAATTTTCTTTGAGAAATGCAGCTGAAATGGATGGCCCACATCAGGGCAGTAGAAAGAAGTTTACTCTTTAAAGAGTAAATATCACTTGTGTTCAGGTGAAATGGTGTTAGAAGTCGTTTTTTGCATATAATAAGCTGCAGGTCCAGCCTCTATTTTTGCTTCATGACACATCACAGCTTGATTCTTCTGCACTGCTGGTGAGTTTGCCAGTGGCAGCTGAGGTGATGTGAAATGAGTTTGCTTCTGGACAAGGAGTGCCCCAGGAGAGAAAAATAAAAGAGTGGCTTTGTGCAGCTGAGTCACAACTGCCAATCTGCAGTTTGTATGTTAAAGGGCCAAAATATTGTCTGGAAATACAAGATTAGCAAAAAAAATCCCAGAGTAAACTCCATGAACTTTGTGTCATCTGTCATCGTGGCTGTCTCTTACTTCACACAATTCAGTTTTGTTTATTTTCTGCATAACAATTCAGGTAATTCCTTGATGTACAGTAGGATCAGAAACATTTCTGAATGACTTTAAGTTATGTAAAGAAATAGGAAAATCCTTGAAATTATGGCAATGATCTCTACACTAAATGTGTCTCATTATTTGTTACTAATGGTAAATAGCAATATTATTCTTTTCAAAAATACTACTTTATCTAAATGTCAGCTTTGTATGAGAAATAAGCTATTTCAGGGAAAATTTCCAATGAATGGGTGAAAAATGGAGTTATTTTGGTTTGGGCCAGGTGAACGTTGATCTCTGAAATGTTCAGAAGGTGCTGCAATTCCAGGTAGCTCTCTGTTGAGTATTTTGACACTTTTTACAGAAAAGGAGACTGGCTTAGAGACTCTTGGCTTGTCCAGTATTCTGTAGCCAACAGGATTCTTCAGTTCACTTTCCAGCTCTATTAAAAAGTCCTCTTCATTCAGCTGTGAAAACCTAGTATGTATGGAAATTAAATAGAATACATGAAATTTGGGACACCTATATGTATGGAAATTATTTGCATTCATTCTGTGTAAGCCTTACTTTGACTCGCTAAAAAAAGTCATGTTTTATATGTTCAAACTAGCTCAGTATCTGAAACAACCCACTGTACACTGTGGGAAAGAATAATGCCAATATCCTGCCATCCTTTCCTGCTTGCAGTTGCAGTAAATGCTGGTATAATTATTACATGTGCTGGTGTGGCTGCTTAAATAACTGTATTCAATATACATTTTACATTAGATTGAATAGAAGGAATTTTAAAATGTTTTAGTTACTCCAAATCAAGCTATCTAGATACACAATACAGGTAGTGGATGAAAATGTAAAGGAAGCATTTTTATTCCAAGAGATTTAACTGTGTTTTATCCACTCCTAAAGACTGCAGCGTTCCTTTATGCAAATCCCTCTAGCTAGTTAAATATTTTCTTGTGTTAATGCTCAAGAGAGAGGGAATCAAACTGTAGAATAAAATCCACTTGTCTTCCATGTTGTCGATGCATGACTGAAGGCAAAAATATTTTTACACACAGAACTTTAAATATATCAGAGAAACAAAGCAGCATTTCTCATTAAATGAGAGCTAAACAAGGGGGATTTTTCACTGACAAGGTGTGGAATGAATTCTGGTTTAGCATAGCTTGGACCTTGTCAGTCTGAGTGGTGTCAGCTCTTACTCTCAGCGTGGTTCACTCTGTGTTTCTCATTTTCTGAAAACTGTGAAGGACCTGATTAGGGAAGGACCTGATCTCTGCTGTGTATGGAAGTGGTTTAGAATGCAGGGACTTAATAATAATAATAATAATTGAGATACTTAGCTGCAGTAAGCCTTGATTCATTGAATATAAATGAAGAAAAAGAGGAGTAAGTAGCTCAAGCTGCGTTCCAGCATCTGTGAATTCCAAGTACTTTTTTTCTCTTTTCTCTGGACTAATTCAGGTACAAACCATTCATTTGTGAGTACTAAACCGTATAAACTGTACTTTTGTAATCAAGCTAGGGGTTTTCAAATAAAACTTTTTTAAATATATTTTTATATTTTTAAATATATTTTTAAATCCATGCTGGAGTATGTGTAAACTGTTGTCAGAAACGGGAGGTTTTCCAAAAGGGACCTATTTTATTTTCATCATAGGAAGAGCTATGACAGACAAGAAGACAATTTAGGGTGTATATTTTAGAAATTTGGACTCTGATACCAACTGATAGAGAAAAAATAAATAGTCCCAAATTGTTTTGATTGGTATATTCACTGTATAGCTAAAATGTTGATATTTTAGCTATTTTTGTATTTAAGTACAGCTGAAGGGAGGATTTTTGGATGTGACTGGTGCCAATTGCAAAGAAAATAATTTGATGAACCACAATGTTCATATATTGATTTTTATTGAAGCACCTTTTATTGCACTTGTGTTTAAAAAACCATGTTTAAGAATTGTTGACATTTTTTGCCTTTAAAGTTTCAGAAAATTAGGTCAAAATTTCCCTCCATCAAAACCAGAGAAACTCAGAAATTACTTTTGCCTGTAGGACAGGAATGAAAGCACGTTATTTTAAAGGCCAGTGAAATATAACTGCAAGCAAGCTTTTACTGTTGAAATCATAAGACTCATTCATTGGGAATCAAAATGCTGATAAATTAGAAAATAAAACAAATATTCAAATCCTCTTTAAAAATTATTCATTTTCTGTTAAGGTATATTATTACAATCAATAATTTATACGTGCAAGGGTATCCCTGTATGAACCCAAATTTATTAGTGCTGTTTGCCCACCTGTGTGTTTGAGCATGGACAAAGCAGTAAATGTCAAACAACCACTTAGGAGCTCTTATATAGAGTGGATCTTTCTAAAAATACAAATTTTCAGAAAACAAAAATATTAGAACTTTTTATATTTCCTCTGAGTATTCATAAAATGTTGAAGAAATTACCTGTGGGGATAATATGATTCTTTGCATTTTGAACCAGGTAGAAATTTGAAAATATTAATATCAATCACGAAAAGAATCCAAATTATTTGTAGGGATCTCTTTGGAGCTGCTTAGCCAGGTAAAAGTAACTCCTATGTACTGACCCTCAAAAATGGCCATATAGGACATGAAGGATAAGATGTGGTTAAAGTAACCTGTATCTGTGTATATTTTTAATTTGGTGACACTCAGTTTAATAATTCACTGAGTGGGGCTGTTCATTCTCCCTTTGCCTGTCCTCAAGGTGTCTGTGCTGCTGGATTTTCATCTTGCCTTCTCCCAATACAAATGTTAGGGTTGCACATATGAAAAATCCCAGCTGCTGCTGGTCCTTCTGACCTGTGTCCCAGCACTGCCCAGCTGCCTGCCTCAGTATAAACTGAGTTTTCCACACTGATGTGAAGTGTGAGAATAAAGAATGACTATATCAAGAATCAAAGCAAGATTTCCTACTGCATGAGAAGCTCCAAACCCCTCCTAACCTGGTGGAGGAAAAACATCCTTCTCTTCTCCTGATGGCCTTAGCTGAGGGTTTGGGACCTGTTAGCAGAGTACCACACCCCCAGTGCCAAAGCTGAATAAATAGTTTGTGTTAGGCATTGAACACTGGTGAAGAAAGTTCTCCACAAGTGCAGGGAAACTGCAATGGGGGCGTTATCCAGAACTTTTTCCTGTAGTACCTTCAATGGCTTTTGTAGTCCACCTCATTCATGTGTGCCAGGGAAGGATCAGAGAATCCTTTCAGGTGATCACATCCCACACTGCCCTTGTACTTCACACCTTTGTGGTCTTCCAGCTCTCCTTCACTGACAGGAGCCTGATCTTTGCTTCCCAGGAAGGAGCTGCCTCCTCTGCAGTGTGCCAGGCTTCCCTGCTGTCATCTGGCATTTTGAACCTGTGCTAGAGCCAATATTGAGTGGGACCCTTACCCAGATGAAAATAGAGAAGGTTTGCTGGTCCTCAGTTAGATGGGAGGGAGAATATAAATGTTTCCCTGCAGAGGTGAATATCATCTTGAATTCATAGCAGTTTGTTAAAACACATCTTTTTAAAAGACAAAGTTCATGTAATCAAGAAATATCTCTTTCTGTGTTAATAGTCAACCAACCACCACAGCCCCAAGTAAGAAAATCAAAACTCACGTTGAAGAGTTTGAGCACTACATTTTAGAATACTTCCCTCAATTCATAATAAGTAGGGAAAATTAATTAGCCAAATCATTGTTGTCATGCTCTTTTTAAGGAGCTCCTGAGGGCAAGTCCTTGCTTTGCATGCACTGTGATAAATATAGTTCTGCTGAGGAAAATCACTGAGATATGTGGCACCTTTAACTCATAGATAATATCTTTGTTTTCTTTTGTCTCCCAATTAAGGATGTTTCTGGTTTTTTTCTTGGTAAATAAATTTCAATTAATGAATTTCCAGCTGTCTCACATATTATGGTGGTGTAGATTAGAAACCATTTAGCAGATGCCCATATGAAAAAAAAACCTGTTAACACATAGCAGGTTCCCTGACATTTTAAACCAGTCCAGCTGGAAACAGTAGCAGAAAATAAGTTCACATGGTTGAAAAATTTAGTGCTCTGTCTAATGCAGGTAAAAGATTCC
The DNA here is from genome assembly GCF_021018805.1 of Prinia subflava. NCBI lineage: Eukaryota > Metazoa > Chordata > Aves > Passeriformes > Cisticolidae > Prinia > Prinia subflava. The sequence continues at coordinate 7,193,897 of NC_086255.1, read as the reverse complement.
CATCCAGAAAGGGACATACTATTGTAGAATTTAAAAATATCTGATGTTTTCAGTTTTAAAAGGGGAATCTCATGAATATACTGTGTTGTATTCATTTGCTCTTCATACAAACTGCATAAGACTGCATATAAAAAGGAGCCAATTAAGATTCCAGGTAAAAGATAGTAGTGTCTCTTAAGTTTTTGCTCCAACTAATCACTCCTAATAGCACGTGAGAGTATCTAAAATGCAGCAGTCAGAAATTCTGATAATTTATTTGTCCCTAAGCATTTTAATCTGATACAATTATTTAATAAAACCCTTTTAGACTGCTGTAAAAATCCTATTAGTAGTTCACTACTTGAAATCCCACCAGCAAAGTCAGGCTTGTGGAGGAAGTAAAGGAATGGGAAAGATGACCTTGACTTGCCTAAAGCTTGCAGTATTTAATTTGGAAATGGGCCATATTAGAGGGAAGCAGGTAAAAGGGATATGTATGTAATTCCAACGTGCATAGAGACTGTGTGGAAATATGCTTTTGGAAGTCCCTGCTCATTCTGGTGAAGTAATCATTGCAATATAAGCAGTTTAAAATTTCTACTTTCATTTTCCTGCGTTAAGAAAAGGAAGGCTTTTAGGAGGAGAGGCAAACTGAATGCTGTGTGGAAAAGTGTCTTTTTGTTTCTTTCTTAGGATTTACTGTGGGTAGAAACAGTAAAGCTGGCTTTTCATCCTTGTGCAAATTCCCCACTCTGCCGTGCTAACACGAGGCCCATTTTCTGTTTGAATCTGTCTAAGCCTCAAAACAGCAATTTAAATGATGCACAGTGCTTGGGATCACATCCATAGCAGAGGGATGAATTCTTAATATAAAATGTTTTGTGAAGTTACATCTGTGTAAGGTCCTTCAGTGCTTTCCTGTGCTTCGCTGTGATTTAAGTTATTGCACTGTCAGTGTCTTCAAATAACCATGGCAAATTCAAATTTAAAGTCTGTCAGTTGGAAGGCAAATTCTAACAATTTACTGATAGTGATTTTACTTTAAGGGAGCTAGCCTATGTCCTAACCACATACAGTTACAATAGCATTCCACTAGTCTACTCATCTATTTTAAGGATTTAACTGCAAAGGTAAATCACTGTGTAAGGTGGATGTACAGAGAACAGTGTCTGTAGGAAAACAGTGACTGCAGGACTGCTGAATGTACGTTGAGTACTTTGCTTCCATAAATGAGGATGAGGGTTGTTGCATCAAAGCAAATGAAAGAAACTAAACGTGGCTGGAGTGTTTGACCCAGCTGAAGTGGCTGTTCAGACAAACCTTCCTGTGACACAGAAGTGCTGTGCTTCCCTCTGACTGTGTCATTGCCACAGTCCTGTACTTGGCTGTCCTCTCTGTTGTAAATTAAAATAGATGAAAGCTGTCGAGCCAAGCCTGTGATAGAGGCTAATTTGATGTGATATAATTGATGAACTCTAAATCGTCCCACTTCTCTCTCTTGAAACAGTCTGACTGGAGCTCAAAATGCCAGGGTGCTTTGATTTACACTCTGTCACTTTTATATCCAAAGTCTCAGTGTAGCAGCAGTGAGGGATTAACTTCTTCACAGTGTTTCTTTCTAATCTGTAGAGTATGCACACACACAGACTGCTGCAATCCCTTGTAGGAACAGTACTGGGAAAGTCAGGTTGCCTTGTTTGCAGCTGGTTTGTGCACAAAATTAGTAAGATTAATAGAATGGCAACCTGGCTACTGCTGCTACAGATGTTGCCAAGGTAGTCTCTTGGAATTAGTGTTGTGCTTCTTATTTCAGAACTCAATTTTAAATTTTTTAGTGTAGTTAATACCTGAAAACCCTCTATTTCTGAAATTCTGATATACTGAAATTTTTAGGAGATTAGACAGATTCTCATGCCTTTAGCTTGCTAGGTAGCAACTCCTAAAATAATTCTCCATAGAAATGTTACAAGTTTCAGACTTTCTGCTGTCAGTCGTTTCTTGATTTTTCTACTTTCCTGTTCAAGATATTTAAACTCAGAGCAAACTGTCTTGGCTCCTTGGTTTATTTCAGAAGTAAGGGATGCTCAGTGGCCTTGATTTCTCAGCTCTCTAGCAGGTGTGGAAAGTTTTTCCATCAGCTTTTACTGTTCAAGTATTCTTGAGCACCCCCATTAAAAGTGTAGCATCTCACATCTGCTAAATCACTTGTTTCAAACAGAAGTAACATGAACAAGGGAGAACTGCTTTAATTCACATTATTACTCTGCTCAAACAGCAGAACTGCATCAGTTTCAGAGCCCCTTGCTGCCCTGCACAACCTGAGCTGGCTGTGCCCATTCCCCCCAGCACTGCGTGCCAGGTTCTGGCTGACCTCAGTGTACCATGTATGGTGAGCAAATCTGGGACGTTTGGAGTATTTCTTTGGCTGGCACCCAGATTTCAGATGGGTATCCTAGTTTTGTGTTGATAACCAAACGCCTTCTCATTGAAAATGCCAGGTGGATGGGATTTGTTATAAGGAATTTCTGTACATTCAGACTGACCAGACTTTTTTTCTGATCTTGGCTATAACTTAAAACTATGTCTTTACTAATGATTTGTAATTGAATGGCTGATGCAAAAAATACTGGGTATTAAAACTTCTACTGGATGCAGTGGTTGAGCTAAAAATGAGGCTCGTTTTTAGTGAAAAGGGAGTTAACAACCTGGTAACACAGGGTCAAAATTTGTGAGGATTTTGTAGAAGGCCTTCACTCACCCAAGACAGTAGCACCAGGTACTGCAGCATGACCATTCAGCTCCTTACCCTGGGGATTCCTGTGGGTCAGGGCATTTCCATCCTGGAACAGGCAGGAACACTGGTCAGGGTACCTCCTTTTGGTCCCCTTTGCAAGGCACTCACAATGATGGTTATTTAGCCAAATACTCTAAAATTAAAGCTTGAAAGCATTTAAAGGCATCAGTCAGTCATGGTACATCACCAGTTTAACTTCCTTAATGGTAATATCATTTGTGCTTTAAGGAGGTTCTAAAGGATCATGTCAGGATAGTTCTAAGGTTGTCAGTGGTGCTGCTCTTAAAAAGTTTAATTTACATTATCACTTTATCAGCGTACCAGTAGTCTCAAATGATAGATGGTTTTAAAGAATTCGAGGTAATAATAAAGGCCAACTTCAGCTTTGTTGGAGTACAGCCCGGTTTTCTTACTCAATATTATTATTTCTCTTCTTTTACGATTTTTGTTCATGTTAAGATTCCATTAAAAAATAAAGAAAAAGAAATATAAGTCTTGAATTCAATGTCATCTGGAAAGAAAATCTGAATATTTTGATCACCTGAAGTGACGATGGGGCCTGGGATCCAGGTACATTTCAGACATTTCAGCTTTTTATACATTGGCCTAGCTCCAATTCAGTCATTTTAATTTGGATTGCAACTTTTCACATCAGTTCACAGAAGAAACAAATCCGGTGTCTGCCCTTTTTTTTGTCACGTAGGTTAAAAGACATTGTTTGCAAATTGAGATATACATGTCCTGCACTTTCACTTCTCTTTAAAATAATAGTATGTACACTGCTTTGACTTTCTCTGTGCTAGGAAATAGTCTCTTTAAAAAAATGCTTCAGTTAGTGCCTCTTTAAAAAAGTTCTAAAGTACCTGCAGTGAAAATGGGGTACAATATCAAGCAGTAAAGTAGAAAAATGGGTAGGAGAATACTTGCTGAATTTTTTCAGATTTCAAAACCTGGTTAAATTTATTTCAGAGTATGTAGAGAATTGGCTAAGCACATAAATGATTCCAGAGCTTGTCAGGGTTCCAAGATTTCAGGTATGACAAGAGAGAATTCCTAAGAAAAGAAGAGGGCAGAGGAAGGGCTGGGCAGTTAGGCACCAGCCAATTTATCATTATTTCTTAGGAAAGTATTAGGATAAACAATTTTTACATCATCTGTAGGAATGTAGAAAAAAAGCTGAGAAGTTTAATGTTATTTTTTTCAAGCACAAGTTGTGTCAAGGCAAATTTCTTGATAAAGCAGATTAACAAACCTTTTAGACAAATAGGAAGTGAATGTCAAAGTGTGTTCTTGAATTTGTTGGGTATAAATTGTTCATTGTAATAAGGGAAAGGTGCATTGAGTGGGCTTCTACTGGGATCTGATTTTGGTGTTGATTTAAGAGACAGAAGGGAGCACTGAAGATGGCAGCAGGAGTGCTGGGGTAACATTTACATACCCATGTTTGTTTACAGCTGAGAAGGTTGAAGGGAAACTTCGGATTTATGAAGAACTCCTGTAAAGCACACAAGAGTTTTGGGGAAGATTTCTCCTCACTTGTAGACCGAGAATGGTCTCCACTGCAGACAGTACAAGAAAAAATTGGCCTAAATTTCAGCATGGAGATTTAATTTAGGTGCTTTGGACTTCTGGAGGGACTGGGGAACCTCCACAGTTGTGGCCTTTTTAAAAACATACATGTGCCAGAAGAATCATGATCACACTGCCCCTGTGTAGGACCAGGGCACAGGGGTGGACTGAGTGATCTCATGGAGTACAACTTAAACCAAATTTCCTTTATCAGAACATGTTTAGTATCTTTAAAGCAATTTGAATTACTTTAGGAAGAGCTGGGAATTACCAACGTGACATCTATTGTCTAAGATAAGTAACTAAAACTGTTTTTTAACAGTTATGATAATGATGGATAATTTTCACAGTGCCTCATGTCAAAAGGCTGTAACTTAACCACATTGATAGGAAGGGCTGAGATTCTGTTATTTGAAAGAAGTTTCACACTGTGACTATTTCACTCACAGAAATGATAGTAATGTTTTTAAGTAGTTCTTTAGAAAACATTTTGAAAGCATTATTTATGTGGCACCATTGTAGAGGAGAGTTCCATGGTGTAGTTTGCACCATATGATACTTGACTCTTTCATATTGGTAAATCATTTAAAGACATATTTTAATATATTCACTTATAAACAACTGTTCTGAGGCACATACAGAATGTTTTCTGTGGAACCATTTCAACATCTGTAATTAGTTGATCTGGCTCTTTTCTCTGTACACAGAACTACTTTCCAAACAAGCATTTTTAGAAATTTTCTGTCAGCTGAAAATGGCTCTGGTAGCTAACAGCAAAGTATGCTGAAAGGATTTTTAAACCCACTCAATTAGTGATAAGAGCACAATTCTGGGATTAGCAAGGCCTACTGAAAGACTTAAGTACATCGTTAGGAAGTTTAAAATGTTTCTGGTTACAGATCTGTGTAAATGTGCAGCATGGATCCATCGTGATCCAAGTGAAAGAGATTATAGGATTAGGTCTTGTTTAGCACTTCTTAAATTTTAAAGCAGAAAATTGAATTTTGAGTTTAGTATTGATTCTTAGCACCCCCCAAAAAAATCTCCACATGCCAAAATATTCTTTAGGGAAAAAATATGAAGGACCAAACACAACCTTGTTGTACCATGATCCCCCATAAATTACCCGCAAATGAGCTTCATGCAGAGTGCCTGTTCCAATGTTCTAGAGATGGGGATTCTATTCCAGTATCAAAAAGTTCCAAAAGCTGAAGTCACAGCAGATTCACATTTTGCTCTTTGCTTGCTAATGTGCAATACATTAAATATCTGTTCCTTGGATCTGGCAACAAAATGACCTTTTCAGGGCTCATCTTTTTTTCTCAATTTTGATTTGTTCAAGGGAAATTGAAGACGACTGGTATTTGGTTTCCAAAAGGGATACATAAAAACTTGACCTTTTGGAACTGTTATTTTTTGGGGATGTGTACACTGTATTTTAAGTATGTCTTAGCTGTTGTTTGCTGGACTATGTCTAGTTTAAATAACCCTTCATTTTATTCAGTATAAAGCTAGGGGAAAAAAAGTATAACTCCTCTCATTTTTTTCCCATGACAGACCTTTGCACACGCCTGAGAGCACCTTTTCTTCAGGCAATTTTAAAAGAAAGTGACATGGAATGGGCCCTGGTATCTCAGGAAGTTTCCACAGACTCTATTTGGCAGTGCAAATAGCACGTTATACCACGTCCATCATTGTAATATCTCATTGCCTACCTGAACGCACTCTTGTGTCAGGGCACTTTCCACTTAGCACGGTGGGAAATGAGGCAGAGGGAAATGATTGTTTAGGAAGTTCATGATGGAGGGAATGACCAAATTCAGCTTGTCAGGCTGCTGTCAGAACTATGGCTATTCCTGCTGCTTGGTTTCCTGTGCCAGCTTTTATCCATCTCTTACAATCACTGTACCTCACGCAGTCATGGAATGGTGAGCTTGTTTCACCTGAAACCCAACAAAACAGTTCAATGACTGTGATCTGCCTTTCCAGTGAAAGCAGCTGGTTTGGAAATAACCAAGTCAAATAGTTTATTCAACATGTAAATGAGAAATGGCTCTCCTTTACAGCCATATAAATAGCCAATTTAATCTGAAGAGATTTTCAACACCAAGAGTTACAATGAGAAAATTTACAAAGAGGGCAAGCTTTATCTTGTGCAAATTAAAGTGAATAATCAAAGCTTCATTAAAATATCACTGTATAATTCAGTTTGAAAATTAGAACCTAAGATTTGGGAAGAGAATTAAATTATGTTTCTAATTAAAATATCTGTGATGCACGCAGATGTGTGTAAGTCCATGTAAGTCACTTCTGTTGATTGGATGTGGCAGCAAGAACCCTCAAGAATATTCAATGAATGGGTGAATTGCATTGTTTAGAGAGGCTCTGGTTTTGCTGGGCTATCCATTTACATACAGTCTTAACTTTTTTAAACCTTGGAGCTTGTCAAGTGCAGTGTGATCAGAAATTCGTCAATGCACTCTCCGTGAGGTTTTGACATTTTTTCTCCTTGCAAATACTTTTTGTATAAAACTCAGATTTAATACATGGCATTGTTAACGTTTCTGTTGTAGCCTTTGGATGTTACTCACATCAGCATTTGACAGTACAGAAGCAGCAAAGGAGGTGACCAAGTTGTAACTGCAGACAAGTCAGAGCTGCAGGATGAATAAGCAGAGCAGGAATTTCAAATTAGACATTTGGAAAATCCTTGTCACTAGGAGGGTTGTGCAGCACTGAACTAGACAGCAGTTTTCAGAGAGCTGCAGAATTACCATTTTCCTGGTTTTCAGTACTCACCTTGACAAAGTCAGACATCTCCTGGTACCATGTTGATGGCGATCTAGGAAGGAAAATCAAGCCTATCTAAAATGTGAAGGAAGAAAAACTAGAAAACCTTGGCAGTTGTTGCTGTTAAAATAATAGACACTTTCCCACCTGCCATACCCTTATTTCTGGAACAGTGTGCTGAGACTTCCTGGCTCTGACTGGCAGTCAGAAGTCTCCTAACACTTTTTTTCTGGTGTTTGCCACCTCTTACTCCTGCTCCAGTGTCCAGCTGCCCTGGGCATGCACAGTGATCAGGGCACCCTTTCTGGCACACTCCAGGTACCTTTGGTTGCCCGTGGGCTACCAGAGCTCATTAGAGGTGCCAAACAGCAGCAGAAGGATCTTTGAAAGGATTGCTCTCTTCATCCTATTGTGGCACTGAAATGGCCTCATCCTTTTCAGCTCTCCTAATCTATCAGTCCCTCAAGAATGTCTGCTACTGTATAACAAAGAGAAAGCACACCTGGCCTAGTTCCTAACAACTCATGCACTTTATTAAGTTTTTTCCAATTAGGGCTTTTCCAGGGCAGTTATGTTGGAAGGTGAACAGTGTGGAAAAGCAGTGCTAGGCAGAAGAATAGTATCCAATTCCACATGAGAGAGCAAGTCTTAACCAAAAAAGAAAAAAAAAAAAGGAAGCGAAAAAGAAACAAAATGGTAACATTTCCTAAATACAAAAGATTTGAAACATGTCAGCCTGAGTTTGCTGAAATATTGTATTCTCTTAATGTTAACTCACTGTAATATGTATTTTGCATTGAGTCTTTTATTGTACGTAAGTACAATACAGGCATTAAAATACTTTGAAAGCGATGTTATCAAGAGAAAAAAAAACATTTCTGCTTAAATAAGAACTTTGCAATGAATACATTTCTTTGTTGTCGTGCATACAAGATGCCATGGAACATTTTAATTTACTCCAAACTGCATTGATCAGAGTAGTATCCCCCATGAGAATTTTTTTGATCAATGGTAAAATTGAATTGCATTCCCAGGCTACTGCTTTCTTGAGATAAACATCTAGATGGAGAAAGCAGGTCCCATTTCAAAATCCTTATTTCACTAGGACACCAAAACTCAAAATTATCATAATCTAAAGGCTAGGGTGTCTACATGTTCATGTAGAATCATCTGAAATGTGTATTTACATGATAGGGAAATAATTATGCCAAAATGGTTGGGTTTGGAAGAAATGTTTTAAAATTATATGGGTGTTGAGTGAGAAATTGACCTAATTTATAGTGTCCTAGCATCTTACTGTTCTTTACTGAAGACAGCTATAATTCTATACTTTATATGAAAAACTCTCAATAGGATATAAATTAATACCTTGGAATTGCTTCAAAATAATAGAGATGCCTAAAAAAAAATTAATCTTGTCAATAATCTTGTACTTAATGAGATTTAAAATTATGGTAGAACTTCAAATTGGTTGTCTGCTCAGTCAAGTAAATGCTCATTGAATTTCTCAGCCCCACACTGAGAAAATGATATTTTTAGTTTCCCATACTTTAAAGTGAATATTTAGAGATGTGCTCACATTCTGAATGCTATAGATTAAAATTGTGATAAAGTATTCAAATACTACATGTTAATACTATCTGTTTATCTGATGTCTCCAAGTGAATGTCTCTAATTACTGAAGTGTGGGTTTGGGGTTTTTTTTCTGTGATTTTTTAAATTCAGTAATATTTTGGACTTGAGTATATAAAAGTAACAGCATTGTAGTTTCACTATCCCACGTTTATTCTGCCTCAGCTGTAATGAAATCTGTGGGAGGATTTTGTTGGGTTTTTTAAATCTCTTGGCTGAGAAGGTAAGGAAGAGCTTTTTCACTCTTATCATGAAACTTACGTTCAGAGAGTTTCCATGTTCTTGCCCTGTGGGTGAGGTGCAGGAATTCCCCATAACTGGAAGCTCTAGAACTTTGTCACAATATTGGTACATGGGCAATTGCAGCTGGTGGGAGCCAGTGACCTTTTCCAGCCACAAAACTGATTTTAAATGTCATAATATCTTCCTATATTTCTCCTCATTACATTTTGTTTTTCCTGTCCTGCACCTTGTGGAGAGCTTTAAAATGGTGAAGGGAAACAGCAGTGTTTGGGGTAAAGCACTTTGTTGTGCAAGTGCTCAGCTGCCAAAATCAGCAGCGCTTAACGGGCAACCAAACATTTTAAAGTTTTCATTCTTGTTTACAGAGCTAATTAAGAATCTCTGTAGCACTCTCTTCAAATGGCAGACTATCAGAATTACAGGGAATGTCTTGTGAATGAAAAGATTTTGCTGAATGCTGACCAGGAGAAGAGGGGGAGAAACCTACTGGCCTTAAAAACCAGAGAACATATCAAATATACATTTGTTTATAGTCTGCATTCAATAAATCTTTTAAATGGTTGTATGTGCATTTGGAGCATGGGTTGTTCTCATTTAAGTATTTTGCTCATTTAAGTATGTTGCTCATTTAAGTATTTTCCCCAAGCTATTCTATTTGTTTAAAACAGTGTATGGTTTCCCATTAAAAAGTAAGCACTTGCCAATAGCTCTGCAGACTTAGAATACTGTAATGAGTTCCATGTGGCAGGACTGTTCTAATGACACTGTTTTCTTTAATTTTTGTTATTTTAGGAGGAAAAGGAGGTACATACACTAATTTTAGGATGTAGTGGCTCAGTATTTTATAAGTTTCTTTAAGTTTTTGTGGCCTTTGCTAAGTTGTTGGTAGGACTGGAGGGCCATAGCAGTTCTTTCCAGCTGTAAAATCTGAGTGAATTGTATTGATGCAAATCAACGCTGATGTAAACCCTAGACAGAGACCACCATTTTCATGTTGAAGTAAAGGGTTAAAAACATAACTCTTAACCATCTAGATATTCATCCTTGGCTTTTATTTATCCTCCATATAAAACATGCAGTTTTGCCCACAGCCCTATTGATTGCCCTCTTGGTGTGATATACTGGGAGCCCATTTGTGCAGGTGCTTGCTGACAAACACAGTGCACAGCTATAAAATCCAGGCCTTGGGGATGGACTGGCAGCACGCTCACAGGCAACTGCTCTGCTCTGCTTTCAGCGTTACAAGTGTGGCTCTAAATTTCTACAGACAGTCTTAAAATGCAAGGCGAGGCAAAACGCATAAGAAGCACTACAAAATGAGTTTGTTGCTTTGTAACGGATCTTAAATCAACAGTGTTTATTAGTAAGCTGCCAGCAAATATTTGCTTGCATACCTTTTATTATTTCAAAGGCTTTTATGAACAGTATGTCACAGTGCTAGTGTCATTTACATTCAGGCAACACTTCCTAATGTTTTAAGCTTTCCAGAGATAACAGGGAGAAAAACGTTAAGAAAATGAAACAGATCTTTTCTAATAAATCATTTTTGCAAGTGTTTTGTCTCTTCAAGATGCTGTGACATCCTGTTCCTGTGAAGGAACACACCACTTGAATTGCACGACTCATTCACCTTAAATATTTAATAATGCTTTCATTAGTTGCACTGAACCAGTGGAGTAAGATCTGTAATATCTACTGCTGGTCATCATTTTTATTCATCGTGGTTTAATAAGCATTATAATTACAGACTGAGGAAGAAATATGAGTTAACTTTGTGGTTTTGCTTGGGAATTCTGCGCACATTGGTATGATTGGAAGGGATTATACAGGCTCTGTGAGTGTAGCTGAGTGTATTCTAATATACTGGTGCAGAGCTCCCAATCCTGACACATTATTCTTCATATGAAAGTAACTGCAGGAAAGATCCTGCATAAAACTGAGTCCTGACAATATTAACTCCATCTGGCTGAGTTGTGAAATATGAAAATTTGAAGGCCAAGTGGCCTTGTTTTTGGCAGGTGTTCTAATGCATGCATTATCACTGAAATTAGACTTCAACTATTTTTACCAACCGTTTCCTATATTTGCTTGCAACTTACACAAATAGCAAAGTTATTTAGGGAGAACAGTCAGTTAGGGAAGCTTTCATTTGGAAAGTTTGTCAGAGTTCAAGCTGAAAGGCCATTTGTAGGCATCATAACCTTCTGTGCTCGTTTCTCGAGTGAATATAGATGGTGATGATTATGATTTAGTATAACTTTCTCACTTGGATATCACAAAAATGACTGTGTGCATGCTGTTTGAATTCTTATGCTTTAATGGGAGGTATGGTAGGGCAGACTGATATCTGGTGCATTTTTTAACGTTTTGTTAAAACATCATTTTTTCCTCATCAGCAACTTATGCGGGAGCGACAGCAGATGGCCAGCCGCCCCTTTGCTTCTGTCGATGTAGCACTGGAAGTAGGAGCTGAGCAAACAGACTTTCTACGAGGGCCATTAGAGGTAGGAACAGTGGTGCTGACAAGGGACCGTTGTGATTTGCATATTTATATTGCCAGTCTCACCTGCATCTGCTTCTGAAACCAGGCAGCATCTGATTACCTGCGGCTGACAAGGCTGAGCTACGGGTGTTTTGTCATTTCCAAGGCGCAGAGTTTTAATCTCGTGACATAAGCTGTACCAGGAGCCACTGGAGAATCTGTTGGCGTGGGCTGGGGTGACAGTCAGCTCACCTGGCAGTCCCCTCGTGATGGATGTGAGCTGAAGGAGTGCAGGACTCCGGCATTAAGGAGGCAGCAAATGTCACGCTCAGTCCTTCAAGTACACAGTGCCATCTAGTTAACATCTATCTTAATTAACAGAGATTACAACAAACAAACTAAAGCACCTTAGAGTAAAAATTCAGTGTTGTTTTGTACTCAGGGGTTTAAAGCATATGGACTGTACTGCATGGTTTTGTTTGTAGGATGTGGCTACGTTACTGCATTCTTTTATTGCAAGTGCAGTACATTGGAAAAGAAATGGTAATTTGCAAAGCAATATGATATTGGAATGGTGTAATAATGCATGAAATGGATTCTAGAAGTTTCACCTGAAAATAGAGGGAAAATTACAATATGTGGATAATAATGAATATCTAATCTAGGTTCAGCTTTCGGGAGATTATTCTCTACTCCTTTAACTTTATTTACAATATTGTGTTTACAGTTATTACTTCCCCCTTTTTATGGTGGGACCTGGGAGTGAGGTGTGCTAGCTCTGAAATCTTTCAAGATTGTACTCTTCATTGCTGCCAATTCTTAAATTCAAAGCTTCTCTTACTTTTCTCAATAACCAATCCCAATGGAAGATCAAATACAATCTATCAAACCTCCAAGGTTCATGGAGAATGAGCAATGTGAAAAACAAAAGCAGAAAGAAAAAGATTCAACTCTTGAGTACTTATCAAAGTGTGAGTACTTATCAAAGTGAGGTTCTCTGTCCTGCTGTGTACAGGAAATCATCCCAATTGTTCTCACTATCACAAATTAAAATATTTGGAATAGATGATGAGTAAAAATGACTTCTTAAAATCACTTTGAAGAAGCTGTGTTATTTTCTGACCTAATACAAGACCCCTGACATTCTTCACCAAAACCACTTTACTTTTGTTTCCTCTTAACTCGGAACAGAACTCCTCTCCAGTCCCCAAGCTGAGGACGCATTACACTGCAGTTAAAAGTTAATTTTTTTGCAATGTGATTTTATTGTCTTTGCATTGGTATCTGAGAAGATCTTTTTCTGTTTCTTTTCAAATAGAGGCAGTGACTGGAAGATGAGGCATCCAAACTCTAATTTTGTACATACTGATTATTTAATTAAACTTTAGAAGTAAACATCACAAGTTAATTGCTACATTTTCTTTCTCATGTCTTTTATTTAGTACTAAAAGAGGTAGATCCTAAAATATTTTAATTATAATTTACAGGTTTTATTACATTTTTTTTTTCCTAGCCAAGCATTTTCTAGCATTTGTTTGGAATTCAGCATCCATAGTGTTTTTTCCTAATTAATACATAGTTATACACAGAATGAAGTCTATTCAGGGCTTCCTCAGAATTAAAATATACTGATCTATATCCAAAAAAACCATTGTGCTGAGGAATAAATGAATGTGATTTAAGTACTGATTGTCATTTGGTATATATTCTGTAAAAATAAAGGAGCTATATTAAGCTTCTTTGCAAAGGGACGCTAAAAGTTTTAGTTGCTGTTCTGTTCTTCATATTCTGCTCTTTTGGACTGAGGGGAATCCAGGTCACACATTTACAGGATGCAATGCTGAAGAAAAGAATAGTAGGAAATATATATGAAATAGTATGAATAGGTGTAAACTTCATTTTGTGTGAATTTAGAATCATTAAACGACTCTAACAATTTTGTCATATCTGATGCCCATTGGGAGGCTTAAAGCTAGAGATCTTTTGTGAAAAAAAAAACCCGAGGATATACAGTAACTTCAAAATGCTCTGCTGGCACTGCAGGGATCTTGCACTGATATACCAGGGGTTCATTTTGATGGTGGTGCACTGCATTCCCTCTCCTCACCCTTTTATTGACACCGTGTGTTACTGGCTGATACTTTGGGCGCTGTTGTTATTCTTTTATCGGCGCCGTAATAACTCCGGCACTTCCAGTGACACCGCATTGATCCGCGGGCACTGGGGAGTGTCACTGAGCTCCTGCAGACACTGCTGCAGGTCTCCCCTTCAGCTGCACAGTAAAGCTGCTGCTCATTCACCATTCGTGGTGGTGGTTTGGTACCACTGGTGTTCCACATTGATGCTCTGGTACGTGGCAATATTCATGAAACTGCACGCGGCAATACCACGACGCTGTTTGGTTAACAGCTATGTTTTACATTTATTTGTAAATATCCATAGCAGCTGTTTCCCTGTAGAGGTTTAGTCTGCAGTAGTAAGGCACTTATTACCCAGTGTTCAGAAAACCCCAAGAGGATAAGTACTGTGCTTAAAATGGTTGCCTGGTTTAGATACTTACAATACAACTGACAATGTTTGGGTCTATTTTCAGTTAGCAGCAATTTGCAACAGATTAAAATAAAATCCTGAAAACACTACGGAGGAGAGTTGAACCTCAGTTATTTTGGAGTCACTGTCAATCAGTCTATCTTAATGTTTTGCCAACAAAATGACAGTATCTCAATATTAACTCCTTCAAAAAACTTTAATCTGCATCATATTCCTCCCCTTCCTTGCTGTCTGAGTGGGTTTTTAGGCAATGGCAATAGTCTTTGTTCTTACTCATTTAAACAACATTATTTATCAGTTTTTACCTCTTCAGGCCACCTTTTACATGAACAAGTCTCATCATGTTACTCATCCTGTCATGTTGGCCTTATAACCACTCTTAAATTTTACATTGTCAGTTTAAACTTAACACAAAAGAAAGCAGATTTTGTTTTTCCCTTGCCCTCCTTCTCACCCTCCTGTCACACCAGCCACTGCCTTGCTAGTGATACACTGATGCTATTGTCCCAATTCTGAATGTACCAAGCAATACCCACTCCCATTGTGCCATGATATTAATGGTATTCATGATATTCATGATATTAATGATATTTAACCCATGCTAGTCCTAATCTGCATCTTCATTTGCTTCTACTTGGAAGTGATGAAGTCTGGGTGAGCCCGTACAAGGAAGGTGAAGCTGGAGGCAGGACACCCCTCAGTCCCTCCTGGGCAGAACCAGAACAATCTAAATTTACCGTGGAGGAGGAGGGGAAGGGAGGTCTGGAAGGCAGAGACCCTCTGGATCCCAAGGGGGGAACACTCCAGTGCAGCTCTGGGGAAGGCACTGGTGACCCAGGGGAAGGTAAAAGGAGAGAGAGAATCCCCCCTGTCAGCAGCAGCACACAGCACAGGCCGTGAAGGGCAGAGCCAGAAAACAGCAGAAGCACCCTGTCCAGAGAGTTTGAGAACATTGGCTATTTTGTGATAGAATCATATTTTTTTTCAGTACCAGAATCATAAAAAAAATCAAAGTAGCATCATAGATCAATAGATACTCATTGCTGCGCTTCCTGGCACTCCGTGCCCTCAGTGTTAAAATGTTTTTTATTCCTTTCATTTCTTTTTTCCAGACATCTGAGCCATTTCCAGACTTGGTTGCTTTTTACTTCTCAGTATATAACAAATACTAAATCATTTAGGCTATCTTCATATTCTAAACCTCCTTTAGGCATTTTTTTTTTCCCCTAAAATGTGAATCACTTTGGAAGAGTTTCTTCTGTTGTGCTGCTGACAGTCATTTCAGTTAATCTGTATATCAATTGAGAAGTAAAACAAATTTATTTTTCCTTTTTGCCTAATTTCTGGATAAGATAAGGTAGAGACTGCTGTAAATGCTTCATGGCTGGTCATGCTAAGACTCTGAACAGCAGCATCAACTGTGCTGCATCTGCTGGAGTGAAGGCAGGTGTGTTATTGTGTTATTGCCTGCAGAAGAACCAAGTGCAGATTTACTGCTGTGATGGCCATCCATTTGATATATTTATGATATTACTTGGATTTATTTTTTTTAAATCAATGCTATTTCATAATTATTTCTGCAGAAAAGCACAAAGTAGATCTTTGAGTCCTTTTCCCATTAAATGACTGCATTTCCCCTAGAGTTGTCATAGATGCTAGGCCATCCTCTGCTTCTGACAAGATGATGTCCAAAGTTTTGAATTTCAAATAAAATCTATGTTCGTTTCTCTTACAAATAATGTTCTCTAGTGAGTAATATTTATGATGCATTAAATAAGTTTTGAATTTCAGGTACTTTTGATAAGTATGAAGCAAATATTGGCCACTATTTGTCATTTATTTGAGTAAATAATTGGAAGGTGAGCATTGACACAAGCAACTATCTTTCTATGCAAAGAATGGCTGCTGGAAATTAGAGTAGTTTATCAAAACACATTAAAATTCTGTAGTAGAGATGTGTGAAGTTTAAGTAATTGTAGTATGTATTAATAAATTGTGCTGGTGGCTTCTCTTGCCAATAAAGAGATTTTTTTAGCTTGGTTTACAAATAAATCTAGTTAAGGTGTGTTCATTTTCTTATCTAATCTGAATAAATCAGCGAGTAATTTTTGAAAATGCAGCCTACCCTATTTTGAACAAACTTAACCTAGCTGCAGGCTTCATCAGCATTGCACCTGCATTGTGTTGATGACATAATGTCTAATGCCAAGGAACAGGCCCTTCCCAACTCCTTGGTTCAGATCATCACCTTTGCTCTTGATATGCTCAGTTCCTAATATTAGCCTCAGTATCAGAGGATAGTTTCACTGCCCTTGCAAAGAAGTAATAATTTATTTATCTATTGGTGAAATTTTCCCTCGAATGGTCACCTTGTTTCCAGTGACCACAAAGGCAAGATGTATTTGTCAACAGGAACTGTCAAAGGCCATTATATTTGCATTTCTTACTGAAAAGTCATGTCATAGTCTGGAGCTGTTCACTGTAGCTCAAGGGGGAGAGGAGAGGAGAGCAAATCTAGATAAGAACAGTGTGAGCAGTCAGAGACTTGGAAAATAAAACTACAATGAAAAGTCAAGGAAATTGGAGTAGGCTATTTAAAGGGCTCCAAATAATAACTTGCAGATATGCAAAAGGTTAGCAGCAATCAGGAGGGCAAAATCTTCCTTGCATGCCCTGCAGGTGGCAAAGGTGTAATGGACTTAAATTGTAGTAGGGGAGGTTTAGGAAGGTATCAGGAAAAGCTTCTGATAATAAAGCTGAATCACTGAAAGCAATTGCCTGGGGAGGTGATGGAATTTCTTTTATTGGAAGCTTTTTAGAGCAGGATGGACAAACATTTCTCAGGTACCATGTACCACAGCTGCATTCGATACCTCCTTTCAGCTCTGTCTTCATTATTATTCTGATAGCTCTTCCTTCTTCAGACTCTCTGAAAATGTTCCATTTCTGTTGTTTGAACACCTTAATTACCTTCACTGCAATGTTAGTTTTCTGTTACTGAATATTTATGACCCTTCTTTTGAATTTTGCTATTTTATTCATTGACTTACATCCTCAGTTTTCTCCTAAGATCAGAAACTGCTAAGTCATCTCTGACCCCAGCCTCTCCCTGGCTGTAGGTCTGCCAAACAGGATCTCCATCCTTTTTGGAATAGCTTCAATATTCTCCTTGAAGTAATTATTTTTTGTCTTAACAAGTGCATTGCCATTTTTATGGTCTTTCAAAAACCATGCATCCTAGACCACTAGATCTCTGAGGAATGTAGCCAGATGTCACACCTGGCACTCAAGAGGAGAATCTGTACTGGATCACGTTTTCTGTATTGCTCAAAGATCATGATTAAATTTACTGTCCACTGCCTCAAGAACTCCATTATCTTGTGCTACACTTTGACCTTGATGGCTCACTGCCTTCTCTGCCCACTCCCTCATACTGTTCATCCAGAAAACTTTCTCCTGAGCTATTGAGTCACTTTATGATGAACCCTGCTTTCCAGTATTTTTTCTTCTTTGTAAATAATCCCTTCTCATTGTGTGTGTTTTAGTGTTATTATGTACAAGGGATGTTACATCACCAGAATTCACATCTGGTGGTTCTTCCACTGGAGAAAAGCATTTACCCCAAAGTGGGGTTGTTTGGTTTGCACCACCTCCTTCCCTATATAAAATAAGATGTTTAGATTTCACACTATTTTGCTCCTCATTCAGTGGTTATACACAACAGGGTTGCTCTGCCCAGTTAAATATCTTTACATTTGTGTAAGGTTTTTGTTGCTTCATTTAAAATATAGGTCTAGAAACATGTGAGTGTTCTGAGCCTATGATTCAGAACAAATACCTCACCTAGCTGCTCATGCATACTGGTCACAGCTATAATTTTTGTGTTTGTTGTGTGTACTAAATCAATGTAAAATGCATAGATGTTCAATTTGTTGCACAGAATTACATTTGCAATATTTTAAGATTTCGGAGTAGTATTTTTCTTCTCTGCCATATGGGAAAGCTAAAAATATTCTGAGAAATGCTGCCTGGAGTAAGCCACTTTTTTTTTTCATACAGACCATATTTATTCTTAAAATATACACAAACACCTCAAAACCTGTTGATGTTTTGCTTGAGTCCTTAACTTAGTTTTTAAAAATTCTGTATCGATTCTAAAGTGTATCCAGTCTCTAAATGTGCAAAAAATTTTTTTCAGTCCTTGTGTTCTTTTCTTTGCTTCTTTATTTCTGTCCTCATGGGCAAACAGCCCTTGTGTGAATACCTTAGACGTGGTGTATAGGAGGTTTGTGTAGATGGAGGTTGATGTCCTAATATTTCCCCCTAACAAGAGAGTAAACCTTTGCTTACTACCTTGTGATCTGTAGGATCTGGAAATTCACAATTAGTTCTGAGAACCTGATTTTCTGTGGGTTTTTTGGTAAAAATGTATCTTTGCACTTCACAAAATGTATTTGGCACTTGCACTGCATATTCAGATGACAACAGAAGTTGTTTGGATAGAGAGATATGATTTGTGTTGCACAAAATTGCAAAGAAATTTCATGCTCAAATGGGGGAATTTTGGCTTACCAGCAAAGTGTAGGTGTTTCAGTGGTATTGGCATGCTGTGAATAGAACTCTTAAATCAACGTATTATGCATAATTGCAAATCCAGAGTATCAAAGTAATTATTCTGATTGTTTTCAAGCAGAAGTGTTTATATGTGTCTGTAAACGTTATGACTAATGACAGTGTACCTTTTAATAAATTCAATTTTTGCAACATCTTATTTCATAAAGTAGACAGGTACACAATTCAGCAAATGCAAAGCAACATTTATATACTTATATTTATAAGTACCCTTAGAATTCTCCTTGAGCAAGGCTTGGCCATGGCAATCTTGCCTTTGGATATGAAACCCATGACGATGAGATATTTCCAGAATGATTTGAACTGAACATACCAAAGCATGGAAATAGTTATGCTATCAGAATAACTAAAATGCACATAGATGGGAATATTTCTCTGTTTACTGGACATTTCTGTACACCTGATTTGCACATGCCATTCTCTGACTGGCTGCTGTTTGTAGTTACGAGTATCTTCTTAGTACCTTTCTTGGTTTTAGATCGGAAGTTATTTCTTATCTTTAAAGCAGGACATTTCTGTCTTTGAAAGGAAAGAGGAGAAGAAATAGCTACAGAAACTACAGCCTTTCATCAGCCATTTCCCATGTCTCCAGGTGGAACTGGGTACTGGAGGGTGCAGTTTGATATTTAGCAACTTGCAGTCCTTAGCTCTGTTTCAGAGCCCTTACCTTCATGCTTGTTTCTAGCTCTCTACTCAGGATTCAGTTCTACCTTCCAACAATACCATTGAAGCTGCAGCAGACACAAGTGCACTGCCTGGGTTTTTCTTCACAAAACTTGGCATCCTGCATGTTAGGCAATCATGGAAGTTATGCCAGTTTTCACTACAGTTTTATCATTTATCTTCTATCAAACTGGCTTTGTGCCTAAAGTGAGCATGGATTATTTGCATAGAAGGTGATGCCCCTGCCCTGGGTGACTCAAACCTCACCCAGACTTCAGAGAGCCACCCAATGTGCAATCCAACACATCCAGTGTGTTTTCCATGACTGTTAACCCACAGGCACTTTCCTACTTGGTTCTGTCTGCTGTGTGTTGGACATAATTACTCTTCCATTTCTGCTTGCATGGTGGCTCAATTTCAAGAAAAAAGGATGAAACTTGTTCCTTTTTAGGTAGACTATGAGTCCCCACTGTTCTGCTGTTGGTCACTGTGTGCCCTATTAAAAACTTTGTCCCCACGTTTCTTCTCAGCTCTTGTCCACAGAGACTTCTCCAGACTGAACAACCACAACTCTCACAGGAGAGCTGCTCCTTGTCTCTGGTAATTTTGGTGGCCCTTCTCTGGACCCACTCTAACAGCTCCATGTCCTTCCTGTGCTGAAGAAAAATAATTTCATTTTTTCCCTGCGTATCGTGAGAGGCAGTTCCTGGTTTTCCTCTAATTGTGTGAGTGCTTACAGGCAGACTGGATCACTTCAGTGTGAGTAACTCAAATTTTCAAATAAACCATGAGGTTGAGTTCTAGGGTGTGGATTCCATTCACTGCCTTTAGCAAAGCAGAGGTAGAAATGTTGTATAAGGTGTTAATTTTGGTAATAATATGAAGAATTGTCTTTTCACCACAGGAAAAACAACAAAATATTAGAATTTGAAAAATGAGTGGGCTCTGTCAGGATTTATAGCCCAATGGTATGATTATTTAATGGTACTGAAGAAACCTTCTCCTTGGACAATTCCTTCTGAAAATCAGAAGATTATGAATGGTATACTGCAATAAACTGAATGCTGCAGTAAAGCAGAAGTTAAAAAGGTAGTTAGACTGCAATGAAATTGGGAAGAGCAGTGAGTTTTTATCAGGGCTATCTCCTTTAAAAAATCAGCAGTATTTGTGATATGTGATCATGTCCAGATATAAATGTTGTGTACTTTCCAAATCTGTTAGATCTTCCTATAAGAAAGACTGTAAAACATTATTGTTCATTAGTGTGAAGCAGTAAAGTTTTTAACAGATACGTAAGAAATAAAATATTCCCTTTTTTCATCTTTGGTATATATTAAACTTATTAGAATTTTATTTAAAGGAGAATTTTGTCTGAGTGCCATTCCTTGTATTATATCCTTGGCAAAATGACCTTTTTCTTATCTTTATTATCCAGCTTTCAGTAAGAGACTGGAAAGTTGATAGAGGTACTTGCTGTCAGCTTCTTGTCTCAACTGTTTAGGACTTTAAAAATGATGTACAAATATTGAACCAGCCGGAGTTAAAAAACAGTTATTCTTTTCTACAAAAACCTTATTCATTATTGAAAGAAAAGTCACTGGCCTGTTGGAAAAGCAGGTAAGCAATTTATTTTATATTGAGAAAAATTTCAAGTTGTAGAAATCAGAAGGAGTAAAATATACCCTGTTTAAATGTCATTTTATGTGCAGAAAAGAGCATTATCCAATGACTCACAAACATAATTTATGTTTTGCAACAGCAAGCTCACAAGTGCAGGACAATCTTTAAGATCACCACTAAATATACCAAGAGCCACTGACATGACTTTGGCAATGAGATCCAGTGAGATCATTTCCCTCTGGGCGTATGGATGCTGTAAAATGTGTCTTTCTTGGTCATTTATTTTTCATGAAGGAAATTTTGAAATTACATATATATATGTAAGAAAATATTACCACTTTCTTATAAATTAAGTCAGACAAACATAAAAAATAATCTCCAAAGCCAACTGTCGTGCACATCTCTGTATTTTCAGGCATTGATCATGCATGTTATTTGAATTCCATTCTCCCATCACTCACTTGTTAAGCTCCAGGTAGAATGCAGCACAATATAGATCTGCCAGTGTGCCATTAAAAGGGAAGTAGTGAAATACTCTTACTTACTCTGATGGTTTATTGAGGAATAGTGGCTATGTGTGTATGGTTAAATACAGAGTAAGTGCAGAAATAAGCTTTTTTAAGTTGAAAAAGTGTTTTATTTTTCTCATTTCCTGCTGTAATTAAATGTAGAAGAAGTGTTACAATCTGAATATTTAATTTTCTTTTTCTCCAGGATAGTTAGAGCATTTCCTTTTATTCTAGTAGGACGCTTTCATGGACAATATTCATTGAAATGACTGCAATGTGCAGCTTTTTTTGATCCAGCAACAGTTTATAACCAGTTTGCAACTACATTGCAAAATAGATAGCTAAATGCCTGTCTCATTAGTGACTTTTAATTCTGTGAAGGTGTAATAGCTCAAGGTGAAAAGGAAGTAAGAGAATTGAAAGGAGTACTGAGACAGTGTAGGTACACATGCACTACATTCAGCCATTGGCATCCACGACTGGAAATGGCAGAAATCCAGGCCATTAGTGTGTGATGTCATGCTTTGGGTTTCTTTTTTTTTACACATACATTTGGGCTTGAATTTATGTGAGAGGTCAAAGTCAGAGAAGCTCGTGTAGGTTTTCATATAAAGGACAGGAGGGTTTGTGAAGGTCTGCCGACCAGCTAATATTTCAGTAACATTATTGACCTCATCCAAAAAACTTATATATCTTGTAATACTTGGAAATGACTTTTTTTTCCCTCCTCTTGCATAGTTCTACTATGCAAGAGGAGGGAAAAAAAATTGGTAAAGGTTTGATTGCAGACTTCAGGCAGTGTTTTAGGTATGCTGTCTTAGCCACTGGGTACCTTGAGGATAAGGTCTAAAACGTTGAATTTATATTCTTTAGAAAGCCGGAAAGAAAAGGATACAACAGAAAGCAAAGGGGAGAGCTGATGTTTTTGCAGCAATCTCTGTAATAGCTCTTGCTGCTGAGGTGTGCTCTATTACTCTGTTTTAGACAGTTTTTCAAAGACTTCAAATGTCCAAGTGTATCATAGAACTGAAGCTGCCATTAAGAGGTGAAAGTAGTGCAATCAACTCATTACGTGGGGCAACAATTTTAAATCAGCTGGGAAAGTCAGAAAGCATTATTCAGAAGTGCTTCAGGAGAAAGCATTATTCAGAAGTGGTTAATGAGAGCTGGGACTGAAGGAGAAATTCAAAGGCTCTTCTCTTCAGTGATATAATTGATCATTGCTTGGCACATCTGTGTAATTGGAGGGTCTTGCATGTGCTTCCCCCTGCTCACCTGTCTTGTCCATCTTTAACTAACCAGCTTCTCTCTAGTGGGCAGAACTTCTCCAAGCACCATTCTGTTCTAACATTATGATCATTAGGTTTGTTACAAGGTGAGCACTTCTGACAGACAAATGCAGCTGTTTGTGAGCTGAGTATTTACAGAGATCATCTTCTCATCAGCTGTTTTAGAGAGTTCACATTAATAGGACCAAGGAACTGATCCTTGTTAGGAGAGCTCATGTTAAGCTGAAATTCAATATTTTCACTTACTGAATTTGAATTACGCAGTAAATCTAATCTGTAGAAAATAGCATTCATCATGCACAATAGAATCATGGATAATTTAGGTTGGAATGAACCTTCTGTAGTCATACATCAATCAAAGAGACTGGAGATGAGCCAAACCCTTGAGCAAAGTCTGAGCTCTAGTTTAGCAGTATCCTTCTAATCAACATTTCTTCATTTCAACTCTTCCAAGAGATAAACCATATTCAATGACAATCTTTGTGATATGTTAACTTGTAGTTGTAAATAATGCAATGCATGTCCTAATCTTTCAAGCTTGTTCATGTGTGGTCTCGTATTTTGGAGTAAGATTCAGAACAAACAATTTCATAGTCAGTTACTCTACGACGGAATTTTCAAACAGAACTACTTGTGTGGTTGTTGTAGCTGTTTTTTGGGAGAAAACCCTTGAGTATGTGATATAAAACAGCTTCTGAAATTGGAGGAGTGGCTGTCTTGGAAAATGAATCCACAGTGTTGTATACAAATACTTGAACCTACAGAGAAACTGTCCTCTGTCTATGACCTGATGTTCCTAATGCAGATACTGATCTACTTCTATGGATATTTTAATCCACAATGAGTGTGACAATGAAGTTATTAAGTGTTGGTACCCTGTTCCATAGCTGGAAATGTCAGTTGAGACAGAGCATTAATAATTATGAGGTACATGGTGAATCTTTTAAAATTTGTATTCAGAAATTCCCTGTCACTAATTTAATGCAATCATAAGCAACTTGAAGTCAATGTGACACAAGAAATGATACTCAAATGTCTTATCTCTAATGAATGACAGTAATTAGCCATATTTCAAGGAAAAGATAATATATCACAGATAAGGAAGTTCATATTTCATAAAGTGCCCATTATCAGAGACGTAGGGCCAAATGAACTCTTATGTTACACTCCTATATAAGCTCTTCTGTCACAGAATATAATATTAAAATGATCATTCTAAAGTAAGTTTTAAGATGGAGAAAATTTTTGAAATTGATGCTTTAGTGAACAGTCAACAGAACTATTTATTTTTATAAGGATTAATGCAATACTTACGGGAATTAAAGAAAGACAGTTTGGTTCACCTCTGGTCATTTCCACAGTGACTCAAACAATGCCAGTTTTGTCTTTTCAAAGAGGCTAAAAATAAAAGAATTGTTTCCAAATATCTAAAAGTCCTTTTGCTGCTTATAAAGCCTAGCATGCATCACTGACCCTGTGATACGGATGCCTTGGAAATGATCTATGGAAAGGGAATGAGGCTTCCCACAGTGAGTGGAGATCTAGGTCCTTCTCTTCCATGTTACAGTGGTCTGAGGTTCAGTAGGATGTAGCTGATTGATACCAGAATTTAAATCATCCCAATTTCTAAAACTGGGAGTATCAGGTGAATAAAAATGTTTCAATTTACCCACCATAAGCAAAAGGGTGGAAAGTTGTGAAATGGTGACCAATGGAGTGGGTAAAAGCTGTGACTTAATTCAAATCCCACCTGCTGCAGTAACACAGAGACAACCCTTGGAAAGGGGCAGAAAGGGAACCTCAGTGTAGCTGCCCTTTGTGCAAAGTGTTCCTGTATGACCACAAAATGTGTGTAAGATGGGAGGGTGAGAAAAGTGGTGCATGTTGGAGGGGATGGATCCCAAGAAGGCTGTGGAGCAGCTTTTGTTCAGTGCCGGGAGCCTGCACACAGGTGAGGTGTAACATGGGTGAAGTCTGTGGCTGCAGAGGGCTTGAAAAAAGCTTGAAAAAGGTGGACACAAACCAGGTTGTGCTGCTTTGTGCAGAACTGAGGCATCCTCAGCCTGAAAACACACAGTGAAGGCTCATTCATAGGAAAAACCATACTGCAACCCTCTTTAATTTCTTATGTGAAAATGTAACTCTCAGTTTACGATTTTGTGTTCAAACTCTGGATTAAAAAGCAGAATTGGTGTGTACCTGGCTATGTTCAAGAGCATCCTACTGAAAACAGTCAGTCTATGATTTCTGCTTGTGATGCTTTAAAAATTGTTTGCTAGGAATCTCACACTGAAGTGGAATAAAGGGGGAAGAATATCAATACTTCTAGCATTCTGAAATCTCTTGAAGTTCATATGACTTTGTTACTGACTCTGAGGAGGAAAGTCAACTTTTTTTGAAGTTTTTTCAATCTGTTTGCATAAAAATGATCTGTAGAGTCTTCTGTAGAAATAAAGGTTTCTTATAAACATTAATGCATGAAATTTAGTTTCCTCATAAATTGCAATAGTGTTTAAACAGGCATTGTATTAGAAAAGACGTAACTTTTCTTCAGCAGTACTTGAAATGGAGTCATGGGTATTTCTACAGGTGACAGATTCAGATTCAGAGTAGCAATTTGGAAGGAATAAAAGATATTCTGTGGAGTGGAACAAATATTCCTGTTGTATGAGTTCTATCTGAAGCATCCCATTGATGTGTTTGCATGTTCAGAGAAAATTAACACCGTTACAGTTTGTGTTTCCTTCCTTCCTTCTAATGTGCAGCTGAGCTATCACTGTTCTAAGGGTGTGGCTTCAAAAGTGTTTGAAATGCTTGCAACGCTCCAGATTGTCTGAAGTGTCATAATTAACAAAGTGAGGTTATTCCAGTATTATCTAAGACTAATTTTTATAAACTGAGAAGTGTCTGTGGGGTATGGAGTCAGGCTCCCTGAAGTGTGAATGTGCATTTGCTGATTGATAGCTTTGCATAATTTAAGTAGTAAAATCTGTACAATGCAGATGAGAACCTTTGAGGGAAGCAAATATTGTGGTATTTCAGTAGCCTTGTAGCTATTTAAAACCTTCCATAGTAAATGATGTTTATTTCATGTTTAGGTTTAGAAATGCTTCTTGTGTATTAGTAGATATCTATTCCACTTTAGACACAGAAAAACTGACAGAAAAATTGGAAGACAGCCCAGGTTGGTTTTTTTTTTTCCTCCTTATTCAGTGACCTACTCATAAGTGACAGTATTTATATTGGTCCTTTCCATCTAGATAAGGCTTTCAGCATAAGAGAGGCAATAAAATATAACCCAGTAATTACCTCAGCTTTTCCTAAAAATACAAGGCTTAACTAGAACTCATTCAGAAATATGTTGTCAGTTTAAAAACACAAAGTATTTGGATAAATTTCTCCCAGAAGATTTTGCTATTGTGCTGCCTATTGCAGTAGTAATCCATTTTTAGATGCCTGACTCAGAACTGAATCCAGAGCCATGTGTGGAGCAGAGCCAACAGGGAATACTGAAAAGGGATGCCTCTTCAAAAGTACCCAAAACACGGCAGAAAGCTGATTCTGTCTAATCAGGATTTACATCTAAAAATGATCTCCTGGAGTTGTGCTCATGCTTCTGCTCTCAAAAAAGAGAGAGAGGGCTGCTGCACTTCTGCTTTGTGCAGGAGTCCAGTGCCTCAGACAGAGGAAAAGAGGAGAGGGGTGTTCCAAGCCATTGTCAGCCAGCAGTGAGAGAATCATTTCTGTGACCTGAATGTGAGACTGTAGGGTGCTCTTGTCATTTTCTGCCATGACTGTGACTCCGCTATTGTAGAGAAAAGGGTTCTTGAACTCAACAAATTTAGTGGGAAAAGGACCTGTGACCTCAGCTGCTGTCCTGGGAGACAGAAGATGGGGATGGCTTTTATAATCTCTGCACTGAGTGATGTCCAAGCCTTTAATCCAGTTAGACTGAAGTAATGTGTAGTTCATGAATTGCCCTTCAACTCAAAATCAAAAACTTTGTCTCTCTCTAAAAGTATAATAAAAATAGATTCCAAAAACCTGTACTTTGACCGGGTCTAATTAATCCTGAGTTTTTCATTGTTCCATAGGAAACTTCAGCAGAAGAGTGTTTACTTTTGTTTTCCTGCATGTACTTCTGCAAGAGATAAACACTGAAGTCATTAACTCTGTTTAGACTGCAGTAAATTCTGAATGTGTGAGAGTTTCTTTGTGTACCAGTAGGATTTTGTTTGGTTTTGGACTTAGGTATCAGGAAAGTAACAGTTGTTTGCTTTTTGGTTTTTGTTGTTGTTAGGGTGGTTTTGTTTGTTTTGTTTGTGTGTTTTATGGTTTTTTTTTTTGTGGGGAGGGGAAGAAGGGTAGAGGGACAGGCGCCAGAGTTGTCTCAGTTCTATACATCTTCAGTCAGATTTTAGATGTGGATCTATTCTTCCAGTGGTTGATACTTTTCACCTGTTTTTTATGGTCTGTTTAAAATCACGCCTTAACTTGGGCTGTGATAAATTTAAGAGCCACTTGAAGTTGTCTTGCCTTGATCCATTAAGAGTCTCAGAGCTTTTATTGGTACTTGCAGATTTTGATTTAATAGTCTTTTAAAAGTTGTTCAGTAAAGCCAATAGAGTTCTTGACACTTCAGAGCATATTTCCAGAACACAGTTTGTTCTGGAGCTCTTCTCTGAATACCCTTCAGTTCTCCATTTTCTGTCTCCTCTGTGTGGACTGTACTGGTACCAAAGGATGAAATCTGAGAGTTGTTCACAAACAGGTGTGGTTTTAATGCTTCATTCTTGGTAAGGTTCTGATCAAAAATGATCATAATTTTACAAATGCTGTGTAAGAGCATCCCTGCAGTGCTGCTGTTTCCCAGTTCCCCCTTTAGAATGAATGCATTAGGTAGGGCCTTGCTTTCAGGTTATTGTGATGCATTCATCTTCCTTAACGTTGTCTTGTACATAGTGTCCATCAATGGTAAATAACAATTTCATACAGATCAGTGTTATTTATAATCTGAAAGCTTTATTAGAAAGACTTTATTCCCATGTAATGATTAAAGTAATGTGTTGTATGTGCTCAAGTATCAGTTGTTATAGGATGGCAATAGAAAAACTAGCTGTTACTTCATCACAAATAGAATTTGTTATAACCTGCCCATATTTTGATGTATGCTCCTGCTTGGATCAGTCAGTTCTGATGCTGAACTGAAAGTAAGATCCACTCACAGGTTTCCAGTCATGTACGTGCCTTGCATCCTTGAATACCTTTTTTGTTCAGTTGTAATTGCAAAATTTTGTAGTTTAATTTTGTAGCAGTTTACCTAATGAAGTATGAACATACTTCTTTACAGAAAATTTCTTCAGAACAGTTTCAAAACTGAAGCATTGAGTAGTTTTTACTAAGTTCCCCACATACCGAGGGGGTGGGGAGTACATTTTAAATCTAATAAACAATTATCTTGATTTACTGAATATAGATAATTTTTAACCTCTTTTGGGTGTTTATAATAAATTTATAAACTCTTAACTGAGCCTCCTGCTAGAAGGAAAATGTCAAATGCTATATTTCCCCCTGCCTTTCAGCTATCAAACTCTTGGTGACAGGTGGGAATAACCATTTGATTCATGTCAGCACAGATTTGTGAGGTGTTAGCTTGGGTAATGATACTAAATTAAATCTCTGATTATCTCCTCATTCGTGCCGCTGTAGCTGTGAATCCAGAAAATCCATTTAATGTTCTTGGGGAGGAAAATATCAGACTTCTGGAAAAGAAGAGTTGTGAGTTGAAGTAAAGTGTCATGTAAAATGTCTGACTTGAAGCTAGAGTTAAAATACTTCCTCCCTTCTGCAGGGGTTTTGAGTGATGTCTGATAAACAGCGGTGCTGGTTATGTGCTGTTCAATTTTTAACTCGGTTGGTCAACATCTGTGCTCAGCCTGCAGCATCTTCCCAGTGGAAGCTCAGTCTGTAGCTCTAGGACAGGCTTAGTCCATGGATTACTTTTTGCTAACAGAAATGATTTATGGAAGCTCCCATAAGGAGAAAAGTCATGCGGCGAGGCACAGACAGCTTTTCATGCTGTAAGAGAGAAGACAGGAAGTAAGAGTCTGACCTATTTTTGAGATGGCATTTCAAAGCTTTAGCTGTTGGACTTTTTATGTTATTAAACTAATTTATGTTGGTAAAGGAAAGTTGAAAGGGCTTTCTAAATATTTTAGTTTATTGCTGCTTGTTTGCAAGTTGATCTTCCTTGAAGCCACAGATTGCAGGAGAGCGTTAATACAGTAGTTATTTTGAAATGTAAAGTGATCTGCCTTGGCTAACAAGTGCACTGCACACTCATGGGAGGTACCTGCAGTAAGGGCATGAAACTGGGAGGAACCTTTACACCCAGGAGTGTTTGGCAGCTGTGAGTACAAGCTGGCTCTGTCAGATACCTGTGGCAGGTGTGCTGCAACATTGATTTGCTTCAATGCTTTGCAAAGTAAAGAAAAAAGGCTGATAGTATATTGATTTGCAGGAATGTATATTTAGTATATATAGGCATGGACTGACATGGTTCCTGGATGTAAAGCTTTATGCAGATTAATAAATTCTAACATTAGTTTGCCATCTCACTTTGTCGTTGTAGTGTAACTGCGTGGTTTTACTCAGGCATTGTAACTGAAGTTCAGTGACTGTTGAAAATCTGGAAGGGGAAAGTCTTTTCATCACAGTATTAAATTGTTTCTAGCTGACAGCTTCCTCAGAGACTTTAAGAAATTAGTGTTTTGCATAATATTTCAAAGGCTCCAAATAGGCTGCTTTTTGCTTGACTTTCCTTGTTTCCAGTTGCCATCAAATACCCTAGAATATTTCAGAGAGAGGATGGAGAAAGCACAGGGTGAGCTAAACCCATCCCGTGGCCCAAACCAGGGGACTTTGGTGTCCTTTCAGTCTGCTGCAAACCTTCCCTGCGTTTTCTTCTTCAGCATCTGCACATCAAACTGTCCAGATGTGCCCAAGTGTGTTAAGTACTTCCACAGAGTGTTCTGGTGAGTCAGCCAGAAGCACCAGAGAACACTGCATCCATCCCAGTGTGATTAAAAGCACAGACTCCAGTCTAATACTGCAGCAGTAGGCAGGCATTTGTAATGAAACATGCTGCCTGTGGGAAGAATAGGGGTGTCTGGATGGTAAATAAAATTGCTAAATATTTTCCAAGTAGTCAATGGCAAAATTGAGTTACAGTCGGCTTTAAATTATTTACAGAAGAATTTAAATTTGCAAACTTATTACAGCAAGCTGCTGCTTTTAACAACACTCAAGTTCTTGAAAATTCAATGCTAAAATGAGTTATTACAAGTGAGTTAGCTGTCTGAAATTAAATTAGGTGATAAACAATCCATTTCTCTGTGGTAAATTGGCATTCATGACAACTAGTTCTAGTATGCACCTGAACCCATTATTCTTGGCACTTCATAAAGTTGCAATTGATAGCAATTTGTATTGACAGACTCTTATTGAATATAATTCTCAACAGAAACTAGCTAATCAATTAATTATTCCTAGTGTTACTCAAGTTTGTTTTTATGTTGCTTCATCATTCAGGAAATTAACTGTTAACATTGTTTACAATTAATATAACTTAAACACTTTAGTTTTCATTGGCTGAATTAGCAAGCTTAGACTAATTAAGTAAGCATTAAAGCTTTCTGAATTACTAGCAAAACTGAAAATTATGCGTGCTAAATTGAAAAACACACAACAAAAACTGATTCTATAATACATATCATTATGCAGGATTTAAAACCGGAATATTTAGCCTTGCATTTCCTCTTGAAGGCTGCTTGGCTGCATGTGAAAAGTCCTAGCCTCTTCTGAAGAGACTGGAGGGAGTAATCATCAGCAATATTATGATGAAAAGCACCATCAAATCATGTTCTTCTAAGGCTATCTAATAACTGTTTGCATCTTCCCTCACATTTAAATAATGCTTCCTTGGAATTCAATACTGAAAGGAGCAAATCCATCCCACTGCCAGAGGATGATGGACAGGGGCTGTAAGAGTGGGAATGTGCAGGGAATGCCAGGATCCACCAGCCTGGAGCAGCCCTGGAGTCAGAGGGGCTTCCCTGGAGAGCGAGGCTCTGCTCGCCTCCTCTGGCTGCAGCTACAGAACCCACCTCAGCTCCTTGGATTTGTGTTGACAGCTACTTAATTACATAATACTAAACCCTTAAATTCTGTTAGATGAACTCTTGTCTTATTAAACATCAGTCCTGGCCCAGAGCCCTACTTTGCCCATGTAAACACAGCACTCCTCTTGTAATTTAGGAGAACGGCCCTGGCCACCTTTATAAGAGTAAAAACCTTTCTTTCACAGAAAGAAGTAGAACTTGCTGCTTCTGAGAGAGCTCTAGGTTTAAAAACTAATATTAGTCTTGTCTAGGTGGCAATCAGGAGGGCTATATGTTTTATTTAGGTCCATTAGTAACATTTGTGTATGGTTCTGTTTACCTCTGGTTTTCTTCAGCAGTTTGTACTGAGGGTCCTGGTTTTGAAAGCTTTTTCAAATATTCTGATGATGGACGATGTGTGGTGGGTACCTCTTTACTTGGCCACTGAATAACTGAATACAGTGCAAGAATTTTAACAGGGAAATAGGGTCATTTTCATCTTATGAGTCATGGTTTCAGGGAGGTGGAAGGCACACAGAAGTCACCCAAATGCCTGCTTGCTTCTAGTGGAACTGGCTGGAGGAGAAGCTGGAGGGAAACCTGGGCTTTGTATCTGAGCAAGGGGTGCTGTGGCAGCTGAGCTGTCTCGGAAGGAATACCCCAAATGTCTTTTTCTGTGTTGCTTCCTTACCTTAGAATCAATCAGGGATTCTCTCAAAATCA
The DNA here is from genome assembly GCF_021018805.1 of Prinia subflava. Taxonomy (NCBI): domain Eukaryota; kingdom Metazoa; phylum Chordata; class Aves; order Passeriformes; family Cisticolidae; genus Prinia; species Prinia subflava. The sequence continues at coordinate 7,162,263 of NC_086255.1, read as the reverse complement.
GTCTTATTGTCTCTTAATTACTGTCTACTAGATCGAGCCTGAGAGATGTCAGACACAAGTCTTTGATGTACTAATATAAGGTAGAGGATTTTTTATTTTTCTAGTAGATAATTTAATCTAAATCAGAATCTGACCTGTGAGGATGAAGGAAGCCTAACATGAAATGCTGAAAAATTTCTGGTGCATGCTTTTTTCAAGCCTCTTTTAACACAGGAGGGCTAGGATGTGATAAATCAGTTTAGATACCAAAGAACTTGATTGGGATACTCAATTTTACTATAATAACCTAATCTAAAATACTCAGTCCTTTTCAGCTCTTCTATACTCTTTCAAAATTGCTCCTAACAGGACAATCTCTAAAAATGGGGCATTTGAGACAAGTTAATGGCACTGTAGCTACTCAGGTTAACCATTACCTAGGAGTGGCATTTGCTGCCTAAGCACAAGGCTGGATGCAGTGAATAGCATCAAAGGTGTTCTCTAGCAACTTGGAGAGACTTGAAAACACAGAGGTATTTACCATTTGAGGAGCTGTGCAGTTAGACAAAACCACAGGTTTAAAATAACCCACAACTGCAATGCAGAAAGAAATGCAAAGTGAAAGAGAGGTTAACCTAGTTTTCAAGTTCCCTTCTGCTTAGATTTTGCATCAACTTAAACTCCAGGAATTAGGACTTACCTTATTCTGACTTAATTTCAGTTTCAACGTCAATTCCTTGATATTTTTATCAATGCTTATTCCACGTAGTTTGTTTAAAGGCAGTCTCATTATACTGATCCCCTCACCTTCCCTCAAATTTTTTTATGCAAATAAATGCTTGCCTTTAAGTTACCAAGTGTGATGGTATAGTGCTGTATTGAAATATGTATCCTGCATAATTTAACTTGGAAGTTTGACTTGTCTTATTGATAAATTAGATTTAAGTGCTCAGTGTGACCATTAGGAATTTCTCTGTAATTATGTGAAAAGAGTAAAAATAGCATGAGGAAAGGAGACAGATTCAGACTTTTTAGTATGTCAAGGGAAATGGAAGTGCTGAAAATAAGATTTCTGTACTAAACCAGAAAGAAAAACAAAAATATTTTTCATTCAATCCATTTCTGTTCTTTGTCAACAACAATCTAATCACTTAGATATTTAACTGAATCTGCTGTTCTTTTTGGAAGGCAGGGGAATGTATCTGAGTATGGATAGACAGAGGTTAACTGGATGGGCTTTTGCTGGGGGTTTTTGCTTGGTTTTGCTTTTTGTTGTTGTTTTTGAAGAACACCACCCCTGCCCTTCTGTTGTTCTTCCAGTAGATCCCCTAACCCAGCTCCAGCCTGTCAAGGACAAGGCACGTCCCTGAGATGTTTTTGGCACATTTTGCCCATCTTTACCTGTTGCCAAGTCTCAATTCCTCTTTGGGAGAGGAAGCAGCAGTATTGGAATATCTTTGCAAGTCTCTTTCATCCTGGCAAAGAGACACAGTTGACTCCATTAGTGATAAACATTAGAACACTGTGTGCCTTTTACTTCAGAAGCTTTTGGCCTTCAAGGTTGCATATTTACTTCAAATCAATTAAGAAAAAATGAAAGAATCAAGAAAAGCCATATTTATTGCATGCAGAGATGATATCATAAGTTATGGTGTCTTTTATTTACTGGGGTATTTGGAATACATGTACAAAGACACAAAGATTGCTGCTATTTATCATTCACTGCAAAATTAGTCTCTGCAAATAAAGCAATTGGGGGAAAGCAACTTGATGGACAGGGAATAATCCAGCTAAAAGTGACTTCTCTTGGGAAAGAAAAAATATTTACTGCCAGCAAAGGTGGTTTTCTGGTTCTTTTTCTTCATTGTGGCTCAAGTTTTGTGATGCACAGCATCACAAATGGCAAACCTACCCCCTGAAATGTTGGCACTGGGAGCAGTCAGACTGGTGACTGGGAGAAGGCATGGAATAAAAATAACATTGAGAGCAGTAGATTATCTTTAAAAAAATATGCAGTCATTGGAAAGTTAGGTCTTCTGCTTTGAATTAAATTAGTGCTTGCAGGGTTACTGACCCCCTACTAAGTGAAAATGTTCCTTCTTCTGTGTGATGTCCCCATTCCTGAGCAGACGTGGCGCTTCAGGATGAAAGGATAGGTGGGTGCCTTAAAGTTTGCAACACCTTCCTTAGTTCCATCACCTTGTTTTATTTCATGTTCTGGTATTTAAGCCAGACTAGAATCTGACTCCAAATTTTCACCTGATTTAAATGAAGAGTGGTTTCCTCCCACTCCAAGAGTGCTATATAAGCACAAACATTTTCAAGCAATAGCATCCTCGAAGTATAGAACTGCTTTCTTCTTCCTTTATGTTGTATTATTTGACCTTTCATTGGCATGCCACTTTAATTAATGGTGCATAATTACATCCCACTGCTGACAAAAAGCTGCAATGTTGTTTGCTTTTGTTAGTCAGGGCCAATTATCTGTAAAGTCACCCTTTTGAATTTTCTACAATCAATCATCACCAGTGTACGTAGGGGAAAAAAAAAAGCTATTCCATCAAAAGGTGGATTTCTCTCACCCCACAGTTGTGTACATAAATACAGCAGTGTCCTTTCTGTCATCTTTTTTTTTTACCTCAAGTAGGTGATGATTGACAAAGATTCACTGGAGTAGGGTATTGAGTCTTCCTAGAGAAACTGTTCTCTCTAAATTTGAAATTTGAAACTGCCACTAGGTGAGTTTCTTCCTTGAATTAAGGTATTTCTGGGAAAAAAAAAATGTGCTGTGTTGCTACAAGAACTTAAAGTTTAGAAGGGACCCCCTGAAGTTCCCAACTTCTCTCTGGGGCATGGAACTGCTGTGACTTTTTGTCCCTCTCTGCATATACCGACTCTCATTTTTGATGGAAACCTAAATTTCTTCTGGATGTCAGGATTTGACTATCTTTAAACTAATACACATCAAGCCTTTTTATTCAAGAAACAATGAGCACTTTCTAGTCCAAAAAGCTTGATGCAAGATAAGGAGAAAATATTCACATAGTTTACTTGTAAACTGCTATTCTTAACAGATCATTTTGACTTACTGAATTGGTTTCATTTACATTCAAATTTTAAAAAAAAACCCAGAATTTTATTGAAGTGGGTAGATAATTGTAACTGTAAGATTGTTGAGATCATTACTAGCTGTACATCTGTATAAGGCTTGGCAGCTTTTCCCCTTTAAAAACAGCATTTCTCTTTATTTGTTTCAGTGTTATCTGTTTAAAGATAAAGAGCTGAAAAGCAAAGGCTCCAGATAAAGAAAAGCTTGGGCTTTAGAAAAGTTGAGCATTGTTAGAAGTGGATGATATGTTAGAAGTGGTCTTTTAAAAATAAGTCTGTATTTTTTGCAGGGCAAAATATAGAATGCCTTAAAGTACAGCTGTAGAAATGTTAGATCTTAATGAAAGTGTTGGAAAGACTTCTACAGTCGCTGCCAGTCAGTCTGTGACCTGCTCAGGTTCTAAGCAGAGCAATGATCACAATTGATCATCTGTCCTTGAAATGAATACAGTAAATTCAGGCGTGGGATGTGATCTAGTGAGGGAATGTGGTACTTTTGTTCTTCTCAAATAAAAGTGAGCAATATCATCTGACTGCAAGGAAGATCTATACCCCTCAGCTGAAGAACACATCAAAGCTTTTTATGGCTAGTACAGTTAATTGGACTATTCTAAAAATCTGTGTATCCATCAACAGGCAAGTCTGTCCTTTAGCAACATAGCAAGTGGTGAAAAGTGTAAGTTTGGGTATCTGATCCTCTGTAAAACATTTGTAGGCTCCTTAACTACTGAAAAAAAAAAACCCTTAATGGAAATTCATTTAAGCAATAGAGCACTGGAGTGTTTAAATTTCTCATCACACGGGAGCAGTAAGAGGACTCCCATTATCAGTCTGCTTGCAAAACTGCTTGTATGCTTTCCTTGATTTCCTCTTCCTGCACCTTTCTAACACTTGGGTGGATGTTGCATGTGCACTTGTGAGTGCAGAGGGCACAAGGGTGTCTGGCAGTTCAGTAGCACAAACTGCAAAAAATAAAAGGTTGTTCTGTGGTGCTGTGACATCTTGTGAAAGAGTTATCAAACCTCTGCTCCCTTAACCTGATATGACAATAGGCAAATGTCCCAATGCTGAAAACGCTGGAGTCAAAGCAGGGCCTTAGAGCAGGTCAATTATTTCAATTATCTGGAATTCATGATGAAAACCAGCAGCAGCCTTCAGGAAATATGCAAGAGTCTGGCAACTGCTTGATCAGTCATGACAGTCACTGCCAAATATCACGTTCCCATCATTTTCCTGCAAAGGGAAAGCTTGGAACAGGTGGAATATTTTAGTTACCTCTGCTCCATCACAGCCCAGTTCTCAGGAGATCCAACAGGCCACCAGTTGCTCCAGTATGACCTCACTGGCAAATATCACACAGCAATAAGTAATCACTTATTACTTATTGATGGGCAGAGGGGAGTGCATGGAGCAGATGGATTGCTTCAATTATTTGGGCCCCTTGATGAATAAGAACTTCAGCTGCCATCAGCAGGTCCTGTGGCAGGCAGGGAGGTAATAACTGCCCTGCTGTGACATAACTTCAGAATCTGGGGTGGTTTAAGGATTTCAACAGCTGTAAAGCTCAGATTTGTCTTAGCACTGGCTTGACCCACAGCCACCTCCAGTTCTGAGGGGGGAACACAGAAAATTGTTTGTGAGTGCTTCCAAGTCCTTCATGGTATTTCACAGTTTGTTTGTACACTGCAGAGAGAACAGTGACCCAGCACCAAGCTTGTTGTTGGCACCTTTTGATTTTATTGTTTTTCGGGAGTTGGCTGGGGAAAACTAAGGACTGTTTAATATCAGTGCCAGGACAGAAACCAACAGCTTAGATCTGGTTATGAATAAATTTAGGAAGGCCTCAGCATCCAAAAAATGATCCTTACTTGTGTGTTGTACTAGGTCCAAGGTCTGATAGGCCTGAAATGTGTTGCAAAAAAATTATTTAAGAGCACACTCTCTCATTTTGCCTTCAGTGTTCCTTCAGCCTGTTCCTAACACAGTCTACTTTAATTTTTTTTTTACCTTTATTTTGATGTTAAAACAAGCATATGATTTTTGGTTTTACAAGAAGATATGTGGCACCTTATATCACTATCCCCTTTCAGCTAAAAGTTTTTTATTGAATCTGGTGCACAGGCATCTAGTTTACACATTAAAAGCTAAAGAACAAATGACACTAAAGAATTAATAAATTAAACAAAGGGAGTTGTTTTCGCAAACCAAATCCCATTTGAGTTTTTTCAGATTCAAAATCTGATATCTGTTTTGGTTGAGCCTTGAAGGCAGAATAGAGAGTCAATAGGAAGCTTCTGTTTGAGCTAATATGACTTGTTAACTTCTTTCAAAAAGTTAATGTTATAAAAGATTTGATTTCCAAACCCTTCAGTGCCTTTAAATTCACCTCAGCACCTTTTCCCTCCCCATCATCTTGCTTTAAGATGATGAGGGGTATTGATTACATTCCATCCAAAGAAAAAGTAATCATCATAAATATCCTTTATCTGACCTATTTCCCATTGCAGGGGAAATGGCTTCTAATTTGAGGTCACAAAATGACTTTTGATAGGAACAAATATCACAAACTGATGCAGAATTTTGTGCCTTTTCTCAATTTCCTACTGGTTGAAATCTGCAAAGTACCAAACACTTGTCACTGCTGGTCCAAAATTGTCTAGAAGTTACTGAGTTACCTTCCTGCCTGCTTTTACGTCTTCAGTGTAATGAGTTTTAATGGCATTCAAGTGGTCACTGCTTGAGTTCAGCTTTCCTTTTTTTACTTCCCTTCCTTTAATATTCTGACCAAACAGTGTTAACTCAGAATAGTTCAAAATCAGGTACAGATTTCAGCTTTTACCCAGTCTGCTCTTCTATTCAGATCAGGTTTGTGTCTGCCCCTGTGAGTCAGAATGCTAATAGTTACACAGCTGCCTGGAAAATACAAGACTTTAAAATATTAGGGTTGAATTATATTTTTTCTCACTTGTGATTCACTTAGCTAAGACAGGAGCATGTTTCATGCTTTTCTTGTAACCATCAAAACTTGAAATTTGCTTTGGAGTGAGGTTTTTTTATGGAAGTCCTTCAGAAACTACAGGTACAGTAGTAATAAAATTATTTCAAGTCTTGTAAAAAAGTAGTGAAAACTGACGGCACTGCTTTTAAGGTGAAGGTTTTGTGGTGTTTGGTTTTGTTTATTTTTTTTAATGTGTTGAAGAATGACTCTCCTCTAGTTAGGTCTTTTCATACTGTTAGAAAAAGGCACAATTGACCCTTTATTCTAGAAACAGTTTGTGACTGAGTCTGGCAGGGTGGTGCGATAGCAGAAGCTCGGTAACATCTGAAAAAGAAGAAATAAAACTGAAGTTACAGTGGCTTTAGGTGAAAGAGGGATAGGAAGAGAAGTGAAGAATAAAAAATAACGAAGCAAAGAACTGGAGGTGACTGTGGGGAATTAGGCTGAAAAGGATCAGGAGATCCCAAATGGGCAGAGAGACTCTGGAGACCAAAGCAGAGATGTGAGTGATGCAGAGAGGAAGGCCAAGACTAAAATCTTAAAGGGTCTCCTGGAATTGAAAAGAAGAGTAGCAGGGAGAGGCTACCTGAAGAGAAAAACAACAGAAGATATTTGGACAGAAGGAAGAATAGAAGAGGTGGAGAGATGACTCTGGGAAAATATTAAAAAAAAAAAGGACAGAAAGGATTGGAAACTTCATATATATATATATATATATATATATATATATATATATATATATATATAACAAAAGAATTTGGAGGAAATGAGCTAGATGATGTGGAATAACAATGGACAGGTTAAAGAATGGTATTTGAAACCAAGATTAGCTGACACCTTTTTTATTTTAGACAATCACAAGTTACAATTGCAGAGGTTTTTGCTTTGTGATCTATGGTATTATCATAGCCCATTAAATAACTGTCTTGTTTCCTCCCAGCGGAAACTTTGCTTCTCCCTACTCCACTAAAGCAATTTAAGTGGATACAGAACCTCCTTGTATTCTAGAGTTTTATATTCAAAGTACTTTGTTCTTGTGTAATATTCGGTAGGATCTTATATCACAATTCTTATCCCCTCAGAAATATTGTCCCAGGAAGGCTAACAGGTAGTCTTTTTAAAGAGCTGTCAGCACAGGGGAAAAATATTGTGTTTATATGTGTGGTTTTCTAGAAAGCCTATTTCACCTTGGGAATGTTTAGCTGGAGAATTGACCAAAACTAAACCTCCAAAAACCAGAGAGAAATGTTTCAATGTGCTGTGGTTTTAATTGAAATATCTCTGCATCCATTTTTCACCTTCGACACAATGCTCTCATACAGTGGTCCTAGAGATAAAGCCATTGAAGGTTGTATTTGAAGGAATGAAGATAGTTTTTATTGGTGTTCTTTTAGGATCGGCCACAAGGACTGAATAATGCTCCCAAAGAAATACGTTTGGATGAAGATGACTGAACATGCAGATCCAAAGGCCTTTTAGGATGTGGTGAACCTTTGGCCTTGGATGAAGAATGTTCTTGGATGAAAGGACTCCAGCTGAAAGACTTTGTCTTTGCCTTTTGCCTTGCAAAGATATGAAAGACAGAGAGGAGCAAAGATTTGCAGCTGAATTCTTGCAGGGTGCAGTTAAGTGGCTGACACTGGCCCGCAGCCAGCCTGCCTCAGTACTGTGGAATGTCATGTGCTTGTACCCCTCACCAGTCTCCTGGGACTTCCCAAAAGCCTCACACACTTTTTTTATATTTTTCTGCTTTCTATTTGCAATTTTTATTAGCAAATTTTAATTATGTATTTTCTGCAATGATATTAGCACCTCTGGGGTTTCTGTATGTCGTGTGTAGCTCTAAAATGCAGAAAATACTTATTTATGCTTGGTTCATCAGATTATACCATGTTTGTACTTGCAATTGAACAGACAGTTAAGGAATAATCTTAGCTTTTCTTCATGGCTAATGCCTTGGCTAAGTTTAGAATGGCAAGAGTTCAGTACTTGAGTCAATGTGCTGACATTCACAACGTGGTCAGCCACGGCTGCCTGGGCATTCAAACAGATTTCCTCCTTGAACCTCTGTGTTAAGTCAATAGAAGGATATCTTTGTACATTTCCTGACTAAATAGTCAATACTTGAAACTTGATTATACATTTAATTATTTCACCTCTTGAAGTGTCCTTATTTTCACTTTATGATAAATTGCAGCTCTGTTAGACCAGTTATGTTTAATATCTTAGAATGACTTGAACCACAGTGTTTGCTAAGGTTGACCTTCAAAGTGTGTCTGTATAAAGAGACATTGCCTAACCATGCTGGTTACCTAAGTAATTCTGCTGAAGTGTAAAAAAACAATTACTCCATACAGGGAAATACTCAACCAAAGGTAAAGGGCTCATTTTGCCTTTGTCTCTCCTTGAATCAATCCATGTGGAGAGAGGTTTAGTGATTTTCACTGTCCTGGGCAGTTATGTAATTGTCCTGTTGTCATACCAAACCCATATCACAGTTCCTTTTGTGCCATCTGGGCTTACTTAGTAGATCTGCAAGAATTTTCAGTATCTCTGTTCTAAATGTGACCCCAAGCCCATGCAGTCACCACAATTCTCAAAGAACAGACCTGAAAAGAAAAACTTTCATCAAAAAATGCATCCTCCTCCAGGGTAGCTTAGGTAAGCCTAGACTTGCCAGACAGGGACATAATAATTCTAAATATGCTCTGCCACTTAGAGTTTTTCTTCATCATCTATTTTTTCCTTCTCCCCTCTACCTGGTCTAGCTTTTCTAGAAGCTGTTTTTAGCCAAGGAGACTTTTCCATATGATGATATGGACAATTGCCTCTTAACACCCCTTGGCTTTTGACCAGAAGAACTGGGACACAACAGCCTGTCTTCAACTGGTGGCTTTGCTTGCTTTTCTCCTTGTGTCTCCCTTGTCTCTCCCTCTCCCCTTCTTATCTGGCCTTAACTGTTCATACAAATTGTGCATGGCTACTGGAAATGTCAGTCACTGCAGCTTCTCTTTGCTGGGCTGATTAAGACAAATCCTGCTGAGGTTTATATGTGTGTATTTGTGTGTGCAAATTGTCAACCTAAGCTGCTACCAACTTGTAAAAATGCATTGAGACTACTGGAATGTGTGTATACATAAAGAAAGCTAGAATGTGAGATATCTAGGTGCTAGAGTCAAACTCCATTGTTTATCATTGGTTATTCATGTACTGATGCTGTTTTGTTACTGACCAAATAAAAGAAACCCTGACCAATGCTTTGCTATTTGGTAGTGTGTGTGGCAAAGATACCCAGGGCATTTCTCAAACAGAAGACAAAATACCAGAAGATAGGTCTGGCTTGACCAAAGCAAGGTGTTTTTATAGTGATCATGCCCAAAACCAAGTCAGTCAGGATTAACTTGACATATATGTGAACTTAACTTCTCCTCTCCATTGCCCACCATTAAAATCGTGCAGTATTTCTGATTTTGAAAATCTCTTCCATGTTAGATAATATTTTTGTGTGGCTCTGCAGCTTTTCCTAAGACTGGGGCTTCCTCTGTTTCTGGGCCAGCAGGGGAGTATTTGCTGGTTTTGTAGAGCTATTTTCTGTGTGGTTTTAGTGAACACTTCACTGAGGCTCCTGAAGCAGAGAAGTTTGGTCAGGTATGTGGCTTTCAGTCCAGCTTAGAGCTTTGTTCCTCTGATGCTGGAGCTACCATGCTCTTTTAAAGATAAGTTGCTGCTCCCAAGAGGTGAATAACAGTCAGAATTAGACCACAAGATGTTTCCTTTTTCATGTGTTTTCCAGATATTCCTCATATCCACCTTTTTCCTCATTTCCACCTTGTTTTAAGCATCAGTACTACTGTTGTGTTGGCAAAATGGTGTTGTGTGTTCATCTCCCTGGTCACTTTGTGTACCTTCATCTCACTTGGATGGAAATTCTCATGCTTATTTTTACTGCTACTCTACATAATTCACAGCACTGTAAATCCATGACATAATTCTGAAGGAACATTAGAAATATAATTCCTGTATAATCTTGCATGTGAAGGTTTCCCCTTGTATTTCCCATTTGGTGGATGTGCTAAGAAGTTCTTTATTTCAATCAGCTCTGATAGGTCTATCTTCACATAGAAGGAACATGGGAGAAAGGTCTTGTATTAGATCCTTTTTGGGGTTTTTTTGTGTGGGGAACAGGTACCTAGAGAATCTCCCTTTTGATTTCCTTTAAATCTGAACTTCTGTGCTTGACTCTTGGGTAGGAGATGATGTAAGATGAGACTTACTCATCTATTGTCCAAAAGCATTGAGCCAGCCTTGAACAAATTTATATGGGGGCTTTCTTTTTGCTCCTGTTTTGTTCTGTTTGCTTTTGTTTCTCAAAGAAAAGCCTAAGAGGTGACATATCTACTCCACACAGAGTGGATGCTTGGTATTGGGGATTCATTTATCATGGAGACAAAACATAACAAGATCCCGAGGCTGAGCCTGAAAGTCAGAGAATTTGATCAGGAAAGATGATGCACATTTTCAGAAGCCAAAGTATTTTATTATTGGAATGCATCATTCAGGGAATATGATAGATTTTCCATTAGTGGAAGTCTTTGATCAAAACTGCATATCTTTCTAAAAGAGGAGCTGTCTCAAGAGCAAGCAGCTGAGCTGATGCAGAAATTATTGAATGAGGGAGATTTGCCCTTTTCTTTATGCAGGATGAGTCAGATACGGGTGCCATAATACCACAAGTAGTAGTAGTTATTCTATAAAAGTAAGATTAAACTTTTTCTACAGAAGTGGAACTTGGAAAAAATTATTAAAATAAAGCCTAAAGTGCTCTACTTTATTAAAATAAAGCCTCCTGCTGCTGGCACCAGAGGATGTGTATGACAAATGGCAGAGTTAATTTTAAGGGTAACCTTGTGTGCATGTGATCTCAGTGATGTCTGATGCAGCAGACGGATGCCTTCGTGCAGGCAGAGGGCTTGGAAAAAATTTGCAACAGCTTTTGTCTTCACTGGTCAGAGCTGTGTGTCCACAGGGTGATGTTACTGTGCAATTTCTTCTTCGGTGGCTGAAACAGTTACCCAGAAAGTCTTGGAGAGGCTCTAGGTGCTTTTCGGGCTGAAGGGTTTAACTGTAGGTGTCAGGAGAGGGACACAGCTATCATGACAGCATCGATGTTGTGTGTGTGACACAGTCCCTTACCTGGTGCTGGGCCACTGTGGTTGCCAGTGGTCAGAAGTGCAGCAGGAGACAAAATCCTGGCAGACTGGGAATTAGGGCACCAACCTCTGCTGGCAAGCAGAGATTTTGCTTCTGGAACTATTTTTTTAGGGGAGGCTTATTTGGGGTTTTTTGTTGGTTTTTGTTTTGTTTCAGTATTTGGTGTGGAGGAAGTTGCTCTCCAGGCTTGGGCAGTGCTTTTTCTGAAGTGAGAACTGAGGCCTACAGCTGTGGCACCCATGCTCCAAGAAAAGGCTGAATTCCCTGATTTCAGCTGCATGTGTTCACTGGATTCCCACTAAGTAGAACTCTGCTGTCACATGATGCCTGTTGCCAGATTTAGGCACAGCATCATCTCCACCACTGCTGGATTACAAACGTGTTATAGCCCTGCATGAGCTTAATGCTGGACACAACAACTCCCTTTGGAAATTATGGTTTCAAATGAGCCAAATTACAGAATCGATTTTGCAAACTGAGATGTTTTGTGAATGTTTATGTGCAATCCCAGTCTTCCCGCTGTAGCATTTTATTCTTCATAGTTCTTGTTACTGGACATAGTTAATGAACATATTTTTGTACTACAGAGCCTCCCTCATAAATTAGGCTATTTTCAAACTGTTGTGTTTTTTACAGGTATCTTCATATAATTTCCAGTTGTTTTCCACAGTTTCAGAGATGGTCTTGAGGTGTTTTTCTGCTCTGGGTAGTAATTCTTTTTCATTCCTGGAGGTATGTGATGGGCACTGACCTCCCAGATCTTACTTATCTTGAATTTTTTTTCTGTGCGTTTGTGTGTCTGACCTGTGCAGAGACAACTGAAACTGGAAAAGCTTTGCAGTAATCAACCCTCTTTTGCCTTTCTGGAACAGAAAGCCTTTTTAGGCTTCAGAGATGAAGTTGGTGTATTATAGGTTTTTCCCTTAGCCCTCTCCCATGATTTTGAGCTCATTTAATTAATATCTTTGGTTGATCTTTATAGCAGTGCTGTTACTTACCCCACATCTCTCTTTTATAGCCTATTTTTAGAGAAGAGAGATCAGAGGAATTACCAAGTTATAACTTTGTAATAATCTCTTGTCCTGCTAGATCTCTTTTCCTTCCTGGGGAAGCAGGAACTTGCTTTCACTGTGTGTGTTTTTATTGCAGAAGTCTGTTACTGTAGATGTGGTCACATTATGAACTTTTACAGGTAAATGTCCAATACTCCTCCCCGTGATAGGAGCAGCACTGTGCTTTCATGAGCTGCTGTTGCTGTGTGGTGTGGGAGGAAGGGAGAGGGGGCAAGAGCAGGAGATCTGCAGGGGAGAGTTTTCCTTTGGGAGTTAGGGGAAGGTTTTCCTCATCACATTAACTGGTGTGCTTTAAGAGCCTGAGAGAGGCAATTTGCTGCTGGAGAGCTCCTGCAGGCAGAGCAGGAGCAGTTGAAGGCTCTTGGCACCAGGGCCAAACACTCTGTTGTCCCACATGCTCTCATTGTCCCCCGTGCTCCTGGCGTGTCACAGCCAGCTCTGAAGGCAAAGCCTCTGAGGGTGTCAGAGACCAGGCTGCAGTTCTGGAATTGGGCTGTAATTCCTCTCCTTTGTGCTGAGCTTCGTAACAAGCCGTGCTCCCTCCTTGTTATTGAAATGTCACGTTTTGACACTTCTCCTTTGTATGAAGTTTCGTGTTCTGTTGCTCTTCAACAATGCTTCAGAAATCTATAAGGTCCCTTCTAAACCCTTAACATTCTGTGAATTGTTAGCTATGGTAAAACAGATATGTGCTTCAGAGCCCTACAGCTGACTTACTTTGTGTTGCTCCTTCCAAGCAAGAAGGGTAAAATGTAGCTTTTAAAAGAGTGGAAGTCAGACTTGAATATTGGGATTTTTTTTTCCCCAGGTACAGTTAGTGTTACCTGGAAGCTTTGCCTGGGGTCTTGGAGGGCACTCTGAAGTTAACATAGAAATTTGGGGAAAGCGTGTGTGCACATAAATTCTATCCCAACTTTTCTATGGAAATTTTTACCCAATTTTCAGGAATTGCTCTAGCAATTTAAGCATTACTTTTGAATATTCTGAGGTGACATGCCAGAGTAAGACCTTGTGTTATTTTATGTCTTAACTTAGTTCTTGCATAGCAGGATTTTTTAGATGTGAGTATGAAAACATGATGTGAAGTGCTTTAATGACCATGACTTAGCAGATGTTTCTTTTCTCCCCTCAAGAAATCCATCTTCAAAGTTTATTGTTGAGACTGAAATGCAAACATTTTTGTTATCCTTATTTTTTCCCACTTCTCTGCTTCATCCCCTCACCCCCACCTCACCCCCAAGATTTCATTGCCTTCTCACAAGAATATTTACTTTGTGAAAGTATCCACAAGAAGAGAGGCTAGAAGTGGTAGTCAAGTGATTGGCTTCATTTTGTACCAAGTCATACACAATTTATTTTTCAGATAACACAAGAAAAACCCCAAACAAGCCCAAAATGCAATATAAGTTGTCAAAAAGCTGACACTCTAAATACCAGAAAATATTAACATCTATTGTCAAGAAAAATACAAAGTATGAATCACTCCATCTCTGTGACACATTTCAAAACTGCTACACACAGCACAAACTATAGTGTTTGATGCTATCAGGGATAATAGTACTTGAGAGTTCCTCTCTGAGCACCCAGCCTTGCTACTGAAATGGTTCAATTGTCTTGGCTTACACTCTAGAGCTGCAGAAAAAAAATTACAAAGATTTTCTGAGGTCATATTTGCTAACGATGAAAGCTGATAAAAATTATTGTTAAAAACTTCAATCAGAGGGGGGATAGTTCATGTTTTTTGTATTACATTCTTGTTGTAAAACAAAAGTTATGTCTACATTTAAAATTTTGATTTATTTTCTTGGTACCTTGCAGAATATTTCTAATCTGATATGCCCTTTTTTATCAGTTCAGTTATGTCCTACACAATCCTGTATTTTAATTCCTTCTCTTGTCAGGTTCCTGATAGGCACATCAGGAATGATTCCTGTGCTCAGCAGCCATGTCAGTCCTAAACAGAGGAGTCAGAAATATGTCAAGGAAGGCTGAAATATAAAAATCTTGCCTGTCTGAAAAGCTTATGAGGAATTGTCCTCCTTTAGCAAGGCCATCACCTCTGATTTTTCTTGCGTTGCCCCGAGCTGGGGGCTCCTGTGCTTTGAGCAGGGGCAGAAACAGCTTCAGGGAGAGCTGGAGGAGATGAAAGTCTCTCTCTAAGTGGCCCCTTGCAGTCAGCACCTGGTTTCAGTTCCAGGGAGAGCAGGGAGAGATGAGTATCCAGAGTGGTGCCTCCTGTGTTCCGGAACAGAACAGTTCTGTTTGGCAGTACTGAAGGAAGATTAAAATTAGTTGTAAAGATTTGTGTGGGGAAACCACTCTTACTTCCAGAGAAGACTATTCAAAAGAGAAATAAGCACAACACTGGAAGAATTTAAATTACATAGGAGGTGCTGGGAGGAGATTTGTTTTATTTTCTTGAACTCTATCAGGCTTGGTGCTGTGACCATTTCTCTGGGATTTAACTCATTAAAAAAAAAATCTTCATTTTGGTGGGTGTTTGGTGGTTTTTTATGTGCTGTTTGTGTTTAGGTTTTTGGGGTTTTTTAGGGTATTTTTGGTGGAGTTTTTGTGTTTTGTTTGTTTGCTTGTTTGTTTTGGGGGGGGGGGTGTTGTTTGGCTTTTTTTGTTAAAGGAAACAATATCACAATTCATTTTACCTCTAGGGAAATTCTGACATAGTAGTAGGGAAAGCACTGTGACATTAATCCTGTCTTTTTTCTATTTATTATTCATATAGAAGAAAGAAATGTAATTTCTGCTGTTAGTGCAGACTTTTATCTTAACTGCAGGTGTACAGTTCCTGCCTCTGTAATGAAAAGTTAGACAGAAGAATCTCTGTGGTTGAAAAATCCCTGTGGTTACTGAATGTTGAAATGGAGCAGGTAGCAAGAGGGAGGAGGGGGTCTAGAACATCATAATGCGTGTTATAAATATATTATCCTATGAAAATAAGACACATTTATTGTAAATCAGGAGAGAGAAGATAGATCCTTACCTGGGTTGCCTGGCATACAGAATGCATCTTTGAAGATGGAAAGGTCATTGTAAAAGCACTTTCAGAATAGAAGGGCATGGTTTCTGTGTCTCTGGTGTTAACTGCAGTATTAAAAACACACACACAAAAGGTTTCTTTAATTATGTTCTGTTTAGGTTGTTTTCATTATTACAATGTCCCCATTGCCTCCAGCTGTTCATCAAGGAATGCAAATAGTGTGCAACTTGTAGTTTGTTCTTTTGACCCTGCACATATAAAGACTCTGAAAAAAGATGGCAAGGAACTGATTCTGTTCAGTTTTGCATTTTCACCAACAGGATTGTATCCCTTTTATCCAGTGTCTGATGCCTGTACAGAATTGTAGGAGTCAGGGGACCTCCAAGGGCCATTAGAGACAGAATTACAAAGAGCCCAGCTGAGTGTGCAACTACTACAAAGCCTTTTTTCTTAAACTGGTTAACTTGAAGACATTTGGTGTGGATATAATTAAAGTAGAATGAGAGGCAACACAATTATTTTTTTTCTGGTTTTAGAAAGAGAGGTTTGATGAGAGATTACTTTTGTCCAGTAAGATCTACTTTAGCTCCTTTCTTTGGTGAAACAGCAGAGGATGGTTCTACAATTAAATCCAAAGACATTAAAAGGGCAAATCCCACTTTTTTTAAGGAGGAAAATGCATATTGGATATGATGGTGCAATACTGTAGAATAACTTCCAAAGACAATTAATGTAAGTACTGCTGCTGGAGAGAGGTGAGGGATGTAGGTTGAAAATTATGTTTGAGAATAAGCAATCTGGAGCAAGGCACTGCTGAAAGAACATTAAAGTGGCCTGTCTGATTTCTGCCACGACTTTATGTTATTTTTGAAACTTCTTTTTGGCAGAAAGCAAGATTGTGCAAAGTGCTGATGATATAAGCAGCATGTTGGATGATACAGCCTGAAAATGAATACACTAAGAATTCTTCAAATCAAATGCAGTTGTGCCCAGGAGGAAACAGTTTGCATCAGAAGTGTTCTGTAGCTTGCTTGGCAGCCCACACTCCCTCTGCTCTGTGTTATCTCATTAACATTATTATTTGGGAGCCAGAGTCAAACACTTATATTGGGTAATAGTTATGGCTACTTGACACAATGTCAGCAAAATGCATTTTTTTAATGTAATTAGAATTTTGACAGGAAAGAGAGGAAGAGGCAGAAAATGAGAAATTAGTTATTTCCTGTACCTCTGTCATTGCCCACATTAAGCTTCACTGGTACATTTTGCATGATCTCATGGCAGCCCCTTCACAGCTGCCTGATCACTGTCAGATTTAAAGACAGGATGAGCCAAACAAGGGATGATGAGTTAGAAATGTTGCTGGTTAAAACAGTAGACCTTTTAGATTTTCTAAATAACAAGAGATCCGAGACAGAATACTGTATTTTACTGTGTACAGAATACTGAACCTTGGGTTGTGAGAACAGAAATTTGAAATAAAACTTCCCTAAATTTTGAGGTACAAATTTGCACTTATTAGCCTGGATTCTCTGTAGAATAACAATGAAACTTTATTATTGAAGGGAAGTCAGTGGAAGTTAATTCTTCTAAGGATTTAGGATCATAATAAAATAAAGTTTGTGTTGTCGTGGTTTTTTCTTTCCTCTTTCGGAAAAAAAGAGGTTATTTTCTCCTTTAAAAGAAAGATTCATTCTTAAAGTCTTTAATATGTAGCTCAGATTTCAGAGGTCAATGATCTCTGCATACAGGCAGACATCTGCTGCCAGACCTCCGTCTGGGACAGATACTGGTGAGGCTAATGTCACTAGGATAAAAATAATAATAAAAAATCTAGTTTTTCCTGGGTCATCTTGGAAGGAGCCATCCATTAAAAAGTGGCATGTCTGCTTATAAGAAGCAAATAATAAATAAGGTTTTCAGCTAAGTACATTTATTCAGCACTACTGGCAGCACTATCTAAATTTTCTCATAGGGTTTAAACAAAAACAGATAAATGTATTAATTCTTTCTCTTCTTGGTCTTTCATTTCTTTGTCTTTGCATAATTTGATGAACTGTTGTGCTCAGTTTGGATTGTTATACGATTGCGATTCCAAGTGAAATCAGAATTCCCAAGGGACAAGTGCAAGCGTGTGGTAAGGAGAGTCCTTACCCTGACATGTTTGTTTTGTACTTAATCAGAAGTGGGCAAGGAAATGGAAAGCACAGAGGTGATGTTACTTAACAAGGGTCACAGAACAAGTAAATGGCAAAGCAGAGATTCTCCCAGCAAGATTTCCTGAGATGATCCAATCATGTGAGGCTGAACTCAGCAGTCTGGGATCTCTCCCTCTGCTTTAGCTCGAGATCTGATAAAACAAACCAGATTTGGCCAGAGCAAAACACTGACTCAGATTAAATAAATAAGAGTGAATTTCCTCTCTTGGATTCTCTGTTTCTCCATTTTTCTTTTTCTTTTTAAGAGTCACATACTGCTTCCAGATATAAAATTGCTCCAATCATATTTTAAGTTCCAAAGTGATTATGATAGGTTACTTCTAATTCTTTACTGGCACCTCTTTAGATTTGAAGTTATTAATAATAGCCTTATGATACCACTGCCACATTAGTTTTCTTCTAAGATCACTGAAATTGATATAAAAGCCTCCCCTGTTTTTTCCTCTTAGCCTTTTGGCAAAGGTTATACCAAATTACAAGTAATATTATAATACACTTTTTTGTGTGGTCCTTCCCCAAGTTTGAATCACAAAAAAACCCCACTTAATTTGTGTATTTCATTGGAAGTTGAGCCTGAATTTTGATAGCAAGTACTTTGGTCAATACTGCATCTTGCTAACGATCTCAGTGTTCAAGTGTGTGCTTTGTTCCCCGGGCTAATGCTGCAATCAATATGTGTGAACTTGTCCATTATCTATTTGTACTGTATTATTCAAACTTAAATGCCGGGTTCTCTCCGATAATCTAAACAGAACTCTAACCCTGCACTGCTCAGTAATCTCCTTTTCCTAACTCATGTCACTCTCTTTTAATCAGATAGTCTGATTCACCCTCCTCCTCTGACATTTCCAATCCCTGGCAGCGTGCTATGTTTAGACAGTGTCATGGCATTTTCTGCGGATGACGATGGAAACGTGTGGGTTTTTTGGTGTCTCCTGTTAGCAGATGTGTATGGCTAGATGTTAATCAGGTTAATTAGTACGAAGTGAAATAAATCTCAGCTCGAAAGGATCGTATTCCACTGGAGCTGCTGTTGTGGCAGATAGAGCAGGTGAAGCCTGGGTTGAGAAGTCCCTGGAACGTGGGTTGTGCCGACCTCAAGCGCGGCATTTCATCTCCCAGCTGACAGCAGCCCAGGCTTCAATCTGCAAAACCAAGCTGCTTTTCTGGTTAGTCACAGCTCTTCATGCACTGGGAAAAAAAACATGCTTAAGGCTGCAGTGACTCAATCCAGAAAGTTTTCTTTGGAATTGCCCCTTCATGTAGTGGTTTTTCCAAACATATTCATCTGGTGGCTCTAAGTCCATCAAACCATAATAAAGTATGGATGTAACCAATCAGGTGATGAGTGCAGATTTCTCCTACTTAAGAAAGTATTGCAATATTGAAATGCACTATTCCCTGAATTCTCACACCCTAATCTCCTAAAATAATGTTTTCAGGAAAATGAGGGAAAGAGTTGAATAGGTGTAGTTTTCCTCCCAAAGACTAAAAATTGCCCTTACCAGAGTTACTTGTTCGAAGATTGAGCCTGTACTGATGAAAAATACTTGGGGAAAAAAACAATTTTTTTTTTCAATGTTCTTACAAGATTTACTGGTATAATGTATGTGGTTGATAGTATTAATGGCATGAAATGTATGGGGGAAAAGAATAAAATTAGGAAATGTACACATTTTAAAGAAACGTACCTATTTTGAAAAAATGTACAAGTATTATAAAATGAGCCAGGTTGGATGTTTGATGAAACATCAAGCATATGGTGACAGTTTCTGCTACTGGTTATTTTATAAAACAGGGAACTGCAGAGAAGCATCTGTTAGCACAGTTTTCAAACAGAGGGACTGTGTATATCTTTTGATGTATCCTGTATTAGAACAGCACGCTCAGAAGGGTCACACTCATACTCACAAAAGTACTCCATAAAACTTCTTCTTTTTTTGGTATAGATTTCACTTCTCACACCAAGAATCATGCATTTTAAATAAATGGACTCTACTCTGGACATGGAGGTTATGGAACAATTCTGTGGAATTGCTGTAAATATATATATATTTTTTAATATATATATATATATATATGGTCTGTGTTTGCATGAGATTGCTGTGAGAGAAACAGTAGCTAATGCATGCTCAGGTCAATGGCAACTTATTTTTATAGCCAGAGGTGTTTGTGTGTGTGTGTGTATGGTAAAGGAAAATACATATTGTGACTGGAACTGGCCATCTATTGCACCACTGTTATCAAGGCATCCTAAAGCCTCTCTGATTTCTCTTACAAAGCTCCATCTTTTGCCTGTTCATTATGTCTAAATGTTACTTTTTTTTTTTTTTTTTTAAATTCATTGCTTTCAGTTAGAAAGTGAAGGAAATTAGCAGGTATTTGCACGATAGGTAGAACAAAGCATCTGCACAGCTCTATGGAAACCCCTCAACAAAATTACTGAAACTTCCCAGCCTGCACTAACATAAGTACATCCAACAGGCATAACTGACAGCTCTATAATTTTACTTTCCAACATAATGTTCTTGGAACTTCGTAAAAATTCAAAATGAATTCTTGCTAACAAATCCACAATGCTGTATGTAGTTACATTCTCCTCAATTTCCTGGGAGAATTTCCTTTCGAGGCCAATTTAAAAGTAGATGGAAAGAGGGTCAAATATCATTTAATCTTGATAAGTGTCACCAAAAAAAAAGAGAAAAATTGTTATTATAAATTGGATAGATACATTTCACACTGTACTTTGAAATTCTCAATTGTCTCGAGATCAGTGATGTGCAAGTCACTGGGAAATGTGTTGGGGAGTGATTCTTAATGCTGATAGAAGTGTATGAAAACTCACTAATATTTCATAATAGTGGCATAAGGGGGGAATAATTGACTGTATCTTGTCGTGTGGGACTACCTTATAATCTAAGCAGAAATCAAACTTAATCATATTAATCTATATGAGATGTTTATAAACTGTCAGAAATTAAGTCATAGGAGAATAGTACTACTTCATAAATCAGTACATGAGATCAGTTAAATAAAGTGCTGAGATTTTTGTAGGGGCACATGGAGTGTATTGTGCTCTTTCTTGGCTTGCACCCTCCCTTTTTTTATCCCCCTTTCAGGATTTTTCTTCTACTAGTTGAATGTTTAGAAGGAGGAATATATAAAATGCAGAATTTATGAGAGCTTCTGACATTTATGGTACTTTTGATTAACACTTTTATTAGTCTTGTCTGAAAAATAATTCATTATTTCAGCTTTTCTTTGTAGTTCTCTAAAAAGCTGCCATGATCATCAAATAGATCAGGGCATGCAATAAAAGCCATACTGCCAGTAGTAGAACATACTGTCATATAACCATTAAGACTGTTCTAAGAGCCAAAATGTTGGAACTAAAAGTATTTTTAATGACTTGAAATTGCTTGAAGTGCTTTCTCAGAGCTGAAGGGTGCTGATTTATTTATCTAGTGTACTTACCTAAATTAATTTGGATAGAACTACTTTGGTTTTAATCCTCTTACAAGTGAAATTTATGGTAATATTTTTCGATGGCATATTATATAATGTCTGAAGGAAAGAGTTAAATAGTACTGGGCTGAGCATTGTCATTAAATAAGAAAATGTGAACAAACTGTCCAAAAAAGCATTAAGCAGCACATCTTACCTGGATTACAGTAATAATTTTCAGAAGTGACCTTGCAGGAAATGCAAATGTCACTGCTATCTTCTCTCAATCTACTTTTAATTAGTGTTTTAGCACAGCAAGCCAGTAACTCAAGTACACAAGCAGCTGTTTCAGGTAATTGTGTATCATATCCAGGTGAATTAATTTATGGTTACAACTTCCCTTTTCTTTAGCACACTTACTAAGAGGAAGATTTTATGATTTTGGAAAGGGATCTCTTTTCATTTCTCCCCGTTCTGTTCTAGAAAATTGCAGGCCAATGAAACCTCCCAGTTCTTGTGTCACTCACGACTGTGCCTGATTTATTTCCCTACTTAAATGTGTCAGCATTATGCAATCTCTGCCAAAACAGCAGGACCTGGGAACCTGGTTCTGTCTGCAGAAAACCAAGCAGTGCCACGGAGCTGTGGAGGCACGTGGTGCTTTTCCCTGCTGTGGGCAATAGTGAGAGGAGTTACTTTGACCTCCTGGTTTTCTTCATTGGTAAGGTTGAGGGGGTTTTTAGATCAAGGAGGATAAAGAGCTGATATATTAAAAAGCCTGTCCCTGGTAGGGAGGCAGTGGTCATTTTTCCTGCAACAGACCTAGTCTTCCAGAGAAAACTGAGACAAGGTTCTTAAGAGGTTGGAGATATATATCCTGCTTACATAAAATTTAACTCGCCAGCCTGTTAATCACATACTCTGTAGGAAAAGAAAGATTTCCCAGAAAAGCCATATATTTTATTAAACTAACTAATGTATTTCTAAAATAAAAAACCAGGCCAGCTTTCAGGGAAACAAAGTCGGAAAAAAGAAATTACGGTCTTCCGGTTAAACAGAGGTTGTAAACAAGTTTGATTAGCATAACATAAATGGTTAGTTTTGGTGAAATTAGCTCCTATGAGCAAAAATGCAGACTAGATAAGGAATGAGCAGTTTGATGTTCTTGGCTGGTTAGCAGCACCACTGGCTCTCAGTATTTTCAGTCCTGTGCATCAGGCTCTATCATTTACACCTTTTACCTGTGCACTTTTACTGGTGCCCCCCAACTGCTTGAACAATAACTCTCTGAAATGAATTGAGGAGGTATTGTACTCTAAAAAAATACCTCAATTTGCTTTTCTCTTTTTTTTTTTTTTTTTCTTTTTCTCTCTTTTTTTTTTTCCCTGGGTTATTTTTAAGGTAGATCATTGCAGCAGTGCAGCTTTCAGGGTGAATGGTTGTGCTGGGAAATCTAGCAGGGCAGTGTGCTGTGATGCAGAGATGACAAAGGAAGCACCAATCCCCAGCCCAAGAGCTGAGCAGTCAGTGCACAGGGAATTTTAAAGGAGATGCTGTGCTCTAAAACTGATATCTTAACACCATCATTTCTTCCATATGAAATAATTTACAGTGATTTTTACACTGAAGTACCACCAGCAGATATGGGGTGACATAGCACATGCTGCAGGGAGGGATATATCCTTTAGCCTCCAAACTAGAATTCAACACTGTCATTAAAATAGATTTTCAAAAGTATCCAAAGGCCCTCAGGGCCTGAATATGTTTGGCAGGGAAGAAGGGAACTGGAGCTCAGGTGCAGTTGAACAAAAGTGTCTGTTAGAAAAATCTGAATTAATTTGAGTTAATGGCCTTTCTTCCATACTATTTGAAGTATTCAGTGTATCTACTGCTCAGTATAAGAGCTTTTTCATTGAAGACAATAAGCTAAAAGGCACTACAAATTATGAGAAGATTTACTGATGCACAACATGATTGTT
This sequence comes from Prinia subflava, assembly GCF_021018805.1. NCBI lineage: Eukaryota > Metazoa > Chordata > Aves > Passeriformes > Cisticolidae > Prinia > Prinia subflava. The sequence continues at coordinate 7,139,257 of NC_086255.1, read as the reverse complement.
TGTATCCACTTGAGGGGAAGAAAAGAGGGGTAACTATGCTAATGCATGGAAAGCAACAGCAAATCTGGAAAGCAGTGCTTCAGCACTCAGCCCTTTTCATAGTCACTCATGTTATGTGTAGGCAAGTTGATGGAATAGATTTTAAACCTGTACAAGAAAACTTCATAATTGTTCATAATACAATTCTGTTTGTTGCTTTGGGTTTCTATTCAGTTATTTAGAGGTTGTTGGCATTTGTGGCTTTTGTGGTTATTTTCGATTTAAGGCAGTAGTCAGCAACACTTGGATGCTGGCTAGCCTTAACCTTTGTTCTTTATTGTTATGAGTGATCTTCAATTCCCCTTTTTTTCCCTTGTTGCTGTGAACTCTGCTCTGGTGTAATTGTGCAGTGTGGGGTGTGTGGCTGCCTGGAAGGGTGGCAGCCCCGGGCTGTGCTTCCACAGGCGTTCAGCACAGACCTTTGCTGCTGCAGGAATCGGCAGATGGAGGTGCCAATAGCCAGAGACAGGGCTGGGGACAGGCTCCTGCTCCCTTGGGACAAAAATCCCCCAAGCCCCTGTAGCTGAAGAGGAGGAGCACAAGCTGGCAGCTCTTCCTGAGCAGGAGAAATGCTCCAAAGCCAGGGATGCTCTGGTGGCAAGTGCGGGGGCTCTGCCTCGCACCTGCCTCACAGTGCCTTGCCAGTAATTTTGATCCTGTGAGGAATCGAGGAGCAAAATGCTCCTGTGAGGAAATGAGGAATGCTTTCCCTGCAGCACCTCAGCTTTCCCCTTCCCAAGGTGCAGGGTGTGACCCTGAGGGCAGAGCACAGCAAGCATCCCTTGCTGTGTAACTTTGAACAAACACAGCAAACTCCTCTGGTGACACAAATATCTTGTTTGGATTATAAAAGCAGATGTGAGAGCAAAACAACCTAAACATTTACTGTTTAATCAAAGGTGAATGCTAGTCCATCTATAAGAAACAATTTAATTTAATCTATCATAAAATCCTATCTTTTATGGCATTTCTCTTTCCTTGACATTGCTTTTCCCATCCATTAATTTGCCTGAGGGAAGAGGGGACTCAATTCCTTCATAGGATACAAACTGATATGTTTGCAACTATTCTCTGCAATGTACATATTCACACATGAAATTCATTAATATTTCTGACTTCCTCTTGCATTTATAACACTAGTTGTTCCCAACCTTTAAACTTGTTATAAGCTTTTTATATATTTAATTCCATTCACAATTTTAAAAATATTTGACATAGCTGTTGAACCCGTTATTGTCCTCATTTCCAAAAAAAATCACTTTAATCATAGCCTGTTCACTTTTAAGAAAAGGTTCACGTTTAAGAAAAGGTTCACTTTAAAGGAATTAGCTTGTTGTAACCTAAGTTTATGTGCATTTTTCCCAGCATGATACCCACTGACTTAACATTCAATACCAACTGCAACTGTAATTATCCTGTAAGATCTTCAGATATCAGGAACACTTAAAAGTTTCTCACACTACAGAATTTTAAGTTTTACTATCTACTGTTCGTTGTCAACAAAATGAGTAGTGCACCTTCTTGTTTCATTAATTGCAGGAAAATCATTTGCATATAGAAGTAAAGAATTACCCAGCTAGTGGCTCTTCAGTAACTCCTTTGGTTTGAAGGAGCTCACTCCCTCAAAAGAAATGGCCAAGAGCTGTTTGGGTGTTTTTTTACTGAGAGATTTTGTGAAAAATTTCTTAAAGGAAAGATATAACTTAATGCATAAATTTTGTAGAATGACTGACAAAGTTGAAACTTCATTTCAAAAAGCACTAGGGTTTGTTTAACTCTGCATTTTTAGTATCCAGAGTTACTGAACCAGACTTTACTTAATTAATAACTATAGGATGTGAGGCAGTTCCAGTGCTGCTTTTTCTATTAACTTGCAATTTCCTCTAGGAAATGAATAAACTGGGGGTTGTGGGGGAGGGGGGAGGCAGGGCTGCTGAGAATGAACGTGGCACCACCGCACATCGCCAAATTCATTTGAACGAGTTAAAAACCATGGGTTATAAATTGAGTGAGTTCAATCCTGCAGCTCGTGGAACACGTTTTGTAGGAAGAACAAAAGCAGGATTTCCAAGATGAGTAAGGACTGAGATTAGAAAAGGCAAGAGATCGTTTGTAAATGTTTATTGAAAGAATACTCCCATAATAAAATTCATTTACCAAGTGTTTATCACTATCAAAGCCACATGTACCTACAATGTTGAGACGTGTTTCCAATATAATTCACTTTTTTTCAATGTAAACCCTATTGTTTTCATTGCATTTGTGTTTTGTCACTGAAAGCAGCATCTGGAATGCTCTAGCTGATAACAATTTTATAAGGCTTGGGCTAGACAATAGTTACCTTTGTTTAGAACTGAAAATCTACCAGGGAAGTGTAAAATTGCTGAAGCCTGTGGCTATTTCCTGAAAGTTGTGTTAGATCTGGAGGGACTGAACCTTTCCAAACATTTTCCACATGGCTGAAGAAGGACAATACTAATACTCGGTGCTATTTAATTAATAACTTACTCAGAGTTTTACCCATTACATTCGGGATACTGATGTTTTTGTTCTGTGTTTTAAATGCTCTAATTTCAGGAGGTTATAACTTATTTATAGGGAGGTTTTGTAGTTAAGTTGTTCAATTGATTGTGGGGACTCTTAATTGAAATATCTTGTTTTCAATTGTTATCTATTAAGAATATCACTGAAGCAGCAATGTTAGGTATGTTAACACCCCAAACACTGTAAAATTTTCTGTTTTTTTCAAATTAAATATTTCATGACATACATTTCTTCATAATGTTGGTAATTTTCGGTATATTTGAATAGAAAAGAACCATACTTCTGTCATATATAAACATTTATTGAATGTGTACAGTGAGTTTCCCACAAGTACTACTTATTGTTTGTATTTATAGTCCACATTCAGTAAATATGATTGTTAAAACCAAAGGTATTAGGCAGCTATCAGAAAGAAGACTTATGACTGTACTAATCTCACATTTGCTGCAGCAGTTCATTGAATGCTAGGGCAGTTCTGTTCTGCAAACCCCCACCTACAAAATAAGAGTTTTTATTATCTATATGTACACACAGGGCAGTAAGAATCTTCTGTGGTATAAACCACAGGGTGAGTCTCAGTGCACTTTCTCATTTAACTTGTGCTCTTTGAGGACTCATCCCCATTTTTTGTTATTAGACTCTTATGGTCAGTGCCTGGATTTATAACATCAGTATGTGGATACGACTTTAACACATTTATCTTTTGTTTAATTTAGGCTGTGTATAAGTATCTAGTCATGTACCTGAAATTATTCCTTGTTCTTGATTAACATGTGCTTGTGAGTTCATCTGAGTGTGTCTTGTTATTAAGCTTCTTTATTAAACTCACCTTTTAATTTCCTGAGTTAATTAAAGATTTCTGTTATTTTTACAATCTCCTTGGTTGTGTGATGGCAAGTGTAGTATGTTTTACTCATTTGGTTTCTTGTAATTTATCATGCTGTCAACAGAACTGTTGAACTTTTACTTTCTGTTTAGGTGTTAGTAATGAGTGACTGAAACAAATGATGTTATAATAGCTAACATGCATTTGTAAATGATATCAAAGTGCTATCTTTATTTCAAGCTGAGCATAGACATTGAAAGAAAAGTGACATTCCATCATTTTGTTATTTGTGAAGAATATAGTATAATAGTGTTGGTTTAAATTTAATTTTCTTTAGTTCTAAAGAACTAACTTCATTTTTTTTTTTTTACATCTGTTCTTCTTGTAATAGGTTATTACATCTATTTTCTTTTACATCATACTTCTGTGTTCTGCTTTTATTATGGACTAGTGGAAGAGCATCCCTTACTCCCAGATTTTTGGGCTGTGTGATGCAGCTTCTTAAAACTTTTGGATTTTTGGAATATTTAGGGAAATCGTTGTAACCAAATATAGACAAAAAAAATAATATAATCTTTTAGCCCTCATTCCTCAAAATTAAAAAAAAAAAGAATTTAAGCATGTAAAAATCTTTCCCAAATCATTATGTGTTGCAGAGGTGTTGATGGTGAAGGTGTTGGATGCTTGTGTGCATTGGAATTTACAGAACCTTGGTACCAAAACCCAAGGAACTAGAAATACATGCTGTGTAAAATCCCTCTTATTTATCAAATGCAATCCAGACAGAACAAATGGTGAATTTCTGATGAAAATGATAAATGAAATTATAAAATCTGAGAATTTTACAGCCTAATCCTGTGCCATGTGCTCTGGGATGACCCTGCTTGGGCAGGACCTCACTGTGGTCCCTTCCAACTTGGCCCATTCTGTGGTCATGCAGTTAAGTTAACAGAAAGTGGCTTTATAGTCAAAGTGGCTATATATTATATATTAAAAAAAAACAACCAGCTTCTCTAAGAGGAAAAATTTCAGATTTCTAAATTACTTCTTTTTCCTAAATGTGTAATGCATTTAGAGTGGGTAAATTTGTGATGTCAGTTCTGTGCTTTCTTAGCAAGACTTGCATAAGCTGTGACATTCAGGAATAATGTGGCCTTCCTCGAGTGATATTCCTTGAATGTTTGCATCTTTTCTATGTGTGTGAGCAAGAGTTTGGGAGGACTTGCATTACTCACAAATGAGCAATGTATGAGTTATGGATCACACCAAACAATCATCAATAAAAGCTCTGTGGATCACATTGACATACATTATGCATATGGTACATGTTTCACAGCAGAAAAAAAATGGAAATTAGAGACTGTAATATGGGTTTAATTCTCATATTCTTAGATTATAAAGCTAATTCCTTCATTTGTATCAGCCTAAATATGAAGACCCAAAGTAGGTGTTGTGTATCTTAGTGGAATGCTATGAAACTCCCAATTTAGGTTACCCAAACTTTTAATTTCCAGCTCCTAGGGCCATTAGGTAGGAAGCCCAAAAAGCCCAGAAGTGCTCACTGGTGCTAAGTGAAATATGAAATGTATATACCATGAGCTTTTAGATGGGTTCCAGATCTTTAAAACTGAGAAGTGCCGTGACATTTGGAGCTGGGAAAAACTGCTCCAAAACATATTTAGATATTTCTAAAATCAGTCTATGTCTCCCAAAGAGGAGGTTTGTTTTGTCCTACAAGTGTGGAGCAGGTGAAGAGAGGTGCAGTGGATTATATCTGACACAACAGCTGTGATGAAGGTCTGTGTGGGATACAGGAGAGCATTAATTCAATCATCTGCATGCACATGGTAATGGGAAGGAAAGAAGTGATGGATGCAATATTGAAGAGCTCTGGTAACATGTTTTTAGATGATTTGATGAGTTTACTTTCAGAAGAATCTGGAAAATTGCAAAGACAAGATGTCTCATGTTACACAATCTGTTGCAATCAATATGAAATGGATGTGCTATAACAAATCTGGATCTTGAGGGAGATCACTGAGTCAGAGAAACACAGGACTGCAGAAAAAGGTTAGATCTCTGATTTGTGGCTCTGCTTTCTCCCTTCATAAACTTTTGTTTTCAACCTTTGGTGATTAGCAAGTTCATTTTATGTCCTTATTTTCTTTTCAACTCCTAATCATCCTTCTCAGCTCCTAAAAACCATGTATTAGGGACCTAATTACATACAAGGGCTGTTCAGAAAACAGTTCTATCAACTGGAGAATTACAGCCAAAATAAACTTCTTTGGACATGAGAATCAGAATGATCCCTTGCTGAAGTGTTGGTGGAAAGCATAAAACAGTACCACTGAAATATTAGTACAAAATGAAAATGGGTATCTGCCTCTAAAGTCATGTGTGCCAAGTTATGTCATGCATCCTGCTCCCAGGACATGCTGTGGAAAAACAGTCACTTCCTGTGCTTTGTGCAAATGCTCCAGTATTTGTTGTCATCACACCAAATCTTTGTAGGTGTGGATTACCAGCAGTGTTGGTAATACCTGTAATTTATAGCAAGGTACCGAACAGAAGAGGGAAGGATGAGAAATAGATATGACGGCAGGAGTGGAAGTGCCTCAGAGTAGCTGTAATCCCTTCCATGTGATTGAGTGGCACCCTTGATGGGCTCCTGTGTGGTAAAAATGAATAATGCCTCCTGACACACGTCAGGGAGTTATCTGCTTGTAAGAACAGAGAAGATGGTTTCCCTTTGTGCCAGAAATTGCTCCTAAGCATGGACAATAACAGTGTCTGTCTCTGTCATGGCTGTGAGCAGCCCGTAAGGAAACAGCTACAGGGTGTGCATCAAGGCTTTGTGAGCAGATGTGGTCCATAACTGCATGCTGGGAATGGGATAGGTATAAATATAGAGTGCTTTAAGTATATAATGCCAAATATATTATAAGAAAAAAGGATATCCTTATGGCACTGGCACATGAAGTGTCCATGAGAGATACAGATTTATTAGGGAGCTTGGTTACCCTTCCTGAAGCTGGTGAGAAACTCCTGTGATCACTGCAGGGTGTGCAGAGTGCTGCAGTATAAAGTCAGGGAGATGTGAGCTTTGAGAACAGGTGTAAAGAGGACTAATATTGGTTAAAAAATCAAAAATAGGAAAGAATTTTCTAGTGACCGTTGGTGCTCTGGAAGACCAGGATCTTGGGAAATGTGCAGAATAATGTGTTCTTCTTTCTTGGGGGGGTGAAAACCCCCCTATTTTCTTATCTGCAGAAGTAATTTTGTTTTTAAAGACTGGCTCTCATGACTTTCATCATAGGAAATGTACGGTCTTCTCTATCCTGGCTTCTACAGCTCTGGAATACACAACTCCTAGCACTGCTAAAGCACCTGACACCTCCTGGGAGCAACAGACACCTGCAATTTTTAAAGCTTTCTCATAATAACAATGACTCAATTAGAGAGAATCCAGTGATCTGCAATCTAGGCTGTGAGTCACTTGTCTTTTTCCAATTACTTTCTGTATACTGAGAGAAGTCAAATATTTACAGCAGAGCTGAGAGGTAGCAGGAGGCCCCTACCAGCCTTTGCTACCTCACAAGAAATGCCTGAGCCCTGTTATTGAGCAAGAGTTTGTTTACAGATGGTTAATTAGGGACCTAACTGAATCTTTTAGAAGGACAGATGCAAGTTGATTAACATCTATATCATCTACATGAGTAGCCTTTAATAAGAAGGTTCTTACAGGAAAAAAATAAAGTGATATATCCAATTAAAATCTTCAGCTTGCTCAGCAGTTCACAGAAAATTAGGAAACTCTAATGAACAAAAGCAGGCAAGCTGGAGGAAAATTATAACTACACAAAGAGGCCTTTCATGTGAACATAAAAAATATTTTAAATATGTAAAGGAAATATAAAAATAAACCTCAATATATAAAGATTGAATGGATGAAATATTAATGATCCAAATTAAGTCTGTCATTATGTATATGTTCAGATACTTCTCATCACTGAAGATTGCCCAAAGATAATTTTTTGTCAAGTGAAGAAAAATATTAATCTGTGTTTTAAATTACATTACTTATGGTAAATTCATAGAAGTTTGAATAAGTCAAAACCAATTGGAATGTGAAGGGCAAAGATTGCTTGAGCAAAGAGTGTTAGCTGATAAACAGACCAAAAAGGATAGTGTTTGGAATTGCAAATTTCTACACTAGGTGATTCTGCAAAAACAAGGACTTTACAACAATCAGAACTGGAAGTCATCCAGAAATGTCACAGCAGAAAATCAGGGACAAGGAAAGGGGAGAGTAGAAACCATTCTGGCAATTTATGATCAAAGAGAGCTAAAAGACATCTATTAAATTCCTAAATATATTGATGGCTCCAGAACCTTTTAGTGAAACTTGTTTCAATAGACATTTGGGGAATTATGAGAAATTGCTCTGTCTGGGACTGTGGAGGTTTTCATGAAGATTTTTCATTCAAGGTCTTTGATGTAACTTTTATTATGCTTAAATTTTTCCTCCAACATCATATTCCAGAGTTTTCTGATAGCATAGTACGAAATAATGACAGGTTTTTTGTGTGGGTAGCCCACCTGCACATATGTACAATTCCATATGTTTGGGGAAAGTCACCTTAAGTCAATGTGGCCTTGAATGGAGCTTGCTCAGTGAAGCTGGGAGGGAGGGGAGGTTGGAATTCTTGCATGTTGTGATCCCTTGAGTGCCCCTGTGCAGAGGATTTGGCTTTGGCCGTGTCAGCCCCAGCCATCCGTGATTCCTCCTCCATGGAGGAGGCACAACCTTCTTCACAGACATGAAATCTTTTAAGATGTTCTGGGTATCCACAGATAGCTGCCAGTGAAAAGACAGCCTGTGTGTTCTCTGGACCCTTAACCCTCCTGTAACCACAGTATTTAATACAGCACTTCCCTCTCTGGGCATTGCTCTACCAGGACCTGAGCCATGACTTTATTGCATTCTCTGTATTCTGTCCCACAAAGCCACATCCAAACTGTAGCTCTATCTTCATAAAGCATGCCTGCTTTGTCTGTGACCTTTTTCCAGAATATCTTATGCCACACACTTCTCGAGCTTAAAATCTTCTATAAATATTTTTAATTTAATTATTATCTTCAGCACACCACTGCAAGAGAAGAAATCACCACAACTAGAACTCTTTAGCTGTCTCTTTAGTTGTGCTCTTTTGCTTAGTGCTTTCCTGCTCTGGTGTGTTATAATAGATGCCAGTGGCACACACAGTCCCATACTTCTGTATATTCTTATGGAAATCTAATTCTGCTCTGATTGCATCACTGTATTTTAAAACAGATTTGTTTTATAATAATGAAAAGCAGGAGTCCTTAATGTTACCTGAGTCAAGGCCAAGTTTTAAATTCAATTGTAAGCCCTGGATGGAACTGGTATTAGGGGAAAAATGTAGTTGTCACATATCTCAAACGTAACTGAGAAATTTCTGAAATATTTGGGTAAAATTGTCCTAATTGAACAGAAAAACAATATAAAAAGTTAAAGTGGACTATGAGCACATGGCAATAAGTTGGGGATGAAAAAGGCTTTGTAATTTCAATTGTAAGAATCAGAAGTTGCGACCATACCTGTCTTGAACATACCTATATTTTGAAATATTTGTATCATTTTATTTTTTATAAGTATTTCTCTGTAAAAGGAGACAGAAACGCCTCAGACAAAGAATATTCACAGTGTCCACATGGTACATTCATTCTGTAAAAAAAATTCCTTCAAAATTCAAAGTTCTTTGCATAGCCTTAAGTACAGATTTCCCTTCCCTGTGTTTTAAGAGGCCAGCTGCCACATCTTACCTCTCTTTGCAGTTTTCCCCGTTCCCCACCTGTGGAAGCTGAGTTGCAGCAAGCGGCAGAGGAGGCTGAAATACCCAGCACAGGTGTGGGGTCCACCTGTCCCCTCCCGCTGGCACAGCTCACCCAGCATCTCCCTGGGGATGCCTCCGAGCCAGGGATCCTGCAGGATCAGCCCCACTGTCCTGGCTGGAGCTGGGGCCCAAACTTTCACTGTGATTAACACAGAGAGCAGCAAGTCTGAATCTGGTGCTTGTGGCATGGCAGGCACCGAGAGATGCCTGCGGGGTGACGCACAAAGTCTGCTGAGGATGAAGAATGGTTTCATTGCTGAAGAGGCTGGGGCTGGCATTTAGGAGCCACTGCTGGTTTTGTGCTGCTGATCTAACCACAGGAATTAGCAGTGGGTTCCTGTTTTTCGCTGTTGCTGAACAGGGAGACGCTGATTTGAGTGGCTGCCCACAGGAGGGGGGAAATGAAAGAGACAGGAGTTTAGTGCTGAATGGGTACAGTGTGTGTCATTTTATGGATGGCTGGGACTGTGATACAGGCTCTTCTGACCTACAGAAACCCTGTCTTGTGGTTACTGTTGAAAGCGAATAACCAGAAAGAAAATGTGTGCAGTTGAAAACTTGCTGTGGGATGCAGCCTCAATGCCGAGCACTGTAGTTACAGCCCAGGGTAATAAAGAAGGGTTTGTTTGGAATATTTTACAAACCTTGGTTTCTATAGTAACAATCATCACGAATACTTTCAGCTTCAGAAATAACATCTGCTTGGTGACTGATCTCAAATCTCAGCCCTTGCTGAAGTAAATAAGTTCCTGCTCCTTCTGCTTATTGTCAGCCAGTGGCATTTGATACAGAGCACTTATTTCCATAGGACTGGGAAAGGTGTTGGGAAGTGGTGGGAAAAGGGAAGAGGAATCAAAAAATAATGGTAAAATGTGTTATCTGCTGCTTTATCCTTCAGTCATTGCTAAAATAAATCAGAGTTTACATAGAGACCAAAAGTAAATGTGTTACACCGTTCTGTTGACTGATGTACAGGACAAACATTACTCTGCTTTAGTCTTGTCAGTGATTTAAACTTTATGCATAAACTTAGGGGAAGAAAAACTATTTGGTTAGATATGAAAAATGTATGGACAGAGTACAAATCTTAATGGAATGCAGGGCTCTGAAGGAAACTCCAATGAAAAGTTCACAAATTTGTCAATTTTCAAGGAAACCCTTTCAAAAAGGTGGTCAGTCTGCTGTGAAAATGTATTTCTTTTGAAGAGAAGATTCTGAAATCATCATCACTGCTGCTAAATTTTGCAATGTAAAATCTAAAGTGAGGACATGTTTTAAAGCAAGATAAATACTTTCATGCCATAAGGATTGGGACTATAGAATTTAATGTGAACTATGATTTTTGTTGGTGGTGACTGAGTACCACCTTAATGAAGAGAAAAATAAATATGTCACATAATTAGAAGTTCTGCTAGGCCATAGGAAATATGACTGAAGGAACAGAAGGGTGAGTTGAGCTGGGCTGTATTTCCATAGCACTCATTTTTAGTTAGCAATGCCCACGAGCATAAGCAAGCTTGGAATATGGTAGCAAAAAACCCTGAAACAAACAAAAAATAAAAAGCCAACAAGAAAAAACCCAAAAACCCCCAATGACAACAACAAAAAAACCAAAACAATACACAAAAAACCCACAAAAACCAACAAAAGCAAAACCAAAAAAAAAATTAAAAAAAACCCCACAACCCCCCCCCAAAAGGCCCAGTTACTTTCCATTTAAGTGTGGTTCAGCAAATACTTCATACTGTAGATCTATAGTGGCTTAGTGAAAATTATACAGGTTCTGTAGTATTTTAAAGGAGCAGTCTTTTTTCCTCTTTTTTTGTAGTAAAAAACCTGTCTCTTTAAAAAAAAAAAAAAGTATTCCATCAGATATGTTGAGCTAACATGAGTAACAAGATTAAATAGTTTCATTCATGCAAGTAATCATGTTTGCTTTAATGCAAAGTTTCTCTGAGCACTAATTCTCATGTGTCTAATTATTTGTCAGATTAGATCCTGTAGCTTCCATCTTTTTGGTGCATTTTTAGTGATATTCTGAATATGAGCACAGTAAGTACTAACCATCTTGATGGGGAGCATCTTAGAAGGCAGCATTAAGTGATAATACTTTATTTGCAGGATTTTTTCAAGGACACGATTAATAAATGAATAACACAGTGTCAGATTTGCAGCTGGTATAAATCAAAATAGTTCTGCTGCTACTCGAGTGCTGTGCTGATTTAAGCAGCTGGTATTTAGGATTTGAATGATTTTTATAAGATTAGAGTGAAAAACTACTCAGTTTTGTTTTCACACTGGTGAATGATCAGAGCAGGTGATGGAGGTCCTCAAGAGAGGAAAGTGAGGCACACCCTGCAACACCTTGGCCTGGTCTGGTTTGTGCTTTCCCACTCCTGCCAGCCTGCCCTCTCCCTTTTCCCCTCACTGGCAGCAAGCACTGCCAGAGCAGTTTAATGCTGCTGCTGCCACCATACAGCTCAGCAAAACCAGGCTCCCTTTGCTGCCATCTCACACCTTTTCCTTGGATAACAGAAATCTTTTATTTGTTGTTGCTCCTCCTGCTGCCTGAGCAGCTACGATCGGATCCACAATGTCCACGTGCAGCCACTGGGATAAAAACTTCTCCAGACTTTTAAATCTTAAACAGGGATCATTTGTTTCAGAATGGTTTTGGCTCTGGTGTGCACACTTTACAGCTGTCCTTGGGCCGTGGCAAGGACAATGAAAATAAAAGCTATGTCATGCTTTCAGACGTTTGTTTGCGTCCTCCCTCCATTCCCTAGTCTGTGATCTGTGTAAGTTGTCATGATAGAAAGTAATTTGTTATTCTGGTGCCATTAAGATTTTTTTTCCTGCATTAAGAATATCGCCAAGTTTGCACTTTAATCCCTTCTGCTGACAGCTAGTTTTCACAATGTCTTGATTTAGTTCTCTTTTTTATTATTACAATTCCAGGTAGAAATGTTTGAATTTATCATTCTCTAGGCATCCTGCATGTGGCCAGGAGGTTAAAAAGAACTAGAAAAGGCAGTGCTGAGGAAAAGTTCACTAACACTGTATTTTGGATGACATACAGGGTACTATATTTTCTTTCCAATTTTGCAAGAAATGCAAAATACAGCATAATCCTTTCAGGACATTTGCCTTTCCTAACCCTCACGTCTGGCATAGATCTCCTAAATGATGATCAAACCTTATCTTTTATGACTCCAGGGCACTGCAGAGCTACAGGAATAAGCTCTCTGCAGTCACAAAAGGTAACTGTTGGTCAGAACTTCTGCCTTCTGTCTGAGTGTCATTGTCACAATGACAGATTGAAACTTTATCATCCCCCCTGAGCAAAGGACAGCCCTTCTGGGCTCGTCCTGGACCTTTCAAAAGCCTTCAGTGGGTTCAGTTTGTTTGTTCCCCATGAAAGCAACCTGTACTGTGCTCACACTTAGCCCTGCTGTTACCACAGCCACACCGCCAGCCTGCAGGTGAGGCAGAATTTAAATTGTGCCTTGTACTTTATATTTCCCAACCCTCGAAAGTTAGTGGTGGCTCTGAGGTGTTCTCATCTACAGGCAGTCTAAGGTAAGATTAACCCATGGTGACATACAGGAGTGACACTCTGCTCTCAGGTGAGCAGCCCAAGCCCGAACAGCGATGGGCTGTCAGTCATTCATCCCCGGGGAAATGAGTTTTCATAGAGGAGTCTTCAAGGCTGAATTGTGAAGGAATAATAGAATTCTCTGCTTCTCATTTCTAATCCTTGGAGATCCAGCAGGCATGCCCGTCTGGGAAACAAATGCCCATTAGCATCACTTCAGTGCACAGCCCCACTTTGACTTACAGGATGGCAGTCAGAAGAATTTCCAGGAAGGTACCTGGGGATCCATGGTTCCTGGTATATGCCACAGACACTGAGTCTCAGGTGCTTTTCCCAACAGGATCTACCTGCATGCTGCCAAGAGAAATTTCTTCTCACAAGCTGGACGCTGTCACTGCCAGCCTTTAATCAGACTCGTGGAGCTTAATAGGGGAATATTCTGGAAGCTCTAGGGGATATCTCTGGCAGTAATCCAGTACAACTTCTACACACACCATCCGCTCCAAGTTATGTTCAATATTTTCTATATTAACCTGGAATTACCCTCATTAATGGGTAAGATGTAATAGTAAAGTAAAACCAAGTTTATTTAACAGTATGAAGACACAGGGAACTGCAGACATGGACACACAGGTGAAGAAATGCAATGTTCCTTGCAGCCACCTGATGTTTTAATTTAGCTTCAATGACTTGTGCTCTGTTCAGCCACATGTGAAAATCAAGAAGATTCCAGGATGGTGCACACTGATGTCACAGCTCAGGAAAAGCAACCTCTAGGCAGTAGGATAAAAGTTGACCAGCAAACTCGATAAGGAATTCTTTCTGGAAATCCCATTGAAAATAAATGCATATGCAGGTGTTTCTCATAGCTTGGTCTTAATAAATCAGTTTTAATCAGAATGTCAATTCATAACTCTCTTGCTAATGAAATGCTCCATGACATAGTATTAGGTTTTGAAATTAAGTCCCTTACTAGATTAACTGAGAGTAACTTGCAAATAAACATAGTCCTTATAATAAAAATATGATTTTACTGAGCATAAACACTTTAAGACTAATATATAAATTTCGTATCAGTACAGAGCTAACAACCATATTCTGCTCAGAAAAGACTGCATGAAAGAATGCAGTCTGTCATTGTTAGAGCTGAGATGGAGAACAAGACAATAAATCGAAGGATAACAATGCAGTTTGTGCACTGGGGCCATAATAACAGCTTGGTAATAATAATGTATTCTATTTATTGTTCATTTCCACTGTTTTTCTTATGGAAAATAATGTTCCAGTATAGTCTGAGATTTCCATTTCTATTTTGAAACAAGGAAATTAATGATTTGTGCTCTGCAAAAACAGTGGGGCAGAATTACAATGGAAAGATAATTTGCTGTTAAAAACATAATGAGAAACGTTAGTGTAATTTTGGTTGGGTTGCATTTAATTATCAATAAACCTGTTGATCTCAGCTTTATTAGATATGATAGAAGTTTTCAGGGAAAACTTGTTCATTTTGAAGGGCTAGTAGGGTTGGTGGAGTCCTCCCAGTCAACTGGTGCAGCTGGATGTCTTGAGCACAGAAGCAAGGCGGTTACCTCGAGTCTCTTCCAGTACAGGTAGAAGAATTATGAGATACAACAAAAAGTTCATCAGCTTCTGCTGTTGGTAATGTGGTTATGTACCTCCCATAGGTTAGTGGGACCTCATTAGCCAGACCTAGAAATCACTTAGAAATCCTCAGGCAAAAGAAGGGGCAGTGTAGAAACTCAGAGTGCTGAGGGCACTCTGGGCCGTTCTTGCAGGTTTAAATGAGGTGAAGCTTTCCACTCACTAATTGCCAGAGAGGAACTTTGTGTGATGTATTAAATGGTAGTCTTCAGTAGATGCTCAGCATTTTTGTAAAGCCCTGGAGTCATATGAAGAGCTGGTGTTTCCTCTGCCAGCCTCAAGCAATATTCAGTACCCCAGCCTTGTTTATTTATTCTGTTTCTGTATTTCCTGAAGTATATTTCTCCCTCACACAAATGATGTTTTGCGAAAGCTTTTTTTTTTTCTTATTTGCCTTTTTTTTATGTGTGTGTTTTGCACTATCATCAAAGCTCATTACTCTTTGAATAAATCTGTGGAGAAAATTGTCAAAACTTGTGGGTGGGTGGGAAGCTCATACTCAAACGTATGTTAATGAGCATTCGTTCATTAGTTCACCCAGCACTCAGAATAGCAATGTGGTGTAGCCCTGTCAGTCTCCAGAGCCAGCAGTGCTTTGTTCCTGGCTGAGGCTTTGCCTCAGGTCCACTCTGGAAATGCCAGGTTTTCCCTGGGGCAGGGCAGGTGCTGTGAAGGTGGTGGGATTCTGCTGGGAGGAGGAGACAGGGCTGCTTCTTTCCTCTGACATTACTGCTGGGTTTGATTCTCTTGGTGAATAACCATGGAGAGAATCAGGTGGAGGTGGGATGGAGGATGTCTACAGGTGGGAGTCTGCCATCCCCATCTCCTGGAAGGATAGCTGCACTAGGCAGCAGTTTCTTCAGGTGAGGCTTCCTCGGGAAAATGGCCAAAAAAGCCCCAAATGACATCAGTGGAATTCTGTGATTATGAATTTTCTTTTCTTTCTTAACACTACCCAGAAGTCTGCCTTTCCTGCACTGAAAATGGTCAGAACAATCGCAGCATTTGACACTTCATCTTTAATTACAGGCCAGAGAGTTTCACCTCAAACATGCATTTGGTAAAAGCAGAGCAGGGTAACCAGGGTTCAACCTCTTACCAGAAAAAACAGAGTTAATCTCTGCTTTCAACTCTCCGTTTTTTAAAAGAAAGTGGCTACAACTGCAATGTAGAAACCTGACTGGATAAGGATGTTTTGGGAACAGCTACCTTGATCAAGCTCTACAACCAGGGCAGCTGCAGGAATGCCAGTGAATCCTGAGCGGGCATTGAAGGGACCAAAATGTGCCTGGCAGGTAGAGACAACTTTCAAATCTTGGGAAATTTTTAACAGTAAGACTAAGAGGTTTTTGAGGCTTTTGATTTGCATGTAGGCATCTTAATTTGACCAAAATCCAACCTGGGTATTCAAGTGCATTTTGGGATCTGAGACTTGTGTATGCCAAATAAATCAAGTAACTCAGAAAATAACCAAAGAATTTAGGAAAAGCAGCAGAGGCTGAGAGCAAATGAAGATGTGAATACTTGTAATATAACAGTCTGAATTTTATGTTTCCTCCTTTTCTGCATCTCTTACCTCTTCAGAGGATACAGTTGGTTTTGGTTTTTTTCATTTTTTCCCCTCTTCTGAAGTCTTGCATATTAAAAATCCAGAAATGTGGCTGTTTACATTCTGAGTCTGGTCTTAATCCTGTTGCAACAACAGATTTGATTGTTTATTTGCCAAGTTATCTAGCTTAGTTGATGTGGAATTTGCCAGATTAATGCTGTTTTAATAATATGATTAAGAATTAAGTTTAAATAGACATAATTAATTAATACAATAAAAAGTATAATTCAAGCTGTTTTGTAAGAAGAACTGAAGTTTTATTTATAATGAATTCTTAAAAGTACTACTAAGACCATTTTACTTAGGAAACATTACAGTGATTAATGCATAGCTGTTTGCATTTTAATACTTGATTTATGTATCAGATCTGTATTTGTGCACACTGTCAAACTTTATTCTGTTCTTGTCAAAATACTTATTGCTTCTGACAGGTGTAACATGCTCACATTAATCCTTAATTCCTTGATTCAATTTTCTAATTGCTTTTTTGGCATGAGTTTGGAGCCATTTAGTCTTATGTGAAGTATTTGTCTTATGGTACAATAATACATTTTTAAAAATTGGATGCACCTAACTTAGAATGTGGAAGAAAATATATAGAGGGACATTACTTAGTACTGAAAATCAAAAGTTTTATAGCACTTCTGAGAGGCACCACATCTTGGAATATAGATAGAACCACAACACTTTATACTTTTCATCTTCCCCTCTTCACAATATTAAATATTTCCATAGATACAGATTGGTGCTGAAGTTTTAGTGCATTTTGCCCAAGGAGGTGCTGAACGCTTGGAGCAACTCCATGAACATTCCCTGAGTCATTGTTCTGCTCTTCTCACCTCTTCAGGCCTCTGCTCTCTGCTGCCCATCCCACCCACCAAGGGGGACACAATCCACTTCTCTTGCTCTGCACTCTTTAAGCTGATCAACTCTTTTATTCCCAGACAGACAAATATAACAATGCAGGATTTGCAGGGAGTTTCAATACTTGAATAAATATACTCCTTTTGCTGCTTTCTTCTGTAAAGCATGAACATGGAGTACACTGCCATGTGTTTTTCTGCCAGAAATGGTGATATTGTCATCTGTCCTGTGAAGGAAAAAAATAAGTCAGCCCAAATTTATTTCTTACAGAAACAGATCCAAAAGAATCTTCCTAAAGCTTGGTGTTTCCTCATAAATTCATCAGGCAGCTGAACTTTGGCTTTTTAGGACTTTCAGGAAAAGATTGGGAGAATGTAGAACCTTTTCTCTAATAAAAATCTAGGAGCCCATGAAGATGACTCCTGATACTTATTTTCTGTGTATAAATGCATGAATACACACTTCAATTGTGGATGAAATTTTATCTATTTTTTTTATTGCCTGATTTACTCCCTACCCTCTCCACTTATTTCTTCTTTCTTTATCCTCTGAGTTACTCTTTTTTGTCCCTATCAATAATAGAATATGTTCTTTGATCCCTTTATTCCCTCATAGTTTTCTGCCACTTTCTTTTTCACCTTCCCAGCTGACATACCTCTTTCTGTCATAGTGTGTGTGAAAAAGGGAATATAGGAGTAAAAGTTTATCAAAGAAGTGTTTGTTTATTATGTCTTCCACTGATAAAGTTTTATTAATCTGTGATTGTCATTTGAGGCTTTGGCAAAATATGTAAGTCACTTTCTGTACAAGGGGAAAAGAAGGAAAGATAATTCTAGCAAGTAAATCATGGTAGCTTACTGCTTTGGGCAAACAAACTTGTGCCTTATCTCTTCCAAAAAACCCGTGGAAAATGCATGATAAATGGCACATCTCAGAGAACATGTTATGTCCCTGTGAAAGAACTTTGATTCATGGTTATGTATTTATCTTTAAACAACTGACAAACCTTAGGCTATCTAAATTATTATCATTTGCTCTATGCTACTGTGTTATTTTGCTAGGGAACCTGAATGATGGGAGGTAAGATAAGACATCTCGCTTTTGCAGTCATAATTTTTTTATAAAGAATAAATAAGCACAAAATTCTGACTGTATTTTATTTTTGGATGAAGTCCTTTGAAAGAGTATTTATCAGAAATCATTTCCTCCAATTGTGTTTTGAAGAGCATTAGTGTAAACTTCAAATAGAGAAGGATGGGCCTGTTGGTCAAAGGGTTTATATTACACAGCAAAAGAAAATATGGTCATTTGGATTTATAAGAAAGTAATCACTCAATTAAAAGTCATAGTGGTACATTTGTTCCTTTCAGTTGTGTGTCTGCATAAAGTGTTCTGAGTAACTTCTTAAAATGAAGATTTTATTTTCTCTGTGTTTTCAAAGAGTTGTTTGATTTGCTGTTGCGACAAGTCAGGAATATGGACTTAAATGCCCTATTGCTTGCATTAGTAACACCAATGCTTTTTGGGCATTTGGGCTTTTGGCTTTTGGGGTTTTGGTTTTCTATTTCACCATTTGGTGAAGGTTTTGGTGAATGTAAGTTGTCATTCCTCATGTCATGGCAATTTTAAATTAGATGTCATTGTTTACCCAAGTTCTTTAATGCTATCACTTTAAAAGAATCTACAGAAATGCCTTTTATTTGGTCATATTTGACCATGAAGTAAAAATAAAGTATATTTATCCATTTTTCTATTTTCACTGAGCAGTAATAGATGTTGGTTACTTGGAGGTAGAAAAATGGAAAATGATTATTGCTTTACATGATGGAAGTGCCTTTGTTTTCCTTGTATCAAGTACTTTGCAGTGTATTTAACTTGGCTGAACTATCATTTTTCTTAGAATACAGGAATCAGTTGACATTTATGTATACATTGCAATTTTTATGTAAATAGAAAGTTTTCTGGCTTTGAATTTTGAATCAAAATGTCAAACTCATATTTTGCCTTGGAACATGACAAACATTTAGAAAATTTACAAACAGAAAAAGAAAAAAATGCTTATGCTGATTTTGACCTAATGTTTTTAGAAATATCTTTAGTGCTTGACTAAATGTTCAAGCTCTCAAAAGTGAAATGCCTATCTCTGAGTGAACACAAAACTTGGAAACATGAAAATGTGGATACATTCAAATTTTCATCTTAAAAACTTACTATTCTATGCCTTTGTGGACTGCTTTGCTTTTTTTCCCAGCTCCTATTGTACTTGGTAAATCCAGAACAATATGGTAGCAACCATTTAGTTGAAAGCTAACTGCAAATGAAATTATCTGTAGAGTTAAAGAGAGTTTGGTAACAGCACAAAGCCCCTGCCATCAACACCACTGCTGTCATAGCTGTATATAAGATAAAGCAAGGTGATTCTCACACAGGCAACATTTTCAGACAGTTTCTAAACATATATAAATATAGTAGCACTGCACGTATTTTTTGCATATGCAAAAAGAATCAGGAAGGTTCTGCCTTGAGGAAGTAATTTCCTTAGCTGGACAGACAGAGAGAAGGCAGAATTCCTGGTCTGGGCATCTCAAGAGGGATTGGCTATCTTTGGCTATTGGTATATAATATAGATTTGCTCTTGTTTTATCATTTTGGCATTAGGCAGGCTAGGTAATGGATGCTGTTGAAGCAGAAGTCTTTCACATTTATATGAAAGTCTTTCACATCACTTTATAGAGATGGGGAAATTGGCTGCTCTCAGATACCAATGTGTGTATCAAAAGGGTTTGCTGTTTTCTAAGCTTTATTTGATATTACTACCTTTAGCAAGCTATAAAATTCAGTAAAACTTTATTGTCTTTATGACAATCTATTCTTTTGTTTGGTTAGATCTGCAGCATGGGCTATCAGAGCCCATTTTTAAGTGGATTAACATTGTTGGGACGACCTGCTTGAATACAAAGAAATAATTGGGGAAAATATATCTTCCCACCGTTGCGCTGTGCCTCAAAATAAACTAGAGTTGGACAAGTAAAACTGGAATGGAAATCTGAAAGGTTAACGTGGGTGCCTTCCTTTTCCAGGGTGCTCCCAAGCCGATCGCCATCGAGCCGTGCTCAGGGAACAGAGCCGCCGTGCTGACGGTGTTCCTGTGTCTGCCCAGGGGAGCGTCAGGAGTTCCTCCACCCGGGCAGTCAGGTAAGGCTGCTGTGCTGGCTGTCGTGTCTGTCTCCTTCTGCACCCTCTGCCAGGGCAAAATCACCCTCAGAGATCCAAAATAATGGCACAGGAGATGGATGCGAGGAGCTGCTCGGTCAAGCGGAAGTTTAGCCCCAGTGTTTCATTTTTCTTGGGAATTTGGTGTTGTGTCCAAATAAAAAGCCCAGTGATTAAGCCAGCCACGTTTCATTAGGACTTCCTGAAGCAATACCTGTGCATGTCAATATGCTCCAACATTGTCTCTCAGGGAAAAAGAAAACATCATATGCAGCCACTTCCATGGTTTCAGTTCAAGCTGCTGTAAATGAGGCCGTACAGGGAATACCAGTGAGTATTTTCACTTCAGGCTAAGATTTAGTGCAGTCTAGTTTGCACCATAAATCCCAACACTTTGCTGGCTGGGACTCAATTAAAATACTACTATTTCCCAGAATGCTTGTCAGATAAAGCCTGGAATTGTGTGAGTGAATGCTTCTGTAGGGAGGCGTTCACCTTGGAAGTGATCCCAGCTCATTTTAAAGTAGCACTTGCATTATCTGGAAGCACTTCTTGTGGTGACCTACCTTCTCTGCTAGATCACTGTACAAAAACATCCTCATAAAACATTTCCTAAACAGGAGGCACCTGCCTGCACTTTAAAACCCTTTAAATAACTGCCTACAATGGTGTGACACCAAAGAGCCATGACAAGAAAGCGCAGACAGTAATGTGACACTGCACATGTGAGCAGCTTGCTCATTCAGAACTCACTGGAGCTGGAGCCACAAGGAACACCTTTGTAAGAAATAGCAGACTGCATGGTGTGTGCCCAAAATGCAGGAATAAACCAGAAAATATGCTTTCAGGCTAACTTTTATCATTTAGAGCCAAAAAGTATATCCTTTTAACCTTCAAAAATCCATTTAAGAGATTAAAAAGTATTGAGTAATGGTGAGGGCAAACTCAGCTGACTTATGTTGGAAATAAGCTAGCTGGGTGTTCTTCTTTTGGCCTGATCACTATCTGTTATTTATTTGGGAGTCTAGGTTCATTTTTTGAGGGTGAGGGGTTTTATATTTTTTTCCCTCAGAGTTCTGAGATGAGGACTTAGTTCTCAAAATGCTGTTCATAGCTTAGAATATAATTTTTGGGAGTGCTGTGAAAATAAAAGTATTACTGATGCTTTGTCAAATACATTTCCTGGAAGAAATATATAAATGTAAGTGCTCTGAAGAGAGCAATGAGAGAGGAAGGGTGTTTAGTTTATTCCCTATTCATGTTTTAAGGAAATGAAAAAGAAATGAAGGTGTTTATAGTCTTGCAACAAGAAAAAACATTACGAAAGGAAATTAAAAGTAATTGTTGAAATCGAAGCTTAAAATGTTTTTGGTGGGAGTTTTTTTGTTGCTTTCAGATTTACCTATGATGTGCATCTTGACAGTAAAGATGTATTCATTTAGTTTCTTCATAATCAGCTTCTATTTACCATATACAGGAGTCTTTGAAAAGTAATTGCTGATCTTTACTATGTGTAAAGCAGACAATATACATGTTTTGAAACAGGACTTGGGTACAACAACACATCAGATGTGTCATTCTGCATGTTTCTCAACCTGTGGAGGAATACACCTCTTTTTTAAACATGCTTTGTGCTCCTGCTATGTTCTGTCTTCTCACTGCTTTACCTTCCACCAGCTTTGTAGGCATCTCTTTGGAGTGCTGTTCTTCCGTTTGATACCATGCTACCTGTCACCCAGTTAGTGCTTTGAAATATATAAATGATTTAGTCCTACAATTTTCACTTTGTGCAGTGAATAGAAATGCTTGAGGTGTTCAGCCGTGCTGGTTCAACCATTAGAGTGGATTAGATAATGTGGCTATAACCATTTTTTCTTGTGCATGATGAGCTGTGGTACTCGTGGATATAAGCATGCCCAGGCCAGGCAGGAGCTGTTGTGCAGGTTTGTGGACACACCTGTAACTTTATTAATCCACTCCATTCCTGTCCTGCAGCACTTCCTGCTGCTCCTTCCCTGGGCTGCCTGCGAGCAATGCTGTGAACACTGCCCAGCTTTTGGAAATGGTGTGGAAACTTTGAGCACCACACACGTTCTCCATACAGTTGGTTTCCCTTATGACCTGAGTTAGGCAAAAGCAATGATATTGAGGTAGAAGTCGTGTGTTCAGTAATTATGTCTTGCCAAGTAATGTTAGAATCCTCTATTACTTGCACACAGCCATTTTCAGGCTCGTTGGGATCATTCTAGGATAAAACTGACAGTGTGTCAAGCATCTTTGCTGAAATGATACCTCAGTGATACTCATTCCCAGTTCACACTGGGAGAGTGTGGGATTCATTCCTTCTATACATACATCCCAAACATAAGAAGGGGATGCCTGTATTTTTATTATCCTGCATTTTCTCCAAAATGAGGAAGCAAATTCTTTACATAAATAATTAGCCTGTGCTCCACTGGAGTTCTTAGTTGTATACCTAACTTTTTAAGCTCTGAATTTGAGTTTTACTTTTCTGAGCTTTATATTAACAAATATTTTGTTGAAAAATGTCTCTGAGTAAAAAAAACCAAAACAAACACAACAACAAAAAAGCCCACAACAAACCAACAAATAAACTAAACCCTAATGTAAAGGTTACTCTTTGTGCAGCATAAGTTCTATACTTCACCTTTACTGGCACTGGAGTTCTTAGTTGTATACCTAACTTTTTAAGCTCTGAATTTGAGTTTTACTTTTCTGAGTTTTACATTAACAAATATTTTGTTGAAAAATGTCTCTGAATTAAAAAAAACCCGAACACAACAACAAAAAAACAACAAACCAATGAATAAGCTAAACCCTAATGTAAAGGTTACTCTTTGTGCAGCATATGTTCTATACTTCACCTTTACTGGCAGCTGGAAGAAAAGCTGAAGCCACAGATGGTGGTCTTTGGCCAAAGGCAATGCACAGCAAAAAACTTCTCTAGGAGACCATATGTCCCAGTGCAGATCTGTGTGTTCTCTGCTTCCTGCAGAAAATACAACTTTACAGAATTTCAGCAACATTGTTTAGCACTCAGCCCTAATTCTGTAGGTTAAACAGTAAAACCTCTTAAAATTATCTGTGAATTAAGATAGATTTTATAGAGATTTGATCTCATAGATTCGGTCAAAATAATGAAAAAAAATGAATTTATTGCAAAAAAAAAGAAACTCTTGTCATTGTGATTTGTGTTTTTAAAAGGGATTTTTTTCAATGAAGCAGCTATTTGTAGAATTAAATATGCTGAAAATCTGGAAAGCCACACAATGTTGCCATCATGGTAGTTTAGGTGTTTCACAGCAGACCTTACTTTTCTTTCAGGTGTGAGCTAACAATTCAATTATACTTCTCTGAAGTAACTGAAGTAACTATTTTTAAGTGAAAGAAATTAGAGACAAAGTATAAATTAGACTGATCAATGCAAAACATTAAGTTAAATTTCTCAGGTTGGATTGACTGATAGATTGTGAGATTTCTTCATTCTTCAGTTACCTTGTTCACTGCATTGTATCTGTGTAATCAGAACAAAATTAGAGGGTCCAAAAAAATAGCAATTGTCTGTAGGGTTCACATGTCTATCAGTACAAATGCATCAGTGTAGTGCATATGAGACTTGCAAGTTTTGTGACGCTCTGAAAGCTAGAGATCATCTTTTATTGCTGTAATGTCTAACCCCATGATTTAAATAGTTTGAAGTCTTCTTAATATCAAGGCAAATCTAATAATGAGAGCAGCTGCAACCAGTTTTCTAGAAAGATCTAAATATTGCAAAGGGGATCTAACACAACAAGTTAGACCAGGAAAAAGAGGATAGTATATAACTTAATGCAGAAAAAGGTGCCTATGAATTATCAGCAGTGAAGGGCCCAAGAATAACTCCTTCAAGGTCTTCATACAGCTCTGGTGATATATTGGGCAATACAGAAAGAATAGCTTGGTAAAGAATAGCTTGGTAATGTGATAAATTCTGTTGAAAGAACTGTGACCATGTCATCATTACTACTTAGACCAACTGAAGCCCATGCTTTGAGGTATTGAGTTAGTGTACAATAAGTTTATAAAACAATGTTTGCATCATTTCTGGGCTAAGGCCACTTTGTGCTGTAAAGCACAAAGAGAAATGATAATGTTAAGCCATTTCAAAATAATTCAGAATCAAGGGGTGTAATTTCTGAATTATTTACAGGTTATTTTACTTTCATGCAGCAGCACTTGCCTATCTACCCAGAGGGTAAAAGTGACAGAGCACCCAGTAGAGGAAATTCCCTGTTGAGGCACTGGGCTGGATGCTCTCTGCAGATGTGCTCAAATGAGTCTCTGCTAAACCTTAGCAGACCTTTAACACCTCCATGGCAATGACTGGATGGGGTGAATCCAAGTTAACCCATAAAATAACACTTGGGAATTAAGTGGAAGTGGAAGACTGTGTGCAATATTCCATTGTTATAAGTATGAATTAGGATGGCAGGCCTCTATGCTGTCTGACAGTTCCTGATATCCTTGACTCAAAACAGAATTTTGTGTCATTCTGGCCGTGCTAACTGTGGTGTTCAATCCTACTTAATCAGCAAGCTCCAGTAGGATCACAGAATCAATAAAACTACCATGCCATCTGCCTTCCCTGTCCTCACCATCACAATGAATAATGACTCATTAAGTGTTCTACAAGACAATTAGCTCTGGTTGAAAACAGTAACAAGTCTTTCTTGATTGTATTTATAATTTTCTCTGATTAAAACACAAAAAACCTAGTGCATATCATAAGAGGCACATTAACATAAATATGAATTAACTAATAGTTTTTATAGAGTATTATATTTAATTATATTGCTCAATTTTTCTGACCCTTGGAGACAAAACTGTAGCTTATGGCTTTTCATTTGTAGAATGGCTTCATATGTGTACCTATCTCAGTATGCAGAACTGGTTGCAGACATGCACTGGGGCATGTAAGTCTCATGAATTTCTGCCTCCTACAAACATTCCTTTGCACAGTCCTTTCATACTTGCAAAACAAGCCAATAAAGTCAGTAGTGCTACAAGGATGAGTATAGATTTTCCTGTAGAAAAATATGAGTAAAAGATGTAGCAGAAAATACACTGCTGTTAAGACACACAGAGGAGGGTTGAATCTCTGCTTAGTGAAGAAAAACTATGAATACTGAAAGTGGGGAAAGAAAAGTGAGGGTAGACATAGAAACGGGAAGATATTCACAACTGGTTATTTAGATGCTTAAACATCTAAAAAAGAAACCTAAAATTGATATTGCAGAAGGAGAAAGGAGCTCTCAAAAGTGATAGATGTCTAGATAAGAACAAACATAGTTCTGCATTCTGTTTTTTACAGCTGGCTTATTAGGCCCTACAAAGCAATGTCCTACTTTTTATTTAAGCAAATATATTTCTGTGCATCATCCTCTTCTTTGTTCTGTAGCAATCCACTTGTCTAGATTGAACATTGTCTCTCCTTTGTAATTTTGGAGACAGAATATTGGCTTATTTTCATTATTTGCTGTTTTATTGACAGGGATTCTTCAAAGTATATTTTATATTTATAATCTAAGAGTACTGTTTAGGTAGGATAAAGTGGCATTTAAGCAGAGAAAACATTATAAAAAACTGAGTAAAACTAAGTGTACAACACTCTAGAAGAGACAACTCTCCTCATCATGAATAGCGAGATTTTTCAAATAATGAAATATCAAAACAAAAAAAAATCTCAGTTCTTTTATTTCCTCTAAAGTCCCAGCATGCAACTGGAAATAAGTGAAACTATGTATTACAGAAAAACAGTGAGGATGTCTAGAACTTGTGTTAAAATACAGGGGTGAGTCAGACATTTTATTTATTATGCAAAGTTGCACAGTCATGTTCATTTGACCAGAAGCTCTACAGATAAGCTGGAATAATATAAAAGACTCAGTGGGGAGCAGAAATATTTGACTTTCCTTTTACTGTTTAGACTGTGTGAAGACTGGGTTTAATCTTTCTCTCTAACCTAAGGCATGACTAGAGCATTTTGTGTAGAAATGTAATTTTGGTGACTGTATTGAGGGATACTCCGTATTAGCTACCAACATGATGCTAGTTAATGCTCCAAAAAATAGAAAACATTAACATTGTGGGAGAAGATGGTCTTTGTAAGAGTTTTAATGATTACAACTAAAGCTAAACTTCTGGTTAGTATATTAAGCAGTAATTTCAACTCACTGACACTGAGAGACTGTAAAATTCAGGGTTCTTCTCAGTTAGCTGGAGATGCTTAACAAAATAGCTCTAAGACTTGGTGTAAACTAAAGTCATCTATTCCCAAGATCATTTTACTGAAGGAGTTGCTTCCTTTTGAGCAGTGAGGCCTATTTTTGGAGTGACTATTTTCTGCCTAATGCCATCCTTCTGCACTGCATCAAATGAGGGAGCAGACTGTGTTTATAGTATTGACACTGTGAAAAGAACACAGTGGTAAGTGGCAGATGGTGCTGGTGATTACTTAAAAAATATTTATGGCAATAGCAAAAACAAAGTAGATAATAAGACCTGCTAGCCACCACCACCCCTACTCCAGCCCAAACCCGGAGCAATGTGCAGGATAAAGTCTGCTTGAAAAGTGCAGAAGTTCTCAGCACAGAAATCTTCGTAAGTGATGAAGAATGAGGTATTGATTTTGTCTGCTCTTTTACAAAATTTTAGGTGATTCTGTAATGAATTAGCTTCTACTTCATTCTAGCCATAGAGACTTGATTCCTTTAAATTCTGAAGAATATACTTGAAAGGACATAAACATTTTAATATGAAGAACATGCAGTCTAATGTTAGCAATGTGTTTTCTACACATCTTGGCAGAAGTAACTTATTTATTGGACAGTAAAACCTGCATGCTGTGGAGCCATCAGCCAAAAAAAAGTAAAAATAGAAGAAAAAAAAAAAAGAGCAGGAGAATAGAGGAGGTGGAGATGGTTGTTTTACAACTTTATCACTGGATTTGCTGCCCTAGAGAGACTCAATAAAATGAGACATATTAATAAAAACTGTTAAGTACTGTGAACATTTCTTTGACAACTAGTTATTCATTTTTCAATCCAAAGCTGTCACTGTTTCTCCGGAGTATTAGAAATACTTTTATCTTTGGGGGTTTTTGCAGCTTTAGTTGCATAAAGGGAACTGAAAGAATGTCTGAAGAGTGGAAAATTCTGAGCACTGTGAAGTGTAAGTGCTGCCATGTCCATCTCTTCCCCTCTGTGGGGAGGTTGCCTGAGCTATTCCCAGGCTGCATCCAGGTGACAATTGGGTGGTTTCCCCTCTCCTGTAGTCATGGCAATGGAGAAGCAATGATGAATGCTCATGATCCAAACCTTCTGGCCACAAACAGGTTCACTGGAATCCAAACCTTCAGATCAAAGGCTCTAACCTGGAAAGAAACCCCATCCCTCAGCCATGCCTGCCTGCCCACCATCCGCTGCAGTACTGGGGCTCTGCGGTTTGCATCCATCACCCACAGTGTTTTAACAATCACATCTTGTCTCCACCTTCATTTGGCCAAGGCAAATGAGGTCTGCTCTAAACCTGTTCTGCGTGTTTGAACACCTTTGTAGTGCTTTGTCCCAGTTTTAGCCTCAGTTCATCTCTTTTTACCTTGCATGACCAGGTTTGTACTCAAAGTGCCATGTGAAGGCCCATCTGGCATTGCCCAATGGCATTAACATTTTGTTACTGTACTCCTTTTAACATTTACTTTTTTAAAACATTTTTTCCCCTTTTCAACTTGGTATTTCTGCAGCCAACTTATTTTCTTCCTTGAGCTGTAAACTTTTAGAGTGTAACTTTGTTTGTTTCCAAAATACACAGCTTTGAATTTTGCTGTTCAATCTGAGTACATGTATATTCCTCAAGTCTTTGGGGTCATGCATCTCTTTCTGGATTATGTTCTAAGCTTTCTCTGTATGGATGATATATTGTGATGTTTGCCATGCTTGAATTTAATTACGTTAATGCCAAGCTCTTTGATGAAAACAAAAATGAGCAATAAAAATAAGACTCTTGTTTCCATGTTAGAACTTCATCAGCCTTCTGTCTCTTCAAAACTATTCTTTGTTTTCACTCCTTCATGCCATCATTCACTCTCCATGACTTCTCTGTCTTCTCTTTTGATAATTTATTTGTTGATAAATTCTCACATTATAAGATTCCAGAAATCTAGAAAATATTCTGCATGGTCTTCCCCAGAAAATCATCTAACTTATTGAATAAAACTATCAGGGGATTCTGGCACAATCTTTGATGAAATGTTGTTGCATTTTAACCTGTTTTCCATTTACCTGCCTTTAATTATTCCTTCTACCTCATAGCAGAGTCTGATTAATAGATCAGTAAATAACTGAATATATTTTTCCTTGAATCTCAACAATATTTAGTTTGAAAGAAGCAGCAGTTACTGTTCTCAATTTGTGTGCATCTGACATGACAGATTATTAAATTTCCCTCTTACCAGCCTTTGTTTTCTGGTATTCTTACAGAATTAGTGTTCTGATTACCTTAATGTCATTTCATAAAACTTCTGTTTCTTCTGTTTCCATATCCTCATTCCATTATCCATATTGATGTCACCGTCTTTGATAAACTTTATCTCACTCCTTGAAAATCTTCAAATTCATTCCTGGGACAATATCTAGAAAATACCCGATCTCTGCTTCATTCTTTCTATGTAATAACTCTGTCCTGTTCTGGTCTCTTAGTTATATACAGTGAAAATCCTTGGATGTTTGTTTTACTAACCCTTTGCAAGGTCTAACTCATCTCGACTTTTGACAATTCTTGTGTGGCTGTTAGAGGTCTCTGCCTGCAAATGACAGCCTCCTTTGTTGCTTGGTGCTTTTTAGCCATTTTCATAGGCTTTCTGAATTTAGAAAGCTGTAAACTTAGGTCTTCAAATTTGATTGTCTCCCAGGCAGAGCCTTAGGCCCTTTGCAAGGCTAAGCTTTCCCTGGTTGAAAGAAATCATAGAGTGCTTTTCTTCTTTTGACATGAATGATACAGACGTCGACAAAGGAAAGGAAAAGAAAAGAAAATGATAAAGGCAACTAACAAACAAGGGAAGTTCTCACTTCAGAATTTTGCTGAGAGGGGTTATACAATACTTATGTACTTTTTAATGGAAATCTTATGGGAAAAAATCTTTTAATAGCGTGTTTTGTTTTACACAAGCGGAAACATTGATGCTCAGATAATGCTGTAAAGCAGCATCTTGTTCTCCTTCTCCTAGCACAAAAACAGTGTTTCTTACACTGAAAATAGGCAGCAGTGGGGCCCATGTGGATGACACCTCAACCTCACAGAGCACCTTTTTAAATTTTGTGCTGTTAAACTTTGAGGATTTGGCAGATGTCTAGTTAGAGGTGCAAAATTAGGTAAAGTGAACAAATCCCTGTGCAAGTGACACACTGGATGATAAGTGTCCTTCCTGTGTGAAATTGGTGGTCTGGTTTTATATTCAGTCAACACATACTATGTGGAGCAGATGGCTTACAGCTAAATAGAACCATAAACCTTTCAAAGTTAAAGTTATATATAAATTAAATCTTTCAGCAGGGGTCCCATCACCTACTTCTCCTTACTCTAACATTGAATCCCTGGAAAAGCGGATTTTTTTTCTTTGATCAACAGAAGTCAATCTTCAACTAAAAAGAATTACATGGAGATCTGTCCTGGTTCTTAGTCCTGGCTTCATGGAAAGTTTCATTCATTACTGGACAATGCAATTGCCCATAATTTACCTTCCCACGTTTATCACACTCTTGGAGCAAGATGCTTCTACTGCCTATTTTTGGGATAAAGCTGTCCAAAATTATACAGAGACCAATCAGATTTATCATTCTTTGGCATTTGATGGCATCCATCTGTTTATTTACAAAACTGCTAAAGACTTATTGAGTTACTAGACTACAGAGAAAATAAATTGAGTTATCATGTGTAGTTAAATTCAGTCCTTGCATCTGCTGTCTTTAGAGCCTGTATGGTGTTTTCTGAAATTACACTGGCTTGCAGACCCAGGCTTCAGGAATACATTTACTTCACAGCCTTTTTATGCCATTTCAAGTGAATTTCTAATGCATGAGCAATTTGTGGTTCAAGAAAATGTTGACAGAAGAATGTCAGAGCTTTCTGTTGTTAGCAGTTTAAAAGCATGATAGGGACGGTTCTTACTTAAAAGTAGCTCTTAAAAGTTTGGAGCTGCTCAATTTCTGGAATAATTTGATCTAACCCCTTTCAATCAATATTGCACAACTATTGTGGAAGGCTTTAAAGCTTATGGGCACAAATAAACTAATATTATTACTAAGTATAAAACACTTTTGAGATGAGGGATGGGGAATGTACTCCTCTCATGCTCTGTGTATTCAATTACTGTTGTAAGTACAAACAAAAAGAAACAAGGTTTAAAGTTCAAATCTTTCCATTAGTAAAACTGAATAGGAAAATGAGGAAATACATCTTAAAGGGATACTTTTGTTCCTGTAGCAAGCATGAGTTTGCAACAGTGAACTCAGTTATTGCCCACATCCCTTCTGTTTGTGGATGAACTGCTATGTAACAATGAAATCACTGGAAATGTCCTTTTGAAGGAACTAGTCTGAACCCAGATAGATCCTGAGATATTAGATAGATTAGGCCTAGATAGGTATTAGAAAGATACTAACTCAGAGCACCTACAGGTAGCTGAGAGCCCTGGTTTTGTGTTAATTAGGTCACGATTGTTTGAGAGGGATTGTTCTTGTTATGACAAATCTCTTACTGTGATAAATTCTCAACTTCTCCTATCTGTATGCCTTGCATAGTTCTGCTCCATAATTTTGGGACTGGGAGGTACAGGGAATATATTCCAGAGGGATCCACATGCCAGCTCCAGTCCTGCAGGGACACAGCAGATCCAGGTCAGTGCTGCCTGTGTGAGCAGCTGAGTTCTGCACCTCCCTGCACCATCCTTTGGCCCTGAGCCTGCACACAGCACCAGCTGAATGGTGCATCCACACAACTCAGTCTTGGTGGGACATGAAATGGGGAGCAGCATGGAAAACACCAAATGCTGCTTTGGGAATGGTTTGGAGCCTAGCAAGGCTGTCAGAACTTGTACAGCCTGGGGAATCACGCCTGACTGCAGAGCTGCTTCAGAAATTTCTGCAGGATGCACTACTTTGTACTAGCACTAGATGGGTGGGTTTCTCTCATATCACATCTGCAATTCCTTAGGTAAAAATAATAAGAATAAATAACAACCAACCAAACCCCGGCCCCCAAAAAAAGTTGATTTTTCTGCTCTTTCCTACAAAATACCATAAATATTAAGCGCTGCGGAAAGAATGAGAAGGAATAAGTTCAGGCATACAAAATTAGCAGGTTCATAAAATAAAACCAGGCTGTTGAAAAGACTTACTTAAAAATAATTGCAAACTAAAAATCCAATGATCAGTTAAATCTATTAAAAAATATAACATGATATGAAACTAGGCTTCTGTGAATGGTATTGGATCTGGCAATTGAGTCACACACTAAAATGCATTTATTTTTGATACTGGAGAAAATGAGCTTGAAAATGACTGATAGCTAGTTAATATGGGAAAATGGCATACAAAATAACCCAAAAGAGGAACATTTTAAATTAGTACCTGTATGTGAATCACTTCTAAAAAAATCCCTCTTTATAAACCTACTCTTTCTAAACTGTTTGGGTCTGAAAAACATCAGTATTAAGTGAATCCTCCAAATTCCTAAGCAGGAAGTATGGATCTGAACAGTGGCTGAAAAAGACTCTTGTCACTTTAGGTCTTTCATTTCAAGCGAGTTATCTTGAGTGCTCAAAACATGCTAGGGTGTCAGGGAAAAATTAAAAAGAAAATGACAATGGCAAACTATATTTAGTGTTGAGAGTGACTCAACACGAAATGATTAAGGAAAGTTTAGAATGACAATGTATCTATCTATCTTAATTTGTACTATTTATATGTATATTTATTACTTTTAATTCACGATTCAGTGATGCACAGTCTGAAGTGTCTTCTGTCAAGCACTCAGTGTCCTCAGCTTCTTTTGAGTGCATCTGGCTCTAAGTGGGATATAAAATATCTGGTGCCTTGCCACAGGGCAAACCCTGGAAGGCAGAAGAGTTGGATTGCAGTGATCAAAGGGTAACCTTGCTTGCCCTCACCCTCTGACAGAGATGTAGCAGCATGAAACCCATAACTGCAGTTCAGGGCTTTCACACTGGTCCCTGGGAGCATCACTCAGGGCAATTTCCAGGTACAAAACTGCTTCAGGTTCATGTTGTCCATTCCCCCACAACCCTTCCCTTTCCTTAGTGTTTGCAGGTGAATCTCCTCTCACTCAACAGTGGGTTCAGCAGAACTTGCTCTGTAGGGAAACAGTTTCACTGCCTGGAGGGGGAAGTTTTATGTGTCTGATTGTAGTTAATCAGGAAAAAGTGGGAAAATTCTTGTGGGGACTTGCATCTACTGGAATTTGCACCCAGAGCAGATTTTAGCCCTTGTTCTTCTAACCAGATCCCTGTGTGTCTGTGGTCTTTCTCTGTGCTCTCTGTGAAATGGGAACGCTGCTTTGTGAGGATGTTGTGGGAATAAATGAACAATGTTTGAGTTGTTCTCAGATTCATCGTTGTAAGTGTAATAGAAAACAAATCCAAGCGATAGTTCATAGCATGGTTTAGTGCATAATACCATTCATTAATTTCCAGATCCTGCATTGCCTCAGCAGAAATGTTTGAGTCGAGAATAAGTACTCTTCCTCACTATTTGTTGATGAAATTTCAGATGAGTATCTAAATATATAAGATACTCCATTCTTCTGTTTTGTTGGGTTTTGTTTTTGGGTTTTTTTTTTCAGGGAAGAGCAGATTAATCTGTTATTCTTTCTGCAGATAAATGATTCCTGTCAAATATCCTTATGCAGGAATCTTTGTCCACACTAGAGAAAAACTGATTAGTCATCATGATGGAGTAGATAAAGAATCTTTGAGAGCACATTGTACTTCTCACAGTGAAGTTTTTGTAGAGGTATTTTGGTCACCTGGAAATGTATTAACATGCAAAAGGCATAACAAGTTACACTACAAACTAATACAGCATAACACATTAAATTCAAGAATAGGCTGCATCTTTTCCTGGGGAAGCAACAAAAGAATGCTGGTCATAAAGTAAAAAAATTACCTGGGTATAAATGTGAACTTCAGATGAAATTTTCTTCCCAATTTATGGAGATTGTAATTATTAAATTTCAAATTTGAGTGCTGAAGAAATAGCCTTTGAATAAACCCTATTTGCATTTGTATGTGTAGAGGATGAAAATAATGGGGGGTTGTTTTTTAGAAAACAGCAAACCGTGGCTGGCAGCACAGGGAGCCACATCCTGAGCTGTGTCAGAGCATTGTTCTGACTGACAGGGGAGAAAAATTATGTGTAGCTTTAAATGGTGTCTTAGATTAAAATTAAAATCTATCATTTCATTTCCTGTTTTCTGATGATTTAAGAATATATGCTGGGAATAATATTTAGAGTAGAGAAAGCTCTAATTTATGTGAAACAGTGCATTAAAAGCAGTTACTCATCCACCTAAGAAACATTATCAGCTACTCATCAGCTTCAATTCAGAACAGAATCTGAAGAATGGCCTGAAAGAGGCATCAAATTTATTCTGCTTTTTAAAGACCTTGGCAATGCAAGATACTGAGTGTGACAAATGGAGTTAGGTATAAATTACCACCCTTCTTGCAGCTACTGCAGCTCCAGGTCCCACTTCCCTCCACTGAAATGCACACAGTTCCACCTTGGTTTGTTCTGGAGGAAATCTGGAATGCCATTACAGAGCACTCTGCAAGCTCCCATTATTTTCAACAGGAGTGATGCCAAGCTCCTTTCAAAGTTGATTACGGAATCATAAAAAAAATAAGGCTGGAAAGGACTTTTAGAGATCATTTACTTCCATCTCTCCTGTTCATGGCCGTACCAGCTGCATGTAAACTATTTCTGGCAGATGTTTGTCTAACCTGTTCATAAAAGCATACAAAAATGGACTTTCTGCTTCTTACCTAGGAATTTTTCTATCCCTATGAATTTCTGTTAGAAAATCTTTCCTAATGGTCACCCTAAATTTCTGCTGCTATGGTTTAAGCCCATTACTTTTTATCATGCCCAAAATGAGCATGGAAAAAAGATTATTTCCTTCCTTCCTTTTCTCTGCAGACGTTTATATTTTTCTGTTTACATTCTATCACCTTTCTCTATACCAAAATAATCCTAATTCATCCAGACTGGTTAAGGTCATGTTTTCTAGACCTGGTTGCTTTGTATTAGTGACCTAGATTATACCTGTGCAGAGAGAGGTGCAGCAGGGTAGAATACTGAGGGATGAATGGGGAAACTGAGTATTTTACAAGCAAATGTTACTGCAATTATACCAATCATTCGGCAGCTTTTTTATTTTTTTAGAGTTCCACCTTATCTTTCAGCCTCTTCTTCAGTTTGCCTTTTGTATATGCACAACATCCATCCTTCCTCCACTGTTAATTACTGCTGTTTGCTGCAGTCAAAGGCTGGCATGCCTGAAATGAGAGGTGTGTGAAATGGGACACTAATTCTGAACTTGGGCAGGATCTGTAGAGTGACAGGAAAATCACAGCTGTGGTAGATTGAGATTGTCTCCTTCCCAAATCTTAATTTTACTAAGTGACTTGACACTGAAACCAGAAAGCTTACTCCACGCTTCTTCTAAGTTAGGCTATTTTTAGGATTTCCTGCAGAGATCTTGGCCCTGAGCTTTAATTCTTTCTTCCCACACACATGCCCATCTCTTTCCATCCACAGTGGAGTCAATGATTCACGTCTGGTACACTCAGCCAGCAGGGATCTCTGATTTCTTCCTGTAGGGCTGTGGCACTTTGTAGCAAGGTGCAATGAAAATTCCTTTAATGAGGAGAAATTTGTCTTAGGAGGATGCAAGTGTGGCTTGCATCCCAGCAGAAGTGGTGCATGGCAATTTAGGGTCTGTGATGAACGTTTTGCTTACAAGGATGCATAATTCATTCACAGGGGAATCTGTAAATTATTCCAGTAATCCTTACCTGTGGGATAAATATTGTCCCCTAAGAAGCTCATATTACTTTATAATCTGATAATTTATTCAGTCAGGATAGTACTAAGAAATTCTGTAATAAACTTTCACTACTTGTTATTGGGCAACTAGAGCTTTACCCAAATGCTGTTTCCCTGATATTATGCTTCAACGATGCTTTTTCTGATTCTTCTCCATGAATCAATAGTGATTGAAAACAGATTTTTAGAAAGCCCCATTCCCTTGCATCTTCTCATCATAAATTACTGTTTTTTTCTTTGATGGTAGGTACATGAAAATGTTCCAGAAATTCAAATAAACAATCAGAAACCATGTCAAGCATTTAAATTCAGTTTTTTTCACTGGATACAGAATTTTGTTTTACCATCTTCAGTGTAGGTAATTTTTCTACACTTATAGGAGGCCACTTTGCACTTCTGGCCTGTGACAGACCCTGTGAAAAATTGAAGACATGCAGGATTTTATATCCCAAATGAGACAAATTGCTACAGCAGGATTAGAGTGTGAAGGTTGTAACAATCAACAGGCACGACCAGGATCACAGCCTGTCCCACTCAGAATGTGTAGCCCATCTCCCAGGGAGAGTTTGATCAGCTGGCAGCACAGAACATCCTGACACAAAGCTGGGGGAGAGGCAGCTCCGTCCCTTGTACCAGAGCAATTTCACTGTCAAATCCCACCCAGCAGCTCTGAGGGGTGCTGGGCAGCACTTCCCTCGTTAGATCCTGCCCAAAATGTCCAAACGTGCAAATGCTGGTTTGGAAGGATGGAAATGCTGATCTGGAGTGTCTGACTGAGTGCTGCCTGTAGCTTTGTCAGTCACTTAGCCATCAAGCTGCACACTGATACAATGACAGTAAATTTCCAGGAGGTACAGTCAACATAAAGTATTTCATTTCAGCAAGTGCCCTGCTCCATGTCTTTGCATTCCATGCTTTTCTATTGTATTCTAAGCTTTTATATCCTCGAATGTTCCGAGTGCATTTATTTGTATAGATACATAAAGGTGCAACTTGAACACCTCAGTGCAGCAGAGTGAAGCTACAATCCACAAAGGACAGGGATTCCCAGCTACTAATAAAATAATATACATTACAAATGCTGGTTCTCAGTCCTGAATTAAGTTAATGTGAGTTTTTCCAAATGAAAAGGGTAGTTCTCAGATCAAATCAGTGCTTTCAGCAGATGAAAGATGTCTGGACACCTGAAAATTATGAAATTAGTTCCCAAGCTCATCTTCTACACACACTTTATGGGTGTACTTGTGAGTGGGTTTCCAGCCTATTTCAGGTGTTCTAGTGAAAGCTGATGTCCCTTCAGTTACAATTCCTGTAGCTGACTCAGAGATGGAACATAGCTATAAGAAAATTATTGTTCATTTTCACACTCACCATTGGTACAAAAAAAATCAATGAAAGCTGAGCATGGGCACTTTCAATAAATTAACAAAGCAATTATGATTGAAAGTATTAATTCCAATCAAAAGATCTTTGTTCACCTGTTGCAGTGCAGCCTGTGTGAACAGGTAAAATGTGCAAATGCACCATATACTGAGAAAAATTATTAGCTTTCTTTTTCAGAAGTAAAATATTGTAATATGGCCACACTTAAATGTATGGATACACCTCCAGATCCTATTCCATGTGAGGAATTGCACCATTGATAGCAGTGCCATTTAGACAGAAAGGTCTTAGAATAAGTCTTATGAAGTTTCATAAAAGAAATTATTTGTGTCTGTTCCTCCTGGTGCTTGTTCCATGTTTTCAATATGTCTTTTTTATCCCAGTACCTGGCTGGGTTGCCTTGTGCTGTTGCTTGGGGACTTTCAATAAAGTAGTTGTTACCTTCTCATCTTCAAATTTCCCTACCTAATCTCAGTAGCCACTGTATGCATTTTCTTTTACATTTTGAAAAGCAAAAGCTGAGACACTTTGCTTCCCCAAATTATTTTCCTTTTCATAGGAAAAGGAAATTTTCAAATTTTCATTCCATGCTTGAATTTTAGTGCTTCATTTCTTTTTCTGGGAGCTGAAACTTTGTTTCCCCAGTTGAGCACTGGCAGGACTGGTGCAGTTTTCCCAGCAGGGCTCACTGAAGTTCCTGCTCCCTCACTTTGAAAGGAGCTTTTCCCACTTGTTCCTAGGGAAAATGCTAGCAAATGTGGAAGTTGGTGAGGGCTGCTGTGGTTCTTGTATTTTCTATTAGAATGAAATGGAAAAAAAAAGCCACATTCATGTCAGAGAGCACCAAGCCCATAATCAGATGGTAATGATCTGTACATGAGGAAGAGATGTGTGTCCAAGCATGTAACCTGCTTTGTACTGTGAGATAGAACTGAGCATGACTTCAGGTTAGGAGCTCTTAACTGTTGGTTGGCTTTGTTTTCTTTTTGGTGTTATTTATATCTTCTGGATTGCAATACAAAGGGCTCATTGAAAAATCAGTAGTGAATAAAAACCTCAAATTCAAATCAGTAGTTTTAAGCACTCTCCAAAGTATAGGGAAGAGAAGGGAATATTGATTTCTCAAGATATCAACTATTAGGAAATGAAACAACTTTAAAAAGGTGGAGATGTTACCTTATTGGCAGTGCTTCATGAAGTGCATTCTGATCTTGGCTCTTGGATGCCACTTACACCATCTTCCTACAAACTGGACAGCTGCTTTGCCAGAGCTTGAAAAGGAAGCCTTTCTTCCTGTTCAAAACATTTTCAGCATTTCAAGCCAAACAATTTGTGTAGAGGAATAGCTCTCTAAAGAAATAAGAGCA
This sequence comes from Prinia subflava, assembly GCF_021018805.1. Taxonomy (NCBI): domain Eukaryota; kingdom Metazoa; phylum Chordata; class Aves; order Passeriformes; family Cisticolidae; genus Prinia; species Prinia subflava. The sequence continues at coordinate 7,101,055 of NC_086255.1, read as the reverse complement.
GACTATTCATTATCTGGAATCCTACTTTAGCATGTTCTTTGTTTTGGAAGCAAGGCTTTGTGAATTGTTCTCATTTTATGACCTGACCAGCCATGAATGGAAGAGCTGGCTGATTTTGTCTCCATAGTTATGTGCCTTTCTTGTAAACTCTGACTGAGCATGCTGTAATAACATTTTCTTGTTCCAGACTGGTGAGGTTGAAATGGAAAGAAACGAACCTGATTGAAGTTGCAGGTCTGCTTGTAGCTTGTTTCATTCTAGATACAGCTGGATCCAATTTTATTTCCTATTAGTCAAGATTAAAAAAAGCCTCCAGTCTCACATACACCGACTCCACAAAGAAAGACAGACATGCTACAGTTTGATTTCCTGAACCTCTCCTTGATTCAGTGAGGAGGGTTGTTAGATGAGGCTGGAAAGACAAATGCCCCATTTAAAGGTTGAGATGCTGAAACAGGATCAAATTGTTTGAGCAGACAGCTTTTTTAACTGTGAGGTTGCCCATGAGAGTAACAATGCAATCAAAAGTAGCAGGCTGTTATGTTTGTTTTCAAATTCGATGTGATGGTTGCATGGAGAAATATTTAATTGGAGAGAAACTTCTGATGCTGTCCTGCACTCACAAATATTTTTCAAGCTAATGCCTCTCCTATTTCTTGACAACAAAACCAAAAGCATAAATGGAAAATGAAGTCAACCTTAACAATGTGTACCATTCCTTTATGAGCAGATTTGATAGTTCATTGTCTGCATGTAGAGTGGTGTGCTGATATGACAGCACAGAATATTCTGACTTCTCCCAGACTTCTAGGACACTTCAAGGTGTGATTATGGAAAGTAACATTCAGGAGATTGTGCAAGTTCGGTGTGACATGTTACTTGAAAATGACAAGAAAATGACTGCTCCTCTGAGGAGGGAGATGCTGCTGCCTGTAAACATATGGGAAAATGTAATTTACTACATTTTTCTTGTGGAAGCAGTTATTTTTATTATTTAAATGGAAAGAAAAGATTCTTACAGTGTTCCTTGGTATTAGTGAGTTAGCTGTTCTTCCCACATATTCAGCCTTCTTTTGCATAGAACTGCATATGCATTTTTTGAGAACATGGTAGGAAATGCAGCCCTAAAAAATCAGTTATGAAGTTTTAAGAGCTCTTAAGCAGATGCTTTAGAAATTATTTCCACATCATTGTGCCATTCCTTTGATGCTTTTTGCTACCCCCAAAATAACTTGTTATGTTTTAGAAATGTTGAGACTTTTAAGTGTATTTTAAATCTGTTTCTCTGTGCATGCGTGAGCATAAAATTCATGATTTTTTGTTAGCTGAATATAATGTGCTTGGGGACCCTCTCTTTAGAAAGTACAAATCTGTAGAAATGGTGCTGTTTAAAGAAAATCTGGGTTTTTTTCAAATTTACTGACTGGTCAGTACTGTCTCTCTGTACAAATCATACCCCAATGTCATTCAGTGATGTATCAGTGTGATGCATCATTAAATATTGAGCATTGATTATGTAAGTGCTGCAGGATTTAGTTTAGCTCACTGTACATAAAGACTTGTGAAACTTGGCCAATATGTTTCCACAATGTGAAGAAAGGATAGAAATGCTTTGTGATGCTGATCTTTTACATAGGAGTTAGGTGGAAATGAAGAAATTGGAGATATGCAACAGTACAATTCACAGGCTTGAGAGAAATGCTCAGAATAAGTGGTCAGAAACACTTTGGCTGTGAACTTTGCTAATCTGAACCAGCTGTGGGAATTATCCTTGTTATTTAAAGATCATGTTTAATTATACCTAAATTCTGATTGCTTAGATACCAAGCAGAAGTTTATTTTCTAATACTATCAATGATTCAGTCAGGCTGTGTATCAGGCATTACCACCTATATGTAAAGTTGTCTGTGTCTGCAGCTATTTCAAGCAATTAACAAGTTTAAATGTAACTGCTGTCATATGGGTGGCCATTTTATCCTATTTATAACTTGTTTTTGAAGTGTTTCTGTAGTTAGATACGAAACACATATTCAGACAAACTGAAGAAGTGTCGTTTCTTTGTTCCTTAAATTCAGCCCAGTTTGGTGAACTCGTTAACTGCAGAACATTACCATTTTCTTTCTTTTAGTTGCATTTCATAGGAAAAATTTGCTGCAGGTCAGAATAATAGCTGAACTCTAAGCAGTTTTAAGGATTCAGGTCCAGGTGCTAACCAGAGCAGCTGCACTGGGAAGTGTTGGTGCTGCTGGAGCAGTGGGGAAGGAAGAGGAACAGTCAAGGTTCTGCTCCTCAGCCACACCCTCCAAACATTATCCCTTTGCCACATCTGGGAGGCCACAGTGAAGATAATTTTCACCCAGGGGATCATTGCTGACAATTCATAGATTTGGTCCTGAACATAAAGTTGAAGCTGATTTGTCCAATATCAAGCAGTAGGGCACTGGGGAGAACATTGCAGTCGAGCTAGCAAACCTTTAAAGTTTGTTCATTAAAGCAAACAAACAGAAAAGGGGAGGGGGGGGGGGGGATAATTGCTTCAAGGGTTATTTTAAGAGGAAATAAATGAAGCTAGAAAGCCAAGTTTTTGCAAGTAGTGGTTTGCCAGATTTGGCTTACTCCCTTCCCCAGGGTGAGTGCATTGTGACAGAGCCTGCAGTAGTGTGGTAGTGTTGTGTGTTTGTGCAGGACACCTTGCAATGTTCTTTGCACAGGCTGGACCACAAGGAAGGGCAAAATGATGTTTGAACAAACAGCTGCAATGTTTGAATGTTTGCTCTTGCCACTCACACAGATTGCAAGGTTTTCTTCTGAATGTGGATGCTGCTGGATGCCCACTTAAGGTTGGGGGATGTGTGTGTGCAAAGACATGCATGTACACCTGGAATTGAAGAAATGAGGAGCTTTCTGTTGCTGCACAAAAAGAACCATCAGTTTCCCAGAAGAAGAATGCTGTAGGGCCAGTTTAAACATTTTAGTGCTGTAGATGTATGGCTTCAAGCCCTGGGTAAAAGCTGGCTGAATATGTCATAGACATGATTTGTCTTTGGATGATAGCAGCATCTCTCATAAAGCACTCCACTCCGTCTGTGGAATGATATTAGTAGTGAATGTGGAAAATGCTCTTTTCCAGTAGCTTGAGGTATACTTATATGAATCTAGCTGGTGAGTGACATGGTAAATAAAATCCAGAGGAAAAATGATACACAGTTAAAGATGTATTTTAGTGACAGGCAGTGCAGCAGCAAAGGCAAACAGAGATAGAGTCCTGCAGTTAGTACGTGAAAATAAGAGGAAACAAATGCCTTCCAGAACTAATGATCCCTTGAATCTTTTATCTGTTATCCCAGATTAGACTGGGAAAGATCTATTTAATAGAAAATAACCTATTCTGCTCCATCTTTCACTAAATCTTGTATATTCCCCTCCTCAGCACGCACACTTATGAAGTGCATATTAGGAATAGAATCATTCCATTTGGAGAAGGGTGTATCAATGCACATATTAACAGTGTGGAGGTCTGTGTAGGTGCACTATTTCACCATCTACATAGTTTAAACCACATTTCCTCTTATCTTTGTGACACTAATTCTAGCCCCAGAATTACATTAGTGCCCATAGTGGATCTTCATTTCTGACAGTACATTTCTGAGCAAATGAAAAATCATTCAGTCATTTCTCTCTAATTAGTTGTGTCTCTAAATACCTAATTATCACTGGGAACAAATTGCATGCTACAAAGATAATATTATGGAGAGCTGTTAATCTGTTAAGATGCTGCTTTTGAGTTTTGTACAGTTGATGCAGCTGTTAAAACAGAATTTTTGCCACCTGGATATATCATTACCATTTTATTGTAAAATTCAGAAATAACTGATGGGAAACCAGAGTGTTGGAGTTGGCTTCTTTAAGCATTGTGCTTGTCAGATAAAGAAATGTATCCTTATGTCCTTCATAATCTACTCTTTTCCATACTTTAAGCTACTTTGGCATTCTTGAAAGGTGAGTCTGTGGCAGCAATAAAAATTAAATGTTCTTTCAGGGTTATTTGGTTTGTTAATAGCTGGGTTTGCTTTGTCCACATACACATGGCAGGCTAGAATAACACAGTAGATTCTTGGAGTTTTCAGCCAAATGCAATCTACATAGAAATTGCATGTTTCTGTAGAATGCTTGACAATTATGCTTAGGTGGCTTAACTGTAATTAACGTGTAATGTGCACTTTGGCTAGAAAAGAGAAATTAGCAGGTACTTACCTCATGATTATTTCAGCGTGCTCTGCACTGTTATGGTTTGTGGTCATAGTAGTGCAGAGTATTCTCAGCTCATTCTGAAGTCCATTGGTGCTGAGTATCTCCAGAACCTCCTAGATGAGGTCCTGAATCCATGGGAAATATACAGGGGCTGTATGTAAAGCATAATTTATAGCTGATGCCTGCATAGGAGTAATGCCACTGCTTGTTAATGATGTCATCAAAAATCCCCAGCTCAAGGACATTCCTGATCACTAGAGCTATAAAACTTTATTTGTTGTAAAACCTCCCTTTCAAGCTGAAGTTTTGGATTTTCTTATAGTCCTTTTTCCTTTTTTCACAGCAATTCTTCAGGCTAAAAGATTTTAAAGGTGACATGTATGAAGTAGAGTGATTTCAGTTTTAGAGGTAAATGCAGCTGTGCACACATTGTTTTTGTATTGATACAAAATTGTATAAAAATATAATTGTATAAAAATGTGGACTGATAATAAGTTGAGAGTTTAATTAGCAGTCATCATGCTGCCACCTCTTCCATGTAATCAAATCAGCAAAAATCCTGACAATATGAAAGAGAGGTGCTTGAAGAAGTCTGTTAGTAATCTCATAGGAATACATCTAAAATTTATGCCCTATTTTACTTTCATGAAAAAGTTAATTAAACTAATCAGCACTTCAAGAACCACAAGAGAAATCCTGTCCCAAATTCTGTATACAGACAGCCTTGAAATGGGAATGAGGGCACAGCCATGCTGTGTCCCTTGCCAGAACCTGCAGGGAGCTGCGAGGGTGCTGTGGGCATTGTGACCTTCCCCTGTTGTGTCTGTCAGTCCCACTGGAGCCTTGGAGATGTTGTAGGATTCATCATTTGCTCTATCCAGGGACAGAGGGGTGATGATTTGTTTTCCTCTGGGATCTGCCCACGTTGGTTTCTTAGTTCTGTCCCTCTCACACAGCAGAGCTGGCTGGGTGATCATGAGCATTCTTTGCACTGGTGTGGGGATTAGAGGAAGGATTTGGATCCCTGAGGAGCTTGGGATCCAGGCTGGCCAGAGGTGGGCAGAAGGCAGTGCCTGAGCTGGAGCAGAGAGAGCAGGAGCCCAGGGGAGGCTGAGGCTTTTCCTTCCTGAGCAGGATCTCATCCCAGAGGGTGGGTGCACAGTCCCCCAAGGGAGAGGGGTCACAGCACCAGCCTGACAGAGCTCAGAGCGTTTGGATAATGCTCATGGGCACATGGGGTGACTCTTGGGGGTGTGCAGGACTCAGTGATCCTTGTGGATCTCTTCCAACTCAGCATATTCTGTGATTCTTGGATGAACTACGGATCCCAGCACAGTAGAGCACACCAGAAGCCTATGGTGCCTTAAACCAGGCAAGCTGTGAGTGAGCATCTCCTTGCACCAAGCTGGCTTCAGGGAAACTGGTTTCAAAATCCAATTTTTTCTTATGAAAGAGAGAAACAGGTTCTGAGCCTGCTTACTTTACAGGGGTTGAGACAAAATAAGCAGAGCCCTGGTACCTACAGCAGACAATGCAATAGCTTGGCAAGTTTTATTCAAAGACATTATTTAGCTAAAAGCCACAACTGTGAGCTAGATTGAAAACCAAGAGAAACACGAAGGCTATTTTTCAATGATGATCAGATGGAGCAGTATTGCTGAGTAATTCAGTTTTGGTGGAATTTGATTCCTCTGTGTTGTGACGTCTGCAAGGCAGCGCCTGTTTCCGGCACTCCAGCTGGGTTATTTGTTAAAATGTTTACTATTTTGTGGTTTTTTTTTTTTTCCTAGTGCTGGGAAGCCTTAATCATGGGTCAAGCCTGCATTGTTTTAGGCACTAAATGAACTCAGAACAAAGAGGCAGTTCTGCTGCCATGGAGTTTATAATCTAAGTAGAAAACAAGAGACAACAGATGGGTCTAGACAGACGGGGGAGCATAAGGAAACAATGTGACAGCACTGGGCAGCCAAAAAGTCAGTGTTCAAGGGAGAGCAGCGGGCCAGCTCTGAGTTCTCTACAAGCAACATAGCAAAGACAGGAACTGAAATGAGATAATTGACACAGCTTTGCAGATGGCTGTAGGGAACTCCGAAGAATGAGGCAGTTTGGTGGGGAAGGGCTTTGGAAGTAAAGACAAACATTTTGTTGTTTAGGGCATAGAAAGTGGGAAATAAAGCAGGAAACTCTCAGATAGTGGCAATATCACCAAAAATATTAGATAAGCACATGGGGGTTTTTTCAGCAGCATTCTGTATAGGTAGGAGTGAGCTAAAGCTGTGTGCCTTTGATCCACTTTGTAAGTGAGGAGGAATGTGAAGAATGCTCCTTCCTCTCATCCTCACTGAAGGATTTCATTGTATCAGCAGACACTTCTTGGCCATGGAGAATTTGATGAGATTCACTTTGGAGCACATAAAATACTTTGTTTGGGTGTAGAGGCTACAAAACACTTCTGAACTCCCAGATTTCAAAGACTACTGAAACAAAATCCTGGATTCGGAAGTCAAATAAATTCTTTTTCTCAAACAGAACAGAAAAATAATCATAAGACCATGTTTGATTATACTGGACAGTTGGTAAACAACTTGACAGCAGTTTCCTCTTATGGTTACATCAGCTATTATTTTATATGGCAGTTGTATTTGGCAAATTACAATTTCCCTTTGAAAATGATCCTTGGAAAATAATACATGACATTTTAAATTGCCATGGTCCATATATGCAAATGAATATATGCAAGATAACTACATACAGCTAGATGGTGTTAACAGAGTTAAAAGAGCCTTTACGCTCAGATCTCTCAGTTTATTATTTCAGTATCCCATTGTTTTATTAATAAAATTTTCTGTATTTAAATTGAAAATTGCTTGCAAAAAATATATAAGCATTTTTTGCTTTCAATTTCTGTGCAGTACATAAAGAAGATAAGAGCACTGAGTATCTCTTAACAGAATGAAATCCTTCCATATGGCACCCTTCTCCCATTAAGATGTATAATATGAACCCAAAAAGCATCTTTTAAAATTGTTTTATAGCTGAAATGGGATTTTAGTTTAGCTTAATTTGTGAATTGCCAGAAGCAAGAATTATCCTTAATGCTGTCTGTATAAGGCTGCTCCCACAGCTGCTCTTAAGCAATTCTATATCAAAATAACCAGGAGCTGTCTCACATTCATCCAGAAGTTAGGTGTCTAATATGAATTAACCTAAGTTTCCTTGCGAGTCAACAGAAAGAGTGAAACACTTGGACAGGACATCTTGTCCTGTTCTATTACATGAGTTTGAAATAAAATTATCTGTTAAATCTCACTCTTGAGGTATCTCTGTTCCTCTTCTACAGAGGGAGCCTAGATGATTAGCTCGGTCTCCTCACCTCACTCTAGGCAGCTGGAGTTGGAGGAGATTAAAAACAACCTTTGAAACTGAGCTGAGCTGCCTTTTATTTCAGGCTGTGCAATGCAGCTCGGTGCTGCAGTTCCCAGACATATCCAGCAAGCCAGGGGAGGATGGGAGTGTGTGCAGAGCCAGGACAGGATAGCTGCATCAGCTAACCCGGCAGGTTCACAGCCCAAGGCTGTCCAGGTCAGCACTGACCACGAGCTGGAACAGGAATCACCGAGAGCAGCTCCAGTGTTTGGTGTGGGGTAACCCCAGTGTTGTGTATTGAGTGCTCTGTAAATAATTAATTGTCTTCCACTGTGGTTCTGACATAAAGAAGAGGCTTTATTTAAAAGAGCAGGATTTTTTTTTTTTTTTTTTTTGTTCTCCTATCAACCTCTTTGCTCCATCCATGAGGTCCTCACCTGAGTACCCAAAACATCTTCTGTGCTTGAGGTTACTGCTGGCTCTGCAGCGTGGCACATCTATTGCTGCAAAGATCAGATCAGGGAAATGCACACTGAGGACTTTCTGCAGCTGTAACACCCTTAATTCTCAGAGCCACTTGCCAGATGCAGATGCATTTGACTGAGTGCAGCAACCCTGATTCTGTCTCACCTGCTCTCAGCCGTAATCTGCTTTATAACTTTCTCTGTTAAAAGTTCTGGTAGCCCTGCTGTTTGAAAGACTTTTTATAGAGTTCTCAGAGCCTGTAAAAGAAGCCTTTTCCATAAATCATATTTTTTAAAGTGCTGCTCCGAGTGATTTGACATTTTTTCAAAAGTAAGATAAAAGTTTATGTACTTGGAAATTATGTCCCTAAGAAGTATGCTCTTTATATTTTATTTATTTTGATAGCTTATGTTATGATACATTTGATAGATCCTGAAAGACACTGACAGTTTTAAAGATACAGCCAATAAACTTTGCTTAGTGGGGAAAACGTGCCCCATAATGATCAGATGCCTTTGTCTATGCAAAGACATTGTATCAGCCTTATGACATTTTTATTTTTCAAAATTTTTGTTGTGTGTTTTTGACCAGTGTTATGTAATTCCAGAAAAGGAATATTTGACAGTGGAAGGAAGGTCAAAAAGCTTTGGGGCACAAATTCTCTGGGATTATAATCCTTAAAGAAAACAGGTGAAAGACAGCAAAGATACATTTTCTTATCAAAGTTTAGTCCATACATACGTGTATATTTAATTCTAATACCAACATACTGTAAGTAATGTCAATTGGACCAGCATTATTGCTAGCCAGGTAAAAGGAGAACCAGAACCTCAGACAGCCCAATTTTGGATAAACCCATTGCATGTGGAAGACACTATTCATTAAAACCAGCTGAAGATATGACACACAGCTCTTCTGAAGTTTTGACATTATCTTTCAAAATAAAGTATGTTTCCTCATAATCAAATAAATTTAAAGAGCAGTGTGGAAATTCATTGAGTTGAAAATATTACTGAATTAATCAATAATGCTATTTAAAATAGTATCAATGGATGGAGTTTTAAGCTAAAAAAAAAAAATTGAATTGCAACCAGGTGGAAAAGTTTAAACAGACGTATTAAGTTCCTGGCAGCCTTCAACCAGTTTGATTGGTGGATTACAAGGTGAGAGCAAGACCAACACAAAAGTCTTGTGCATGTACTGAGGTGCAGTACAAGCAGAACTGCAGTGTGGAGGTAAGAGCCTGCTTAAACTCCTGCCAGGCAGTTCTGCTGGTTTTGTTCTATTTACCCTGATCCCGCAGTCAGCACACGCGAGGATTTCTCTTTGTCTTGTGAAGGACCAATAATTCTGAAATTTCATAAGGGTAATGCTGTGATTTTTACTGAGGCAGGAACCCCTTCACTTGTACGAGCAGTTGTTACTGTCATTGTTTCACAGAATGATATAAAGTACTTGTTTACAGGCATATTTTTAAACTGAGGAGAGATTTGACTGTTTTATAGCTGTAAAAATCTTTGCAGTTCTGTCAGAGTATGTCTACATGTGCAATGCCTCACTAACATCTCCTTTCCTCATCCATTCTGTATCACAGATATCTCTCCTCCCCTTCCTACCAAATGTCAGAATGCATTTTCTCTGTTTCTATCCCCTTGACAATAAAAACAATAGCAAACTTGAAGGGTTTGTCTGAGGATATAATTTAATTACCTTTAATAGTAATTTAATTTTTAAATTTTTCATTTTTTAATACATTTTTCCTACAACAATATTTGATTTTTTAACACCTTTTCTTTTGAGGCATCTTGCTCTCAAAGAAAGCTTTAATACCAACCCAGTGGAAAATTGCTGCCATATAGATAAGAATTACTGAATTTATTTTTTCTTGAGATGGTGGATAATGTACCATGGTGAATTTATGGTCTGCCACAGTGTGCAGCCAAGGACCATCTCATTTTGGTCATGAGAGGAGCCCTCTATGAATCTGTGAGTTTAAGGCAGGCAGCCATGGGAACCTTGTCCTTTGCAGACTTCCACTTGGAAAATGCCCTGGCAGAGGGGCTGCCTCGTGCAGTCCCAGTGAGAGGGACATTGCTGAGCTCTGCTCAGAGCCCTCCCTGGGCAGAGACCATTTCTGAATTACCTAAGGCTTGGCCTCCCCTACTGCTGCCCCAATACAAAGGTTTCTCAATTCATGAATTGACTATTTGCATTTAGCTATATCCTTTAACCATGTACTGTGAGAGATGTCTGTCATTTGTAGAGAGAAATCACCCTTCTCCCTTCTGTTTGGATGTACTTTTAGAGTGATTTCAGTTTCTAGTTTATTCATGCTCTGAAATAAAGTGTGGCAAAACTGATCTGTATATGTGAAATTATCCTAATGCTAAAAGCTGAAGTGTTTATAGTTGGTAAACCTAAGTATACTGTATAATTAAAACAATTATTTAATCAAAAGATGCTTTCTTAAACTGCTTTGCAATTAGTGCTATTGAAATAGTTCTATTCTTTTCCATGCATTTAATTTCTGTTTTGGTCTTTTCAAAGCACAGTTTTTGTAGACAGCAAAACAACTTTACATCTATAATTATAGTTTAAACAGTTTGGGGTGTGCATGATCAGATTAAAAGACTAAAATAAACCTTACCATAATGGGACCAAAGCACAGGAGAATGTACTGTGGTGGATATATCTGTTTAAGGTTATGAGCCTGTGGGTTTGTTTACAATATTTCCTAGTTTCAGGGATATTGTGTCACTGTATATTCCCAGAGAGCTGAAAAAAGGATTTCCCACTGCTGACACACACTTTGCAGGTGTTTGCTGAGTGGCACAGAGCTGGTTTATATATTGTAGCAGTAATGGATCCCTGGTTATGGCTTTGTTTGTAATATTGATTTCCCGTCAGTCAGATTTTATAAAAAGCTTCACATCCTTGCTGCACATCTCTGGCCTAGATGCTGCAGGTATTAGCCTCAGATTGTGAAAGAGATTTGCAAAGAGAATATTTTGTGTGCACGGTTGCATTAAGGCTGATGGAGAATTGGTCTCTCTGTTGGAGAGCCGTCCTGCAGTTCTGGTGTTTAGTGTCCTGAAACCTGTGGGCACTTCTCTTTCCACAAATATTTTTGTGCAAGACGACTATGGGGAAAGAAAGAAATCCCATGAAGCTCCTGAGAGTGTTACTGGATGCTTCTGTTAAGGGATAGACCCTTCCCTGTGGACAGGATGAGTCTGTAAAGTTCTAGTCCAGACACCTGAGCACAAATTGGAGTGTGCAGTGAGTGCATTGATGTGAGGGTAGGCATGTGTGTGGATACCTTAGGAGTATTTTGAAAATCAAAATACTTGAGGAGTATTTTGGAAATCAAGAGGGAAAAGGCTGAGAGTAGGAAATCTACAGAGACCTGTCCTTTCCTCCAGTGCTGAAAGCCCAGTCCTCTCCCAGTCCTCTCATCCCAGGGGATGGTGTTGCCCTGGTGTTCCCCTCAAAGCTCCCTGTTCCAGGGTGGAAATGGAGCTCACCTGGGAGGGCTCCACAGGGCCCTGGGCCCAGTGTGGAGTTCTCTGGATCTATCAGATCCCTCCCAATGAAGATCCAGCAGCGATGAGTGCAGACAGCAGAAGTTGTGCCCCAAAGCCCAGCGATCCTTCTGTACCAGAGACAGCAGAGCCACAAAGAGGAGGCCTTGCACGCCCATAATCCACAATTCACTGCAAAGCTTCCAAATGTAATCAAGAGAGATTAGTCATGCAGAAAACGTCTAAAGCATAATTTCATTATGGCAGTAAGGAGCGCAGTGTCGGACTGTGCGTTCGCTGTCTGGTTCCTGTGCAGGGTTTGTGCACTCCTGGCATGAGAACAGCAGAACTCTGCTTTTTTCACAGCAGAGCACCCAGTAAGGTAAGGGAGCTCAGGAGGGCTGCAGTCCTGTGGGTTTTTTTCTTTTAAACAAGAATTACAACTTTTTTTTTTTTTTTTTTTTTTTTTTTTTTTTTTTTTTTTTTTTTTACATCTCTTGATGTATTTAAGCTTTTCTCCATAATTTTTTAATCTAGGAAGACCTACTGTAGGCAATACATTCTCTGCTTCCTTTTACCCTGTCTTTTGTTCATACTTAAGTTTCAAACGTTGAGTTTATCCCTATTAAGGGACAAGATTCATCAGGCCTAATTACACACATCTTTCAGCATATCACTAGGAATATTAGAAAACCTTGCAGTGGGAACATGCAGCTGCATTTCTGAAAGTTTCTGTTACTGAAATTCAAGTAGATGATGATCTGAAAAAATATGATATTTACAGCTTAATTTCAGATGGGTTTGTGTTGGTTCTTAACAGACCAACAAACCCAAAATACGTAGACAGTTTGATTTCAGTTTTGTTTTTCTCATCTAGAAGCTTGTTTCATTTGCTAAAATTACTTTATTTAGTAGACAGTGAAGAAATCCATACTTTCAGATAATTTTTTTTTGTAATTGCTCACACCCATGTGTATTATTTCCAGTTACTTTCTGTTGAGTTGGTTTTTCTGGCAACCTGACTCCAACTTCATTGTTTTCCAGATTTTTTGCTTGATTCCTTATTTTCACAGAATTTAGGATGTGAATTGTTAATTTACCTACTCTGATGATTTGTTTATCACATTTCCTTTGAGCTCTTGTCATTTAAGTTTGCTGAGTTTGGGCTTTAGAAGTGTGTGCTAAACTTGTATAGCTGAAAGGGTGAAAGAGCCTTTTTAGCACATGATCTTTCCTTCCTCAGAACTTCTAAAATGTAATCAAATCCTTTCCTCTTCCCTGAGTATAAAGGGGAGAGCCTTTCTGAAGCCATTGCTTTGATTTTGGTATATCCCACACTGTTGTCCCAGACATGTGACTTCATATTTTGTTCCAGTGGCAAAGCAGCTGGTAAGAAGATGAAAATTTGAGATTTTTTTTTCCTATGGGTGCAATCCTCACCACTGCTGACTGATCTGTTTTGCTGACCCCTGTCACTGCCACATTTTTCCATAAATGGCAAGATTGAAAAATATGAGACCTGTAAAAAACCTGTTCAATAACAATTCATGTGACAGCTGTTGATGTTTATTTTGTCCTTCTTTAATCTCTTTTATAGTAGTCCCATGGACTTCAAACATTTCATGTGATCTGTGGGTATTATTTTAAATGTGTTACTAATGTGATCACTCCCATCTTTTCGTAACACTTCCATCAAAGAGCAGTTGAACCCACTTGGAGCTTTGATTCCTCTTTGGACAGGCCTCTCTTATATTTCGAATTTTGATAGGAACCCTTCCACATTTGGATTTCTCAGCTAAGTGCCTAAAGTCAGGTGGGATGAATTTGAGATCTTCATCCCCATCACAAAAACCTTGATCTGATGGATTTCTCTAATTTAAGCAATCTGTTCCCTCACTGTAATGTACTGCTCTCAATCTTCACTTCTTAATGTTGTCTCCCTACCTTTCCCACTTCCATCTCTGCAATTTATCTCATCTCAGTCTATTCCCCTGTTGCCCCATGCACAGCTCCACCACTTCCCCTTTCTTCCCTGCACTATTTGCTTCATTTATCCCTGCCATGCCCATTTCATTTCTTGTTCCCTTGAATATTTTCCTTTTCCATTGGGATAAAGCATATTCTCAGGTTTTTAGTGTCCTGTAAAAATTGATATATCTGTATATATATATTTTTTCTTAATTATCACATTGCCATTTCAAATAATATTATGTCTAATTCTACTATGGTGTTGTTCAGTTTATTTCTATTTAAGTAGTGCTGTGGGTATGTTGGGCAGAAAGCTTTGTACTATAATTGGGCAACGAATTATTATTTTCTTCTCATGTTCAGTGAACTGGTTTTGCAGATCTTTCAGCTCAATTCATTATGATCAAATGGAGAAGCATTTGTTCCAATAAGATTTTAATCTCTAGGACTATCGTGTGCATCAGTGACTTTTCATTGTTAATTGCTTTCTTGTCCCCATTAAGGTGTTCTTGCAACTGCTTCATCCAAACTAAGCTCCCTTTCCACACATACACAATTTGAAAAGACTCTTTTCAACTTTTTAGGTGAAATAACCATTGTTGCTTTCTTAATCCATCACTGTGGCTTTAGTGTATTATCCTCCCTTGATAATGACAAAATCTGTACAAAACCACCTCTGCAAAGTATTTTAGAAATGTCCTGAATTTCTCCCCACTTACATCAGAATGTAAGAAATCATTTTATTATTTCATAGCACCAATTAAGATCAGCAGGGCACCTAGTATGTGCTGGATGTTTGTGAGTGAATTACCATTAATATTAATGATTTGAGAGGATATGCAGTGACTGGAGTACACCCTGATGTCTCAGAGTCATTGTACTGAGAAGGTTTTTTTTATTACAAGTTCTCTGAACCTGTTGCTACTTTAAATCCCATAAAGAGCATAGAAAAGAAAGACTTCAAACTACAATTTTAAATATGTAAAGAAAAAATTTACATGCTGAAATAACAAAATCAGGAGATGGGTTCAAGTGGTTCTCTCCCTTTTCAGAAATCAATTGCTTGTGAATTTATTATTTTAACACAGCTGACAGAACATACAGAAGGAATTCAGTAATGAAAAGCATTTGGGGGTTTGACAGGTCTTGGCTGAAATGAAGTCCTTTGAGACCAGCACTTGGAGGCAGAGGTGAAAGTAAAAATTGGTTTACCTGAAGATCTCTGTATATGGAATCTAAATTTTCAAAGGAGACCGCCTGCCAGCATCAGGGCCTATCTTTTGACACATTCAACCTGAAATCTATCAAAATCTGGAAACTCCCTGACTTTTCATTGTAAGGTCTGTACATGTCATTTTCTACACAAAACTTTGCACATCTGCCAGAAGTTCCTTGGAAATTTTATGCTAATTCAAGTAATCAAATTTTGCAGCTTACTCATGTATTAGTTTTCAAAATAATTTTCTCCCTGTCAAAAAAAAAAACAACCCCAAAAATCCAAACCAGTTGATTAATGCAGTCTTACTGCTCCATGGATCTAGGAACCGTTCATACTGACAGTTTTTAATATCTTTTTTACTTGTGTTAGAACTGCAAGGCCAATATAGACAGGAGTAAAGTAGATGGTGTTCTTTCTTCCACACCACTAATGAAGCCATTCACAAAGGCTGCTTGGTGATAGCTGTGGAACAGGGTGTCACAAATATCCCCTGAAGCCTCTGAACTGCACAGCGTGGCTGAGAGCTGGCAGTGGATTGCAGAACTTTCATTGCTTGGTCCATTATTGCATAAAAGAAAAGCCCAGCTAAATTTTCGTGTTCAGCCTGAATTTGAAAGTCTGTGGGTTAAGGAGGTCTGAGAGGATCTTTCTATTTCCATGGACATTTAAGTGCCATGGACATTTAATTGCCATGGACATTTAAGTGCAGAGGTGTTTGTGTTGCAAGCTCTGTGCTGCAGTGCTCACACTTTACACACAAGGCAGTGAAGCTGAGTCCCTGGTGGAGGTCACAAGGAGGTGGCTGAGTAACAGGAGCAGCAATTAGACCCCAAAAGAAAATGAAAACCATCATGCTCTTCTGAGGAACCATTCTGTCATGCATATCTAACAGACACAGAGAACATTTCTCTGTGATTTTAAATATTATTCTGAAGTGCATCTAACCTAGGAATTGAAATCTCTGCAGGAAACTTGGCTGTGCTCTGGGAACTTTTGCCCAGCACACAGAGCATGCACAGAATTCTACCATTTAAAAGTAATCCCTCTTGGAGTCATGCTCATATATATCTTTGGAGACCAGAACACTAGTTATATATTTATTTGCATGTTCAGTTATTTACTGTCTAAAAAATTCAGCCCTGTGTTCTCAAGGCACTGAAGGCAGAGCCAAGCCCCGGAGCTCTCAGAGCTGAGTCACTTTGGATGGCACAGTGATGCACCATATTCATCCTGAACTGTGCAAAGCAGGAGATACTGCTTGCATTTGAAAATATTGGCAACAAAGTGTGTTCACTGTCATGTGCTCACTGGAATGCTCTGTGCTAGCCTTTGAAAACATAAAATGCAAGAAAAAGATGATAATATGAAAAAATCCATAACCTCCTGTCAGACATTGCAATTGCTTGAGTGTTCAGCAGGAGTTAAGATGGATAAAAAGTAAAGGTATAAGCCATAGCAATGAGGAGCAGATGAGCTGCATTCAAGACTAATAGATTCTTCATGAAAATGCTGTGACATTTATTTTCTATATTAAAAATTCAAATGCAAGTGTTTAGTATGTCTCATACATATCAGTTCTTTCTGTAATTCTGGGACTGGCACAGTTTTGCCTTTAGTCATTTGGGTATTGCTTTTCCATCCGCTTTGATCACATTGTGCTTCTGGAATATTCCACCAGTTATCCTAAGAACTGTGATAACTGAATCTTGTTTCATCTGTCCTAGAAACTAAAATATCATGAAGGAGAAATCTCAAATAAAACTGTAGAGGAGGAAACGACCTCCCTAATGTTTATTAGCACCTTTAATATAAATATTTGTATTAATGAGAATCCAACCGACCATCTCAAAAATTGTGGCATAAATATATGTGTAATAAACATGCAGTATCTTTTCTTTCCTACACAAAGGAAAGCATTTATCATTCTGGTAACACAAGGGACAGAAAACAATGCCAATTCACAGACAAAACCTTTCATGATTTAATATTGTTGTTTTGTCCCCTTAGATCCTAGAATGATAAATATTGTTCCTCCTTTTGTCAGCATCAGAAGCACTTTCATATGTGGAATAAAGGCTCATTCATTATAATCATACTGTTTTTTTCCAGGTTGCTTTTTCCAATCTGGTTCAGAATACATCATGCCAGTTATACTGTGCCAGCTTCCTTGTGGTTATTCCAAAGCTCCACGGGTACCTGTGATGCTACCAGTTTGATTTTTGTTTATGGCTTTTTTATCATTCCTGTTCTCAAGGTTTTAGAGTCCTCTCTGTGTCTGGGACTTCATCACACTGAGAGGTGTACAAACATGAAACATGTACCTAATCCAGCCCGGGATACAAGTCAAGTGTCCATGGGGTGTGATGTCTGGGAAGCCACAGGCAAAGTCTGTTTGGTCTCTTATGGCTTTGCACAAAGGAGGAGGGAGCCTGTGGACAGCCCTGTGGAGGAAAGGCCCTTCCCTTGAACAATTTCAAGGATTTTCTGTGCTATCTGCTCTTGAGGAGAAGCTGTGAGGGGTCATCACCTGTGACATTTGTGCAGAGCACAGGGGTCACTCCAGGTGAAATGTCTGTAGCTCCATCCTCATCCCAGCCAGCAACAACCACCCATTCTGGTTCTGGCTAGTGTTGCACTATTTCAAAGCATACCTTGTTTCAAAACGTGCTTTTTGCAAATCATGTCAGTGCTCTGAATAGACTCACATCATTTTCAGACAGAAATACACAAAGGTTAAGCATACTGTGTTTTAGGGAGAGCTGTTGGCTATGGTGTGATGCCACCCCATCTCTCATTCAGTGGTGGCTTTAGGAAACACAGCCATTGCACTAAACCTAGGCAAACTATCTAATTACTATATTAGCATGTATTAGTTAATTTGTGTGTAGCACTTTGGAGATAACAAGCTCAATATTTTAATACAGTTTCTCTTCCCTGGACACATCTCTTGTCTTCATTTGTAAACCACTATGAAAAGGTCACTAAACATTGATTTTGTAAATGAAAGCTCTAAAATAGGACTTGAAAGAGCCGATGCTTGGGGGGAGGGAAAAGAGTGTGAAAATTCAACTTGTTTAAATCAGACCATGGATTTTGGGGCTCGATTTCTCCTACCAAGCTTTAGATCTCTTAACAGTCCCAGAAATTACATACCTCACTCTGGAGGCTGTTTGTTCTTCAAGAGGCTCCTGGCCCTACTTCCCTCCTCTTGAAGCACATCCCAGGGGATCTGCAGAGGATTTAACCCCCACTGCCTCAGCCTCTGGGGGAATTGAGCAGCTCCAAGCACAGCTTCCACTGGCACAAGGACAGCTGTACCCTTGAGCCACCCCCATGGGGAAAACACACTTTTGTCCCTTTTGCAGTGTGAGTAGAGAAAGCACCTTTAAACACATCAAAGATGAAAAGTTGCCTAAGAAATGTGCACTAGTTAGCACACAGTTTTTAAAAGCTTGAATGTAAATATTCTTAAAACACAGGTGGGACTCAAATAATGAAATAAGGCTGGCTGCATTTAGATTGTTCACAATCTGCTTCATTGCCCTTAAAAAATTATTAGGTCATAGTTCAAATGGGAACATCTATTTTTATGTCTCTTTGCAAATAATGGGTGTGTGTATCTTTCTTAGAAAGGAATTGCCCACTAAAATGAGAAGTCATGAGAAGGACAAATAATATAAATGATTTTTAGGATGTTTGCAACTTTTTGAACTACCATACCACCTTCTTGCACTAGCACAATGCAAAGAGATGAAAGAAAGTAGAAAGGAATTAGAGCAGTGTTAGTAACTAACATCAAATTCACGAAGAAAACTCCTGATTGTTGGAAGTCTATATACTAAATATTTTGTAAAGGCAATTAAATGGTGTGCTGACTGAAGCTCAACAGAAAAAAAGGCAGCAAAAATAAGAATGGAAAATGAAGAGCTGTTTGGAAGGAAGGCATTGGAAAGTAGTGTAGGAAAAGCCAGAAATCCTGTATATACCTCTTGTTGTACTGTCCAGACCAGACAGAACAAACAAAAATCAACTCACAGGGTCACACATCTGGACACAAACCTTACACAGGTTTATATGAATCCCTCTTGAGTCTGGCTCTTCCTCTTTTGGGAGATAATACCTTATAATTCTGAACCTCACACATTGTCAAGTCCTGTTCCCACCACAGCTTTTGTTTTCCTCTCACTTTTTAAGATAGATGCCATAAAATGTGGTGTCCCACCTTTTAGAAAAAAAGTGGTTTGCCACTGAATACCTGCTATTTTCATTCTTTGCACCCAAAATTGCAGCAAGCTTTTAATGAACTAATCCTTAGCATGAACCATGATTTTCATTGTCACCTTTTTTCCTGTTCTTTATGAAAATCAATGTTTTCTTATGGCTTCTTCAGAGTCTCGAGTGCATAGTGTCTATTGGTATTGCTTTATAGTTTTATATTACATCCTTGTAACTTAGGATAATTATTTACAGTTGCAAATCATACAACAACAGGCTGTAGGAAACAGAAAGGTGTGTAGCACAACAAAGGGAGAGCAGATTCATGGTCTGTTATATTATTATGTTATAGATGGCACTTCAGGGGCTATGGAAGAAAGTTTGTCAAATGGTGGCAGTTCTCAGAAGCTGGGAAGTACCAAACAAATTCCATTCAAAACACTCTTGGATCATTATCACTGTATTTATAGCCATTAAAGTATAATTGAGATAAAGAAAATCCAGAAATGAGAGAACCAAAGCTAAGTTTTTCACATGTGATCAAAAAGCATATGGGAAAAAATAGAGGGGGGAAAAAAGGTCAGCAGTTAAATAGCAAATAGAACCCTCAATGCAATTTCTGCTTTTAAAAAACAGATGGGAGATTTAGAACAATTGCAGTGAGGGAGTTCTAATGTCCTGCTGAAGGTTCTTTTCTCCTTCATCACATAGTGAAAGCTTTTTTGAAAATGCTTTAATGAAAACTACCTCCTAATCACATCCTGGAAATACAAAGACAGCGTGATGCTTTGTACAGCACAACCATTTTGGATGAAAATATTGGGAACAATGCACAGAATTGCTCTGAATTTTGCCTGTTGTCTAAAAGAACCATCTTGACATTGGAAAACTCCAAGCTCTGTGTATCTCTTACCACATCTTGTCCATGGTTTCATTTCAGCCATTTCTTACTCACATGAATATTGAAGAGAATGGGCTGCTGCAGTGAATCTTTAGTGTCAGAAAGTGTCTTTTCATTGAGTGCATCTTCAGGGAGCTGACATTGTTGGGAAATGGACTTTGTGAGGTTTTCTTGACTCTGTCTTTCACCTGGTTTCTGCCTTTTGTTTCCACATCCGTTTAGTAGCACAAGTCCTGTTCAGCAGGCCATGAGTTAAAGATCTTATTTTGTTGTATTGAAAGGAGGTGTGCAAATCAGGCTGAGATTTGTGGCAAATCAGATCCTGAGAGGAATATTTCATATCTCCTGTATCTCTGAAGGATGTGGATCCTAAAAGGAGAAATATGGAATCTGAATTGGGTGTGCCAGGAGAACCTAGCTCTCTTTTTTTTTTTTCCACAGGCATTTAGAGAAAAGTTTTAAATGGCTAAAGTTACAGCTTGGTAATCTTTCTTTACAAGAATTGTTGGGGTTTTGGTGTTGTGACTTGGCTTTTTTCCAAAAAATTTTATTGATTTAATGGCCGAATGAGACAATGAGTGCTATTTGTTGGATTGTGAGTACACACAGAGGTAGGTGGCAAGCTTTGACTATGGACTATCAATTTTCCAGTTCTCCCTCTCCAAACTAGGACACATTCCTAGGACATATATTATATTTTAATATATTTAAAGTGATATGCAGCCATTGTTTTACTATCTCTCAATTTTGGGCATTTGCTGTATCTGAATGTGTCACACAAGCAGAAACAGTGCTCTTCTATCATTTTACTGATATTTATCTATACTGACTGCTCAGGACCAAGTGTACGTAATGAAGTGTTTAAAATGGAAACCTATTTCCATACAATTTGACAAGTCTAAGTGTGTAATTTTGCCTGTTATAGTCAGAACATGGTGTTTTCAATGTAAAATAGAAGATTCAGTGAAGAATTAATGAGTAGCTATGTAGCTTACTTGTCTATACTGGAGTCCCATGCAGAGTTTTTCTCTTTGAGTGCAGACCATAATTGTGATAGAGCTATTTATATGAAATCTTTGGGAGTTAAAATGTTTTCTTATGGTGTGAGCTTTTCAGCCTGTTACCAAGCTTTTCTACTGAAAATACTAAAAATCAATTTTCTATGTAAGTTGATGCTAGATTTGCTGATGGACCCACCCTAATACTGACAGCAGGGCATTTGTGACTTTATTTTTATTTTCCTTTTTCTTTTCTTTTTCATTGTTCTCAAGCATTAATATTACTGAAACTACAAATACCTTTTATAGAGGTCCTGAGGACCCTGACGTTGTCACTTTGGTGATATTCAAAATATGGTTCAAAATTCTCAGCACACTTTCTGTCCCATTGACTTAATTCTGTGTTACCCTTCCAAGATCATTTATTTTGTCAGAGTGGCTCCTGGCTATGTAGCTGGGGATGTTCTAAATGTCTAATTAGACATCAGCAGAATACTGAAAAGCTGGCATTGCTATTTGGCTAGGACCAAATTAGTATCAAAACAGTGGTTAGAGTGATGATATATTGCACCAGTATGTTGGAAATGGAAAACAAGTCCAGTACTTCATAAACCTTCGAAAGCAAAATTTTAAAATGAGCATTCTGTATGGAAAAGGACTGCAGATATCATGCCTGCTCCTGATTAAGCTGTAATCCTACTGAATATCTGGTGAAGTACAATAATTTCTTTGCATGAACCTATTCAATACTTTCTGGTTTCAATAAAATTTTTGACAAGGGAAAAAAAAAAAACCTGGCACCTGGAACATAAAAGGAAGCAAGAGCGAGAAAAAGGATCTTAGAGGGTTATTGTTCTAATCTTCTTCCTTAAAAGTAAATGGTAATGTAAGTAGCATTGTTTTATCTCTAGCGTGGGCAGAATTGGCCCCTTTTGGGCCCTTAAACCTATTGTCTTTAAGGTGGTGTGTTTTGTCTTGAGGAGGAGAGCAGTAAAGCTGCAAATCTGACAGTATATGTTATCACCCAGATGGAACATTAGGGAGGGATTCATAAAAACCGAATTTCACCTGGCGAGGTTTATCACCCCAGATTTCCTCTACAGACAGAAAGAGATCTGCTTTAAATCACCCCCTGCCAGAAAGGCCCCTCTGGAGGGAGGCAAACCCCAGACTGCTGCTGCCTGTCCTCCTGAGCGTTCCCTGATTGCTCAGTTGTGTTCCCTCCTGCCCCGTTTCCCAGATACTCACACGTGGATATTCACACACACACAGATATTCTGATTACTGCATTGCATGAAATACAATTCAGCCCTGTAATAATGGCCAATCACGCTCTGTTTGTGTGGATGATAAATCTCTGTCCCACAGGTGTTCATCCCTCTTATGATGTATGGTAAGGCTTTAACTTTCATCACAGTGGTTAAAGCACCCAATTGCATGAATGGGTTTGGGTAAAAAGCTTTTAAAATGTTGTAACTCAAGCTCACCATTTTTTACAGCTTTCATATCTTCATTTTGCTGTGATTTGCATCCATGGTCCAAGTAAAAAACAAGTTTGCTGAAGACAGAGACAGAGTACAATAATGGTGCAGCCTCGAGCATGCCAGGCTGGAGGAGACTTCTGCAATCCAGACTTGTCTAATTACTGTAGAGGGCTTCATAAACTAACCCCACCTGGGCCATAACTGTGATACTGGCTTCTAAAAAAAACAATTATGATTTTGTTTGTATTAAACCAGGTTTTGCTAAAAGTAAGTGAAAATAGAGCTTCTTCAGTACTCCAAGTAGACTTTTTTCTCTTCTACAGAAATAGGTTTACAAGACCAAATTAGATTGTGGCATGATTAATGCATCTCACCAAATTCTTGCAGAGTAGAAAATTAGTTTATAGTGATTTTCTTGAAAACAAATTAAACGGCTGCACAACATCATAAGAATAGAGATGTTTTTCATAACATATGGATAAATGATTCAATGGAAGTGAGATGTAATCAAACTGAAAATATAATCCAAATGTTTCAAATATGACTGTCCATTGTAGAAAAATGTTTAATTACTTGCATTTTAATGCATGATGTGTAATATGAAGTGGCAGGGCAGCAAGGAATTAATCTGCATGAGATTTGCACATATTCTAAGTAGATTATTCCTTTTTAGGTGTTTTTATTATCATTCCGTTAAAAAAAATATGACAAGAAGATTTGGCCTCGGGCTGCACCGGGGTAGGTTTAGATTGGCTGTTAGGAAAAACTTCTTCACCAAAAGGGTTGTCAGGCCCTGGGAAGGGGTGAAACCACCATTGCTGGAGGTGTGTAAAAGACGTGTGTATGTGGCACTCAGGGACAGGTTTTATTGGTGGACCTTACAGTCTTAACTTCATGGTTGGACCCCCGTGGTCTTAAGGGTCATTTCCAACCTAAACCATTTAATGGTTCTGTGGTTCTTGTGTTCCAAGAGGGTTTGAGTTGAGAAAAGAGGGTGGGAGAAAAGAGCTTCCATTAGCCCTGCTGTCTCTTGGTCACTGGCAGGCTGGGTGCTTGAAAGGCACAAGATGTTGTACAAATCTGGATTTCAGATCAAACCATGGATATCTCACTCTGAAAGGGAAGGAGAACTGCCTGACTGCATTAAAAAAAAACACTACTGGCCCCGTGGAATACAATACAAATATTTCACACAAATATGTAGGGCCATTTCCTTTTCACAGTGAGAAAATTTGGGAAAGGCTGAACATTTCTTCAAAGAGCCTTTATTGTATAGTCTGGATTTCCCACAACCTGACAGCAGGTAATTTATAAGTCTATTCTGGGAATAAGAATTTCCTAGTCCCTTACAGATAGCCCTTATTGCTAAATAGCAGAGGTGTAATAAAAAGGAGCATGACATCTCTCTACTAGTGTGTGGCTATTTAATTCCACACAATCGTTGTTTATTTTATTATTGTTATGGTTTAAGGTCTGTCTCATATTTTACTTATTTAATTAAGTTATATGCAAAAGAAAAGGAAAGCATACCTCCTGGCCTCTTGGCTGTCTTCCCATCTTGCAAAAAAATATCACAGGAAAAAAATGATGGGGTTACTTGCCCGAAGTAATTTCCTAGTTAGTTTAGTTTGTTTAATATATCTTTCCAAAAGTAAGAGCAGTGTCAACTTAAAATACACATTCATGCACCAAACAGGAAGAGAAGCCCATAAAAAGACTGTGAATTTGAGGTGCTGTCAGCTTGTCCTTTTAAAAATAATCTAATTCAAATAAAAAAACCCCATTCAATATGACAGGCTCTGAAGACACTTATTGTTCTTGGCAGATGCTTATGATTCTTTTTCTCTGTGACTAAGTCTGCGATCTCTGGATACTGTCTAGGCACACCTGCCAGATCAGGAAACTCGGATACACATGAAGGATTTGACTATTTTCTGACTGCAAAATGCACTTAGATCTGTTGTGTTCTCCTAGCCATAGACAGTCTTGAACTTCAGGTGACTCTTAATTTTTCTCCTGGAAGGTACTCGAGTGTCAGGTTTGTACTTGCTTAGGAGGGGGCTCTGTGCATCACGTTTTTAAATACCAAATTTTATTCTGGTTCTGGTTTATGTGCCTTTTGGATATCTCCCAGCATGAGCTGATCCACAGCAGAGGAGGATGCAGCACACAGAACAGGCTGGCCTTTTGAGCCATGAAAATTAAGCCTGAGCTGCTCTGCTTGGAGACAGTTTGGTTGAGAACACAGGAACAAGCAGAAAATCATGAAACTATTACTAAACAACTAAACTGAATATGACTATTTCTAGCACAGTATCTCACAGAAAGTGAGAGAATTTTTTTCCATGGGTACTCAGAAACACTGCCTAGTAACAATCTTCTAGAATGTTATGTTCCTTCTAGAATGTTATGTTCCTCCACTATTACAGACATTATAATGAACAAGTCTTTTTCTATGAAGATTAAATTTGTGCATTCCATAAACTTTATAGTGAATGCGATCTGTTTCTTCAAATTAAGAAGCAGGTAATACAAAACTTCATTATTAACTGGGGGAGATATATATAATTTGCATTTATATATATAAAATTGCTACATAATCGCATATTTTTATATTATTAACTTTTGTGTATATATGCATATACCATTAATTCACATATGATGTACATTGTGTACTTATCAAACAGAATTTTATAGACCTGAAATACTGATAAATACTGAGAATTCGTTGGAATTCCCTACATTATAACTGGCAGCTTTATTGATGAACATGAAATTGCCCTCATTGGCTTCACTGTGTGCTGTGGTGACTTCCAAGAGGCACCACACTCTGTGTCTCATCACTTAGTGTACCTTCAGAGAGTCAGATCCATTTCTGTGGATTTCCACAGGCAGTAGATCTTCCACAATGGCAATATTTTGAGTAAGAGGTCCTTTATAATAAAAGGAGTGTGTCCACTATGAGGTGAGCAGGTACAGTAATGCCAGTCTTTAAAAATCAACAGATGGAGGGAACACAAAGACTTGTGGGCCCTGAAGGGTGAAGCTGTGACTTTAATAATAAAGTCTTTTCCCAGTCTTTTCTGTTTAAGTCTCTCTGTATGGCAGCTGGCATTTTATTTCGTTGCTTAAAGTCACCTTAAACAATGACTATAATTTTGGTTAAAATGCCAAACAAATCTAATTGATCTACCTGACTTGTAGTTATTTTATTGTCTTCGGGTGTCTGAATGTTCTGATTCTGCATAACAATGACGTGTAGAAATTTAATCAAGTGAAGACATCTATCCAAATGTTATGTCTGAATAATGCATATTTAAATTGAAAGGCAACATTTCCAGTTACCTGCCTAAGCACAAATCTGAGGTCATTCTTTGTTCCCTTACTTTTAACAAAAGAGATAGTAAGAATTCCATGCATTTCTCATTAAAATGAACAATAGACGAGGAAAAGAAAGGTTTTAAATATGCACACCATCATGTAAGACTAATTTTTTCAATGTAGGGATGTTTTTTCTACTTTTAGAGATAGTGTAGCCTTACATCAGTTCAAATGTAGTTGTATACAATCAGAGGAAAAATGTTTAAACATCCCAGCATGGGTATTTCCATTTAAATCTGATTACAGTGAAATAAAACTGTAGCTATTAAAGGTTTAGAAGAACTACAAATACAAGCAGTAAAAGAAGACAGTTAGTAAATGAGGTAGTAAAACATTTCAGCAGGGCAAACAGTTTATAGCACTCAGCCTTCCTGTGGCAGACTGTGCTATTCACCACAGACCCGTGCACTGTTCCCTGAACTGCACTTAAACCTGCAATTAACCTTTCACGCCTAATGAAGCTGTTTTGCTGCAAAATTAAAATATATAGTACTGCCTGTTTTTACAGGGGCTGGGAGGAGAGCATCTCAGAATGAATGACTTTTCAGATGCTCTTGTTTGAATGCAGGATTAAGGGGCTGTTTGTATACAAACCCTGAATGTGATTTTCAAGGTAATCTCATTTGATTTGCTGTATTTTATCCCTCTGCTTATTAATAGCTTTGCACTGTTGAAAAAAAAAATAAAAAAGGAAAAAATTCACACCCCAGTAATTTTATGATTAGAGACTTCCTGAAAATAAACTGTTACCATTTAACTTCCATTAGGAGAAACAATAGTTCTGCTAAAGATAACCAAGTTCATATTGCTTCCTCTGGTGTTTTCCTTGTTCTGAGTGCAATTATCTCTTACAAAAATATACTTTCCACTTATGATTTGACTGGGCTCACTTCTTAATGACTTACACATACATATCCTTAGAACAAGCTAGAGGTTGTTTGAGCTGCATAAAACTAGATCAGGTGATTTCTAGGACATTTAGTAGAAAAACAAACTAAATTTAAAAATAGGGCTGGTTCCACAACTCAGATTGAATTTCCAGAAATTAGAGGTGACCCATTGAGTGTCCACGTGGGATCCTTACTGATTCCACTGCTCCTTTCTGCCATGCTGCTCAAGAGTCAGAAGGAAGCAGAGACCATGTACTGATCTGGAAAATACAGTTTGGGTGATAGGTAGGATATTTAAACAGCAGCATTCAGAGAAGGAAGGTAAATGTAATAACTTAGGAGCTGAGGTAATGTATCCAGAGCAATTTACAGTTCCAACTTCAATGACTGTAAATGTATTTACATTTGTTATTTAGAGTAAAAAAACTGTAAAATCAAGGGAATGTTTTGGTTTTGGTTTGGTTTTTTTTTTTTTCATGAATATTTAAGCCACAGCATTTTCTTCTGTTTTATTTTGATGTAAATTCTCCTTGCTCGAAGTGTCTGTGCACAAGCTTCACTTGGTAAATGAAATTCCCTTAGACTGGCAGTCTGAAATAATGAATTGTTCCCCCAGTTAATTGTATTGCTTTGATAACAAGGAACTATGCTGGGTGTAGAGGACCTAATAAATGAATTTCATCAGATGATTTGTGTGACATTTTGACAAATAATCTTCTGTAGTGACCCGATGTTAATGGTATTCTATCAACATGCCAGTACATCCCAGTACGCAGTGCTAGACCTAAGGATTCCTATTTGTTAGTTGTTATATTAAATGAGGTTAGCTTAATACATCCAAATATATTTTACAGTAGCTTATTAAATTAAAAAATCTGTTTACTAGTAATGCTCCCTCTGTTTAGCATAGGCCCTAAGCCTAACTGTTGTAAGCAGTCATCAAAATGTTATTTAGGTTTTATCCCTGAATTTGCTAATACCAGATACTGCTTAAACTTGAAAGGTGCCTCAAAGATTTCAACAATTTAATTTGTCAAAGTCCAATTTTAAGCATCACTGGCTCATGCCAAGAAATATTTTTGTGTGTGAGAAAAAACAACTTGATTAATCTTGGCTCTTACATATCCCGAAATGTATCGATGATAATTGTACTTAGTGTTTTACAGTATTGTGCATTTTTAAAAAGCTGGATGCACATTAATCAATTCTTGCAACTTTTTTGTGACTTAAGAAAGGTAATGTTACCAGTGTGCAATAGTACAGATTTTTTCAGGATACTGATAAACCTGAACTGAATCTGACCATATATCTTATGAAAGACTGTAGCAACACTTCTTGGTGAAAAACATTTTTTGCAGTTTCTTAGTAGGTAAGTGCTGTAATGAGGGACTGCATGAAAAGTATTGCAAAATTGGATTCTGTGTAATAGATAAATTGAGTTTGATACTGGCTTGAGGTAAGAAATAGAGACTTCCTGTTAAAAATGGTGACAAGTTTTTTCAAAAGTTTCCTTGGAGAGTGGTGTGTTATTGGGTGGAGAATGAAATGTTTTGGGCAGTGTGGAGAACCAGCACCATCCTCACCTGCATTTTGGGTTTATGTGGATGTGGATTTTGTGGTTTGTTTGCAGCAGAACATACAAATTATGTGAATACTGCTAACCCATTTGATTGCAGTGTCACCTGTGTGAATTTAAAAGCCTAGAACTGCCATGTATTGTGTTGTTAATGACAACATTTTAGAGGTCCCTAATTTCTAGAAAAGATGCAGTAGCAAGCAAATGGAAGAGTAAATTCTTAAAATATTAGCTTAGGGCTAGAAAGGAAGTTGAATGAGGGGTGGCTGAGGTCACTTGGTGTGTTCAGCCTGGAGGACACTGAGGGGAGAGCTCAGAGCAGCTACAGCTTCCTCCTGAGGGGAGGAGCAGGGTCAGACCCTGAGCTCTGCTCTGTGGTGACACTGACAGGACCCGAGGGAGCAGCCTGAAGTTGGGTCAGGAGAGGTTAACTTGGATATTAGAAAAAAATCCTTCATCTGGGGGGTGGTTGGCAGTGGTACAGCTGCCCAGGGCAGTGGTCACAGCACTGACAGAGTTCAGGAAGATGTGGACAGTGCACATGGTGGGATTCCTGGTCCTGTTCAGGGCCAGAAGCAGCACTTGATGATGCTTGTGGGTCCTTTCCAACTCAGAATATTCTGTGTTTCCATGATCCCTAAGCATGCTGATCTGTGCCCTTGGCAATACCCTGTTAGGATTACAACAGGTCATGAAATACCAACAAATTGACCAGAATCCCAAATAGAAGTGTTTTGGCGAGTTGAAAACATTTAGAATTTACCCAGGTCATCATGGTTCACTACTTGTTTACAGACCTGTGCTTTCTAGAAAGTTATTTTCGTATCTTTTTTGTGGTAAATATTAACCTCTAAATATTAACCTCTAAATATATATAATATATATATATTTAATTGAATTAATATTCAATTAATTGTTGGTTTGGGTTTTTTTTCAAAGGCAAATATTCAGGGGTTCAATGTTATCCTATCTGCAGTTTCTACTTCTCTCTCATTTTCTGATTTGATGGTTTTATCAATTCCTAAATGCAATGCACGTGCATTTGATATGAGAAAATTCATGTCAGAAAGCTTCCGGTCCACATAACCAGGAAAATGATCATAAAGAGAGATCATGCTAAGATCACACAGCAAATCAATAAGAGACACACATGGAACTCAGTTCTCCTGATTTCCAGTCTGGTGTCCTAGCTGATTTTTTTGCCTTGCACTGTTTCTTCACTGTTACCAAGCAGCATTTAAGAAAGTGAGAACTTGTTATCTGACTTTGAAATAAAACTGATCACTTCTGGGAAAGTACATGAACTTGGCTAGAAAAAAACCATCACGCTGCTCTGGAATCATTCTCAGGAAAGCTGAGCATTAAAATTTTGTTTTTTCCTTTATTTGTCTTACAGGTCTTGCAATTGCAAGTGCTCTGATAGACATTTCACAGCAGAAGCCTGCGGACTGTAAAGACAAGAGCTCAGGAGTCAGAAATCGAAAGCATCACCTTTCAACACGTCAAGGAACTTGTGTCTGAGAGTCAAGAACTACAATTGTATATTCTGTAATGTTTTCTTTTTAAATGGCTTCCATTGAAAGCTATACTACAGCCTCAGTTTTTATGGAGGCAAATCTATGAATGAACACGAGGTACTGTGCTCTGTTGTAATCACACAGCCTGCTATCCCCCAGAGCAGAACAAACTTGTGGAAGGTATGAGTATGCATGAGGAGCTTTAATAAAAAGTGTGGATCCTGGTATTGACAAAATACAAAATAAAATACCCAGTATTCTCAATCCTGAACATATCAGAGCAGAGAAAATCCTTGGACAGAACCAGGAAAAACTTTACTTTTTTTTTTGTAATGTAGAAGCAAATTGTATAATTGAAAACTCTGCAAATTCCAAGAAACTAAAGGAAATTTTTGTCTAGCTTAATGTAACAATGGGAATTGTACAGTTCTTTCCTCGTAATTGACATTATTGTTTTCCAGCAAGCAGGAACTAAAGAGAATCATTTGAATTTGGGTGTATTTTTATCATTGCCCAGGAGAGATAGGCAGCTTTTGATTTTTAGCAAAGGTGTATCCCAAGAACCCCACATGTAATGTTTGAAGGATAATTCTGTTAAATACTGTGACTTGAGCATTTAATGATTATTTTTCTTTACATTGAAAAAAACCTCATAAACATAACTTGGGCTGCAGAAGAGTGATGGGTGGGCTTTCTTTTCTGTACCTCAGAGTTTGTCCTGAGTTAGGGATATTTTACAAAGAGGGTCCTCCATGCCAGCTAAATGATCAGCAAAATTAATTGAGCATGGAAAAGCTGCTTTACAATATTTTTCCCCATAGAGTCTCCAAGACTGCAAATCTAAGGAGAGTTGAACATGCTGTTATTCAACTTGCTCCTGTTTCAATATTGAAATTTGCTAGTATCTATATATTGTCCTGACCTGTAAGCAGAAGAAATTAATCTAAGTCAGCAGTTGGGCTCTTGTTTTTATAATAAAGTATGGATTTTTTTTTTCCTCATAACTGCAGAATTCCATTTAATTTTCACTTTAACACCTGTTAAGGAATTACCCTATATAAATAAACAAATAAATGTTTAAAAATCCAACCTGCTTCCAACATTAGTTGTCAAATCCCACAGCCAGTATGGAACCTCACACAAACAGTACTCGATAACAAAAAGCAGATTAAAGAATTTTCTTTGTGAAGGACTTTAGTCTTTTGGGGGCTCAGTAACCACAACAGATAAAACCTGGTAACCAGCTTTAATGGCCCTCAGTCTTTTTATTTACTCAAAATTCATGAACATGGAAAAGGGTAAGGGAATGCTGAGGGGCAGGTAGCAGATATTCTCATATTCTCATTTATGCATTACACACTGACAGAGTGTAATATGAAAGCAGTAGTTTTGTACAAGCTTGTTGAAAGTTTAGTTTCTCAACTCCAAATTTGCCACCATCCTAGTACGGGAGAGTGATGCAGAGGTATAAATGTCTCATGTAATGATAGACTTTTGGTAAATATGAAAGATATAAAAAGATAATTGATGTTTACTACTATATCTGTATTTTTTATGTTCTTTTTATTTCAGGAAGATGATGACATTTTACTGTTTATAGTTGACTACATAGTTACTTGCATGCCATGGTGGTGCAGTAGCAGTAATAAAGCCCTGTTGTGAGTTGTGTTTATTTCCTAAAGCCATTCATACATAGAAGTGCTCAGCTTAATTTGGATGAGGACTAAATGTAAAAATAATTATTAAAAAGGAACAATTGTACAGTCTGTAGTTATATCTTATACAGGAGTATTAGGTTGCATCTAACCATGACTGCTCTATTGTTTTGATAAATTATGCACTTATGAATTATGGTATAATTATTTCTTATACTGGCATGATTGTTTCAGTATTTTCATATCTTAAAATAAGATTATTATCTTAAATAATGCCATCACAACCTTGTGACTTCTATTGCCTATTCTGACCTCATATAACCTGAAACTTAAAAAATTCATTTTTAAAGGTTCTGTTGGGGACTTTGAACCAGTGCTACTTAGCCTAATGAAAAAAATTGTCCTTTGAAAACAACCCTTTCTGCCAGTTTTAAAGTTAATCTGTTCAAGTGAATATGAAGCAATGGGACTGGTTTACATGATGCATACACTTAGGAAAAGGAAAGAGCCATTTGACTGGAATATATTCCAAACTCTGTATTGTCCTCAACCTAAGCATTTCACATAAGAAATGTTCAATGTGTGTTTTGTGAATGTGCTGGAAACCCCATCCACAGAAAGAACATCCAGTCCTGCAGGAGAGTTTTGACTGTGCTCACTCATACAGGGTTAAATTCCTCTGAATCTCAACCAGAGTTTGAAAAATACTTGAAAATCAAGGTGTGTTTTAAAGGGATTAAAGTACTTTATTGTGACACTGAAGATAGGCAAATAGCGATCAGCCATTTTACTGTGCTTTCAGGTAAAAATGTTGTTTTACTGTACAAGAAAAGCATGTTTGTCGTGGGATCATTCAGCATTTCCCTTCACTCTGAGAATTTTTTTTTCTTCTCCCAGGATCCCTGATTGCATGCAAATTAGTAAATTCATCTAATAATGAAGTAAATAAAAATACTTATATAATGGCCACACGTAAAAACAAGAAGTTTGAAAACACATTTTATACCAAAGCTTTCTTTTTGGAAGGTATAAATAGCATAAATGTCTGATAACTACATTTGTTAGTTGTTGACAAGTGCAAACCTTTTGGTAACTACCCCTGTACATCAGATGAGAACTTTTATGAATAGTCCCATTATGATTGTGTCAAGAAAAGGCCATTTTTTTTAAAACTCTGTTCTCAGATTTAACTTTGGAACCCTTTCTTAGAGTCAGAAAATGTTGAATGGCCTGTTTCACTCTTCATGTGATTTATATTGGATGAAAAATAAATGAGTAAGTGCTGTTCTGGTAAGTAAGGCCCAGTGAAGTTCTAATTGTCAGGATTCAACCTCCCCTCCTCAGTCAGTGGATTCTGCTGAGGAAATCCAGCAGCTATGAATTACTGTTCCAGCTATGAGACAGCCTGTCCGTGGTAACATGGGTTTAGTGCTTCAGTTCCTCTTTGTACTTCTATATTTATAGAAAATACTGAAAGTACTTCAACTGAATTTGCACATTTCAGAATATTTGCTTCTATTCATTACATTCCTATGAAATGTAATGAAATATTTGTTCATCTGTACAAAAAAGAGAAAAGGTTATCAGTATGTTGCCACTATCAAAATTATTTAATAAAAAAAATCAAATCCTTGACATATTAACACATGAATATACCATTAAGGAACATTCAAATACATCTGATTTCAGAATTTTCATAGCTGACTGCTCTTTTTTATACATAGAGATTCTTGTCATCTTCCCAAATCAAAAACATTTTGACAATTTCAGATTGGGCGTGGAATTTGTAATGTGTAAAATCTGCAGCAATAATTATTTTCTAAATAATTTAATGTAGAGGCTGGAATCCTGATGGTAAGAATTTTAGTTTGGGATCACTTTTACAGATGTTCAATCTTCATGCATAATAACTTTCCTAGTATTCATATAAATTACAAAATCATTATGTACCTAATTTCATTACCAGTTTTTTAAAAAGCATCTGAAAGGTTTCTTGACAATAAAGAAAAAATCTCTGTTAAAGATAATTTACAATCCCTTTCTTTTTATAAGCAAAGTTATCCTGTTCAGAATGTTTGACATTACTGGGGAAAATTCAATAAATTAACTGTATTTTTTCCACTCTCTAGGGTGCAGCATTACCTGAAAAACTGTAGTTTGCTGGTATTTATTTAAGATCTAGAATAAAGTATGGAATATCCAAGGCTACCTTAGGTGCTTATAACAAATAATAACAAGCCCAGTGGTGTCTGCAGGTGGCCAGAACTTCACATGCTGTCTTCAGTTGTACTTCCTCATTAAATTCTAACAACAAAAGACAAAAATGGCAAAAAAAGTCCTTGAAGAATCTGGGTTTGTATAACTCAGGGCCATACATAGGTTGTTTCAGCTTTTCCTTATTTAATGCAATTTTACTTTTATAAGGATTGTTTATATTTCTATATGAGTGCCTATATGGCCACATGTGGCCATTTCTGTGGCTGCAGGTATTTCTGATTTGGAAAATCATCCTTTGGTACATACAGCTGGAATTCTAGTGGCTCTCTGGAATTCACTGCGAGGCTGAAAAGGGACTAATACTACCCCAGGCTTGGCTGTGTGTGCTGAAACTTGTTTGTGTCTTGAAACAACATTTCTGTGCCCTTGCTGACGTGTTAAAAACAGCCTTTTTCTCACATGAGAAAGCCAGAGTAGGACTGATGGGCAGACCAAACAATTATTTTTAAAACATATGTGTCTATCTATGTGTGTGTGCCCATATATATATATATATTTTTATATATAAATATATATATATAATGGTTTATGTAATTGGTTTCACAGCTGACCTAAATCAGAACATTCCCTCAGTTTCCTCACGTATTATATTGAATAATATGAAGGCTCAATGACAGTTCATGTACATAATATCAGCCATTTCTACCGAAATAAAATCTTCAGTGTGTTTGTCCTTCTGAGTGAGGATATAGAGATGTGCTTGAGACACTGTATGGAAAATGTGATCAATTATCAGTTGTTATCAATTATTATCAGTTGGGTATCAGTATTTTCAGCATGTCCAAGACTGAGTGCAGAAGGTGAGGCATCTCCTGTCCTTTTGCATCCTTCCTTTTCTAGTATATTTTCCTGTAGGAGTTCTTACATGCTAAGATCAGAGTTAACAATACAGAAAGAATATGAATTTTAACAGAATTGCTACTCACTTAACAATAACTGTTTCTCTTTCTATGATATTATCATAGAAAACAATGCTTAGCTGTGCTATTTTCCAATTTTAGCAAATGCCTTTTTCTAAAAGACCTTTCATTAGACAAGAAGCAAGAAAAAATTAATATGGAGCTCTTCAAATACACTTCATGACCTAAAAGATATCAGAAACATCTTATTCTGCTGAGGGTCTGTGTCTTAATTATTCTAAAGCCAGTATTTTTAAAAAGTCATTTTATTATATGATTTTTAGGGATTAATATGAAGCATTTTTTTTTCCTGTGGAGTCCTGATGGTCTCTTAAGACATTCAGTTATAAAATATAATTGAGAAAAAATAAACATAATTTTGGAACATAGTGTTCAAGATAACCAGCATGGATGTTCTCATGGAAGAACTGAACACAAATTGTCTGTTTGCTGAAGCTTTCTCTCAGACATGAAATTTGTCAGTACTCCTGCAAATCTCCTCTTCCCCATCCCTTCCCAAAGCACTGAGAGCCAAATGGTCAGGTCTAAAAATCTTTTACATGTATTAATACAGGTAATTTTGTTTCTGCTTCTGAATAGATGATGGAGATATGGCCAAAAAAAACTTTCCTAAGTGAATACTTAGGCGTGATAAAATTAACCTTACTAATAACATGGGAACATTTAAGATTAATTAATTAATGTAGAGAGAGCACTCGGAGCTCTTTACCGATCTAAAAATATCAGTCACTGTTAGAGTGCTGAGTGTATTTTAGTTACTAAGTTATTTAGTATCAGATTCATTTAATAGTGCTAGGTGTTAATTTTTTATAACACAACTTGAGAGACAATTTATAAAAACAACAACCAAACCAAATTATTTGCTGGCAGATATTCAAACTCTGACTTTTCATATAATAATGGTCACAGATTTTTCTCTTGACTCTGCTTATCAATATCATTTTCCTTTTCTTGGTAAATGTTTTACTAGTATATTCAATTTACTGGTATTTTTTATTATTTGGTCTTAGTAGATGTCTGATTTTGTGTTATTTTCTTCTTTAGCCATTTTTCATTCAGCACCTTCTGCTTCATTCTCAGTTGCCCACACCATAGGATCCCAAAGGTGCCCCACTATTTTGTCCACTGAAAATGTCAGTGAATGTAACGTTTTAACCATGTTGAGGAATATTAGGGATAATGCATTTCCATGCCTTAATCCCTCATTTATATTAAATGGGCCAGAGATTTTACACCTTCTTCATGCTCCATCTTCTTCATTGCAAATTGTGACTACGCCTGTTAAAAAATGCCTTATGGAGTTATAAATTCCTCCAAAGTGGCTCAAAGGCCACGAGATGTCTTTGTAAGATTTATTAAAATCTGGAGGTGCGTGTGTTCATTCTGACTGTAGTGTTACATATCTTCAAATGTATCATGATTATTTACTGTTTGGGAGAATTCTTTTTCCAGAATCCAAATTGGTGTTACTGAAATGTTCCTGCTTTATTAAAAAACAAGCAAACAAATACTCCATAAAAGCAACCCCCTGAAAATGTAAACCCTCCTGAGACAGCTTTTTAGGCTTTCAGAAAAACACAGGCACTCTCTCCACTGGCTTTTACATTGCATTTCTGAAAACCACCTTCCATGGCTCTGAACTTTTTTCAGCTATCTGAAATCAACAGAATTATTCTGTACAAACCTTTGGCTTTGTTTGCCTCCTTCTGCTTTTAATAATTTAATGGCAACTCTGTCAACACACAGTGCCAAGTTCTTCCCAAAGGCTTGTAATTGCCTCTTGGATCACTTCAGAGCTGAGCTCCACAAACAGCTCGGGTCCATCCCTTTGTAACTTTTTTCTTTGAAAGGAAAGGGTTTTCATTGTTCATCAGATTGGCAAAAGAATGATGCTCTTTCCTCCAGATGAAGATTCTGCTTTCTTGTCAGGCATTAATGTCCCTTCTCTGCCCCATCCTCTCCACCATGCCCTTCAAATGTTCTGAAGTGGCTTTGTCTCTTGGCTTTTTTTTTTGATTCAATCTCATCATGAACCTGATCCAGGTTCTGAAGGCATGCAGTCCTAGCCACATTGTGATCCTGATTACTTTCCAAAATGTTTGATCTTTCCTTGTGGGAGTATACTCTTGGTTTCTTCAGCAGTTCTCCTACAGCATCTCCAATCATCATCATCTTACACTCAGCATCATCTGCACACTTCAAACAGAAACCTTGCAAAGCTTCAAACCTGTCCTTAGGTGCTGCTCAGAGTTTCTCTAACTGCTCAGAATGTGTGAGTTTTACTTGTACCACGTATGTTTGTCTCTGCTGGGACAAGGCTGCCTCCTGTAGAGACATTTACAGTTTTAATATCCAGCCAGCTGTTCCCATTTTTGGGGCTTTTCTTGCCCCATATGCACTCAAAATATTCCATGACCTCAGGGTCCACCCTCTCCTTAGACGTCTCCATTAACTGCCTTCCCAAGACTGAGTCAAGCATTTTCTAAGAATTTGTTCTTCTTTATGATGAAAAGGCCTTGAATTCTAGGTCATATTGCTTTAGTATGACCCCACTCCTTTAGCCTGCCCAGGATTTTACAGTCAGCAGGGCTTTAAGAGTCAAATGTGTTTTCAATGAACTGTTTCATGCCAAGGTCTAAGCAACTCTAGCTGGAGCTGTTGTGCTGAGTCATTGCCTAATTTCTGTGGTGCAATAGATCTGGGGGTTGTTTTCTGCTGTATTTGCAGGGTTAGAGGGAAATGTTTGAGAAATCTAAATATTTTAGGCCAATGATTCATATTCTGTAAAGGTGTTCTTTTATTACTTGACCAGATTGCCATTTCATAGGGTTTGCCTCTCACTCCCAGTCCCATAAAAAGGAAAACATACAACTTTATGTTCTCCTCATGACTAAGACGTTGAAATTGCAAATGGTAGACTATGTTATCATTTAGTTTATTTAATAAACTAATCCATTTTTCAAAAGAGGCCTTTAAAATTTTGCAGCTTAATGGTAGCTCAAAATTGAAGCACTCAGAACTTGCCATTTACCTTGTCATTGTTCAGCCTTCTGTTATAACAAGCTGCCTTTTTTATAAGAATTACCAACCCAAAAGGAGTGCTTTGAGGCCTGGGTGGCTTTTGCCTGCTTTGCAAAACCTTGCTTTGATGGCAAACTACATAGGATTGGAAAGGTTTCTTTATTTGTGTTCCTGTGACAGTGCAAGCAATAGTTTTGCTGTCTGAAAATATCAACTTGTTTGGTTTGTAGTCTCTAAAAATGAAGGCCAACAGGAAGGGCATCAGTAGATGTACCCGTTAAGATTATAACTTCAACAACAAAACCAGCATCACTAAATCCTAAATAAGTAAAAGTTAAACCAGGGAACATCAGGATATTCAGCTTTCTGATTTCTCCCTTGGCTGTTAGGAGTGTGATATACAGCTGGAGGTCTTTTTCACAGGAGAAGAGACAAAATAAAGTGCTTATCTAACTCATTCCAAGTATGAGCTAGACATCTGTGCTCACACACAAACACACACACACAAATATATATGGATCTCACCTATAGAAGTATTAGTTTGGCCTAAAGTCAGTGGTTTTGCTTGCAAATATGTAAAATGTCTCTCAGCATAAAGACTGCAGTGTCTTCAAGAGGCTTCAGGAGTTTTCCAGCTTTCCTTCCCTTTCTAGTTTTACATTGAATAGCTAAAAGGGGGCTGTGCTTTATGATGGATACTATCCTTATCAGGGAGAAGAATGAGCCCCAGTGAAATCTCTGAGACCTTCAGGCTTCCAGTTACACAGAAATTTCATGGCTGTGGACTGAAAGGAGCAAAGTGGTTTTAGCATTCGTGTCTGGATGTGCCACCCCTGCCTCTCAGGTTCTAGACTACTAAAGGCAGGATGTGATATTTAGTAAAGTTCTTCACTCAGTCTTAAAACTGCCCTTCTGAGGTATCCCTATCAGCAGAAAGCCATTGCAAAATCCAGAGTAATGGCACAGATTTATGGAAACTGGGAGCAAGCCCAAACCTTTCCTATGGTGTAGGGACTTGTTTTTTAAATTTATTACTGTGGTGTTTATATTTACTGGGATCATCTGCTTATGTCAGCTGCACATATATTCCATTGCATCAGGGTTTTGTTTCCCTTTGCTTTTTGTTTTCCCTTTGGCTGTGAGGATGCCCTCACACAGCATCAGTAGCATGGTGCAAATCCCTGCAGCTCATTCTAGGTGAGTTAGGCTGGGTACCAGAAGGGCACAGCTGCATCAGCACTGTCCTGCACCCCTGCTAATGGCTTACAGCTCTGCAGGGCTAATCAGCTCCATGAGAGAGCACAGGAGCCTGGCACTGGCACAAGCCAGCTTGTTCCCAGCCAGCTCAGGTAGCTCTGCACAGCATTTAATTTTCCTGTCCAGTTTTCAGGTTAGCAACAATTGCTGGATTAGCCTAAGTGACAAAGCAATGTAAATAACAGCTCCACTCCAGGAGAACACTCAGTGCCATTGAGTGACATTTTCCTGCAGGATTTCTTCTATGAGCTGGTGAAGCAAAACAAATGTTAAGGTATTCATATTAGTAAGTGTATTGTGTCCTTAAAAAAGCCAGTTACTCCTCCTATGAAGGCTGGCACTAACTGTACTGAGTCATAGTTTCAAAAAACAACAACCAGAAGAATTGTGTGACAAGGAACAAGTGACCAAGGCATAGCAAACAATCTTTAGATTCCTTTTGAGCTGGCTTCTATTTCTTTTTTTTCTTTTTTCCCTGCTGCTTCAAAGTGCGTGGTTACCCTCTGCACCTCCACGTCTGACATTTTGTTAGGTGTTTCTGAGTAAAGCACTCCTGCTCCAGCTCCCACATTACTTCAGTTTGTATCACTAACAAACAGCTTTCATTCTTTCCCAGTCAACGCTGGAATACGCAAAGCAAGTCAAAAGCTGTGGTCAACACAACAAACAGAAACATCTATCTCTCCCAGTCAGCCTTTGCCTCACTATGCTTTTTCTCCACTTCAGATAAACAATCTACAGTGTGTTTACTGAGGCTTGCACTGATATCCCTCAACGGTGCAGGCAAGTCTACTTTTATTCCAGCAGACACAGAGAATAAGCCCACGGTGCACAGTGCGTGCAAACCCCTTTGAAACCCAAGATTATTTGTTCTCCGACTGTTCTAAGGTAATTAAGGAGCATTGCATGTTTCTCAATTAATGATTCCTCATTCAGCTGGGGATCTTTGATGCTAATTTGTTTTAATCAGGACAGAGACTGCTAAAAAACTAAACAATTCAGTGAAGAGGAACTAGGAATTTTTAATCAAGTGGAAAAGATCTAAATGCTATGAGGGACACATCCATCATAAGTTTTCACTTCTTGTTCATTTAACTTTGTTCTTTCAGGTCTCATAAAAAGTTGCGTTAATCAATGCAAACAAGTTGGTGAATATGAAGAATGCATGGTGGTTTTTTCTCCATCTGACATGAACATTTGTGCAAATATGAGGAGCTGAAACAAGAGCCATGAAGTTAAAACACATTCACTGTGGTTTTTTTAGTTATGCACTGAAGTACAGTTTTCTGTTTTGTCAAACATTATACAGGAAGTTGTCAATCATTGTCATTAATATGCTGGGGAGTCCCTGGAAAGAAATACTGGTGTTGTGGGGGATTGGATGCTCTCCATTTAAATGTTAATTTTTTAATTATTTTGGTATCACACCACATGCATACATTGGGTAAAATGACCTACTGTGAACTTCTGCCCATGGAATTAGTATTTCAAATGCTGCAGCCCATGCCTCATGAAATCATGTGGTTTTTGAGGAGGCCATGTGTGTGCTCGATAAAATAATGTTTTATTCCTAAGTACATTTATTTATAGCTTTGAGGCAAAAGCACTTCACAGTTCTGTCTCCTCCAGCTGCTTTACCACGATAGACTTAGTGTCTTCCATCATGGAAATACCACTGTGTATATCCCACTCCTGTGGCTTCAACAGAGTGCAGGTGCTCCCAAGCCTTGACTTCCAGAGATCTTTAGCCATGAGTTAAAGCCATGAAGGACACTTAAATCCAAAATGTGAGTCCTCCTGAACAAGCAGTATTTTAGCAATGGTTCAATTAAAAGTTGTTCGTGCTAAGAAATTTCCAGATCAGGAGAGGCATTTAATGGCTTTGAGGTTTTTAGTGCTGGGAAACATTTGCAGATTACTGATTCTTATGTGACCTCCAGCATCTTCCTATCAGTGCTTTTAAAGCATGGAACCTGTTTTGGACTGTTACCTATATTCTTAGTACCTGTCCACTAAGCTCCAAACTGTGCCAAAAATAGGCAGAGAGACAAAAAATCTGACTGGCTTCCTTGCCCTCCTTTCTTTATGCCCTCCTGTCTTTACTGTGGAGTGTGTTTATTTTGGAGCTGGGAAGCTGAACAGAAAATCCTTCTAAGAAATTCCTAATGACTATCTTAAGGGTGAACTTGAAGTAGTTTAATAGCAGCAGGGGTTTGTTTGCTTGTTTGTTTGTGGTTTTTCTTGCAAGAGAGCTTAAATATATAACAGTTAAAAGTAGAATTGTATATGTTAAATGATGCCCATACAAATGGAGGCACAGCCACCGAAGAGTTGCCTTACAGAAGGTGGCTTTTTTTCACCAAAAGCTCTCTGTGCACTGTGAAACACAGTTCAGATGTTTGAACTTATGCTAATTGAAAGATCAACATTTTTCTTTCCTCAGTGAATACCCTGCTCTTTTCGTCTTCGAGATGGCTCTCCCATGTGCAAAAAATGAGCTGTAATTATGCCCAGCTCAAGGCAATCTCAGGATCTAAAATATCCTGCCAACCAGTGTGTTCTCAATCTGCCTTGTTAGTTCACAAAATTGTGCATGTGCCTCTGCTACAGTCTCAAACCTGATAATGTCACATCATTGGGACAGGAAATGTTCTCTGATCTTATCTGAAGTGACACTTGCAATTTCAAGTTCTAGCTTGATGAGATCACGTTGTCAGGGCTCCACACAAGTGTGATCTTTCCTGATTTGCAATTGTATCTGTTTTGAACGGTCTTTACACTGTTCTAGCAAAAGCATATGATAATGCATTTTGTCAGATGTAAGGATAATGAAA
The DNA here is from genome assembly GCF_021018805.1 of Prinia subflava. Classification (NCBI taxonomy): domain Eukaryota; kingdom Metazoa; phylum Chordata; class Aves; order Passeriformes; family Cisticolidae; genus Prinia; species Prinia subflava. Next base: position 7,059,339 of record NC_086255.1, on the reverse strand, counting down.
AAGTGATTTTATGGTTCCCCTTTTAGAAAATCCAGTTCATGTGACTAAACTCAGTCAGTTTTCTTAACAGTTCCACCCCATCTGTCTAATTCTGTTTGCACCTGGAAACCCTGGTACCTGCAAAATGTGAGCATGTCAAGGTACTTCTCCCCCTTCATAAAATAGATGAGACTTATTACCTTTAAACCTCTATTACTTCCGTGAAGCTCTGGGCTGTAAAAGGGTTTGCACATGCTGGAGTTGTTAAAACATATATTATGCCTTAAGCAAAAATATTTAACGTAGTAAAAGCTTGTAAAGTTGAAGAATACTTAAATACCCACGTTGTGTTATTGGCAATAAGAAAGTCTGTAATATTTAGGAGCAGGAGACTCTCAAGTCATATTTCAAATGTTTTTATTCATGATACTAATTTTCTTTAGATGTACATTATATGGGAAGGAAAGAGCTGTTCCAAGGGCTGTATTTCCCCTTTTAGCATATAGATTACTGTCTGAATCCTGTAACACCAAGATAAAATAGAAGAGGGAAGAAACATTGCATATATCTAACCTGTTAAGGCTTCAGGAGTCTGTGAACAGAGGTATGGTGCTAAGGTACAAATGCTCAGGTTTTCAATCCCCATTTAAAATGCATTATGACAGGTCCGACATCAACGCAGATGACCAAAACAAAGGACAAGTTGTGACCTCTCTTGTAGCAGTACCATGGGAGCAGATTGATTTGTCTGGATTGTGGCATGTGGATCACAGTAACAAGCAAGACAGGCCACAGCTATTTGACTAAATTGCTGCAAAACCTAAAAGGGAAATAATATTTATTTGTCCATTTAAAGTGATGAAAATAGAAGGCAATAAGAATCCAGGGTATTTTACTTTCTTGGATAATAAGATAAGACTCGGCCTGAAAGGCTGGAGGAGTGGAAATAGAGGAGTTTCTTGGCAAGCAGTTCTGAAATCCAGACAAAACCTCTGGCAATTATTTTATTTCAACTGATTATTCTTCCTAAATAGTTGTGTCCAAGCCAGAGGAAACACAGTTTCTAAGAGTTATTCTGATATCACAATGATTGTATCCCTCTTACTACAAGATTAGATAAATATACAGTTTTGCTGTATATCACATAATGATATATGGCCCAGATATATCACTAAAAATTAACCCTAAAGTGTTGCATTTGGACCGACTAATCCTGGACAAATGCTATTTCTTTAATAATGAACGCCAGCCCCAAATGCATTGTATCGTAAGGGAAGTGACAGTTCTGCCAAAACCCTGCAGAACTTGCAAGATGCAGGCTCATGTGAGATTACTGCGTGCTGTGCTGACTAAGAAGAAGAAAGGACAGAATTAGGTTATTGTGGTGCTACCATGTGTGTCAGGCCGTTGCTGAGATGGGAGGTGCACATGTGGTGCTGCCTCTGTGCATCCCTCCCACAGCAAAAACACTCTCCAAGTTCTGCTTGTATTCTGGGGTCAAAGTAGGCAGATGCATCTCTCTACCTAATAAATAGGATTTTAAAAAGGTTTTTAACTGAATATTACCATGTGACATTTATCACAGAGCTACTCAGATTAGTGCATTTGAAGGAGAAAGCTGTCTTGCATTATTTCTAAGGGACTGGGTTTCTTCTAGCTGCACAATGTGCTTTTGTCTTTATTCCCATGATGATATTCAAACTTTATGACTGGATAGTCTAAAATGTTATTAGATGGCAACAATAGCTTGCAATCTATTGCCTGGTCAGCTGGATTTTTATTGTTTAAAATAGCTTAACCTTTCCCTGCCATTTTATGGAGTATATAGAGCTCATTCCAAACCATTTTGTGCTTTGGCTGAAAGATGTATTTAGTAGATGGATTTCAAAATATCCTGGTTGAAAATCTGCATCCTATTGCAGTAATCTGTTCTTGGCCTAATGCTGGTTATTCTTTAGCACTAATCTGGAAGAAAATACAAAATCTCTGCTAGTAAATATTGCAGGTGACATAAAAATTAGTGGAGTGGTAAATAATGACAGAAGAGATCATTTCTGTCTTCTGGATTTGCATCATTTCATAAGGTGAGCTCATCTGAACAATATGCATTTTAATACAGACAAATACAAAGTCATATGCCTGGGAACAAAAAATTCCAGTCACATGTACAGAACAGCAGAAAAGTACCCTTGAAATACAGTGCTAGTGATGAAGATTTAGAGTTTGTGATAGGTGGTGTCTGAATGTGAGCTCCCTGTGCAGTATAATGGCTGAGAGAAAAACATTAGCTTTGAATGGGTAAGCAGTGAATGTCAAGCAGGAGGGAGATGAGTTCATGGCATGACTGAGATAATTGCTAGCATTCTCTGTCCAGATCTTGTTTGCTCACATGAAGGAAAAACCTGGAGGAAAAAAAAAAAAAGATAAAAGGTTCAAAGAGGAACAAAGGAATGATTCTAAGCCTGTGGAAAAGACATTCCAATAACCTGTGATTTAAGAAAATTAATCTGTCCAATTTATCTAAGAGTGGGTTAATAGGTGAATTGATACCAGTCTTCAATATCTACATTTAATACCTGTTTCACAATTCTGAATATGTCTGAACACACCACTAAAAGGATTAACAGTATCTTGTGGATGGAAGCTGGAGCTAAATAAATACAGATTTTAAAAAACCACAGTGCTTTAGAAGTCAGGGTAATTGATTACCAGAACAATTTATCTAGTATCAGAATGTATTTTCCCCCTCTGAATATCTTTTTGAAAAATGTACTATTGTTTAAACAGAAGTTAATTTAAAATAGATTATCGTAATGATCCCTTTGGTTTTACAATCCATTAAAGAGACATTACAAATCTCCAAATATGACCCAGAATGCAGATTTTTGTTTGAAGAAGAAAATGTTTACAAAATGAAAGACCTATAGGAATATGAGCTTCATTCAATTTTAAATCTCCAAGAGAAGTGTTTAAAAGAACCAAGAAACCTCCAGTGAGAGCTGCAACACAAATATTATGTATCAGAATTTAAAAGGGAAAACAGAGGAGCAGTGACATGAGTTTCTGCTAACTATCTAAGCTGTCCCAAAATGCTGAAGGAAACAAACTGGGAAGGCATGGCACTAGAAACTGAATGCAGTAATAGCATAATTATTGGCATATTGCTTATAATAAATCTTGTTTATTGTCCTTTTTAACTTGCCACTGACTTTCTCTTTTCACTGAAATGTAGCCTGTATTGTGAAATAAAACCATAGCCATTAGATAAAAGAGTCTTGGTGAGACTTCTCTGAAATATTGATATATTTCTGCTCTATATTTCTGTGGCCTGTCCTGGGAAAGAAATGAAGAAAAATATTAGTGAGCCATTAGAAAATGCTTGACTCTCTAGTACTGCTCTGTACTAAGTCATGTGAAAGAACAGCTCCTGTCACTGCAGACACACAAGGTAAAAGATATTAGCATGGTAATGACACCAGGAAGGGTCAAAGGATGGAGGAATAATGAGAACAGACATGTCAGGAGGATGAATAGGTGTGGCCATTAATTTTAGTTGAAGAGCAAAATGTAGATTCTGGCAAGATTTAGAGGACAAGTGGAGGCTGAGCATGATGCAATGGCTGTAGGACAGACAGGAGTAGGACACATTTGGGCAAGGCAAGAGAGAAGAGAAACACTCTTCCTGCAAATAGCATTTATTCTTTTTTACAGGGTAACACCTCATCCTGCTTCAGGGTGAGCTCAGGGACAGGAAAGGAAAGAGAGCTGCCAAAAGGCAGAATGCTTTTGTCTGCCAGGTACAGCTTTCCAGAAACTGCTCCCCTCAGTTGATTCAGGGTAGCGTCGGTTTCAGAGCAAACGATGCTAAATGCAAAGGCTGAGCTTCTTGTGGAAGAAAGTACTCAAGTACAGAGACTTGTGAAAGATAAATTCCCCTAACTCAAGAAGAGAAGAGGCAAGGAGAGAGTGTTCATCATCCCCTAGCTCTCCTTTGCTTTAGAGCCACGATTAGCAGTGCTCAGTAAAGGGAGTGTACATAAATCAGGGGCAGGGATCTCAGCAGACTGGGATCCTGTGAGTGCAGGCACTGGGTTTGTGGCATTCTCACGTGTGATACTCAATAACTCTTCTGGCTGAACACCTGCAGGAATGGAGTAATCCTAGAGAGGCAGTGAATGAGAGAGGATGTGTGTATGTGTGTTAATGGCAAGGTCAGGGGCACTGATGTAATAGCAATACCTATCCAAACATCTTTGACATTCTGATCAAAGACACCCAAAAGCAAAGAGTTCAGTGACTTGGTTTAAGCTCCTACATTTCAATTAACGTTCAAAGAAATCGTTCCTTCTAGGCTGAACTAAAATGAGTTATTGATGTAATTATAACACTCAGGAGAAAAAAAACTTTAAATACTAGTCTTACCAACTGATACTAGGAAACTTTTCAATATCCCATTAAATGCTTTTTCTTGTTCTGTTTGCCAGGGCCTCAGTTCAACAAAAACATTAAAGTGTTTGAGGTAAGTTAGTCTATTCAATGAAACACACAGTTTCATACTTACCCATATGTCCCATTGACATTAAGCACATATTTAAAGTTAAGCACGCAATTAAAGGCTTAGCTGAACTGGAGACTAAGCTCTTTATAAAAGAAGTTAGTTGCAAAGAGAAAATGAGCAAGGGTTCATTTCTACTTAGTTGAGCTTTACAGCTAGATCTGTGTTTAAAGAGAATAGTGTCTAGAAAGAAAAATTTAATCCCAATTCCTCTCTCAGGAGCCTCTAGACAGAGCCAGCTGCAATGGAAGACTGATTGGAAAATCAGGATTTCAGGAGTAGCACATCAAGGACCGTCTATTCCAGTCACCAGTTACTGGAGACAGCAATGCTGCCTAACCCTGTTAACTCTTCTTGGGGTACAGGGCACACATGGATGCAGGACTGAGGAACCACTCACTGCCTATCTGGGCCAAAAAGAAGTCCTTGGGGGCATTTTGCAGAAGCTTGTATTTCTGGGAAAAATGTCACAGTATTGTGAAATCAGGAGGGTGAAACCATCTAATATGCATCCCTTTAGATTGTGAAACCTTTAATTAACTTTCTTCTTGTATGGCTCTCTCACTTCTCAGGGTTCTTAGATTTAGATGTGCTACAGACCCATCACCGTGCTATGACAGCAGAGTTCATAATTTAGAGCATTAAACTCTGGTTGCCATTCTTGAAAATGTTTGGAAGAGATGATAATTTTCCTTTTTTGAACTGTCAGGCACTTTTCTCCTAAATTCCCTAAATCACAGATTGATATCTAAGTGCATGCCTGTGTTATCTTTAGATCTCACACCATTCTAATAACCATTTATGATTCCTGTTATTAATTTTTGTCACATATCACAGTTTCAGTTTCATATCACCTACAAGTCCTTTTTTTTGCAATAAATGGCATCACTTAAGCATGCTTATCTCATTCAATAAACAAAAGATTCCAAGAGAATCTTTATGCTACAGTTGGATTCAGATAAATAGTCTTTTCAGCACTGCTGTGAGTACAAGTGACATTTTTGAACCAAAACTTAATAGAGAGTGACTGGAATAGCTGACTCCTGATTTTTTGTGGAGATAAAATGAAACTTCAGTCTTCAGACAGTCCTATCATTGATTTTAGTCTTTTATCTCCCATGAAAACATCCCCCTCAAAAATCATTTAGCTGTGGATTTAGCAAAAACAGAAAGCAGATTTTGTCTGTTCTCAAGCTACCCCAGTAATACAGTTATCTGACTTTATTATGGCATACAGATGCTGGTTGAAGCACAAACCTACTTCTAAGCTCACTTAACCCATTTCTTACCCTAACAGGAAGAAATATATTCAGAATGTATCCTTGGCAGGTCACACAGAAAGAATTCGGTGCTGGGAACAAAACAGATGACCAAAAAAATTGCAAATGGAATAATAAGTGGAATGAGGTGCCTGCCATCCCATAGTTTGACATTCTGGATTCCCAGCAGCTTCCTGTGTGTTGCTGTATCCTTGCTGCTGGCCCTGTAGCTCATTCTCCCCTTCCTGCTGCCACCCATCCTCCTCAGTTGAGCATGTCTGGTATTGCTGCACTGAAGCTTTTTGATCCCTGTTTTCCACAGGCTGCCAGGACTCCTGGGGCAGGGCAGTGTCTCTGGTCTGTGGGTGATCCCACTCCTGATGCCTGGGACCACCCACAAGTTTGTGCTTTGTCTGTGCAGCTCTAATCAATCAACCTTGTCCATGTGTGATGCTTGATGCCAGCCATGGAATCCTTGGAGTGGGGAACACGCAGATTTCCCATGCAATCATCTCAGCCAGGTGATCGATCAGGAGATCACCAGGGACACACAGGCCAGAGAACATTCCAGAAAAGCCTGAGAGCAGTGTTGAAAAGGAGAGTGGGAAGGCAGAGAGCTGGGCAGCAGGGTGGGAGTGCTGCAGCAGGGTGACATGGAGAGTGCCAGGCTGCCTCTGCTGCTGCTTGAGCCTGTGGGGCTGCTCCTGAGCAGCTCCACCTGCAGCAGTGCAGCTGCCACAGGCACATCTGCAGGGGCCTGGTTTCAGGAAGGTAAGGAGAATCGAGCCTTGGAATTAATTTATGGATGCTTGGCATGATAACAGGAACAGGATAAAACTTCTCTCTTGTTCAAGGTGAACACAGCAGAGGGAGGGAACCAAATGTGCTCATGAATGCACAATGGAGCCTGAAGTAAGTGCACTGGATGAAGAAGGGAACCTGTTTGCATTGTTTATCTGTGTGTGGTTATGTTTGTCTAGCAATTGGGTAACTGGGATGTCTTTCCTTAAGAGCAGGTTAAATGAAAGCCAGCAGCTGGAGAAAGAATGAGGGCAGAGACGTGGAGAGGAGGATGAGGAGGGTAGAGGTTGGGTTTGCCAGTGCTCTGTGGAGCGAGGTGAGAAACTGCTGCTCTTTGTTTAAATGTCTGATCCCACTGTGGAAATTCTTACTGCCGTTAAAAATGCAGGAGGGACTGGATTTAATTTCCTATTTACTGAGGAGGAGAAAATCACGACTCTATTGGAAACAATGGTAATAAGGTGATAGCTCAGGATACTGCTTTTCTATGGTAAGCTCTTGATACTCAAAGCTGCTGAGTGCTGTGGCAATTTATACAGTAGAATCCATATGGAAACAGATTGGAAGAGGTCAAGTATTCCATGGTGACCTTTGCTGTCACCACAAATTTGGTGCTGCCCTTGAGCATCACTCAGTATGAACCAGTGTGTGCAACTCACTGCTTTCCCAGTGCCAGCTGATAGACTTGGCATATTTGCCTGTTTTTTAGAGGTAAAATGCTGAAGAAGCCAACTTTTGCTTTCATTTTGTTCGAATTTGATTGCACAGCCTGTGCTGGTTGTAACCCTGTTCTTGTGCTGTCTCCACGCACGCATCTCCTGCAAACCTCATCTTGCTGCAGCTCTGGCCACATCACCCAGCAGCTGTGCAGGGAACAAAGAGGCTCATTGAGCCCTGCCTGGTGCTCAGCACTGCTCTGGGAGCTGGGAGAACCACAGGCTGATTCAGTGTTTGTTGATCCCACACACGCAAGTGCTGCATGCTCTGTCCTGAGCATGAACCCCAGAGCTGCAGCCCCAATACCCCACGTAAAGCAGCAGGACAGCTGCTGGTTGTAGCTTTAAACACCCTGTGAATGATCCTCATGTCCCCATGACATATATCCATATTGCTTTTCTATCCCCTGTACCTGCAGGGTGTGAGGACAGGGACCAGTGAGAGCTCAGAGCACAGCTCCTCCTCCTCACTTTGCTGAGCACAGGCTGCTCTTGGCTTCCCCCTGCCATTTTGGGGCTTTTCCCCTCCTCTAACCCCCAACAAAAGCAGTTACTGAAGGGCTCTTGGCCCTGGGGTCAAGGCATCCTGCTCAGTGTTTGCCTGGTGCAGAAAGACCTGCAGCCCCAGCTGAGCATGGTACGTGACAGATCCCAGAGCTGCACAGGGCTGAGATCATCCTGGAGATGCCAAAGGAACAGGCAGGCAGTGGGGATCTCTGACAGCCAACACACAACACCAAAGGTGGTAGAGAGACTATACATAACAGAAAATCATATGTAAAGTTTAACGTGGGTATTGTTTGGTCGGGTTTTTGTTGGTTTTTTTCTTTTTTTTTCTTCTTTTTTTTTCTTTTTTTTTTTGTTGTTGTTGTTGATTTTTGGTTTTTTTCTAAGATAGATATGCAGTTTCCATGGACACCCATTTTTATCTTAATGTATGTTTCCTTTTATTAAATATGCATAACCAGGCTTGCTCAGGATGTGGTGTTTGATTTTCTTTACATTTTCTCCAGGAAATTGCTAATAGGCAAGCAGATTTTTGGAGACATTTAGGACAGTTTTACCTTCCTGATATCTGATGTTTCAAGTTTTAGGAAGCCAACCAGATACAGGAAAAAGATAAAGAATACAGAGAAGGTAAACTGCTGTATGCAGTGTGAACAGCTCATCCTCCCCTAACACAGCCCATTTTTCTATTGAATCCATCTTTTCTTTCAACAGGCTTTCCCACCATTTAGTCCTCTTCTTGTTTTGTTTTTCCTTAGCCTTGGTAGCAGCAAAGCTACTGCTGAAAAAATCTGACTGGCGTGGAATGTGAGCTGAGGGCTTGAGGCTCAGTCATGGGGAGCAGGTGTATTAATCAGAAAAGCCCCAGTGGTTAAGAGGGAGGAATGGGGAGCTTGTTTTGGTTGTTTTATTTTGGACATATCTTGCTTTAAAAGAAGAACCTCCCCACAGAGACCTGAATTTTGGATGGCCTGGGAGGCATGGTGGTGTCTTACTGAGGTGTCATGTTTTAGGAAGCCTAAGCAGAGAGTTACACTGAACTTAAACAAAGAGAAAAGGTAATTGTATAGGGGGGTGGAGCCTATTTTTGAGCTTTCTTAAATTTTAAGGCAGAACAATTTCTTTTGTTTTGCTGATGGAATGAGAATGAGAAGGGATTATAGACGGCCCTTTACTGAACTTTTCCTTCTGTTTCCCAGTTAGGACACAAGCTCAGAGTTCATGGATATGTTACCTTTTTTTAAGGAGCAAAAGCAAACAACAAGAACAACAAAAAAGAAGCAGATAACTTCTTTAAATTAGTTTCTTCTTTGATTTTCAGGAATAAGAACCGGTACCAAATTCAGCAAGTGTATTAAAAACTATTGGTGCCACACCGTTCTGTGTCCAGGTCTCTGTCTGGTCATCTGGTTCAGATTCACACCACTTTTTACATTATTTCAGCCTTCTGGAATCAGGGAACACACATTTCTCTGTCAGGGTTAATGGTGAGAATGTTGTCACTGTCTCACTGATGTGCCATTTAGAAGAGAGGTGAAAAACTGAGGATTATTCTATCAACATCACTTTTTCCATTGAAAAGGAAGAGTATAGGGCAGGTTCCCCAAAAATGTCATCACTTCTATCTGCTTATAGTGCAGTCTTCCACCTGAAAGCTCTCATGGTTTTTATCCATTAGCCCCTTCTTTATCAGGGCCATTTTATATTATCTTGGACACTTTATTGAGCATCAAACTATGAAAGCTAAGAGGCAGAGCAAAGGACAGGTGGCACAGAGGCTGCTGCAGGAGGTGACTCATTTGGCATTTCATTCTGATCAGATTACTACATTTAATTTGGGCATTGGAATCTGATGTTTCCTGTCCCTTCACATGGCAGGCAGGAGAGGTGGAGGGGGAGAAACTTTTGTACAGAGCTCTGAAAGGCAGCAGGGCACGAAAGATTTGCTGCCATCCTTTTGTGTTGTTATACAATGGCAAATATCAATTAATTGCTTTCTAACACAGGGGAGGGTTTCTTGGCTGGGAGTAGGAGGCAGGGTACACCGAGCTTGGTGCAGGTTCTTTCTGGCAGCAGAGATCAGGCCTGAAAACTCACCTACAGATGGTACAGCTGTCCTCATGAGGGGCATGGACAGGGAGTGAGGCCCTGGTGAACCTCCTGCAGCAAGTACAGGTGAAACTCAGGTCTGAGCTGGTGTGTAGCCACGTGCCCTAAAGTCCTGTGATTAATCAGTTCCTTCAAAACCTGAATGTGAATCAGGCAGTTCTTCAGTGAGGCAGAAAGGGATTCTGCGTGGTGAAACCTTGGATTCCTTATCCCAGTGCTGCTGATGAGAGCGTGGAAAGAACTTGGCTGTGTTTTGTGCCTTTATCTATGTCTAAATACACACCTCTGATGCTCACCTGCCTCAGGGAGCTCACTGTGCATCCTCCCCTTCCCTTCACTCTCCCGCTGCCTTGCAAGAGGCAGGGAATCACAATCAGCAATTCACATTGTTGCCTTTAGAAAGGGTTTTCCAGCTGAAGCCTCTCCAGATGGTTTCCAGCAGGGCTGGTGATAACCTGCAGGACGAGGGGCTGCTTCCATCAGTGCAGCTCACGGGAGTTTGCAGTTGTGTGGGCACATTTTGGAGCTCCTTTTCACTCCAGTCTCCTTTGGCATGGCAGGGTGGGAGCGAGCTGGGCTGCTCAGGGCTCCCAGGCAGGGTGACACGTGTTCCCATGGCAGGCAGGGATCTGCAGCACAGCTCCAAGAAGGGGCTCTGTGCTCTGCAGCTGCCAGTGCTGCGTGAGATCAGTCAGCCCTGATGCTGAGCTCTGCAGATTAATGTGTTTTCTTCTCCCATTTCATCCCTTCTCCACAAGCCAGCCTATCTCTTGCATCAGTAATGACCAGCTGCAGAGCCTCAGGGTTTTCTCTAGCCACTTTTAACTGATCTAGAACTTCTCATTTTTTCCCATGCTCTGCCCTTTCCTTGATTGGTAAATTCCCAAATGTCTTTAATCAAGCTGTGTTGAGCCTAGCAGCTCTGGCAAGTTTTCTTTTGTTTTAATAAAAGGTGAGTTTGTTCCCCAGGCAGGTTCTGCCAGCTCAATTTCAACTATTGCACATTGGTCTAAAAAAAGCGAGGGGCTCCCATCTCAAAACCAGAGGCAATACAATATCCCAGGTGAACTTCTGCAACCTTCCCCTTCAGAGGAAAAGGGGCTTTTCCCTCCCATTTCACTGAGCTCAGTGTTTTGTTGGGTGCATTCTCCATTCACAGCTTCAGGCTAATGGACTCAAAGGGTTTGGCTCTGTGGCTGCTGCTCAGCCCAGCCTTAGAGCTCAGGCTCTCCAGAATTGTCCTTACTTAATATTACTTAAACCTGCAAAGCCAAAGTCAGGCATTCTTGAGATCTCCCTGCCTCTCTCAGTTCTCAGCCTCTCCCTTTTTTAGGCATTTAATAAAAGCTGGGAGAAATCTTTCACGTAAATAGACTTAGTAAAAATTCACTGGAAAGGGAGACCAAAACTTGATATGAGTTTGGTCAGCACAGGGGAGTGGGTTTGGGGTTTTTTTGGCAGACTTTTTTTATTAGTAGTATTTCAGCCTCTTCTTGAGCAACAGCTGGTTATGGAACTGGAGAAGAGGTGAGAGGAATCCCAGGAAACTCACAGAGACTGGGAAACCATAACCCTGCAGCTTGTCCTGGCATTCCCTCTATAATATGATTTTCCTTCTGAAAAGCTTGTTTAAAAAACTTTTTTCAGATTTTATATGGTTTGGGGTTATTTTAAGCTTCCAGCTAACAGTAAGATGAGAAAATTCAAAGGTAAGGCTAATTATTTGGAATAGTTCCAAAATTTAGACACTGGAAGTGTGAAAACTGCTATTAAAAGCATCTCTGTAATTCATCTAACCCTGTAGAAATTGAAGCAATAAGTCAAGATGAGTTCAATGTAGGGCTGCTTCAGGCAGAAGAAATCAAAATTGAAATATTGAACCAAACGATTTGAGAAATCATCAAAATTTACAAAATACAGTAATTTATTTAGTTCCATGATTTCTGCACAGAGCAAGTGGACCTCAGTAAAAATTAATTAAGTGGGTCTGCATGAAACTGTTGGGTCAAAGGTAACAAAACCATCTACAGCTCCTCTGAGAGTCCTGGCTGACTTTATTTTTTCCTCAGATGGAACCATCAGGAAATTTGACCTGAATTCAGGAATAGCTTCTGGACAAGAGTAAATGCATTTCTTGGTGAGGTTATTGTTGACTGAAAAAATTATATTTACCCTGTACCACAGCAATATAAATAGCTTTTATCTCCATTACAAACAGACTTATTTCATCTATCAGTGATGTACTTTAAATCTCATATTTCCATTACAAACAGGTTTGTTTTACCAGTGACTTACTTTAAATCTTGTAGTAGAGTTCTGACAACCTTAATTTTCTTTATGGGCAGATGCAGAACAAAGGAAAATGGGTGCTCTATACTCCACATTCACTCTCAGTGAAGCAGTGGATTTCCTTCCTCAGCAGGATTTCCTCCCCTGCCAGGCTCTGCACATGTCTGAGATATCGGGGAGAGGGAGATATTGGGGTGATTCCTGAGGCTTTCTAGTCATGGAGGGGGGAGAATAAATAAATAAACCTCCCAGGCCCAGGTCAGGACATTATTGCACTGCCTTTCTGAGCAGAACAAAGCTTGGTGCAGAGATGGGGCTACACTCTTAGCATTGAAGACATGAATGTATGAAATCAATTATCAAAGGGAAGCTCTGTGGTGCACAAATAATTGGTGCAAGTACAGTGGCTTTTCTGTGTGGAATGTAGCCTTGGAGTGTTGCTGCAGCCTTCCAACACAACCAGAGCAGAGTAGCTAATTGGAGAGAATAAACACACCTTAAAAAGTAAGGGGGAATGGACAAAGATGGGAAGTTAGGGGGTAGCAGTGGGATAGATATTAATTAAAATTTTGAAAGCCCCAGCTATCAATTTCCATGCTTTGAGATATTTGAAGTTCTTTTAAGTACAGCCAGAACTCAGAATCCCCTGAGTCATTAATGGCTGTGATGATCATTAGTGCAGGGCACCCAGTGAGTGTTCAAAACAAATAAAGACATTTTATATTCAGAACTATTTACAAAAACTAACTGAAATAGAGCAGAGTGGGAATGATGGCCAAATAAAGCACAAGAGAGAGGTTGTGAAGGGAGGGTTTTGGTGGCCCTCCAGTGCTTCAGAGAGGCTACAGTACGTGTGCAGGTTGCTGTGGTATTGCTGCATCACTTCTTCAGTGGCTGGAAAGTGCCCCAGCAGAGAAGGCCTTGGGGTGCTGGTGACAGCAGCTGAACATGAGCTCAGCTGTGGAATTAAGAGGAGGTTACAAACAAAACCTTCATTCCCTGTACAGCACGGAAAGTAACACTCAACATCCAGTTGCCAGGGAACAAAGCTCTTCCTAAGGAATAATGGACAATGGAGAGCCAAAAATAAGATTAAAAACTCTTTGGCAATATACCATATTTTTACTTTGTCTCAAGCCTTCATCTTATGATTGCCTTGATAGAGGTGTAGAGCACAGAATAAAATGATGGAATGGGAAAGGAGCATAGATCATTTTTTTCAGGTTCTGTGTCACTGCTTTGCAGAGAGGATGTTCCTGCCAGGAGACATGCTCATCATTTTTCAAGTTTGGTGTCAGTCTTCTAAAGAAGATATCTGTTGATCATGCTCAAATTTATCTAGGGAGTATATCTATCTCAGCAGAGAGAAAAATAATTCATTCTTTAGATCTGCCAGTCAGAGCAAACATCTGTCCTTAGAGTGAGGAAAAGATAGAACCCATATCCATATCCTCTGACAGGTTATCCCCAAGGAAGGCGTGAGTCTCCCTGTTAAAGTGCTCTGTGGGAGAATAGTGGTGTGCAACAGAAACAAGAATCAACCTTCCTAAACCAAAGAATATTTATCCCTACAGTTTCTAATTTACACTCTGCCTTACTTCTGGGAGAATTTTGCACCACCCCCAGAAAACCCTCGACCCTTTTTTGTGCTCATTACTGTTCAGGTTTAAAGAAATTGTTTCTCAATGAAGGATGCCTCATGAGCTGCATGAGAGACAGACTGCAAGGAGATACTCTCTGACTCTGAGTCCCAGCCACAGACTTTGGGCTTCCCAATCTTATCAAGATGCTCAGGACAATAGAGTGTCTCCAAAAAGTAAGTCAGGCCTTAAAGTGAGAGAACAAAACCTATCATGTCAAGTGGCAAAACACAGGAGCAAAGGACCAGTGGCTTAGGGGAAGGAGAAAAATAAAATGAACTATCATCAGGTTGTCAGGTTTACAGTTTTATGATCTGTACAAGCTTAATAGAGTTTAATAGAGTGGAAATCCATACCTTTGAAGATGCTGTTGGAATGCATACTGCCTGATGAGGTTAATTGAGGAAGGCCTGAATTCTGTGAAGTCTTAATAGCACCACTTAAGTGAGTAAAATATGTATTCACTTTTATGTTGACAAAACAACTGAAGCACCAGCTCATGGCTGTACTCATACACTACCTGCTGCACATCATCTTATGCAACTTCAGTGTGTTTTCTTTATCCTCCCTGTGTGTTGGTGCTATCAAACCACCCCTCTCCCACTTTTCTGGTCCTTTTGTAACTGGAGACACCATTTTCCTCTCCTCCTCTCTCTCTCCCTTCAGCACTGCCTTCTGCTCCTGCCTGTCTCTCACCATAGACTGTGGGGTGTGTTATGTTTTGGAGTCCCAGTTCTGAGAGACAAGCAGCAGCACCTGCTCATAAAGCTCTGGAAAGCTTTGCCAAAGCTTTTGGGATATCATATCTATCATTTGTGGCTTTGAAATTTTATAGCAATTTAAATCTATCTCTAATGAGATAGAGCTATTGATGCAAAACCTTTATTACAGGAAGAAATTTTAAACTTGACGAACATGGGAACAACTGTAATATTTTTGGGAGGAAGGAGAAGCTTTTATTATTTTTTCTCAGCTGACAGCTTCAGTTTTAACTTGTTTTCTCCTCATTGGGCCAATTCTGTTGGTGCTTCCTTAGGATTTACTATAATTCTGAAGGCTCCCTAGCTGTGTAGTCATATTTAGACTTTTGAAAACAAGCAGCACATCCTCAAGGGCTCTTAAGTACACTAGTGATAACGTTAACTGAAGCAGGGAGAGATCTTTCCTTTCTTGGCTAAAATATTTCTGCAGGACAGTGCCACAGCCTTGGCCATATTCCATCAGTCTCCTCTTCCCTGGCTCACTGTCATGGCCTGCTAGTCTGGAACAAAGCTCTCAGATATGTCACAAGAAACAAAAAATCTCATGGAGAAAGAGAGTTAATGACCACAGTCAGGACTGTTAACACCAAGCAAGGCCCAGTTAGAGGAACATGTGGCAGATCTTCACCCTGGGCTCCCTCTGTGACTCTTTGATCCCACGCAGCTGCAGAACAACTCAGAGCAGTAACACCTGCTATAAAACAGCTCAGCGACTCTGCTAATTGCTTAACTGAGAGAAACAGCGTTAAATAGCATGAGGGTGACCACACTGCTTCTGCCTTCAATCACTCAACAAGAGATCAGACTCCAAGACCTGCCTCTGGAACACAGTGAGAAGGAACAGGAGACCTGGCACTTATGCTGCCCTTGGAGCTTCAGTCTTAGCTAATACCCTCAGGTGGAGAATATGAACATAACTCAAAGGTATTTGGGGTGTTTGGGGGCTGTATTTCCTGTGTTTCTATCAGTGCATATTCTGATGGCTGTCTTTGGGGGCTAGAAGGAAGCAAGTGTCTGCAAAACCCTAAGTGCACATCAGCCAGCCCCAGGTTTGTGAGGAAGGAGAGTCAGTGAGGAGTTCTGAAATCAGTTTTTTACAGACAGGACAAAACTTCTGGCCAGGAGCTTCCTGGGTAACAGTTTCCACCCTGTTGTAAGAGGCCTTCAGGCAAAGAGATCTGTAAACATTTTTGTCTGAGAAATAGAATGGTGTGTGCTAAACTGAACTACACTGAGAAGTGTAATGGACACCTATCATGGATGTGGATACTTATTGTCTGAAACACAGGCCATTTTTTATTATGAAATTAAGGTAGGTTTGAACTGATGGAGTGGGATGTTACTATTTGCTATTTGCAGATCTGAAGCAGGCAGCTTTTGTCACCCTCAGACACTGCAGGTGTTTTCACTGTAAAGATCTGGGGGATGCAAAAAGATGGGGACTAATTTGCAGGCCTTACCTAAAATAGTCATGTATTTTAAGCATTCCTTCCAGTGTGAGACAGTGATAAATTAGAAATCTCTGCCCTGGTAAGGCTTGTTAGTAAATCTGATATGCAGTTAGCTGACAACTCTGATGCATGGGGTTTCAAGCCTGCTCTTTGGAAGCCCTGCCTTCTGCCCACCTCCCACCTCACTGTGAGGAAGTATATCCATCAAATTTTACATGGGATAGCTCATATTACTATCTGGATGATAGGAACAACATTTTCTGCATTAGCAACTCTCAACAGATAATGTCTTGAGGATTGAGAGAGGCAGATTAGGTCTGAATAAATATCCTGTGTTATTCATATTTAATCATTTTACTTTGACATTGTCTAATCAGTCAAAGCAACAACTGTTACTGACATATAGGCTTCATAAAAATACATACTACACTAAAGCACTAAGCCTTGTCCCTTTATACTCATGTTGAGCCTGTAAACAGATCTCAGAACAAACTGACTTAGAAATAGAAACTGAAGGCTGTAATGAAAGAGCCATGTTACCAAGGAATGACAAACAGGGAATTTGGAGAGGTCTACCTGCTGGAGGAACAGGGAAAGAGGAATTGTCCTGGGAGCAGCTTGGTCTGGTGATGTTATCCTTGTCACCCTGTTAGCCTCTGAGTCTGGGGCAAATTAAAGGTGTGAAACCTGTCTGCCCAAGTGTACACATTTTAATATCACCACCTCAGAGTCTTTCCCCCCATTCATAAATACCAACGGGATGGAGGGAAAGGGGAAAGCAGCAGGGGGAGGGGGGGTGGTTTTGGAGAGACTAAAATGTTTCTGCTTTTCCTGGTGCAGAACTACAATACTTGGCAAAAGGCTGGGAAGCAGCATTGGAGGGAGGGAGGGAGGAGGGGAACAATGAAGATGAGCTGAGAGGAGGACAGAGAGGGTGATTTGAAAATTTCTGGAAGAGACACAGCAGATGTATTGCTGACGTGCTGTAAGTAAAGTGCACCATAACCAGTCTGGCTGAGGTGAGTTGGCATGTGCTTTCACAATGAAATTTGGCTCCTCCATCACATGAAACATTCTCTGGTTGCTGCCCCATCACTTAACTGCATGGCATTCTACTTAGGGCACAGCAAGCTGCTCTCTACCTTTAGAGACAGTGAGGACGTGTAGCAATGTCTTGAATGTTTTCATTGCAGCAGAGAATAGGAAGCCTCTCCACTGCAAGCATTAGCAATGCAATTTCATAACTATCTGTTCAGACAGTGCACAGGAGCTTGAAAAACAACTTGAGACACTTTATTCCCCCTGGGAAATGCCATCTGAGAATATGTTAATCTGACAAATATGCAAAAGGCTGTCCCCTATTGGTGAACCATGAAGAAAACCACCTCCTTTTTTTCTGGGTTTGTGAGATGTGCTCCTCCCTGCCAAGAGTGGAGCAATCCTTACCCTCTCATCAAACCAGACAGCTGAAAAGTATGGAGACATTGTGCTGCCTCCTTTGACTTGCAATGTGAATTTGATACTATCTGTACCACCTTTGACAATGCACTTGAAATTAATCAGAGGAGAAATGTCTTATTTGATTATATTTGACCGTGAACATTGATCAGTTGCATGCAATTTTGACTTCAGATCTGCATGTCCAAAGCCCTTTCTAAAAAGGGCAAAATATTACCCAGAGATACACAGGAGTTTGTATTATCTGAGTCTCTGAAAGGAAACTCTCAGGGGAAATGAATGTACATCTGGGAAATTAAAAATCATTTGCTATGAAACTCTGCGTGAGAGATGGACAGTATCAGCAGAGAGATCCCCAAGACATCAATCCTTTGCCTGTTCTCTTTTCATTGCATTAGCTCATCCTACTTTCATATGCTTGTGTTCATTTCTGGCAGATGAGAAGCTCTGTCAGTCCTCTGAGGAGACCCAAGACCCACTGCTCCTCAGCATCTCAAGTGACACAGGAGGCCTCTGAATTCCCTATTTGTAGTCTGAAAACCCCATGGAGACTATGTAATCCTCAAGATAGCCTCTTTTTCAGGCTTCCTTTGTGCCACGGGGAGCTGCTGTGGCCCTGGGTACAATGAGAATTTGGCATCCTTAGGGCAGAGCAGTCTGAGGATTCATCAGGCGGATTTAGAGTCAGGTGAGCCAAGAGCTGTGCACAATGTGCTGCTTGAGGGCTTTTCTTTGGAGCTTTTCTGTGTCTCCTAGGCTGGAATTCCCACCAAGAACGTTGTTAAAAGCTCTCCATAGGCCTTGTTCTTGGTGCAGACCTGGTCACATCCTCAGTGGTGGCCACGTTTGGTCCATGACTGGAGCAGAGCCTCAGGTTTAGCTGCCTCCGAAAGCTCTGGAGCTTTCATGCACCAAAACTCAAAGCAGCAGTTCAGTTCTTTACTGAACAAAGCAGTTCTGTAGAGGAGTGCTTTGTAGGATGCTGTTGGAAAACTTTCTGCTCTTATTACTTGTATCTTAAGTGAGTAGAGATCATTGCTTGCTAGCTCTGACCCTTCTTCCCTCTCTGTTTCTTGGGCTAGGGTAGATCTCCCAAATTTGGTCTATCCCACGGTGCTCAGAGAGTCCAGCGCTTTTCACTGATGACAATAATTTAAATTAGGGTGAAAAAAAAATAAAAAGGGAAGCAGAGAAGAGATGCTTATTGTTGCATGGGGCAGGGCAGTGCTCTGCTGTCTGCTCTAGTCTGGAGCTGTGCTGGCTTCCACTGCTCAGCTGCGTGGAGTCTGAGCTCAGACCACACACAGGCTCAGGCAGCTCCTCCTCTCCTAAAAGCCAGTCAGGGTTGCCACAGTCCCCACACCTCTCAGAGACCTCAGTGTGCTGAGGCAGATTTGCAGGTCCTGACAGGTTCTTCTTGATTGTCCTTCAGATTCATCATTCCTTTATAAAGGGCAGTAGCTTTTCCTACCTCTCACCCTGTAACTTTCCTGCTCTTCAGACACCCAAAGGCTTTTGGATGGCATTTTCTGGAGGGAGTAAAGTGTCTCAAGCTGTTTTTCAATAGGCTGGGGTTTTTGTTGCTGTTGTTTTGGTTTGTTTCGTTTCTTTCTTTTTTATTTTTTTTTTCTTTTTGGAACCTGAGAAGGAATTTATATTTCACAAAAGTGACTGGGTGGGTGGAGCAGGGGAGCCTGAATACAAAATTCACTTGTTGATTGGGATTCTGGGGTGGGAGTAAAGGAAGAAAGCATTGCAGGGAGTGTTTTCAAGCTCTTAAGAACATGTTTTTCCAAGTGCTGTTCTTAAGCATAAGACTTTTAATAATAAGAGCACAGTAGGGTAATATAAATGACACAAAAGGCACTCTCATTGCAAAGCTGAACAGTTTGTGGTTTAGTAGGTTTTTATGATAAAAGAGACAAAAAGAATAAAAGTCTTTTCCTTCTCAAAAGCCACCATGCCTGGTAACATCTTTTGCTAATAAAAAGAATTCAGCCTCCCCCCCTCCTGAGATATGTTCTTACCCAATTAAAGTCCTCCTGCAGATCTCTAAGCCTATTGACAACTTGTTCCGTGTCACTAAACTTGGTTTTCTGCCCTGCCACAGAAATTACAATGCAGTGCTTCTTAAATGGTCTCAGTGTTTGTGTTGGTCTCAATGTAAGTGGCAGAGGAGAGGGCGTTTTGCAGACCCTCAGCTCCCACCTGGGATCTTCATCCTGTCCTTCATCTCTCACTTTGTTTTCCCTTCCCTCTTGTTTGTCAGCAGCAGGGCTTAGCTACCAACAGGAAGAGATTCAGTTTTCTTTTGTATTGTGGCAAAACAACTGTGGTTGTTGTTGTTTACCTTTTATTCTCTTTGCCAGCTTGCCCTGGGCAGGCTGGAGGTGAGGAGCTCTGAAGTGAGCAAATTTGCCACAGAGACACAGAGATTGGTGTCTGTGAGCACATGGAGAGGGGAAGGAAACTGTGGGAAACAGTAACCAGCACCCCCTAACATGAAACGGGCCTGTGAGGGAGAGAAGGAAATCCTTTTCTGTGCAGAGAACACTGGAGCCTGATGCTAGTCCAAATAATGAAATCCTCTCAAAATAGACCTGTAGATAAGCTGTGCAAGCAGTGTTAATGCCAGCTATCATTTCAGCTGCAGCCCACCAGCTGGTGCAGCCTGTTTGTAAATCTGAGTGCGCTGTGGAAAGCCAGGCAGTGTCCCCCATCAGCAGTTCAGTCACCTTCTCACACAAGAGGTGGAATCCAGGTGACTTCATGCCTTTTTCCACACAAGCAGTAGGAGCAGAGGCTGCCACAAGTTCAAAAAGCTGAACTGCTCAGTTGTGTTGGCAACTAAAGCATGGCAAATTGTAAGGATGAAACCACAGGGCTTTAAGGGGAATATATGACCTTAATCCCACTAGAGGGCTTTGTAGTAATTTCCCTTCTCTCACAGACCATGCAAAAGGCTTGGGTGGGTATCTGGTATAATTTCTGTGAGTCACTCAGACATGGAACTCCAAATTAGGGGAGAGGGCTCAAATAACCATTTAGGAACTCTGTCGTGATCTATTTTTGATATATAAAAGAGAAATGGTAAAGCCTCCAGGTTTTTTTCCCTGTTTAGATCTATATGTTCCTTGCTGAGTGAGCTTTTCCCAGCTCAAGGAGATCCCATCTTTTTGGCACCACAGTAGTTCCAGGCACAGTTCTGCTCTCTGGACAGAAAGGCTAAAGCAGTCTGTAGTCCTTGAGCCACCAGGACCTACCAGAGCCCTTTCTGTCTGCCCAGCTTTTGGATCCATTCCTGCCCACACCTCTGGTACAATGGCCCTGGTGGATCTCCCTTGGCTCTGTAAAAACTCCTAAAAGTTCAAACAAAGGAAAGTGTACCTTGCTGCATGGCTCTGGGCCAACCCAGCACCAGACAAAAATGCCTCATACAGTATTACCCCGGTCTTTTTTTCCTTTCTCTGATTAAAAGCAAACCTTTGTCCCTGCTGGTTGCATTGTTATCACTTGTTCATTGGCTAGGGCATAAACAGCTGGTTTTAGCCTCCATTTAAAATGCAGGCAGTTTAAGCATTACGTGTGGAATACAGCAGGATAAATAGAGATATACTTGAGCAAACATACATTTAGTAATTTATTTTTCTACCAGCAGTTTTAGAGAGCTGTGGGGTTTGTGATTTTTTTTTTTTTAATCTAATCCATTCTGTCAGCGGTCTCAAGAGTAAAAGCTTCTGCCTCAGCTTGGGGTTGATGCTTGGTCGAGCCTTAAAGCTTCATGGTTTTTTGACACTGCACTAAGTCTGAAGCTTTGATGTCTGAGGCTGCTGCCTGCACAGCGTAAATCATATTTTAAAGTTTATTGGTACAAAGGGTGCCTTTCCTCAGACATCCACATGTGCATCCACTCACAACATCTTTCCCCTTTTTTTTAGTTACCTACAAGTTTCTGTAGGATTAGAGGATTCTTTCAGTTGCTATTCCCACGTGGATGTTGCCATCTTTAATTGAAAGCTCGCAGTATTTGTGGGCTTGGGTAACACCTATTGTGCTTGGCAGTGCTGATTGAGGGTCAAAAGAGAAATGAAAATGTTTTTCTCACTCCCTTACTGCTGTACCTGGTTCTCTTTGGCTGTGTGTGAAAAGCTGCTGAGGTCAGTGGGATCAAGTGAAGGCCAGACCTGATGTACAGAGACCAGCAGTGGTTTTTGGTGTGTGGATACAAAGCACACCATCTCCCATGGTCTCCAAGGAGCTTGTTTGGGGCTTGGCACAACACTGCAGGTCCTTTGGCTGCTGTGCTCACTGCTCCCCTCTTGGCTGGGCCTCAGGAGATGTGTGAGCCACCTCTCTGAAGGGTAGAGTGCACTGGGTTTGGAAGTTCAAGCCTGCCTTTCCCAGGCTGCTGGAGCACACCAGGGCATGGGATTAGCAGGATTAGCAGGATCAGTGTCTGGGTTGGAGCTGTTCAAGGCTTTCTCCAGTGCACACATGGCTGCTGGCAGGGACAGGACGTGGCTCCCTCTGGGAAGGGCAAGACACTGACTGAGCACTCATTCTTGTGTTTCAGTCATTCCCTGTTCCCAAATGTGCTTTATACAAGGAGTACAGAGCACAGCCTGCACGTGTGCCTCTGTGCCAGATGTAAACTTTCTAAGGAGCTATTCCAGCCAGTGGCACTGGGGATTGCCTTTGTGGGTCTCCTGCTTTCCATCCACGCAAAGTGAGAGCACACAAAGAAGTTGTGCAGCCTAAAACCTGTGCTGAATTTATTTACACAGAGCTGTAAATCAAAAAGGAGCACCCAACAGAATTCAGCACACTGAGTACTGAGGGTGACATCTGTTGTTATTCAGTTCAATGTCTTTGGAGGAGACATTGGAGGGATGCTGACATCATGGAGAGACAATACAGAAGAAGGCTGGAGGTGTGAGTTTCTTGTGACAGAACAGTTCAAGTCACAGCAACTTGTTTGAGAGCCCAACAACCCTTAGAAACATGAGGCCAGGACTCTGAAGAGGTGACCAAGCAGAACTTTATTCCCAGCAGAAGTAAAAAGACTCTAAGGGTAATAAAAAAATGTAAATCTAATCCAACATCACCTGCAGTTATGAAGGATAATGCAGAAAATCTGCTGTTCCAGGTGTTACTTGGTGATGTGGCATTTCAGGCAAAGCTAAAGTATGTAATATCTCTTAGTGGGACTTATGCTTTTAAATCCCATCAGTGCTTTTAAAAAAAATCCTCACTGGCCCCCTCAACCATTGCAGTTACCACTGCCAAAGTCACCTGGAATCTTTTGCACCTGCAGGGAATGTCTAGAAGTTCTCAGGGCAAGAAATAAAGCAGAGGGTCTTTCTTCTCCTGTTATTTTCAACAAAACTCTTTATCAGTCATTCTTTAAAGAGCTGAGATACTCTCTCACACCTACTCTCCGCAGTTGTCACCTAGAGTAAAAAGCCAAGTATTCAGGCTTTTTCTCTCTTTCTTCAGAGTCACTGCAGAGAGCTCAGGGAGCAGTATATTGAAATACATTAGTAACACAGAAAACCTCCTCCACCTACTCTATCATCTCGGTATTTTTCCTCCAGCTTCTATTTATCATCTATGTATAGATTCCCTGAATGAACAAAATTCTTCAAGAATTCATGATTCAGGCTGTAGGGCCAGGAGGTAACTGGGGGGAAGGAAAGAAATGGCAGGTAGAACGTAATTAATTGTCCGTGCACTGCTTCCCCTCAGCCATCTGTACAGCTCTTTCCTCTGGAAGTGGAAATGCCTTGGTATAAAGGTCAAGGTATTAGTGCACTGGGCAGGATTCAGACAACCTTTTTTCAATTTCTGCTATTGACTCTCTGTATGACCTGAGTTAGGTCCCTCATTTCTCTCTGTCTCAGATCTCTATCTGTACAATAAGGGTAACAGTGTTTCTTTTCCTTTTCCTAGTCTGTTTGTCAGCTCTTTAAGCCTTGGCTTTAGGTGTGGATGCAAACACACCCACACCTATGGCTCTCAAAGGAGAGAGGAATACAAATATGTAAGACTGTACCTGAGCTTCAAAGCCAGCACAGTACATCTGCTCTCTGCTACTGATTGTTTTTCTTCTTTCCTTATCCATTAAAAACTATGATTTTAAAACAGCAAAGTAGCTGTGAGCCCATTAGTATAGAGCAGGAATTTGTGATAATCTTAAACCACTTTCAGACCTCTGAATTTAGGAAGAAACTTCCCAGCAGCAGATTCACTTGCAGCTGCAGCTTTGGTAAGGAGTTTCTTTAGGGAAGTTTTGCTGGCCAGTGTTTACAGCAAGGCACTGGACTGCAGGGACCACAGGCTGATCTGGCACTGCATTCCTCCTCATCCTCAAAGGCACTGAGAGAAAATGCAGCAGAAAAGGGTATGCTACTTAAATTCACAGCAGTAACAGCAGTAAAATGTTTAAATGTCCCCACAAACCAACTTCTCAATATCCTGCCAATGCCACCTCCCTCACAGCCCCGCTGTAACTGTGAGGAGCGGTCAGAGAGACGCGGATTTCCACAGCAGAGCTGGCCAAAGACGCCTTTTCCCCTGGCCAAACCCCAGCTCCTCCTTGCAGTGCATCACCCCTCAGCTGTGCTGATACAACATTTCACCATTAACATGATTTTCACTCCAGGAATCCAGGCTAGGCTCAGCCCCCGTGCCGGTGGCACAGGAGAGGCGTGTCGGGCGCAGGGTTGGGATGGGATGTGCAGCAGGGACTGGTGATGCTGGGCTTGCTGCTGTGCCAGGTGCAGTGCAGGGACACAGGTGTCACTGCCTGCAGCCTGGTGTCCTGTTCACTGCACGGGAATGCCTGTGAGAGCTTTCCTGAGGAGCTGGGTGAGCACTGAATTCAGAGGGTGCTCATGGCACAGCGTTCCTTGTGCTAACTCAAATGTTCCTCTCACAGCATGGGAGGAGTTGGAGTCAAGGCTGGGAAATATCAAACTTGTGACACACTGATAATGGGGGCATTTAACACAGACTATGGAGAAATCACAGTCACGGAAATCAAAGAAAAAAACTCCTTGTGAGGTGACTTTTCGTGAGTTTTTATTTTCCTTTAGTTCTTCTTTATAGGGTGAATGAATGGGGATGGTGGCTCAGTTCCTGGCTTGTGAGATGTGATTTTAACAGTGATCTTACTAAAACATTGTCGAACCTCATTTTCTCCCTGTTACCAGAATTGACTTCAATTTGCATGCTTGTGCAGAAGCTTATGCTAGGTAGAAGCAGGGCATTTATGGTCTCCAGATGGCAGCTGTTTTGATGTATGAAGGTCACATCTTTTTAGATCCATTTGTATTGTATCCATAGACAAACTAGTTGAGATTTGGGGCTGCCTGGAATCAGAATGAATGGGTAATGAATAATGGAACCTCAGTTTCCACACAGGAAAAGTAGCCTGTGAGCTACCAAGGATACATCTATTGATCAACAGATTGGCCAATGCCAGTAAACACTTTTTTAATAAGGAAAAAAAAGCCATACCTAGGGATACATGCTATGAAAATTACCATTAGAGGGAGGAAAGAAGTAAGTTCACAAGGGGAATACTGATAAATTTATTCTTCCCAACAAAAATTGTGGGGATAAGCCCATTAACAACCTTCTGTTTCTGCTTCCCTTTGTATTAATTTCTCTTTCTTCGTTGAAAATTTAGGAGAACATTTAATCGTTTACAAATTATGTAGAATTTTATGCCTATTTGTCTAGTTCCTTTCATTAGCAAGGGTGGAGAGAACTTATGTCATTAACCCTGGGCTTTTAGGTTTGATTTGACTATTGTGAATAGAGTAACTTCCAGAACCTATTTGAAAATGTACGTATCTATGCTTTTTTTGAGCAGAAAAACTGCTCAGCTTTCTGACAATCAGTGTGAATAACATCCAGCTTCAATCTCACAGGTGGAACATGGGGACTTAAAGGCACAGAATCAAAGCCAGGAGAACAGAGCAGAACAAGGCTGGGTTCTCAGAACTGACTAATGATAAGAGGGGCCTAGAAGAAGATCTGGCTTTTAGCTAGCTTTGAATGTCTAACCTCTGAAGATTTGGAAGCATTTAAGATGTCTCAAACCTGAGCCAAAATTACCTTCAGTCTGAAGGTTGCTCATTGACTGTTCTCTTCTCTTTGGGCTGGTGACTTCATTTGTCCCACAGGTCCTTTAACAATGCATTTCCCTGTCGTGCCTGTGGTCCTTTCATCTCGCCTCATTTCCTGAGAGTGCTAAACTACTTGGAATTCCTTTCTTTTTCCTAATTTGAGAGTTCAAAGTATGGATTTGTAGCAAATTATTCCTGATGAGTGGTTTCATTAAAAGAACAGAAGGGAAATTGTTCTTAAAAGTTTCTATGTTGAAAAGGGGAGGAATGGTGAAATAAAGTACAGCCTCACACAACATTGAAAACTTCCCAGAACTGTAATGCATTGTTTCTATAGAGTTAGGTGGATGGTTTGGACATGCTGCTACACCTCTTCTTTGCTGAAATTAGGATGAATTCCACTACTAAACACAGTGCCCTTCCCTGTTCACAGTGGTGATTTTCCAGTGTGGTAACAACAGTTCACTACAAATGGGACAATTTCTCCACAAAGATCATAGACACAGAGCCAGAATTTTACTGAATCCCAAGCAGATTAAGGGATTATTTGTACAAGAAAATGCAATGTTTTCATGCATTGTAGTTGTTGAGCATCCAGTACAGTTTATTCTGAGATCTCTGGGGAATTGTAGCTGTACACCAATCAATAAACACAGTGGGACTTCCTCAGCCTGTCATGCCATCAGCCATTGCCTTGAAGAAAGACACGTACTCCTGTGAAGATTTTCAAATTGTTATTTAGATAGGGTCAGGTAATTCTACTGTATCAAGAAGGTGAGACTGAACTGGGAGAGCCTGGGGTGTGTAAAGCTTAGAAGCAAGGAGAGAACTTATCTGTCACTGGGTCAGGCTGTCAGAGGGCTGTTCATAATGGATTTTCATGAGTTAACCTTTTATCTTGTCCTTTTCAAAACGCTGTCATGTAACATGAGTTATGTGCTACCGGATAATTTTCCTAAAGTGGTTGCAGCACGCACCAAAGGCAGTTGTGCACTTTGTCTGGACTAACATTTCAGAACACACTTTAACTACATCCTCTGTGGGATATAGCCACTCTGGGAATTTTTTAGAGACACAATTCACGGCAGACAAACCATCTCTTATGTGTAGCCATGCAAAGTGAAATAAAACAAGGTAAGACTGAAGGCGTCAGTCGACTTTAAATGTATCCGAACTCTTTCTCCCGGGGGAAGGGGAAAAGGCAGTGATTCTCATCTTGCTGTGCCTTGTACAACACTTGCAACACTGATTGCCACTTGTTCACGTTCTGCCTGATTTCAGTGGAAATTCTGTGGGGCTTCTGGGAATTCTGAAACTCTGAGATGAGGAATTCATGGAAGGTTACCCACTACAAGGAAAAGACAAATATAGATGTTATATAGGCAGCATTGCTTCAGCACAGAAACCCAGCGTGGCCCAGCCTGGCTTTGGCCACAGCCCCATGGTTTGTACTCCTCTGAGGGGCACAGTGTGAATTCGAACCCTCTGGGGCCTGATCTCTGGGTTTCCCACATTTTGCAGATGTCTTCAAGAAGTGGAAATTAGTCAGTGGAGACAGCAGGAGTTCAGCACCCTGGTCCAGCACAGTTTTCCACCCAGGACTGGGCACAGTTGAGGTGTTTTCCCATCTAACCCTGGAGTGTGGTACACTTCAGGTTGGAGACAGGCGCCCTTCTGCTCCACCCAGGAGATTTTCCATCATGCAAAAGTGCTTAATGAGCTCTGGAGCCCAGGATGAAGGTGCTCCCTGAATTAAATCATCTTTGGGTCTACGCAGTGTGGAGAGTAAATACTGTACATCACCATCTGAGAGGCTGGCTCCTAACTTCAATTTAATCCCTATTTAGACTGCTTGAATCTTTATGTTCTCATCCATAAAATGGATTTAACAGCATTTTCCTGCCTTTCAAGGCAGCTGGGTAAGCACACAAAGATATGTGCCTTAGCACTAATGAGCTCTTATGAGTACTGTAAATGAGAATCATCTAGATTAAAATGATACAGGGACTCTATTTTGCTGAAAATAACTCAATCTCTGAGGTCACTTATGAGAGGTTTTTTCAGTGGAAACCTTTATATTTTGTGTGGGAAAGAATGAGGCCAGAATCCATCAAATGTAAAGGTGCATGTATAAATATGCATAGAGAAGTCCAACATTTTCACCCTGGGGAACTACTGTATAAAATATTTTGTTTTATTTTATATATATTTATATTTATATTTTCTTTTGGCACAGCAAGAAGTGTTTAGTAGAGCCAACTGCACTAGGGAGAGACCTCATGCCTCAGATTGTTGTCTTTGGGCTTTGAGTTCCAAAAGTGATTGAATAATTCCACAGAAAGAGAAGGTTGGTTGAGAGAAGAAAAAAATGAATCCATGTTTTGTACAGAAATGATTTAATCCAAACCTACCAGTTATTACACTATGATATGTGCTTGAAGACTTTGACTGGTACGAAACATGGCCACATCTACTTTTTTGGGCAGAATATATTTGTTGTACAGAAGGTACAACCATGAGCTTGAGGTAGGAGCAGAGGTTCAGAGGTGCCACTCCTCTCACACTTGCTTTGGTTTTTGCCCTTTGCTCCTGTGTATCCCTTGCTGTGCCTGTGCCTGGTACTTGTGCCTGGTTAAAGGAATAAATTCCTCATTTGCAGCAGGATTAGAGAGCCTTATCTCCAGGAAAGAGAGTAGTATTATGGTGTAAAATGACTTGAACTTTTAATTGTTACTTAGGCTTAAATCCAAGGGACTTCATTGCTTGAAATTAGAAAGTGAACATAGTAGTCTCTTTTCTTGGGTTGGTTTTTGGTTTGGTTTCTTGTTGTTTTGGGTTTTTTGTTGTTTTGGCCAATGCCAGTAAACACTTTGTTGTTGTTGTTTTATTGTTGTGGGTTTTGTTTGTTTTTTCCTCAGGTGTTTGAAATAAGATATTTTGGAGCATCCTCTGCTATTTATCACAAAGGCAGCTGCAGAGCTGAAACATGAGATGTACAAGGCAAAAGGAATAGTTTGTCATCCTTCCTGGTTTGTCTCTTCCTGAGGATTTCTGAGGTTCCCTTGCACAGATACCACTCCTGTCTCATTACAGTGAGTATGATTATGTCTAGATGCTCAGCACCAATTTCCAAGCTGAAGAACACGATTTTATTGTGTATTATTCTGAAAGTTCCTGCTAGGCCTAATGCCTGCTTCAGGAGAGATCACTGTGGAATATTTGAGCTGAACCTGTCTCATTCCACTTAACAACCCACTAGGGTTCCCAACAGGGTCTATTTTAACTGCTCCATTTCTTTATCAGAAGACTGGTCCTCCTTTTTGTTAAACACCTTCCTGTACCTTGGACTGAGGGCACCACCTGACAAGAGGGTAAGGGTTTCCTGCATGCAGCTGGATGTTATTTCACCACCAGCATTTCACTCTGAAAACTTTGGACTATTCTCAGTTTTCCAAGTCAGCAATTGGATCATATTTATTTAGAGCTGGCTGTGCAAATGTATTGATTTGTAGTCTGTTATTGTTTTGTGCCTTGTATTTATGTGGCTCTAATGGACTGAAAGTGTTTCAAAACTGAAGGGGATTAAAATATAGAGCTTTTTCTCTGGGTAAGTGTAGGGAATATTAGAACTTGAAATCTGTTCTAAAATGTAATTTTACAGCATTTATATACTGTTATTTTAAAGCTAGAGATACTGTGCCATCAGTAATTGAGTACAAAGCCATGAAAATAGTAGAAAGAAATGAAGGTACAGAGAGGAAACAATGAAGCTGGCAACACAAACCCTTGTCAAATGTGAGGAATGAGGTTTGAAACAAGCTCTGACTTTGCCTCAGCACCACTTGCTTGGTCGAATAATCTCACCCCCCAGCCAGATGTCACCATATGGCCAGTGACAACTTTCAATTAAAGGCCTATGCTGTTTATCACCCCCTTTTACATATGGATAAAAAGCAGTCCCGTGACCTGCCCATTGCACCCAAGAGGTTTGTGCTCCTTCTTTAAAAGATGTGTGTGCCAAGACTCACCCCCATCCTCGGTGCTACAAGTTTTCAAGCCCAGTTTTAGTGGTTTGGACCTCGGTTCAGCCACTGCCAGCTCTGAAGGCTGGATGGAGCCTGCATCTCCAGCAGTCCCTGGGTGCTGAGGGTGGGTTTTGGAGAAGCTGAGGGCTCAGCTCTTGACAGTGCTGAAAATGTCACTGTGCAGTGGATTCCAGCCTTCCAGCTGCTCTGGCTGCCCATTTCTGCAAGGGGCATTTTCAGAGCGTGGCCACACCAATGCGGATTTTGTGTCGTGCATCTCAGCTGTGGAGCAAGGCACCCTCTGCATTGTGACAGTCACTCCTGCCACAGAGTCCTGGCACCCCTCACAAATGAGGGACAGAGGTTGATGATCCAATCAGCTGCTCATCCCTGCGACCGTGCAATAATTGTCCAACTAATTTGATTATAGGAGTTACTATGTGTTTTAAGCTAACTTTTGTGCATGGCTGGGCTTTCCCAGTAATCCTGTTCAGTATCCAAGGCACCATTCAGCAGCTCCTTGTAAATCCCTGCAAAGCAATTACTGTCCTTTCTCCATATTCAGGAATTGTCACTTTCAGGTGCAATTAAAGTAAAATTGCTTTCAGTAGGTACTTGGCTATGATGACTTTTGCTGGTCATAATTCTCTCTACACTATGTTGTTTCTTCAGATAAAAATTATATTTCTCTTGTGCCCTGGAATCTCAAGCTCATTTTTGACCCAAAGCATCCTCAGAGAGTTGTAAAACTAAGATGTTATAACTGCACATTACCCAGTAATGAACGTTGTGAGAGTCAGGCCAGGAAGATGAAGACAAGAGATATGAATTAATGTTTTAATAATCTTCCTCAGATCAGTACAAGTCATACAGGCAAGGATCCCAGTAACTGCTGGTGAGCAGAGCAGCAGCTCCAGTGTGGGCTGATATTGCTGTGGAACTCTCCAAGGGGATGGTGCTCAGTGTCTGCACAGACAGATGGTCACTCAGCCACCAATAGAGCTGTGACCTTGTCCCAGCACCATGGTGCAACTGTGTACTTTGGCCAGAACTGCTGTTTACAGTGCCACAGCTTTTGCTGGAGGCATAGGAAGCTCATTAATTTATTTTTACTTCTATTTAATCCCAGGCTATGCCAGACATCCTTTTGTACTGATCCAGGATGTCCACCATTTTTATAATGGGAAGAAAAGGCCTGCTCCATTTCACCCTGACACAAGATTTGAGTGAAACACAGCTGTGGATCGTGCCATGGTTCTGCAGGGCCAGGACAGGAAACCTGTGCAAGCAGCATCTCCCACTGCACTGTGCTGGTGCCCCTTCTCCAGTACAGGAGCCAAAAATGTGAGACATTCTGCAGACCTGCACAATGCCAGCCTTCCCACACATCCACGTGTGCTGCCAGGCCAGATCTGCTGGGGTTCTCCCATGGTCGAAACAACCAGAGCAGTGTCTTGTTCTTGCATTTTGTAATACAAAGGATCTCCAACAACAGTGCAAAGATTGTATTTCAACATCTCAGAGGGGATAGCACAAACACTGCTGAGCTATATCCTGGAGAAATAGGTTTAACAGATTAAGAGGCTGTCCTTCTGGCACTGTGCAAGGTGTTGGACTTGCCTGAATCATTCCTTGAACACAGCTTTTCTCTGGGAAAAACACCTTGTCTGGCCTTAAAGATTTTGTTCAATGGTGGAGAACACAGTACAAATCTTGTTTACTTGTTCCTATGTTTACTTACATTCTCTGTTGAAAATACAGCACTTTTCTATGCTGAACTGGTCTAGATTTAACAGCCAGCCAGCCTTGTTAAAGCTTTGTCTATGGATGGAAAACTTTCTATTTATTTTCTAATTTTCTGTTCCTTGTTAGGTTCCCATGACAGTAGCCAGTGGGTTTGTGATGAGATTGCACTGTTAGGGATGTACTATTAGCCATGCTTTTCACAGACACTTAACATCACCCTTTTGGCTCTTCTTGGAACCAACTCCAATTTTTCAGCACCAGTTTGATAAGATTTCCTGAAAAAGGACAGTACAGACCCAGATGGCTTCCCAGCCAGTGCATTCAAAAGTGGCAACACTTCCATGTGTGTTGCTATAAATACAGCGACAAACACTTAAAATGATTTAATCTTATATTTTTAGGTACCTGACTGCTGTGAGAGGGGTGCAATGCCCCAGAAGCAGTGCTCAGAAAAGCCACTGTGCCGAGCTGATCCTATTCCTCTGTTTGGTTGGTCCAGAAAATAAGGCCCAGTACAAAAGGGAGCACATTTGCAGTGACTGTACCAGATACAGCTTACTCAGATATCAGTAAATGAAAAAACTGGGAACAGGGGGAAGTTAGTAGAGAAACTGTTATCACTGCAACTCCTTTGTTTTCTTTAATACACCCTCCTGATCTGTTCTGTGTTCAGAGCTACCTTCCAGTTGGTCAGTCCCCATTAGTCCAGCCCCTGGCTGTGGGGTGTTTAAAAAAGTCACTTCACCAATAAAAACCTGAGCCAAGCTCCCAAGGAGCATCTGGCTGTGGCTGTTTGGATGTGTCTGTGAGTAATGCCAAGCCACAGGAAAGCCAAGCCAGTATTCAGACATCAGTTTTTGGAAATGGGATTTGTTGTGTTATTTATCTTCTGTATTAACGGAGAGGGCCTGGCTTTTGTTTTTTAACCTTGTTGTTTCAATGCCAGAACAGCAGAAATATAACCCAAGTTAAAACAATAGCTCTTAAAAGATGTGATATTTTCTTTCATCCCCTGTTTAGTAAGCAGCCTTGGCAGTGTCATTTCATATAAAGAACTGCAAAGTCACAAGGTCCAGAAATACAATAATTCCAGGGATGACAAAAAAAATGACCTGCTTTGTCTTTTTATTGACTATAACTGTGGAGAAAAAGGCCATTCTGCATCCTCAGCCGTAACTAGTTAATTACTTTCTGTTGTTTTTTGTAGATGTTTCTAACCAACATTAAGTAAAATGTACATTGTGGAACAAACCATCCATACAGTATATGCCATAATTACTGTTTAGCAATTTCACACTAGCAAAAATTTATTAAAACTTCACGACTCATTAATAGTAAGTGATCATAATCGCTTAATAGAAAAGGAAACTCAGCTAATGATAGAAGTGCTGATTAATGTTTTTGACCTTTAGACAGGAAGTCAAGTGAAATTAATGTCATTGGGTGTTGAAAGTTAAGTTATTGTCAAGTGTAGATAGCCTCTAATCAAAAGAGAAACCCTACCACTTCACAAATTTTCTGTTCTTCGTGAGAAAATTGTTGCTTTTCTGTACTCTATGACATTTTTTAAAATCTCACTGCCACATTTCAAGTAACAAGATTGATCCATTTATTACAAAAGTCAGATAAAAAAAAGAAAGTTGCATATATATATATATATGTGTGTGCGTGATCACTTCAGGAGGAGGTCTTACAGAAATGCTTAACATGCTGGCCATAATCAAGCAGCATTATATGTAGCTATTAAATTCCTCTCTTTTTTTGTTAACAACACTCTTTTTATGAGCTCAGGTTAAATATTTTTGAAGAGAATAAGAGCCCAGCTGCCCAGTCAGTTGCCTCCCCACACATCAGCTGCTTGGGCTGCACTGGAGCTGACAGGAGGGCTGTGTGCCTGGAAAGCAGCAGCCTCAGTTTGCATCTGGCTGCTCCTGGTGCCCCTGGGGCTGTGGCAAGTGGTGGCATTTGGGGTGCAGCAGGCACTGGACTCCACCAGGAGGTCTTGAGGCCAACCTCAGGGCAGATGAGTGTGGCAGTGGGACATCTGTGCAAGGGTCCCAGGCCCTGAGCTAACTCAGGTACTGGGCTGTAAATGGAAATGACTTCTACTTCAGCTGTAAATATTTTTTTAATGTATGCTCTTTTAAATTTTTTTGAAATGAGACATTACTTGAAGGCAGGATCCCCAGGACTTATTTGTTCTTAATTATGCCACAGCCCTGAGTGTAACTTTTCAAGAGGAAGGGGATGGAGCCTCTCATGTATTGGCCTAATCCTGTCCCACTGAAAAGGCTGAATGGAGATGCCTCAGCCTTTCACCTGAGAAGGTAAGCTTCTTTCTAGATGCTAACTCAGGCTGTGAGCACTCTAAAACTCAGTTTGAACAACCTTATCTAGATTATTCAACAGCTCCCATGATGGGCACAGGGAGGGACAGTTTCCTCCAATTTTGAGCAGAAGCCTGGCTATGTGTTAGTGAGCTTCATGTTCATTTGACATCAGTCAAAGTCACAGAGGGAAGGACAATCCCTTTCTAATAATGTCACTCAATATTTAGCCTACCTACATTTGTATAAATAATAAAGCCCTCAGGGAGTGAGTTCTGTGCAGCCATTGATCTGCTCAAAACAGCACTGAAGTATTGACAAATACTGTTTTGGAGACAAATAAAAGCTAAACTGTATTTATATCCACCAGATTCTGACCTCTGACAAACAAGCAAATGGAACTGCACAGCCAGGTTAATGCTACCTTTGAGCCTCTCCAACCCAGAATGAAGACAGCAGTGGATTGGTAAATGCAGGTTTATTTTTAGATTTTTGTTTTTATAATTTGTATCTGTGTGTGTACTTCGTGGGAGACTTTCCAACTGCTTCTCTTGAAGGTTTTTGTGTTAACATCTCTTTTGAAAGCAAGAGGGATATGGCACACTTGCAGACCTGGAGATAAATACCATCTGTTTAGTTAACTTCACTGAGAATATTGGTGGAATGATGTTCTTTTTTAAAAACATATATACAAGAGCAATTCAGAGACTTAAATGGTAGGTCCTTCCAAAGCAATTGACTACAAGACTTTATTTTATAATGCTACAAAACATAAATATACTTTTTATTAAAGACTCCGTAAACTATGCTTTCTACCTCAGAGCAAAAGATTTCCTAGCATCCTCTTTGGGGGGAAAAAAAGCCAATAACAACCAATCCAGAAAACCTTCTGCACAATTACTATGGATCAACATTTCCCAGTCCCCTTTGTTTTTGTTTTTTTTTTTTTTGCTATTGCTCTGCAGTTTTCTGTAATTAATACAGATAAAAAATTCTGGAGATGCAGATTTAAGTGGTGTAATTTGTATTCAGAGCCAAAAAAGACATGCATCCCATGAAAACAACTGAGTTTATTGTTACCAAAAAATTGTTTCAGGAAATCATACTTCTGTCTCTGAACACAACCCAGAACTCAGCATGAAGCAGACAATAACAGAGACAGGGTTTTTTGCCAACATGCAGAGGCAGTGCAAGTGTCAGGGCAGGCTGATGGCTTGGGCAGTGTGTTTTGGAGAGCTCTAGGAGCATGCCTGGAAAATGGTTAGGATCACCTTTCAAAATCCCTTTCCTGTGCAGCTTAGAACTCTGCTGATTTAATGGCACAATGGAAATGCATGTCCAAGAAAACTCCAAGAAAGTGAGAAGGTGTCAAATTTGGCCCCTCTAACCTGTCCATCTTTGTCCATGCCTGCTTTGAAGATGCCAAACCATTCATCTGCTTACCAGGGTGTCATTTAAAACGTCTCTGCACAACCCAACCCATTATTCTATGAATGTATTCTGTGTAAAGTAGACAACTCCACTTATCCAGGCATCGCCAGGCCCTACCAACGTTCCTAAAGGAAGTCAGGCAGAGTGTGATGAGCACTGCTTTTCACATGGCAGCCAGGACAGTGGGGAGAGAACTCAGTTTTCATGTGGGTGCTGGTGCATCATGACAAGAGGTGGATGCTATGGAGCACCTTTCTTTATTAACAGCATAACCTCTACCTGTGGAAAAAGGGCAATGGGATAGGTACAATGGCTCGTGTTTGTGCACCTTCTAGGCAGACCCTTGGTGCTAACTCACCCAGCTTTGTCCAGGAAAAGTAGCCCAGATTGCCATGATCTCTCAGCCCACAGGGAAATTGCCAAAGGCAGCCCACGTGTGAGCAGTAATAATTGAAAACAAAACCCCAGTCAACCCTAAATCAACAAAACAGAACCTAAGAATCAAACCCACAGACGAGGCACACTGAAGAATCTATCTGGTCATGCACAGCTGGCTCCTCAGTGATGTCAAACACAGCTTGGTTTCACCTGTCCCAGGAGAGGCTGCTCAGCACGACTGTCATGGAGCTGGACCTCCTGAGTGGAGGCTTCACTGCTCTTCCTCCATCCTCATCCTCCTCTTTCACAGCACTGGAGCTGGGGCAGCACAGAGAACGAGGGAAAGGTAGAAGAAAAGTCCAGTGCTAACTCATATGGCAAACATTTTGATAGCCTTTGTGCACCACATTCTCTAAACATGTCTTTGAAATGGTTAAATGTTTGGAAGATAGCACTGCAGGAGCTGAAGGACCTGGAGCTCTTCATGCACAGCACTTAACAGCAGCAGAATGACACCTCAGTCCAAGCAGCCTCCATAGCTGGCCCAGGAACCCAGATGAGAGCTGGATACTGCCAAACAGAATGTGCTGCCTTCCCCTCCCCTCCTGAAACACAGATCATCTGGGCAGCAAACGATGCCAGCACAGCTAAACATCTCCTACTTGCACCACCCTGCAAGACCTTCCTGAAGCTGCCAAAGCACGAGGAGGATTTAGCTGGAAAAGTGTTTTCAGCCCTAGCAGAGCAGACCTTTAACCTTGGATTTTGTGCATCCCTACCCCTCCCATCTCTCCTTCTCACACCCTGCCCCCAAACCTTGCTTGTCTCTCTGAGCAACAGGAATTGAAACTGTCTGGCCTTAAAACCGTGGGAGGCTCTGGCCCATTCCTGAGCAGCAGCTTTTTCACGGGTGAGTGTGATTGCTCTTTGTTCATAACATATTCATTTGTTAAACCTCAGCTTGAATATGAGTAAATGCTGATAATTTTCCTGGTTTTTAGTCACCAACATGAGGGAAGGCATCCTGAAAGCCTGTTTATCCACCTTCCCTTTCCTCTCCCAGCATTTCCTAAAATTCTGCATCTCCTAAAATATCCTCCTGCCAGCGCTTTTGTCTCCCAAGCCTGTGCAGCTCGTCTGCTGCACTGTGTGAACACAGGAGCGAGCCCTCTCTGTCTGGCCTGGCAGGAGGAAGGGGTGGGATGGGTGTGGAGCCTCTGTGCGTGCCAGAGAGTGAACAAGCATGAATGGGGCCAGCTGGCCACTCCCGTGCCCCTCTTCCCATCCTCTCCAGCTGATACCGCCTGCTCATTGTCATTTTGCAGGCCACATTCACTAAAAAAAGACTAGGGAGCAAGCAAATGAACAGATATTTAAAGGGAAAAAAAGCTTTATTTCTTATTTTCTTAGATCATGGTAGACTGCAAAACAACAGGGAAAAATGAGATAAGCCTTGTTGTCCTTTTTTTTGTTTTGTTTTTGCCAGCCAAGCTTCCTTTTTTTTTTTTTTTAATAATGAATTGAAACAGAAGAAAAACAACCAGGAAATTGTTCTCACAAAAACATGCTCTTTAATAAAAAAAGAGAGTAATGTTTATTGAGAGGGATTGTTTTCTGGATATGTACAATACTAATGCAGGAGGATTATGCTAACAGAAAACGCTGAACATCGTGGATTGACTTCCAAAGTGTGGACAGTCCAAAGAGCAATGTCCTCAGAGCAAGTAAGTCAACAGGAACAAGTGAACAGTGGTTTTGGGGTTTTTTTTTACAACAAATTACCAGCCATTATGACTGAAGACCTGACACGTCATAACCTGCGGCGGGATGTACAGAAATCCGTAAGACAACACAGAATTTACACAAGAAGGTCACTGTTTGTGTAAGAGTTCCCTCCAGAAAATGGAAGCATGTTCTAGACAGTTATGGAAAAAGACTAAGGGGAAAAAAAGGTGAGAAGAAGTGCAGGAAAATACTAACATTGGATATCCTCAGATCACAGTGAATGCCAGTCT
Source organism: Prinia subflava (assembly GCF_021018805.1). Lineage (NCBI taxonomy): Eukaryota > Metazoa > Chordata > Aves > Passeriformes > Cisticolidae > Prinia > Prinia subflava. The sequence continues at coordinate 7,021,760 of NC_086255.1, read as the reverse complement.
TCCTGGGTCCAAATGCTGTTACCCTTACCTTCACCACTTCTGCTAACCATTGATTAATTGCTTTATCATCATGATGTAAGAAAAATTACTTTTATGTGAGCCTTCTCCTGCTGTTTCCTTTTTGCTGCAGCTCTTGTCAGCTTGTAGTTTACACGAAAAGTGCAAAATTCAACATACCCTCAGGTGAAAGACACATGCACCTTCCCAGCCTGAGCAGTACTAATCACAGCTAATCATTTCAGTACCAGGTAATGCTGCACAAAACGTCACAAAAACCCTGTCAGAGCAAACTCAGTAGCAATAATTCTGGGGGAGGGGAGAGCATGGACATTAATAATTGCCACCAGTTAAGTTTCCCACATGTTGGAGTGCTTTGAAGCAGTTTCTCCCACTGATTGCATTCGAGATTTATTTTTTGTTCTTATCCAGAAACAATGCAGGGTACTGGGAAGAGGTAAGAGGTTGATTTTATGCATCACTTCACAGAAAAGCAGCAATATAAAAATCAAGACCATATTTTTCTTTCAATTTTTGCCTCCACTTGGTTTTCTTTTTAAGCACTGTGTGACTCAGCTCAGTCTGGGTTGTGCACAGGTGACTGCCAGGTACAATCCCCTGCGAGGCTTTGTTCCACCTCTAATAACCCTCACAAACATTCCCTCTGTCTTAACTTCCACTTAAAGGTTAAAGCCTTTGTCTCACCCCAAAGCAGGCAGAGGATGTCAGTGCTAATAACGTGGTCTGGGGATGTGAGAGGGAGATCCTGTGCTCCCAGCACTCAGGTTAGCACACTCCCAAAAGAATCGCTTCACTTCTCAGAAAGGGAACAGTTTCCATGGGCTAATCCACAAAGTCAAAGAAAAAACCCATGATTTCTCTGTTTTATCCTCAGTGGGACACACCTTTCTCTCTCAGCAGTGTGCTCTCTGCAGTATCTCCTGCTAAAATGAATGGTGGTTCCCTAAACCGTAATTTTTGCATCTTCAGGGTTTCTCCTGTTTCTCCAGCTTCCTTCTGTCATATATATCCTATTCCATAAACATTACCATGAGAGGACAATATTGTTTAAATCTTATTTTTTGAAGATTACTCCAGAGTTTCAGCAGATTTGCTGGCTTCTGTGCTTGAAGGAGTTTACATCTCCCTGTGGTTCACTAAATCTGTGGGGTTTAGCTTTTGTAGCATTTAAGCTTTGACCCAAGGACAAGTGCAGTGGCCAAAATCAACTCCTTAGTCAGCTGAGGAGCAGCAGCCAGCGAGACTGCCATGACTTATTTGTCAGAATGGAGCTCTGACAGGTTTGTTAGTGTGGGATAAACTTCACCCCAGCTGGACAGGCCTGAGTGATGGAGCAGACACAAAGGATTTGGTGGACAGAGGTTTGTAAGAAGTCAAATATTTTGGTATTTTTGAAGGATTTTGAGGAAAATGGCCCTCGAATCTATGACTCATTTTCTTCTGTATTCTACGAAATTCTCCTTTTGACAGAATAAAGAACCAGCGCAGAAGAATGATGATGTTGGAATCACTACAAGCAGGTGAAAAGGGGCTAAGGTTTGGGTGTCTTAATCCAAGCAATCAGCTCTAATTCTATGCATGGCAACAGCAATTGGCACCTGAGTAAGGTAAAACAACAGGAACTGCTTTAACTCTGGTTAAATGTGCTCAGAGAACTCCTGTGAATAGCCCAGACAGTGTAGTTTAGTCCCAATTTAGAATATTACAGTCTACATTGGTAAGAAATGCTACTGAGAAATTTGTTGACTCTGTGCTCCTTTAAAATCCAGGTAATTTTCAGGCCACATCCTGAATTTGTTGCTCGTGCTTTTATGTATGATAAAAAAAGAGATGGAAGGTCTTGAAGGAGTTGCAGGAGTTGGCTTCTGACTATTGAGGTGTCCACATCTAATACACATCTATTAAATATAAACATTGCCTAGGGGCAAAACAACTCAGGAGAACTTGAAGCAAGGGTGTATAAAAGCTGAGATAACGATGAGTTAAAAATGGGAATTCATCATCCTCCCTGCTTTTACCTTAAGAACAGAGCCATCAAAATTTCCCAAAGAGAATTCTTACTCCTGTAAGAATTTACTACTTAGCAAGACTTTATCTATTTGACTGAAATTCCAACTGGAAAATATACATGAAAACTATTTAAATATTTCTAAAGCTTGTGAAGAGTTTGAAAGTTTTCAATCCTATTCAGTACTGAACTAAATTTTAAATTCCATCTGGGGAATAACAACATAATGTTTTAGATTATTCAAGTCAAACCAGTGCTAAAGAGATAAAATGGGAACTTTCAATTTCCTCCCCATTAAAGGTGTTCTTAGTTCAGTGGAGACATGTTCCTGATCACACCTTTTTTTCCTCAAAAGTGAAGGCTGTAATTAAAAAAGAAAACCAGAAAACCAGCACTGAAGCAAATGTATAAAGTTGAATACTGTGGAACTGACAAAACGACCTTCCAAAGTTAAAGAGAAGCTGAAATAGCCAATAATTGAAATGTCACAGGAGGAACTGGCTGCTAAGAAAAAGCAAATATTTAAAGATGAGAAATATTTAACAAGTCACTAGATTAATTTCTCTGCCAAGTTCATCAGAACTAAATATATTTCTATTTGATGTCAGAGACATCAGGTACAATCTGAATAACCTTATGGGCATAAAATCACCCTGAAAACCCTTTAGGTTTTAATGCAGAACATGCAGAATGCAGAACAGTTTAATGCAGAAAGAAAGAATGTCAGTGAACATACATTTTTCAGTGAGGTAGATCCACCTTGGTATTGAAGACAAAGAATTGCATTTTATGAAAGAAAGTTACAATTGTATGAGTAACTGCTTGTGCTTCCGTCTGCTCCTGTCTGCTCTGAAGGAGCTGCTGTTGCAGCAGAATCCTGCTCTTTTATTAGAAGCTAAATATGAGATACTCCTGTCACTTGACATACATAAGATTTATGTCCCTTCAGGGAGCTGTTCTGAGTTTTGCTCTTCTACTTCACTGGTTTCTCACCATCTTTACTCCATGGAAATATCACAGTGATTAGCCAACAATTGCAAATTTTAATTGAATTGAGATTTCAAGGTGATTCCTGCTTTGTTTTCTTGATCTCCAGCCTACTTGTACAAGCTTAGCAGAAGTAGATGCTTTCATGTTTTCAGTGTACTGATTTGAACTGCAACAGATTGTGAGCACTCATAGAGAAAAGGCTGGGTCTTAGAGGGATGTAATTTCATTGAAGAAAAAAAAACCCAAACAAACACACAAATAACCCAAAACAACAACAACAAAAAAAACCAAACCAAACCAAAAAAAAACCCCAACAACCACCTGGGCATAGGTCTTCAGACAAGTGTCATCTATGCATGCTTTGAAATGATGAAGAATTCCAGTTGCTCCTAATTCTTGCTGCTGACACAGTGGGAAGTGGCCCAGTGCCCTGGTGGGGACAGATGGACAGACGGACAGCTCCTACCCAGGGCTGCCCCCTCACCACTGACCAAGCCCCACTCCCTGGGGCTGCTGCCTGCTGGTGGTGTCACCACCCACTCTGGGACAAGGGGAACCCTCAGGTGCTGTTACTTTTGCAGGTGTCTGAAAGGTTCACCCTCAGTGCCTCTTTCACTGGAGCAGTTTGTGGAATCAAGAGTTACGCTGACTGCTGCAAAACCTCAGCCACGTATTTCAGCCTCAATTTTACCTTTGTGTGCTCTCCTTCTAAAAACAAGCATAAACATGCTATGAATTATACTAATGACAGTGTCTGCTCCAGTACAAGATGATTTGGATATGTTTACGGTAGCCCATGATTTAATTTACACCCAGCTGAACTGGTGAGATTTACAACTGGAACAGTAGATCATCTCCATGTACATCTTTATTTGGACAGTCCCTGTATTATTGTTACATGGGTAAAATTAATCTTTTAAAGGACTATATAAAGCCCAGCCTAAGCTTGTTTATTATGCCCTCAACACTTGATATTTTACTGATTGAAAGGGGAAAAAAAGATTAAACAATTTGCGTAATTCAGTACTGTAGCAGGTGACTGCATCGACAAGGTCACCATGCTGACATCATCCACACCTCATCCAACTTTGAAAAATCCTCCATTATTTGCACACTGTAAAGTGCCAGAATCCTAAGGGTATTTTTTCCTTTCTGCCTGTTTAATAAGCAATTCAATTTTTAAATTTGGACTTCAGTACACTTTCAATTTACAGGACAAAAAGTACTCTGCTCAGATTTTTTGTCTGCCTGTAAAAGCCACCATTTTTTCCTCCACTACATATTAATTTTATTTCCAAAAGTAACTCTCATTGACACAGATAACCAGCAGTTTCTTTTGTAATGAGAAGCTGATTAGGTTGTTATTTACAGTATAAGTAAATAGTTTTTATTCTGGATCAGTGTCAAAGCTGTAATAATTGGTACTAAGTGTAAGAGAGATACTGTAACCAAAGCAAACATTAAAAAATCTTCAAAAAGTATACACTATACTGGGAGATTAAAATTCTTGATACTGGCTAAAATGTTTAATGTGCTGAATACAGACGATATTTTAAAGAAAGATTTGTGGATCAAAGATGGATTTAATAATCATAATGTTTAGGAATTTGTTTTGAAAATATTTTAATTGGATAATGTCAGACTTCTGAATTACAACGCTATGTTCATTAGCATTTCAATAGGTTGTACTATCAACTGTTTTTGACATAAAAGAATTTGATTCATTTTTAAAATCATGAATCTCATAATCTCTTTTCTGCTGCCACTAGTTTTCAATAATTTGATTATCTTCTACAAGAAGAGCAACAGGAACCACACGGGCTTTGCTGGTGATGATGGTCTACATAACTCTTCTCTGAAAGCAGCCCTGCTGCCTCTGAAAGTAATTTGCAGTTTCTTATCAACACAGAATTAAAAAGTAATATTATCTAATTTGTTATGTTCAGTGGCACAGAGTACTGTAGAATTCTATCACATACAAACAGCTTTGAAACCTATATTATGTGACCATAATCAAGAGTACATAAATGAATTCCAAAATTTATGAAAGTGTTTATTATTAGCCAAGAAAAATCTCAAAGGATGAACTTGTCAATAGGTTTAATAGTCTCTTAGCAAGATGTGTGTTTTGCACACTCAAACCTCAGTGCAGTTTATAAAATAGTAATTTGTACTTTATAGTTGTATTGCAAATAACTGATCTGGACATTTCAGAGCAGGACAGGGCACAATTGTGTAAGTCTCAGTAAATCCAACATGATGAACTTGCTTGCAGAAGTTATCTTCTACTTCCAATAGGAACAAAAACTGATTACTGCTGATCACTTAGACATAACTGCTTGTAACAGTCAACAAGCCATCACAGTAAGGTATAAAGACAGCCCTTAGGAGAAATGCTGCCTATCTGATGACATTTAAAGCTTAAAAAAATTCCTTCTATTCTAAATGCTGCAGGAAATCATCATGAGCCAGCACAGGCTGCCAGTGTCACTGAGTGAGGACCAAGCGATTAAATCATGTACACTGGTAACATTGCCACCCAAACCATTAAATTAATTTATGGAGCTGGTCCTGCAAACAGTTCATCATGTCAGCAATGCCAAGGTCTGTGGTAGGAGCTACCAGGGTGAGAAATGTCTTTCACATGGGTACGTGTGCACGATGCTGCCTTGCAAGTGATCAACCCTTCTTTCGTGTTGATTTTAGCCATTCCAAGAAATAAAACACAGATTAAATGATATCCTATTACCTCTTGTCCCTCTACAAGGTTCTGATAGGAGAAGTAAGGCGTGAAGTTCCTGTAGCTTTTTGATCTGATATTATCAGGTATGTATAAACAGATGCTGATGTTTTAGCAGGGCAAATAAATTGTATGTCATTTTTTTATTAAACAAAGAGTATAATAACTGGACTATATTATCACAATGGAAGCATAGAAGACCATAGACTGTACAGCTGAAACCCTGTAGCAAAATTTGTTCCTCATATTTAAAGAAATGTATCTTTATCAAGCTTTCACAATGGCTGCATCTTGCTAACGTAAAGAATCTTCACTCTTGTTAAGGCTAGATGATCATAATTAAAAGATAAATGTACTGTTAGAAGGTTCTACGCCACACTCTATTTTTATGAGAATTTAACTGAAAGACATACATGATACCTGTATGTGAATTATAATGGCTTCTCAGCAGGGAACGCAGAATCACTTACAGTACGTAAACATTTAAAGAGGAAAATGCTAACACACTGAAAGAGTTTAACATCAGTAGCGATTCATCAAATGAAGGAGTTTCATAAAGTCCACTCTCTGGGAGAACATTCACCATTAGACAAAAGCCTGGCATCCTTGATAGTCTGAAGTTCAACCAATTTGAAAACCAAAACCATTCAATGAGATAAACAAGATTTTAAGAAAACCGTCATCTTCTTTCTCAGGTAAAAGCCAGAATTAAAATAATAATTATTAAAATAATCCAACCAGGTCGCTTTACAGGCAAATTTACACACTGTCTCTTTAAAACACTGCATGCCCAAAAGCCTTTTGGGTTTGGAATGTAGCACTGCACCAAGTATTTCACAAAGCCTCTAAATATCACAAGAAGCTTTTTTTTTTTTAGAGAGAGAGAAAAAAAAAAATAAAATAAAATTCCAGCTGACTGAGACTGTTCTAGCAGGAGTGCCTCAGCTTAGCTCCCAGACCTGGAATTCCAGATAAACAACAGAGGACAGCAAACAGATTATTTTTTGTATTTTTTTTTGATTTTTTTTTTTGTTTGCTTTTTGAACACGTCCTTTTGCAATGCGGCTACAAGACGACTGATGAGCTTAGGGACAAAGAGAGTGAGAGTGCAAGTGCCATCAGGGTGAGCTGTGTGCTCAGGTAGAGGCTGGTGGGAAGAGCCAGGGAATTCTCTGCAGATATGTGACTGGTGGAGACTCCCGCTGTGCTGTCCTTCCCCAGAGCGTTCTGCAAGACACAAAACCTTCCCTGGTCACCACCACAACGTTCTCATGGCAAAGCATCAAAGTGCACATCACAAAATCCATCTTTTGTTTGGCCACGCCCCGCCCTCCATGGATACCTACACATCAACCTCATAAACAGAACGAATAAAAGGACATGAAAACAGATGTCACAACTACAATATTTTCAAATTTGTTAACACCAGGACTGCACGCTTCAATAAAGAGAGGAGTAATAAAAAATTCTTGCTTTAGCAATGCTTTCCTGTGTAAATTATGGGGTTTTTTTTAGGGATTTGCATTTATCATGCCAGTTTATTTTATAATCACAGGACTAGGACCCCCAGAGAAACTGCACCTACAGGACAGCCAACAGAAAAACTTTGTTTGACAAGTTATTTCTGGACAACAATAAATAAAATTTAATCCATTTATTTAATAAATAAAATTTAAATAAGTATCCTTGCTAGGTGCAATGCTGTTTACTATGGGATCTGTCTAAACACGTACCATGAAATATAAAATCAGCAGAGGACACTTTGAGCCCAGCTCTGACTTCTAAGTGAGATCATTCTTTAATGCACTGTGATATCCAAACATAACAAAATTGAGCAGACAAGTGTGAGGTAGCCCATGATAATTTTGACAGACTTGGAAAAGTCTTTTCTTATGGGGAGGCACCTGTGCTGTGAAATATCCGAGATCCACACTTACCTCATTAAGACAGAGCTCTGTATCTACAGATTCATTGGATTTTCGTTTCTTCTGTGCCTGTGAACAAATACAGATTTTATTCCCACTTACACAATTTATATTCCAGCAGCACAAAGCACTTAGATAAATTTGCATCGGTTGTCGTAATCCTGTAATTTTGACAGTGATTTGCAAATGATTAGCAAATAAACTCCAAATGTAACTCATGTTTTCCAATAACATTCACATTCTCATTTGAATTTGCAGCAAAATTTCAAACAGTCAACTAAGGGTACTTAGTAATTACAATGATGAGTGCCATCAGCTGCAGAGAACATGTTATCTTCTATGGCCCCCTAAGAATGGTGCTGGATATTCATGACAAAAAATGAAATATGACAGTTAATAATTACTGTAGTACCACTGCATATTAACTAATAATCTATTATATAACTCAGATTTTGGAAAATATATAACACAGGAGTATTTTATCCTTAATGATTCTTGCCATTTTCCCATTATGATAAAAATATAAATATTATTTTAATATATTTCACAGCTGCCAGAGAATCTCTTCTACAGAGCTGCAAAAAGAACACTGACTCAAGCAAGAGGCATTTCAGGTGGCATCATCCAAAATGGAAGCAGCAACCTGCACTCTGCCCAGCAGCAGGAGGTGTTTAATATTCCCTTTCCTCAAGTGGACAAGTCTGGGCTGGGTGTTTTCTGCTCTCCTACAAGAGCAGCACTAATCCCCATGGGGTGGAAGGTGCTCTCAGTAAAATGTACTGTGGCTGACTTGAGCATTTCAGTGATTCTCAGCATCAGTTCTTCCTTTGTGCATTCCAGAACCAAACCAAGCACCCTTTGGAGGAGGTAAATGTGCTAAAGTAAATCAGTTCTTGTAAGGGAAGACTTGGGTTTACAGAACTCCTGACTGCACTGGGCACATCTGGTGCTTCCACCAGAAGTTTTGTTGGAGCTGCAGCTTATTTCCTGCCAAACCCAAAGCTCTGAATCTCAGTGTGCTGCATTCGTCTCACAGTGCAGAATCTCACTGGCTTAGGCAGGGATGGACTGGACTAAAGCTGGTGTGAGAAGGTGCTGAGCAGTCTGATTTTATGACCTCAAAATTTCAGTTCCACATGCAGCTATTTTAGTTCATATCTGAGAGCCACTGGTTCTGCCAACGGACACAAAACAGTCTTTGACCTAATTACTGGTTTTAGAATTCAAATGAAGGAATTGAATTTCTTATTAGGAAATGCATTCTCTGCTTTTGATGATATATGAACACATTACACACAATTGAAAGAGTGAAACAGCTGGGATTTAAGAGAAAGCTATAGTAAGAATACACACTAAATATATGTTGATAGTTTTCATATATATGACAAAATAATAATTTATTAATAAACACCCTCCTTAAAATTTCCTTCTTACATGCCCTTTGTACTAATTAGTACCATTAAAGTGGTTATGGTAAGCATAAATTTAACTGGAAAAATGGAAAAAGAAATGCCTAGAAATAAATTTGGAAAACAAAAAAAAAGGTATCACAGTGAAGCCTTCCTGCTGTGTTTGTAGTGGATAGGAAACTTCTTTCAAAGGCAGCTGGGTAGCTTTCAACACCTAAAAGGCTGGCTCCAAGGAGACAGGTAAAGAAGGAAAAACCAGATTTAAATCCTGATTTTCTGATGTCCATGACACCCCTACTACCTTGAATTGGAATGTGAGGCTCCAGATAAAGCCTCTGGATGAGAGGTTCAGATCCTGACAGAGTGGGCTGTAAGGATCATGCAAACCTCTTATTTCTTCCTTTGTCACTTACTGCTAACTTTCCTATTCCCACAAGTGTTTGTTTAATTTGAAAGACTGTGCTTTGCTGCTTTCACCTGCTGTGGACTCACAGCACTGTGCTAACTACAGGTTTACACCTGGCAGCTGGTCTCAACACCAAAGTCAGGATTTATATGCCTTCTGTACTGTGTTTATCAAATGAGTAAAGAGAAAAATGTCATTATTTTGCCTATATGCAGTGAAGTCTTCTTTTACTTCATTCAGCCTGTAAACAATAGAGTGCAGCAGCTAAAACATACTTCCCTTTGAGAACACTATTTAAAGGGTAAAATCAACAGCTAGGAAAAAAATCACCATTAAAAAACCCTTTTCAATCATTTTTATAAACATTCTCTGGTTTTCATTTGGAAGGTGATCTTCTCTGCATCCCTATACTTATTGTAGACATTGTAACATCAACAACACTTATTCACGTGCATCCTCTATTATAATGTCCTCCCCTCTCAGCACTGAAAAGCAATTTTAATAATCAGGCAGGCTCTTGCCTTATCAAAACAGAAAGGACAGTATCTTCTGTTTAAAAATACAACAAAAATGAAGCCTTTTATTGGGAGGAAGGCAAAGGGAAAGAAGAAACTGTCATTCTGAGGATGAGATGAGACATTATATGCCAAGTTTCAAATTGGAAGAGTACATTTTTAGTGTTGAGTTATAAACCTGTGAGAATGGGTTATAATGGAAATACTGGCATAGGCTGCACTACTGGAATACAACAGTGCATCACTAAATCACAAATAATGGAATAAAAACTCCAAACTTACACGTTGAAGAGAGTGGTTTAGTGAACGTCCTTTACTTACAACTGCAGGGGAGAATTCTTCCTGCCCTATTTTGGGCAGAAACAGCTCTACAAGGAGCAGGACTCTTTGTTTGTGCTACAGTGAGTGAACACCTTATAGAGATTTTAAGAAAAAATAAAAATATCGGGGTTTGGAGGTTATGCTGATAGCCCTGGTGGAAACAGACCCAGACTGGGAGACATGCATTTGAATTAAAGAGGATACCCTCTGCTGTCAGATATCTACTTTCTAATAGCTTCCATTATTCTAAAAATTTAAACAAGAGAAATGAGTGTCCATCACGTACAGCTGCAGACAATTCTGGAATAACTGCACCATCAGTTAATTTGGGAATTGAGAGTTGTTCATTATGCAAGATGCCAAAGATTCGCTGCCAATCCCATCTCAGGTATCTGGCTTGCCTACCAAGCAGGCAAGGAGGAGTTTTGAAATGTTCTGGAAGTAACTAACTCCACAGGAGTAAAAGAGCTCACGAAAATGGCCAAGCTGTCTGTATTCAAATTTGTATTCTTTTAAAATTTTAATATAAAGCTGTTTATCTGGTGACAAAAAGATCTATGGGGAATCCATCATTAAATAAACAAAACAACAAAAAAAAACCAACCAGGGCTGGACTGATTTAAAAAAAATAAAGAACAGTGAAGAAAAATCAGCTTAAAAGAAGTGGCTAACAAAAACATATGAGCTCTTTTCTTCTGAGGAAAAATAGCATTTGCTAATGACTTAATGACACACTGAGCTGTGACATATCTCAGTCTGTAAAACAAAGTTACATAAGATGGGCTGACACTTAGTCCAGCTTTGCAGGGAAATGTAATTCATTAATGTGAGCTTCAGGTTTGACCTCACTTAAGCTTACATGTTTTCTAAAAAGAATACCTCCTTTCCCAGAGAATCTTCTCACTGTAGCAGCACATGCAATAGATGATATTTAGAGATAACTGTATTTAAGCACCTCCTGATGAGCTTCAGTATTGTGTCTGTTAGTCACACACAAGCCTTGTTTTGGTCTCAAAAGCCTTAGCTTTCAATGTTAGAACTAAAATACTGGACTTGGTCAGGGGCTGGTAGAGCAACTAACAGCATGTCTAGAAGAAAAAAAACCACCTCTCTTTATGAGAAGCAAAATTTTACTTCTTTCTTGCCTAGGTTGAGAGTTAAATCAGGGCCAGTAGACAAGCTAGTGGTTTTCTGAAAAAAAACAAAGGAATATTGCTCATAGAGATGTTTCTCCTTCAAAAGACTCTGTGGACCTCCATGTTTTCTTCTGATCTCAATGCATCCTAGATGAGTTAAACTGCATGCCCCTAATTAATCTTCTCTTGCCCTGCACCTAATAATTATCATAATGTGAAAAAGGCATATTGTATATGTGGCTCTACGCAGATATTTACTATATGTAATCTGATAGATAGAAAAGTTATACTATATTAACATTAGAATAATATAGTGAATGTAGTTTTGTAATTAACAGTAAGTTATAGTACAATAGAAGCTGTGTATGTGTGTTATATTTTTTTGCTCAAGAAGAGAAATTCCTCAGCACAGAGATAACATTCACAGAGGCCCCTAAACCTTACAGAGGCCTCTAAACCTTCTAGTGAAGAAGAATTTATGGCCTCTTATCCACAGAACCTAACTTTCTCAAGGACGTATGCTCTCATGCGTTCTTTTAATTAACAGAAAACTTTTGTGACAAGAAACAGCTGAAAATTACTCGTTTTACGTAAGATATGAATAGTCATAAACTGAAGGCTTAAAAAAGAAGACTTCTCTTTGTTCGGGGCCCTTCTCCTTCCTAGCCTTTGTCTGGGAGGGAGGGGGGACAAAAGCCCGGGCTACCTTCTTTGCTCTTGTTGTCTCATTATTTGTCCTGTCTCTGAAAACTTTTTTTAAACTTTTATTATTGTATTAATATTTTTGTAACCAATTTTTATTCTTTATTAAATATTCATAAATTTCAAAAAAACGAGTGATTGGCGTTTATCACAATAAGATCTCCTAAAATAACTCCCTGCTTTCCCTCTGGATCCATCCTCTGCAGACACTACAGCCCTGAATTTATGCCCAGAAATGCAATCTAGCAATTATGCATCCAGCTTTTGCAAATCACAGCAGTGCATGGTTAATAAATGCATTAAACGCTGCAGCAGTGCCTCACCAGGAGTCGGTGCACACACTGCTGGCTTGTCACCAAGCAGTATTTTTGTACACACACCACAGCATCAATTCCTGTTCCTCAGAGGAGCTCTGACTGGGGGTGTCTCCAAATGGAGGTGAGCTTTAATGTGAGGGAGGGGAGGAGAAGGGTGCAAAGGGAGCTGAATGCAAACAGGCACAGAGTGAGCACCCAAATTCAGAACCCAGCCCCTTTCTTTGGCTGCACACTTTGGGCTTTATGAGCTTTATGGGATGTGTTGCTTGGACAGGGAGAGGCAACAGAAGCATCATTAGGACGGATATCTGCCAGGTAGGCTGTTTATACAGCTGATTTTAATGAGTGAGCCCCTGTCCTCTCCTGAGATCCTGGTTAGTCATGCCCATATTAACAAGGCTCTCTGAAGAAGAGGGACAAACCTCCCAGAATTCATCCTTCAAATGACCACACTTCTAAAGCAGCTGTAACAAATGAGGGTGTTTGTTCTTTTTGTTCTTCTCCTATGTTGATTAGAGAGATTTACTATGCAACTAACCTGCTTTCCCCAACAGCAGGACACAAATATTAGGCAGAGAAATACACAGACTGTAAAAATGCAATCAGTTTAACTCTTCCATGCTCACTAAATGGGTGGTGCATCTATCACAACTGACAATAGCATTTTCTTATTAGCACAGGAGTGCTATGCCACACTGGAGTATAATTACTTTCAACAGGGAAAATAAGAAAAGTGTGGATCAGAGACAGAGGCCACTGAAATAAGGATCCAATTCAGTACAGGGTAATTCTGAAACCCATACCATCCAGCCAGAGTGCAGAGCTATTTAAGCTACAAAAACAATCAGCTCTGCACTGTCCTATAACAAAGCAGCCAGAGCTTTTTTCTGCTTTGTTTTTTTGGTTTTTTTTTTTTTTTTCCTCCTCTCTGCTGAACCAACCCTCAAGATACAAGCTCGGGGCATGAAATTATCAGTTGTCATTCTGCATAAAAGCACTACAGTTCTGTCATGACACTTTGTGGAGAGAAGAAAGTATCTTCTAGAAACAAGCATCACAAAGACATTACTGGCACTGTGCTCCAGAGCTACACAGATAACACCCAGCACAGAAAGAGGCAAATCACAAGGTTTTCAGCTGAGAGACATGAAATAAAGTAAACCAAGCATTCCCTTGTGCCCAAATATGTACTGGGAAAACACACACTGAGGGGTTTTTAACAGCATTTCCCTTATCCCTCAACATTAATGAATTCTTGCCAGATTTGAGGACTTAAACATGAGAAACAAGAAACACAGAGCAACCTTACAGCAGGGAAGTTTAATTTCTGGCCAGGAAAGAGAAAGTCTATAGGAATCCTCTGGGAGAGGGGCTGGAACAAAGGTAGGTCCTTGTTGTGCCAGTTTTCCAGCTCTGCAGTCATCAAGGAAGGAGCACTGCCCAGACCTTCTGGACTGGGCCAGGAACAGCATCTCCTTCCCAGACTGCAGAGGAACAATGAACCAAATCAGCCCTGGTCTCACACACAGTGCAGACACTTAGGGCTCCTGACAGATGCAGATGGAAACACACACAGCAGCAGACAGCACTTCAGCAATCTAAGAAATGGGCTGAAAGTTGATAAAGTCTGATACAGACAGAGGAGAAACTGCCTTCAACTTCTCTGATTTTCTAACAATTTGCAAATTGTTAGAAAATTTGATTGAAGGGATAAGAACTGCAAATAGTCCTCCCAAAAGGAGCTGCAAAGAGTGTGGAAGGAAGGAGAGATGACCTATATGATATTAATTATTGCTGGACCATTCCCAGATCCTTATGTTAATAAACATGAGACCTCATTAAGCTCCATCTCTCACTGCACTTATATGGCTGGGATAACATGGCCCAGAAATTGCCTAACAGCAATCTTAAAGGTTTTATAAAAAACAGATCCTATCAGAAACACCAAACTGATCAAACAGCTTACAAGGACCAGACATGGAGATCTTCAAATATTTATTTCAAGCAATTAGTTTCCCAGTGAGCACAGCACAAAATATGACACCCAGCCAAGACAACTGAGCTGACTTACCTTTCATGGCAGTACAGTAACTTGCTAACAATTTTGTTTTCGTGTTCAGTCATTCATTTAGCTGAGTAAAATGAATTTCTATAGTCCCAGATTCTTCCTTCCTATTTTTAGGGGATATTATGCAATTCTCCTAATACAGTCTTTTTATGGATTTGCCGCAAGCAAATATTTTTGCATTAAGAAGGGCAGAGGAGAAAACAGAATACTAAAAAGCAGAGACTGAGTAAGTTTTATTAGGTTAATATCTCAACATCTTGGGCTGCCTAGGTCGCTGGGTTTTTCCTCTAGTTGTAAAACTGAACATCCATGTAATCCCAAGTTGAGTTGTTTTGGATTTGATTGTAAAAATGCATTTCCTAAGGGATTCACCAGAGAGATCAACCCAGCGCCATGGACAGCAGGTACAGGCAGCACCTGGCTGCTGCACACTGAAGAGCACCTGAAGAAAACCAGCAGGAAGACAGAGCTATGGCAGTCCCAGTTAAAAGACATACTCAGCTTTTAATGTTGAGGAAAGGTGGGTAATTTAATCACTGGAGATCCCACAACACCTCTCCACATGAATGAGCACAAAAACAAAGCTGTTCAGGTGGCAGGTGAGGCTGCTGCCTGCTGGATTAGATGGGCTGTGGTGCCCTGGAGTGTGGTGGCATCACCCTGGGCAGCCACGGGAGCACAGCACTCAGCCACAGCAGCAGGGCTGCCCTGGGCCACGAGCCTGGAGAAGAGGGACCACAGCGTGGGGCTGCAGGGCTTCTGCAGGGCACCAACCCCTCCAGGAGTGCTCCAGGGCAGGCAGAACTCCTCTCCAGAACTGCAGAGCCTCCTTGGCTGCAGGCACACTCAGGACAGAGTGCAGCAGGAGCTGCAGGGGAGCCTGCCAGGCACAGGCAGAGCTGCAGGAGCAGTGCAGCAGCGATGCTCAGCGCATCCTCGGCTCATGAGAGCCCAGCTGGGAGCTGTGGGAGGTGGGAGGGATGGAGCAGGCAAGGTCAGGCACTGCCTCTGTGCTCCAGCAGCAGGACCAGGGGTGCTGCCCCGTGGTTCTGCAGCTGGAAGGGAGGATCAGGCAAGCTTGCTTGAGCACCAGGCTGCACAGGGCCCTGAGCGCTCAGCACGGCAGGAAGCCTCCCTTGTGCCATGCCAACCTTGAGCTGCATTACTGCTGCTCCTCTGAGCACTGCACCACTCCTGCATCTGGAAAGGGAAGGCAAGGGAACGACCATGAGCATCTGCTTCTTGTTAAGTGCCTAGAAAGGTTCAGCACCTTCTATTAACAACACACGGGCCCATCAGTCAGGGTCTCACAAACAGGATGGGGCTCTGTCTAGCTGCAGACTTAGGATTTATTATTTCTCTGTATCATACAAGCAATAAGCAAGAGATACAAAAAATCAACAAAATCCATGCAAGGCTAGATCAGAGACAGAGTCACAGCTGATGCAGAGCCTTTTTCTAGATATTTTCTCAACCAATAGTTTACAAGAAGTTTAGAGTCATTCCAGCAAATCAGAGAAAACCCTCAGTCTTTCAGTAACAAGTCTTTCAGTCTTAACAGTAAGACTTTTGTAAACCTAAGAAACAATACACAAGAATTCATTATTTAAGACTGAAACTTTCTCTATCTTTGCAAAGCATGTATCTAAAATCTTTTACATCCTGAACCAGCAATCAGTCTTTTTTCTTGTTCCTTATGAGAGATATAAATGTATTCACTTGGTTCTTTCTAGACTTTCTAGAGTCTTTTTCTTTTTAGATTCCCACATACGTGTCTGCACTGTGAGTTCTGGCATGGTTACACAGAGGAAAAAAAACCCAGAAAGCATTAAAGGGGTGAAAGCACTTCAGGTAAAAAGTGACTTTCAAAAGCAAGGGCTACAATAAAGTAACAGTGAAGTAACCTTGCACGGGAAGGTTAAAAGAAACCAGTTAGCTGAGCACCCACCCCACAGCCGTGCCCTCCCTGCCTCTGTTTAGTTTGCACATTCCAAGCCCAAGGTGTTAATTTCCACAGTTGTGTGGTGTACCCAAGTCCCACTAAATCACGGCGTGATTCAGAGGGCAGTTCTTTTCTTTGAAAATAATCCACTCTTGAACAGCTGGGATTTGGATTAATTAGTGAATTTTGCATTTTTGGCACAATCTGCTCTCCAGAAGTGCCACTGAAATAAAAAGAGTAAAGCATTCACTCCCCTCTAATCCTGTAGCAGAATTTTGCAGGTGCACAGATGTATCCTCAGAACTGGCAGGGCTGCAGTCGTAGTGAAGTTGCTGCACTACTTGTCTCAGTTCCTTTCTAGCACTGACAATACCATTTAGAAGAAAAATATAGATTTTTTTTTTAATAGTGGAATGAAATCTAGCAAGATGAGAATTTAAAAAAAACACCCCAGGTTATGGTGTATTGTGGCTTTGATAGGCAGCTATTCCTCAAGAATTCAGCTAGAATCACACACATAACATGAAAATTTTCACCCAAATAATTAATGTTTTGGATCTTTTTTAATATGAAATGTAAGACAACTTCAACTTTAAGCATAGCTGCTAGCAATGTCTATGACAACCTATTTTTATTTTCATTAGAATAAAAGCCTTTGGAAGTCTGTAGAAAGGTGTTCAAATTCACTACTAGCACTCCTGTTTAATAAACTCTGATGGCATTTTAATTTCTAAAAAAAAAAAGTGAATTATTATCATACAATTTGGATTATTGGCATTTTATTTTCTAAGACAAGCTTATTTTTCAATAGATTTAAGTCATGACTGAAAAAAACCCAAATCCAATTGGTTTCATCCACAAATCTCCATTAGCTAAGCTAGACCTTGGTTTGTCCTGTCAGCTTCCTAAACGTTATTAAAAGGCCCCTGCAAAATGGATCTTAAAACTCAATATTTGTGAGAGACTTTGATGTAGCACCCAACATTCATCCTCCCCTTGCTCAAGTGAGTGAAGGAGAGAAAAATCACCCCTTCTCAGAAATCCCATCAGTGAAACCCTGACAGTAATTCTCTTTAATGGGCTATCCTACAGTGGACCATACTTTAATGGATGGTATTAGAGTGGCCTTCCTCATATCCCTGATTTACACATGAATGATGCTCTCACAAACAGCCACACTGTAATTAATGAAGCTATTCAAAAAAGAGTTTCTTACAGAAACTCTTGTAAGAGATCTCTGCAGAATCATGACATTATCTGAAGGGTGCCTTATTTTTACTGCCCTGATCCCACCACAAAAACAGGAATTTCTCCACCTGCCAGGCAATACCAACTGGAAATCAAAAGCAACTTCCTAATATCATCTACACATATGGCCTGAAATGTGAGAAGTAAGAAGTATTGAGGATTTTTTCTGCCACTGAAACAATTTCTTAGACACATAAAAGTACCGTGAATGTTAGATGTTTAACAATTATAACCCTACTAAAACAAAACTGTGCCTATAATGACCAGATTATGCAAATAGCTACCAGATTATGCAAAATTGTATTCACAGGATATAATCCTTCTTTGTTTCATCCCACAAGATCTTCAATGAAGGACAGAAGGCTCAAGTTTATGTTTACACTTAATAAGCTGGAAAATAAAAGCAGATGAATGCTAATAATGTCAGTAATGCAGATCAACATCACTTTGGGTATATTTTGAAATGTTTCCATACTAAACTGGAAATAGCTTTAGAAGCTTAGTTGTGACTAGTTTGCCTACTTTTGGAAGAATTGTATTGTAGTAGAGTGGATAGTTCAGGGGATTATTAATGGGACATACAGATTTAAATTCCAAGGTAGTCTGTTTAATCTAGCTCCAGTCAATACTGACAACTATTCTGCAGTAGTTTTGAAATGAGGAGGTGGTTCTGGAGCACTCCTTCTCTTAGAAGGACAGGTTCAATGTACAGAAGTGGCACTAATTTGCACCTCAGGCAGTGCACTTCATCAGAGACTGAGGAATTAATGGGGTATAGGTTTACAATGTCACAAAGCACACAGGATGTTTTTCTATGCCCTTCCCTTCCCTGTTAAAAAGGGACAGTCCTATCTAGCCTCAGATTTTTCTAAATCTACTGAAAACCATGCAAGAAAAATCATGAAGGTGCCCTGTGCTACAAAATTGTAATATCCTTTGGTGGAACTCAAGAGAGAGATTGTAAGGTTTCACCTAGAAAAACATCTTAGGAGAGCTATCTGAAGAGAATCTTGATTGATGATGGTTGGCAGCACGCATATTTCCATGAGTGCATAATGGTTTTATTAATAGTTCTGGACTGAGCTGAAGCAAATAGAAAACAGACCAAGTGAGCAGTGGGGTTTTTTTTTTTTGTGATCTACCTACTCAGATGAATCTAATCCCTCACTAGCATCAGCTTTGTTTTCCTAGCAGGTTTCAGTGTCAATACATTGCCATCAAGTACCTAGAGAGGAAACATTAAAAAAAAAAGAAATACAACTCTGTGTGTGTGCTAACCATAGTAGCACTCTGGCTTCTTGTGTTACTCCTACCTACAGACCAGAGGGTGGAAAGCCACGAGGATGAAGCACAGCTACAAATGAGGGATGTGTGAGCAGAGGGTCCCTGCTGTGCATTAACAACGCCACTGTACATGGACACCAGTGCTGACACTGCACCACTGAGCTGGCCCAGCCAGGAGTGAACTAAATGGGCTTAAGGGATGTGGAGGTTATCACCAGTGGCTCACTTCAGATGTCCGTGGAACACCAGAGTGCAGCCCCCTGCTGCAGGGACACGAGCCAGCACAGCTGGCATTCCAGGGGCTGTCCCTGTCACAGGGACCCAGCTCAGCTCCCAGGGAGCAGAGTTCTCTCTCTCACTGAGGGCACTTACCAAAGAGCTGCACTGATACTAAATATAACATCAGCCACCAGCCTGAAGGTGAAAAGCCTCTGCCTAATTAATTATTCCTAAGTATTCTCATTAAGCTGTTCTCTGGGTACAGACAGAGCGTGTTTTTTATCTAAACCTGTTTAGTTGTGCCTATAACAATCTGAATTTCTTTGCATATACCTGTGACTGAATCTTTAGGAATAATCAGGAAATCTTAATCAGAATTAACAGGGGCTGGTTGAACTCTTGATGAGAGCAGGATTCTGCACACAGATGCAAAAATTTCTCCAAGTTCAAAACCACTATGAAAAAAGGGATAATTATTTTCTGCTGAATGTGCATTTGGATTCTGAAACTTTACTCAAGCAGCTAGGTCCTTGCAGGAACAGCCCCCTAAATTTGCCCTGAGAACCAGACAATTGCAGTGCCTATGTGAGTGAGGTGTGAGGAACAGCACTCCGACACAGAAATCATTACAGACCACCCAAGGTACATGCAACTCTTAATGCACTGCTTTTCCTACAGAAGGTAAGCCTTTGTAAAAACCATGCTGAACGCTGTTCATCAGAACAGTTCTGATCAAACCATCTTTTTTTTTACATTTGTGCAGGCACCAATTTAGGAACGGGTTTTCGCAGATTCCTGTAACTGCTTTGCTTTCGTCTGTGCACACCTGATTTATGTGCCCATTTATCCAACTCCCTGCACAAATGAGGTACTTAGGGCTGCAGGTAGCTTTTTAGAGCCTGCCTGGTACATGTCTTACCTGCCACGCACGTAACAAATTCAAATGCACACACTTCAACTCAGAGGATGAATTCAGAACATCCAAATGTTTAGGGTCATGTGGAATGTGTAACTTGCCTTGAATCAGAGGTGTCTTGAGGCTTCTGAAAATGTCAATCTGGATAACTATAGCACCATGTAATGCAGTATTTAATAAATTACTGCCTGAATACTTAATTCTGTTTTAAGAAAGACATGAGGGAGGATAAGCCTGTAATTCTTCATGAAACATGCTGAGTGAACCTATGACAAACAGTCTACGTTATGCACATCAGTCTGTTTACCCGTGACTCATAAAGAGAGCTGAACACGCAGGAGGGCTTAACCCGAGGTGGGATTATTAGGCCAAGTTCACTGATTTGGAACAGGATTTGGTGTGAAATAGTCAGGCTCTGCTCCAGAGTACTGACTAAAATAAACATTTTGAACTCCTATTGATTTTGACGGCAAGGAACTGAAATGGGTGACGTTGTCTCATGTTCTGGAACTCAACAGCAAATTGAAAAATGCTGTGGAGTAGATGGTTTGCATCAACAAAGATCTATTATTCAGGTAAAACAGCTGATCAGGAGTCATGGGGATAAAAAGTAGGAAATAAAGGGTGTCATTTATTCCCAGTATTTGATAACTAATGTACAGTGAAGACTGTAAGTAAAATGAGCAGACAGGGTAAAAGCAGACCAAAAATTTATCTTCAGCTGTTTTGTTATCATTATTTTTTTTTTATTAAGAATATAGATTAGCCAATTTGGTTAAAAGATCGTGTTTCATTTTCTGTCCTATAAACTTGGTTTGATTACTTGAAAAATTAATGAATGCTATGGAAAAGGTTCCAGATTTTAGCTCTTCAACACTGTACTATTTGTGCATCTATGCTGCCTCGTCAGCACTGTATGGGTTAGAATGATTACTTATTATTGCATTCTAATTTCCACTGGGCTTTTCTATATTTCATTTGCTGGTGGTAACACAGAATAAGCTACTCCTAAAAGGTCTTATTATTCCTGAAAAGATTTTGATCATATCTGCCACACGGCAACTGAGAGTCTGGGTAGTTTATATTTTAAGGATGTTAAATGAGAAATATCAAAGAATGGTGTGCATACATGTAAGGGGTAATGGATAATTACAATGCACACTTTAAGGATAATTCCACTATACACAACTGCGGAGTTATTCCCTTTTTACAAGTGTATAAACAAAAGCAGAATTTGATTAGGTAGTGTGATTGCCTCTTTAAAATCAAATGACTTTATATGCATAAACAGACTTCTGGTACTTGAGTTTGCTGTTGGCCAAGGAAGGCAACTTCTCCTCCTTAATCAAGGCTAAGGAAGCAGGGCTGATTCAGACATTTCACCCAAATCAAAATGCAGACCTACTCCAAGCTCAGCTGCACTCCAGTGTGGCCACAGCCCCCTCTGCCCTTCTCCACTGTGCCTGCAGGGCAGCCCAGCCACAGATGACACAAAGACCACTCCAGAACCACACAGGCTCAGCATCCCTCCAGCTCAGTCTGGTGCAGATTTTGGTGGGTTTTATTCCCCCCGAATCTGCATTTAGCCACTACATCACGAGAGGAAATACAGAAAAATAATCTAAGTGAGTTTCACAGCAGATTAAGTCCATGAGGCAGTTGAGTGTCCAAACATTACAGAATGGATCTGCAAGAAGAAAGGACAAAACAACCCAAACCAAAAGGAAAGAAAACAAACAAACCAACCAAAACCACTCAGAAAGGAAAAACAACAAACCAAACAAAACAACCAAACAAAAACAGACAGGAAAAGGATCTAATGAAGACTAATGGCTAACTGAAGTGAGGTTACAGATGTTTTAGGGGTAGATATGCCAGTGAGCATAAGACCATGAACTCTAGTTGACATTTTTCTGAAGGATTAGACAAAATATGATCAACCACTTGTCCCAAAAAAGAGCACAGGCTTGCTGTGCTCTAGGAAATAAATAGCTCATCCATGGAAACAACCTGCTGATCATTAACATAGTGTCCAGTAGTGTCTGCAGGACTTCAAGAGCCACCAAGGGTGACAGTAAATGAGAAAATAGTAGCACAATATGAGTATAGTTCCCATCTGTGAGCTCTCCTCTGCCCACTCATATACCCAAGGACTCACAGATACCTCAGGGAACAACAGTTTTGGGAAAAGACTCTGGGGCAGGCAGCCCTACACCCCTGTTCCAGGACCTAGGAACATTTCTCCCACCCCTGGGGATTCCAGGGAACACAACCAGAGACAAGGCAAACCCCTTGACCCTGCACCAGGACTGGCACAACTCATCAGGGTCCCTCTGTCAGTGAGCCTTTCCCTCCAGGGAATGAGGAGGTTGTGCAACAAATTGCTGCCCTGCTCCCCTAAACTCTCAGCCCCTCTGCACCATCTCCCTCTGAGACAGAGAAGGCAGGTAATTCATAAACTCCATGCATCTGTGACTAAAATTCTCCACTATCCAGAATTATTCAGCCTCCACACTGTCATTTGTCCCAAGCCATCATACTACAAAACAAAGCTGTCAATACCACTTCAGTAAAAGTGTTTTTAAAAGTATGTTTCAATTATATAGTTCTTGTGAAATCCTTCTGCTAACCTAGGAAAGAGTAATTCTTTGCAAAAATGGCAGAACTGATAAAGATTTTATTTGTTAAATTTTGATCTTGTCTGGCAACTGCTGAGCTATTTTCATATCTTAGCAAGAAACATCTCTCTATTGACAATTGTATTAATTATCTGATATAGCACAAGTCTTTTACTTTGGTTTTCCTCATGAATCTCTGTGGATATTTTTTTTGAGGATAACCTAGTGCATTAACATAGTTTATAACAGTAAAGTATTTACTCTTTCTGAATCACTCAAACACACTATGTGGCTTTCAGAACAAATAGAGGCTATAAGGTGATAGCTGCACTCAAGTTGACAGCAATTAATTGGGTTTTTAAGGCCAAGAGTACCTTTTCATTATGAGTTCCTGGAATAACTAGTATGATGGGATTTTGGTGTATAATAAGGACTCCTTGAAAGCTATTCCTGTTTAAAAAAAAAAAAAAAAAAAGTATTCGAGATTTCAAGGCCTCTGCTCATGATTTCTAGACTTCTACTCTGGATTTCTGTTCCATTAGAAACCTGGTGGCACAATCCCTCTTGCCTACTCTTGCTTGGTAACAGGTCACCTGCTGGCACAACCAGAGCTTCTTTCACTCCAGCAAGTACAGATGGGAGCAGAGCCATGACTAAAACCTAATATTTGCTAATAGCAAACAATATGTCTTAAACAAAGCACTTTGTCAGGCCCCATAAAGGCCCCATATATCCTGAACTCTACTTCCAAAGACAATATGATTAAACATGTACCATCGCTATGCAATGACCTAGAATTTTTATTGGTAGTAGTTATGCCTTAAAATTAATTTATAATACTGTAGTCCTTTTTATGGCTGTTTTTTGCAGACTATAGTCTATCTGTTTTACAAGAGAAATACATGATGGACTAGGTATTTGAGAACTAGAGTTGGCTGACATTAGGAACACCTTCAATATGATGAAGAACCACATAAAGTAATAGCAAGGGCT
Source organism: Prinia subflava (assembly GCF_021018805.1). Lineage (NCBI taxonomy): Eukaryota > Metazoa > Chordata > Aves > Passeriformes > Cisticolidae > Prinia > Prinia subflava. The sequence goes on along the minus strand of NC_086255.1, from coordinate 6,997,985 downwards.
ATGAATAGTTTGATTTGGCTTATCTGATGTGATCCAATTTTCTGATTCTGGTTTATTCTAGCACTTCGTATTTCTGTGGTATTCTTATAAGAGGATCCTCATGTGAAACATAGAAACAACTGTGGCTTAGGGGAACACTGCAAATGCAAATCTGCTTTTAGTAGCAATAATTTGCAAAATTCTTTCTGAGGATAAAAACTATAATCTTTCCATAGAAATTTCAATTTTCTGTAAAAGTGTGTAGTGCATTTTCATAAAGCTATATTTTTGTAAGTCATTAAATTGGTTTTTAGTAACCTCATCCTCATTTTCAATTGAACAATTATTAAACTATAAAACAAAATTGCACAATTTTTTTACAGAACTGTAGTCTGGAGTTTTACAGTCTGCTATAAAGTGCTGTATTATTATAATACACTAAAGATGCTCAGACTATTAAAACTTTTTTTTAAATGAACCATAAAATATTTTATCATTGATGAAATAATTCCTCAAGTATTATGCTCTTCAGCAGTATACATGCACAGCATTTTGGTCTCATGAAAAGCATGCTAATCAAAAGCCCACAATTTGAACTGTAATTCTAATACACAACATAAACCACGTCACTGTCTTTCAGAAGTTTATTACACCAATTTCAAACATTAAAAATCAGGGTATTGATCATTAAATATAAGGTCTAGTTTTACAGAGAGATCTCCATGCCAAAATTGTGATAACAAGAGAGATGTAAACACTTTCCTTTTGAAAGTTCTTAGTCTGTATTTCACTCCACAAATCATGACTGATCTTGTAAGGGGCCTGATGTTCACCTCAGAAGTTCAACTAAGCCTGGTAAATGAGAACAATTTTTTTTCCTGACTGCTGATGGCTGATGTCTCATAGCAACACTGACAGTGATATGATGCATCGGAGCTATTGGGTTTGATCCTTGGCTACATCCTCACACTGTTCCTCCCTGTTCAAAAGAGAGGCAAAGGACTCCCTGTACCTAGAAATTAATCAGCTGCATGAATCACATCTTTAACTTCAGCAGGATTTCAACAAACTTGAACACAACCCATCTTGTGAGGTCCTGAAATTCTAAAGTGGCAAAGATGGTGAAAAGCAAGAAAATGACCACGATCATGCAATAAATGACCACAGTCTCAGGGAATTGTACAGCCACACTTTTTGAGGACCCACTCCAGCATGGTGCTGAAGAAAATGAGGATTAACCTTGCTGAAACCAGTGTCAGTGAAATCTGTGGACAATGCAGCATCTGTTGTGGCAAAACAGAATTTCATTTAGTGTTCCTCAAATCAGAGGTATAAGATTAAAGATGAAACTTTAACTTAGCTCTGGCCATCAGATCTTAATCTGTACACACAAAGCACTCAAGACTTCTTTAGGTACAAGGGAATTGCCATTAAAGCAAATTAAAGACATTGCTTTTTTAGCAGAAAAGCTGCCAATAGGTGTTCTCTAAATCACTTGTACCAGCAGGCTGACCCCATTATGTCAGCTAATCCTGGAAATACAGGAGGTAGATTTAAATCTTTTCATAGAAAACATTAAGTCTTTTTTTGTTTTTCTTATTTTTCTTTTGGTTCTGGCACAGCATTGAGAGTTTTATACTGTTGTGCATCTTTTTCCCCAGAATGCAGCTTTCTGTGTAGCTGCAATGCCCAAAGGAAGAGGTCCAAGCAGGACTTTTCCAAGGGATGGACCAGGCTGGACATCTGAAACATCAGTGCTAGTTTATCACAAAAAGAAACAGCTCATGGGCTGTGTGAAGGGATGGGGGAAAAGGGTGCCAGGTGTATGTGTGAGTCAATATTGGGGATAAAATACCCAGGGGATAAAACAAGCTTTGTCTCTAGCCCAGTGCTCCATCTCTGCTGTGCCATTCCCTCACCTACACCCTGCCCGTGCTTCCTGCTCGTGTTCACCCACACCCAGTTACAGCCCGTGGAGATCCACACCCGCTGTGTGCTGATCCTCAGAACCTCATGGAGCTTTGAACCCTCTCCAAACAGCCACAGAAGGCTTTCCAATAATGGTATTTAGCACCTGGGAGGCAGCATTAAGCAATTACAGAGGGTACTTAAACCACCAGATTAGCAGCTCCCTGCACAGTGCTGAAGGTCTGCACAGACAGATCTACCTGGGAAAAGCAGGATCATTTTCAGTCTCAGTCACGTTTAAGTCCTGCTCTTCTCAGAGTTCTGTGAGCTCTCTCTCCTGTTTTTGTCCTAGGATTCACCAGTATAAATATTTTTTTATATCACAAGTATTAAGAGAATTTGTGGAAGAGCAGCTTGTATTATGACCCACATCTGCTATAAACACTCACTAATCTTACATCCAAATAGAAAGAATTGACATATTTAAGTATCCAGATTTCTCTTTTCACATTTTCCCCACAAAATGTTTGGTATTTTCCATTTCTATCTCATAGTTTTTGAATTTTGCTGCTGAGAGCACAACGACGTTTACATACAGGACATGTCTTCAGTCCAAAGGGCCTTGTATCTCAATTACATCTGCCCATTGCTACATTCTTCAAAAACACAAAAACTTTAATTCCTCTTTGAATGCTGAACATCCAAAGCAAGAGCAAGACATAACAAATATGGGAAAACAAAGTATAGAGCTAGCTAGCAAGACTTTGATGCATATATTTACTTAAATGTCCTTAACCATCTTGACCTCTACAATTTTTGTCTTTTGCAAAACATCCTTTAAAATATAACGGACAACCCAGTGTGAAAGTCTTAGTTTTATATTTATCTCTGTGATGACCCAGGAACAACTGGTCTAATCTATCACTTGAGGTTCATTTCATTACCATCCTTCAGGTCTATCCATCCCTCCTAAGTGCAAAGGCAGCCTTTTTTTGAAGAATACACGGTGTGAGTACACATCCAAACTCATTCTTTAGTCCCTTTCAAATAATCCAACACGATGGCTCAGGCAGGGGGGTAGAACATGAGACTGGAAGACCAGAACCATTTTTTGACTGGCACACTGAATGCAAGTTATGACTGAAAATGAAGGACTAACATATATGTCAGTTAAACAGAAAGCATTAGACTGAAGCTACCAAAAAAAAAAAAATAGGGTTGGCAATAACTTAATAAAATCTGCCTGTATAAGGAACATGCTGTTTGGATTCATCTTCCTTTTTGTTCACAATATTTTATGTTATTTTTACGTGGTGCTGAGGATCCTTTGCAAGATGTCAAGCACTTAAAATATACTTAAATTTAGCATTTGGTATAAGCCTAACAACTATTTACTGTGTTTAGCAAATTCTGTTAGAAGTCTGGTTCGTGAAAAGAGTTTAGAGGATTCTTGACAAAATTAAGCATCTTCCTGGCAAAGACAGAATGCTGATTTAATTGAGGGACAGAAAAAAGAGTATCATACACAATCCATGCATATGTAAACATAAAGTAAGCAGATATCAGAAACAAACATTTTGCTGTATCAATTTAAAATAAAAAATATCCCATAATAGGCTTGTCATAGCAATGACAAGTTCAAATGAAGAACAACTTCTGAACAGCATCACTAAAATGAACATTATTTTAAAGTCCAAATCTTCAGCACGTTTTTGAAATAAGTACTGAGTACAAATAAACAAAGAGTATCTCATATTTCCTTTAAGCATTCACCACCTTTCCAATTCCCAGGTTTGCTTGTGCAGGAGAACACAGCACAGCAACAAACCCATCCTGCTCTTCATATGACCATTCTGAACAAGTCAGAAAGAAATGTGTCAAAAACTGCTCAGCCAGTGGGGCTCTTGGCAGACTGGGTTAGTGCCCTGTATTTTACAGCCCTGGGAGGCTGGTATTTGCTCATTTCTGTGGAATATTATACTAATCAATCACTTCCTGCTCTTTCTTCCCTTGCTGTATTTATTTCAATGGCAATTTGGATTAATCAATCACTTCCTGCTCTTTCTTGCTTGCTGTATTTTTAAACCCACTAACTGGAATATGCAGCCCTGTTGCATCTCAATGACCACTTCCTTAGCCCCTCTCTGCCATTGTCTTTTTGTGTTGAGATTGATGCTTGTAATTTGACTTTTCACAGCGTTCAGGCTGTATTGCCTTTTAGAAACCTTTCAGCTCAGCTAAAGCCTATAAAAAAGCTTTTGGCTGCACTAGTTCATGTTTTGAAAATACTGCAAAGCCATAGTTTCATGGGAGGAGAGACTTGGAATGAATGCCCTTCTCCAAGTGCAATATGAATACTAGCTCTTTTATAAATTTGTATTAAGGTTTAAGTCTCACATGCAAAGTGGCACCATACTGTCCAAAAAACATAGGTTTCTTTTTAAAAAACCGTGGGCTTGTTTTGGCTCTGTTCATGCTACTTTTTGAAAAATGCATTAAAATATTAGAGCTTTGTTCTTTGTGTTTCAGTTCTGACAGAAGGAAGTGGCATATAATATTATGCTTCAGAGGAATAAAACTGCTTGGTTCACACAACTTCAATGACCTTTTAGTGCAGACTTTATCTACAGTTCTTACCAACAGCAGAGATCATTTATTTAAAGGTTTAAAGGAACCCTTTTTCCCTACAGACCTTTACTTCTGGTGCCAAGGACATTGGGGGGTACACTTGAAGTCACAGCAGAGCTTTAAACCAGAGCTGATAAACTCCTGTGGAACGTGACTTCAAAATGCCAGAGCAACAGGGGGAAGGATGGGGAAGAATTTAAGTGATTTTCAAAATACAGGGACATCTATTCAGGCTTAAGGAACATTTGCAAATTGAAGGGAATCCAATGGGATTTGTGATCACTTGCCATTCCTTCAGTTCTTTATTTATTATGTGTACTTTGGTAGCATCTGGAGGCCTTACTCTACAGGGGGCTGTACAAACACTGAAGGAAAATGTGATCTCTCCCACAGCACAACTTTTTAATATAACATGAAGTGACTCAATAATACCCCATCAAGGTCTTGTTCTAAATGCAAGATATTCCAAGTTTCAGGTTTAAAAGGCTGCATTTCTTTCAGCATATTCTATTTGGTTAAACGACTATTGCAAATAGCAATATCTGCCTCCAACTATCTCTCTTATCAATAACTTACAAAGCTTAAATAATAATGAGTGCACAGATGTGAAACCCAGAATTAAAACAGAAGGACCTAAACTCAGCACCATCTATCATTAAGCCCCTATATTTTGTGACTCTGTCATGTCCCTTATGTTGATGCAGATACAATTCTCCAATGCAAAATAAATGCAGGAACTGGAAAAGGATGAAGGAGAGAGAATGATGCAGGAAAAATTAAGAAGCAAAACATATTTCTCAGAAATAAGGTATTTCTGGTTCAGTGCACATGGAACTATTTAATATTAGGAAAGCAAAATGAATTTTTTTATAGAGAAGTGAAAAATCAATGCTTCAACAGTGAAATCCAGAAAAATTTATTGTAAAATCATCTGAGACCTTAAAGCTTGGACGCTTACATTTGTGTCACATAGCAATCTTCCTTCTGTAAAGACAAAAATAAACAGGACAAGCTGATCTATCCCTGCCTGACCTAATTTTGCATTTAAACCACCAGAATTTTTCATAGCCCGATTCTAATCTGGCCTAAAGATGTTTTCATTTTACATTTCCTGCTACCTTTTCCCTGCCTTGATTTTGCTGTTGTGTCCTGCCCAAGCAATCTTTCAAAGAGATGCAAAATCTGTCTTCAGCAAGTGGCGAGCCCCTAAATCCAGAATCAATGACCCACCATCATTAGCTCTGACACTCAATTTAAGTGTCAAAGAAAATCACTGCAGCCATTGGCCAAAATCACATCATGACCTCGACCTCAGTTCAGGGGAGTGCCTGATTCAAAATCGTTTTATCTTTGTCCAGCTTCTTCAACATGTAGCTTGCAGCACCACACGTTCTCTAATATCCAGACCTCCTCAGCCAAAAAACCTTCTTGAGTTTAATGCCAGTAACATAAGAAAGAAGGCAGCAGGACATGCAAGCTCACATTAAGGGTCCCCTCTGAATTAGGAGTACTCAAGGGATTAATTTAATCTGACATATCCTGGCAGGATTTGGAGAGTGCCACATTCATATTCAAACCTGTGATAACACATTAAATACAGTCCCCCGTTTCTGAGTCAGCGAGGCAATAAAGTTCACTTTGAGATATGCAAGTTTCTGATTTAAAATAAGAGTGCTGATAGCTCACAACATCTGCAGTTTGTAGCTACACCATGGGAATAAACAGATATTCCAACTTAGGTAGGCATCTAGTTAGGCAGTAGGAGACTACTCGACAGGTCTCTATTAAAAACTTATTTATGCACAACCTTAAAAACTTATTTATGCCCAACGAGAAGTACAAAACTCTCTTACCTGCAGGTTTGCACATGCTGGTGAATCATTGTGGGAGGGTATTTCGTTGTTGATGGTCTCTGACCCTGTGTTTTTAAGTCTGGAAGCTGTTGTAGTTGTGGCTGTGGTGGTCTGTACTGGTAAGATTGGCTGCCAGACATTCACATCAGTGCCGTTGCCAAAGGCCTGAATTGCATTTTCTGTGAAAATAAATTACAGGCAATTTTCTATTTCTAAAAAAAAAAAAAGGCAAAAAGTAGAACTGAGTTGTTTTTCACTGCCATTATTATTACATTTAAAATGTGTGTTTATAGAAACTCAATTTTATGCTGAAAAATGTGTCTTATTTTTGAACCTATCAGAAACATGAACTGAAAATCTGGGGTCACACAATTATCTGGTGCAGCCTCTTCTTTGTAAAGTTTCCTGTAATTCTTGACAGAAGCTTTAGGACTTACCACAATCATATTTGTTACCATCCAAAAGACTCAAAAATTTACTTTCAGGATTTAAAATACAGTTTGAATGTCATGTCCTAATTCAGGCAGATGAAGTTACAGAGCAAACTAAAAACAGAGAACAGGATAAATATTTATTTCTACAGCTTGTTGTAGAAAACTACCATGCCTATAACTACAAAATAGTTTAACTAAGGCAATCTTTTCCTTACCATTTTCAATCAAAATCTGCATAATTGGGTGAGGGAAACATGGTTAAACTAAAACTTTAGAATATAAAAGTTAAAAAGCTTATCACAGTTTCACAGGATTAAAGAGTGTGTTTATAGCAAGAGTAAATTGGTTGGAGTTTTTATAAACAAATAGAAAAACAGTTCTTAATCAGGTCTTTGGGGATTCAACAAGGATTTGGGGATTTCTTATTTCAAATTCTTTGTACAAGAAATCAAACAATTTCACTGGGGACTAATATATGGAAGTTATTAACACTTCTTCTCAGTGGCATTCCTTGCCTTATAAAATAATTTACATGTAATTTTCTTCTGAAAAAGATGTATTTTATTCTGATATTAGTTCTCAGAACTTCAATATGCAAAAAGAAGAACTTGTAAAAAGCACCAGAATGAGCTGCATTAATAGAGACAAAGTAAGAAGAAGGATAAGTTTTTTTGTGTTTCCCTGAACAAGGCAATATAAAAAGCAGTATTTCCCCAAATCTCAGTAACTCTTTGTTTCCACTGTTGCAAGAATGGTCACAGAAATACCCCCAATCCTTCCAGTCTTCAAAGTCACAAGTGGCCTTTACAATGAGTCTTCTTCAATTATTTCATCCAATTATACTTGATGATCCTTATGAGTCTATTCCAGCTTGAGATATTCTGTGATTCTATGACAGAATCACAGAACTGTTTGGGCTGAGGGAACCTTTCAAGGTCTTCTAGTCCAACCCCTCTGCAATGAGCAACTTCAACTAGATCATTTTGGTAAATGCCCCAAATAGCAGGTTTATTTTCCATTTTGAAGGGGAAATATACTAAAAAACAAACTGGCAAGAAATTCCCATTTTCTTCCTACCGTGAAAAAGGAAGTTTTTTGTTGTATAAAGGAGGTGGGAAGGATTTTAATGAAATTTTCTCCCGGCAATGGAACGCTCACTAATGAAAATAAACATTTTCAAAACTTCCTGTTCTATGTGAAAGACAAAACTTTGTAGAAAATGAAGAACCACCTTTGATTTCTTCCTGAAGAAGACATTATTTTGCAGCTAGGATGCAAAATTTGTCTCACAGTAACCTCCAATACCTTTGACTTATCTTCATTAATGCTTTTGTACTGACGGAAAAGGAAGGACAAGGAATCCCTCTGTCTTTATGTTCTAAAAGGAATCTGTAACACTCTAGAAATTAATATAGTCACAAATGAATAAAATCTGAAGTATTGCAATAGATATAAATGGCAACTGCCATTAGCCTTGAAGAAGGTCTGATGGCACATTGTTAAATTTTACCCCTCATAAAGTTTGAACTCTTTTTTTCTTTTGCTAAATGATCTTGAGTAATTGATCTTCTTCCAAAGCTTAACAAACAGTGTATCACAGAGCAGCTCTGGTTTTTGTGCACAGAACTCCCTGTGCCTTCAGTGCAATGCTGCCTCTTCAGAAGCTACCAATGGGAATTTTTGGATCCTCTCCTTAAATACTGAACCCTGCACTAGCACCAGCTCAGGTCTGTAGGGCTCAATCACTGAGTTCATTTACTGTTTTTGAGAAAAGAAACGATGTCTGCTTCTTTGCATAAGCTGATGAAATACGACTTTTAAAACCACTTTTACTCTCAAAACTCCTGCTGGAAGCCTACTTCTTAACTTTAGTCTGATGGTTAAAAATTTTCCAATTTCAAGCCTAAATATGTATGGCCAATATCTGCCTTTTTGATCTCATGCCAACATTGTCCTGCAGGTCCAGTAATCCCTTCCCCTCCCCAGGCTTGCCCCTCTAATGCAATTTCAGAGGACAATCACGTAGCCTTTCAACTTCTGTTCTGCTAGACTAGGGAAGCCAAACTCTTTTGGTCTCCTCATTTATCTGAAATTAAAACTCTGATGCACACTCCATATCATCCAATTATGCTGCTCCAGGCAGACAGGAAATTTGAAAAGGGAACCTGCCAAAATCGACTGCACTGAGCCATTCTGAAATTTAAAATAGTCCCTAATTTGGAAGTGAATCTGACAGGAAAAAAAAATCAATAATTTAACAAAATCTTTACAATAGTTACTATCCAGGCTTGTGTTAAAACCAGGCATCTGAGATCAAATATCCTAAAAAAAATGAAGCTGGCTGTAAATTGCAAGCACAATCCAATTTAAACTTACTTACAGCAAATCCTTCATATCCTAAACTACATGTCTTTCTTTATATGAAGTTCTTAAATTATACAGAAACCCCTCAGGTGTTGCGACTCCATGGTAAAGATGCTGCCTGACTGTTAGGCTCCAAATACGACCTGCGATGTAAACATATTTCAATACCATACAACTTTGGGTTTTCTTTTTTTTTGTTATTTTCCAAGAGCTTATCCTGTTTGCAATCTTGGCCACAAACCACAGCATCAGGCACATTTGCTCCTCCTTTCAATTTTTACACCTACAACAGAGCCATACGCAACAAAATGCAGAGCGATGGCCTCGATGTGCTGCGCCACGCTCAAGCAGTAAAGGAATTCCAGAAAACACTGTACAGCACGCTAAAAGACACCTAATTCTGTACTCACTAAGGCATGTGTTGTCCTGGAAGAAGTTCAGAAACTTCTGGCACTCCTCGATGTCGTTGCCGCTGTTGCTGCAGTCACACCACGGGGCCACGCTGAGGCTGCTGGAGTCGATGTAGTTCGGGGTCATCACGGTGCCTGTCATGATGAGAGAGGAGCACTGTGAGAAACCTCTGCACTGGAACATCCCCTCCACCCCAGGATGGCCATCAGCCCTCAGGAGGTCACACATTGGGGGCTGGATTCCCAGCACAGACCCACAGCAGGGCTCCCACCTGCAGATTCCACAGCTCCCCTTGGCCTCTGACTCCCAGCCCTGTGCTGTATTTCACACCCTCTGTGCTTTGAATGCCATCACTTCAGGGACTGCAGCACCACTCACACGGTGAAGACACATTTCTTCCCTCCAAAAAGGATTCCCACAGAGAGCTGCATCAGCAGAACTGACAGGTAGAAAACCGTGGCAGAGGGAGGGATGGGTTGGGAGAAGGTGAGCACCTCTTTGAAGGGCTCTGCTGCCAAATCAAACACACGTGGACTGTGTCCTTAGAGCTGCACTTAAAAATCTGAGTTTCCCTCCTCGCTTTGTTTTTTCTCATTTTAATTCTTGCTGTAAATGAATGGCTGAAACCAGGTACCCAGACCTGTGCTTCCTCCCTGAGCCTGCAGCCAGGCTGACAAAACACTTCTGAAATGCATCAGCAGGAGAATGCTGGTCCTGCTGAGGGGAGCCCTTCTGCATCCTGGAGCAGTGTTAACCACAGGTGCTCATGAGGGACCTGCCAGCAGAGTGGGTTATGCTGATGGACAGAGCAAAACCCAGCATGCATGAGAAGGTACAGCAGATTCTTTAAAGGTAATAAATTATTATCAGTCCTGCTGTCTCACTGTTTCCTCAGTACACTGATTATTTCCTAAACATTGTCAACAGCTCTCCAACCACAGGGTCATTCTAACTCTGTTGCAAACTCCTGGGTAAATATACTGCCATTTATATGCCAGCTCAAGGCAACCAAGAATGAAATGAAACCAAAACAGGCATTTTGTGTCCTGAAAGATGTACAGCAACTGCTCATCACTCATCTGGATCAGGAAATTGTTGCATGATGGCTCAAGCCAGGAGTCTCACTGAATGCATTACCCCAGCAGGTCAGGTATTTAAAACTTTCCTAAGGATTGAGAAGTTCGAATCTTTATTTTATTTGTCTGACCAAAACAGAAAAATTAAATAAAAAGGGGAAGACATTCCAGACCTGAACAGCTGCCAGCTGCTTCAGGGAACATGTTCCTCACTGGATAATTTGCAGTCCTAGGACAGGTCATACATCGTGAGGAAATGTGATCACATCTCCTCAAAACTGACATCAAAGTAGTCATTAAGAAGATGGAATAGATGAAGGACAAATGTTAGAGACCCAAAGTGAACACTAGGAGAGAAAATTTGGTCCATAGGTCCAGGGTCCAACAGTCTGCAATAAGAGACGGGAAAGGGCTATCAAACATCAAGCTAAAAAAAGGAACATTAGAAATAACACAAATCACAGAGTGATGGCTAATAGCCTTTCAGTCACCAGGCAGTGCTGGGAAATGAACAAATCAACATGCAAACTGCCTCATATGTGACGTGGGAGACAAGGGACAGCAGGCACCAGGGCTGGCCTGAGAAAGACAGTAATGGATGTGAAAATGAACGTGGTCCCATTGTGAAATTCACAAAAAGCACCTTTTATCTGGTTTTGGGATGTTCTCTGACTATAATCCCATACCTTTGGCTTCCTGCAGCTTTTAACAGATAGTTGCACTAATAATTGCTCGAATTCTACATGAGATTAGTACATGAGTAAACAGCATGGTTCAAAATTCATTAAATGGAGATAAAGAATTCAGTAAAATAGGCAAATATAATTTGCATTGTTAATGGAAACTGGACAGTAGATAAATAAGAAGAGGAATGATGTTAAATTAAAACAAAACACATTAAAATGTCTCTCCCTCATCCACATGATGGTTCAGAACACTATTTCAGCCTTGTAACATGATCTGAAAAGAAGTGTGAGAAAGTGAAGATCAAGAGGATTTTGCAAACGGAAAGAAAATAGGTAGGTTGAAAAAAAAATCTAATTAGCAAATGCTTAGTGAAGGGTTAAAAAAACAGAAAGGTACTGAGGAAATTAAAAAGGTCACTGAGGTAAGACTTTCTTATCACAAAGAGGTAATAAGGTAATTAAAATGGGTTAAGATGGGTTGAAAGTGTAACAGATACCAAGGCACAATTAGGGTTGATGAACACAGGAAAGACAGGACAAGGAAAGTGTGTACACAGCACACAAACTGTGCATCCAGCAAAAGCAGAGTGGCTGAAAGAGCAGCTAGTAGAAAATCAGTCTGTCACTTAAACCTGGGGGCAGATGTGAACCCAAGCAGATTATATGCTTGGTTTCCTGGGGTGGATTTCCTTTTTTCCCTGCCTCTCCCTTCCCCCTCTCTCCGCTCGCTGGCACCTTGGAAATTCTGCTGATGGACACTCAGGGACCAGAGAAACCCTGGTGGCTGGCAGAAAAACAGGACATGCTTGGTTTTCTGAGCTCTGGGTATCAAACTGCTCTGGGATGGTCTCAAAACCTCCACATTTTAGACAAAAGCAGAGCTGGCCTCAACACAGCCAAAAGGTTGCTTGAATTCAGGTGAGAAAGAGCTGAAATTCCTTTGGCCCAAAACAACTCTAGCTTATTCTCACAAACTCTCATGGAATTCCTGGGAATGCCAGGGAAATTGGATGGATTTTGCTCGAGACAAGTGAAAACGTGTCAGAAAGTTAAAGCTAAAGCAGATTTTGAAGTCAGCACTTAGAGCAAAACTCAATTCATGTGGGAGTGAAGAAGGCCCAGATGGCTTAGCCAGGCTGTAACCAAAGTACTGACTCGAATGTGGCTATCCACAGTCTCCTTCTGCATTAACTACTTTTTATTTTTTTCTGTTAATTAAAAAAAAAGTTTTAATTTATCCCTATACTACAACAGGAAGCCTAAAGGAATTGAGGTTTTCCAACTTCCTGTAAAGTGTACATATCTTTAAAATTATATACATAACACCCTGATGCAAACATTAAAGCAGCCTCCACAGACTGTTCTCCATTTTATTGATGAAGCACCTCACACAGAAACTGTGACTAGCTCTATTTCCATTTAAAGTCATTAACTTTAGGTAGGATTCCACTAATTTCAGTGAAGTTAACTCTCGTTTACATCCCTGTATTTGAGGACAGACTCACATCCACTGTACCTTCCACAGAGAAGCCTCAGTTTCCTGAACAAACTCTGTGGAGGAGCAGTTTTTGCTACATTTAATGAAATGGCTAAACAAAAGAATATTTTATTTTAATGAACAATATTTTATTTTAATTAAATGGAGATCCTGAAGCTCTGAATGGATCTGTAGCAGCTTCTTACCCACAGTCTAACTCTTCTTGTAGTTTTATATCTATTCAGCAGACATTTAAAAGATTATACTGCTGATCTCTGCCTTACTCCACTTTCAGATCAGATTGATATCAGAGGCAGGAATTTACTTCAGTGCAAGAAGCGTTTTGGTAATTTCTTGATTTAACAGAATTACTACTAAGAAATAAAAACTCTCCAAACACCAGTCAGTTCCTCTTTTGCATGTCTCCAGGGGCTAGCAGGAAGGAAGAAAAATGTGTCTTTTCCCCTTTGAGAACTCAATCTCCTTTTGATTTGAACTCCCTAGGCACCCATTCCACATTTCTGATGCGTGACAGGTTTTGCTGCATGGTCATCCCCAGTAACACGGGAACACCTCACCAGAGGAACTGGGTCATCCTTGGGCTTAAACTGAAAAATGAAACCAACAAAACTGCCAGCAAAATTCTCAGGGTCCAGCAAGAACTTGGCAGCTCTTACCCAGAAGTATCTATTAGTAACAGCTACTCCTTGCCAGCAACCAGACTTCTTAATCTCATTGACAAGATCAGATTTCAAGGCTATTCAATTCTCTGTTTCAGAGTCAAATGACAGTCTGTCATAACTGTTCAGATGTTATACCCTTTGCATACTGTCTTAATCTCTTCAGTGGTAGAAGAATATCCTTTGAAGCCATCACATCTCATTTTACCCATTGCCACATGGACTTACCTCACTTGTTAGCTGCTAGAGTAATAAGAATGGTAACAATAAGAGTGAGCATAGCTTTCATTTTTCAGCAAACCCAACCTATTTTAGAAATATTTTCATTTCAGTCTTATCCCCAGGGACATTTATTTAAAAGCAGGATCAGCTTCAGGGCATCAGCTGGCACCTTCATGCCCAACAGAAGGGGATATTACTGCACTGCAGCAGGTGCAGGCTCTAAGCTTAAAAACATCTGATCTGGTGGCCTTTCAAATTTGTTTGTTTCAGAGTTTTGACATTCACTTATTATTTATTGCCCAACTATGATATTTCTACAACACATTCAGCTTCTTGATGTGATCTCTCTCCTTTAGGAATTAAATACTGAGTGTGGCATGTGGAATCTGGCTTCCATAAAGGCATCCCTGTGCCTGTTGGCACTCAGGAAGGTGACAACAAACAAAAATAATCAAGTTGGGGGGGGATTTCCTTCAGATTTGGTCTCAGTTCATCTCACTGACAGGCATCTCTGAAAACACTTAGAGTGGACAGAAGGATGTAATGGAAAGAATAGCAGCTGGAATTGATAAAAGGCTGGATTGATCTGTTGTTTCATACCTCAGGTTCAGGCACCTTTCTCTCAAGGTGTTTACCCGAACTTGTGATGACAGCTGCAATATCAACCAAGCTGCACTTCCACTTGTTCACTTCCTACTCCTTGCTCCTGTCTACATTCAACCCTCTTAATAAGCTTTACTTTTTAAGCTTGCATTTATTTCAAATTCAAGCCTTTTCCCTCCTAATCTTCCATCCTTAACTTTCTTGTAACATACAAGCTTGCCCCAAAAATCTCTGTACGGTGACACCGGGCCATCACGTGTAGGAGGAGAAACTGGCCCAGCATCACATCATACAGAACTATAATCCAGTTGTTATCTCACACAGGCCTTCAAAGTGCAGTTTGGGTTTTTTTTCTCATGAGCAAGCCCCCAGCCCTCGCTGCCCTCTCACCAATGAGCCCCGAGTAAGCGAGCAGGCAGTCAGCATAGTTCTCCTTCAGACAGCCACTAACAGAGCGTGACTCGGGCTGGCAGTTGGTGAAGAAATCTGCAAGGCGAGATCTGCAACGGCAAGAAAAATGCATAGCTTTAAAAACCAACCCTGGAGGCATTCTTACCTCTTACACTCTCTGTTTGTGGACAAGACTTAATAATTCTTTAACTTAAATGCATATTGGACACATTTCAGCCATTGAGAGTCTCTTTCTAAGACGCATCTCTTCCCAGAATCTGTTTTTGAAGTCAGAGCAAGAAAGTGTAAGAAAACAGTAAAAAGGAACAGAACAAGAGGGAAATGTCTGCCCTTTACTAAAAGAAATGTTCTGCATTTTCATGCCAAGAAAAAGACAAAGACTGATTTTATCATATGAGGAGTCATTTTGCCTGGATCTGAACTCTTAACTGGAGTTTTTTATTCAGAACACAGTTTCTGCTGTTTTACTGATTACACAGAACTGTACGTTTGTGCTCACAGGGCCAGCCAGGCTCTTACTGCAGGGCCTGAAGCAGGTCCTGCCTTGGTGGTGCCCCAGGTTTGCAGGAGTGAGCTGATCCCTGCTCTGGGGCAGCAGGCAGCACAGCTGGCACCGCAGAGCCCCGGCACCCAGGGTCTGTTTGTTCCTGTGAAATCTGCATTTCTCCAAACTCTGGAGCACTCAGCCCGGGCTGAGGTGAAAGGAAGGTGTGCTCTGCATCGAGTCCTGCTGCTGAGCAGCCACATTATCTTCACCTACCTCAGCCAGCCCATGACCAGGGAGGGGAGAGCACTGAACACATGCAGGAGGTGCTTTAGGACCAGCAGTGCAGCTGTACTGTGATCAACTGAGTCCTACCATGCTGGAAATGAAAAGGACTAACACACAGGATCTCTTCTGATTATTTGTGATTTAAAGGCCATATAATGCCCCCATTCAGGCCTGTAAAATTTGCAAGGCATTGATGAGGTGGGTAAAGGTCACACATCCTACAGTCATCCCCCTGCCCATCTTAGCTTTATAATCCTGGATAGTGACTTTTTTTTATTTGCAAACTGTTATTTAGACCTTCATCTAAAAAAAAAATCACCTCCCTACTTCAATCTCACCTGTGAAATAGATATAAAAATGTTCTTTTGCCTCTGACAACCCACAGTAATGTCTCAGGATCAGATGTTTAATCTTTGCAAAGCCCTCTCAAAATCAGAATAGTAGAATCTATGAATTTTCATTAGTGCTCCAGCATTATGCAGATTTGCAATATAAATGCTCTTTTTCGGTTTTGCAACAACCTCACAAAAGTTAGCAGAAACAAGTGATTTGCAAGTGATTTACTTTATTTGTTTACATGCTCCAGAGACTAATTATCTTTGTTTGCTTTATTGTTTTACCTTCCCCAGAATGGGACTGGATACACATCATTAACTGGCCTGAAAGTAACGATGGGCAAACATCAAAAGGTTCAGAGGCTTCGTTTGAGAAAGCATCCTATAAATAAACTCCGTGCAACCTATACCTGAATTTATGAGAGCTGTTCTCATGGCCTTATTTTACTTCCATCTCCTGCTAACTGTACTGACACCAGCAAACCCATGGTTGCCTTCAAGCCACAGTCAACCCTAAGCTTTTCTCTCCCTCTCTTGCCTTATCTAACCACTTAACCTTGAGATGGAAATCTGTACCCAGTTGCCTTTAATAGTTTTAAAAATTCAACCACTCTAGCAATCATACATATATATATATAAATGTATACACACAGATACATATATTTCTAAATTTACATAAAATCCCTACTTAGCTGGTGAATCTATACTGTGCCTACCAGGTGACAGGCTGAGAGGAAATGTGTCTCAAGGTATGTAAAGAGATAAATAGCAGCACCATCAAGAAAATCTGGGGAAGGAAACCCTCTGTCACTGCAGTGATTCCTCTCCCAGTCAGTAATTAAGACAGTGGCTCGAATCCAGCTTTTGGATCAATTGGGAACAGAGTTGACAGTTTCCAAGGATTTTTCTAATTCTACTAATACCTGGATGAAGTCAGGTTTAGAACAGAACAGAGCCTATTACATCTATCTAGTATGAAAAACCTCTGCCATGGTAGAAAGGGCAAGCCTTCTGCATATACAGTATTCTTGTGTTTCTAGAACAAAGTAGCTCCTCAGATCTAGATTTCATTATTTATGTGACCACAAACCAATCTTTTCAGCAATGGATTATACAATCAGCATCTTGATAATCCTGAAAACACTTCTTGCAATCATTTCATCATTCTTAAATGTCCAGTTCTCCCTTAGGTTATTAGGTGCATTGGTCCAGAGATCATTTAATATACTCCTCTTCTCTAAATGTTTTTAAGGATTGATAACTATAGAATAAAATCAGTCATTTACTACCCAGCCTGCTTAAAGAACTTATTTGTTGTAAACCCTAAAGGAGGCTAAAAATAGCTCTGCAGATCTCTTTTCCATACACCTTGATTTCCATGTGAATTTCTGAAGAGTTTTTGCGGTCATAAAAAGTAATGATGTGACAACATTGCACATTTAAGTTTTCATAAGTCAAATATAGTTCAGGTAGCTCTGGCCTGAGCACTACTGGACATGAACACACAACCCTTCCCTCGCCAGTCATCCAAACTTCACACAATCCCAGCTCTCACCCTCTCCTGAGCTGTTAACTACACCTGATACTTATGTGGATTCATTTGTGCTGGAGATAAGGTGAGAAAATAAAAACAGAGATCTCCATCTGCCATGAAATACTCCAGTACTTTCAATGAAGATCTGCTGACTAACACTCAGTGAAGATCCCAGACATTTCCAGCAGACTGGCAGTGATGGAACTGTGCTCATCAGTGAACACCAGAACAGTGGTACTGCTGTTTATCCAGAGAGAAAGATAAATTAGCCTGGTAAGAAACATCAATCCTAAAGTATTGCACATGAATATTAAGAAATATTTGGGTAAAAGAGAAAATCCTCTTAGAGATGCAGAATCAGAGCCATCTGATAATAGCAGTCCTAACAAAAAATATGCACTGTGTTAACTTAGGGCTCCTTCAGCAGGAGGCAGCTCGAGGGGTTCTGACCCATGGCTGAGCAGTTTTGTTATCCAGAGAACAAACAGAACTTGCCACCTGTACCTTCAAGTGTGCACAGTTTTACATGTGCAGGGTACCCAGGTGTATCCCACTGCTGGAGAGAGGCAGACAGTTTTATACTGCTCATACCACGTAGCAGGACCATTTAAAAGGAACTATTCGTTTCTTTTTCTGTCACAAATCCTCATTGGGCACAGCCACGTTTCTGATTTGTTCCCTTTTCCTTGCATAAATTAGGGGTACTACTCAGAAATCTTCCTCCCAGGAAGTGGAAAAAAGGGGGGAAAAACCATCTCTTTGTAGGGCAAAAACCCCACAAATTAAATTAGTTTTATCTTAGCCCTGGAAAACCTGCATGTTCTGGAAGGCTTACTTTAAATATTTTGTATACCACTAGCTGGAAAAGTAAGAATAATCCTATCAGCAAATTCTAAGAAAGTCTGCTCAAACAACAAACAGCCTTTCTGAAAAGAAGAGAAAAAATCCCAAACCTGCTATTCTCTAATGCTTTGTATCAGTACCAGTAAAATAATTTGTAACAGTTAAAAATACAAAGGAAGCAAAGTTAATTTGCTCTCCTTATGATAGTGGCTCTTCAAATACTCAGTTGGATAATTCAAAACTTTCACACTTTGCTTACAAATAAGCTTTTTTAACAGCAGTACTGTATTGAATCTGCATATAATTTTTGAAGCAATTTAATTTTATATTAGCACAGCCCATTGCATAGGCAACATTGATTAGGTTTTCACTGTTTTTTGTTCTCAAGGTTTTGTAAAAGTTCTTCGATGTCCTAAAGTTATCTTTGGTATTCATCAGTTCTCCCTCTTTAAGGTTGATCAATTCAGCTTTAGCATTGGTGCAATATTTAAAAGTATGATAAAAATTGTGACGTTTCAGAAGATGTTTACCCTTTTAGTTTGGACCTGGTGCAAATCACGACGTATCAGAAAGCAGCACTCTGAACCAGACTCCTCCTCAAGAAGCACCCACATCACTAGGATGGCAGGTGTTGATTTCTCTTCTTTTTTTCTCTCTGACTGTATTGTTGGTACATAAGGGCCCTTGAGGAGAGAAACATCTCTCAGCCTTGCCTTGGCACTGGTGATGTTCACACTGACCTCGGGTCTCCTGCTGGCTGCCCACACACAGCTGGTGATGTTCAGGTGAGTGCTGACAACACTGGCCCTGTTAGGAATGCAGGGATGCTCCTGTGCCACACCTCAGGGATGCCAGGTGAGGTCTGGACATGCTCACTGCCACCTCTCCTTGCACTGCTGCTTGTGTTTAGGCACCTATTTATAGCAGTAACATGAAGAGTAGGTAAATGGCAGAGCTGAGAGGCTGAGGTGACTACACTAATTAGTCAGAGCTGCTCCAGTGTCTAGACACCGTTTGGCAGTGCAGTCACGTAAGGGAAGTGCTGCATCAATATTCAAAACAGAAAAGAGGCATAAATCCGACGCTGAAAAAAGCCAGACTAAGTCAATGAATGCATGTCATAGTGATAAATGGCACCATTACAGAAAAAAACCAAGTCAAAATACTTGTTCTTCTTTCGTGGGGGTCAACTGCAGCGTCCTGCTCTGGCTACAAATGGCTCCTGTACTGCTGGAGTGCTGCTGCTGCTGCTGGGATGCAGCAGTTGGTTGCAAGGGTTGGTATGTGGCCAAACCAATGGCTGCATTGCTGGAGGAGCATTTCATTTTCTCTTCTCTTTCATAAACAGGGAGAAAATGAGGCAAAGGCCACATAAGCAACTCTATCAACCAGTGGGATGAAAAAGCCTCAGAAGAACTCCATGATGAGAGATGACTCCCTGCACATGGTAAAGTAGCTTAGATCCATCTTTTTTTCATTAAAGGACACTAGAGTTGTGTCATATTACTACATCTTACACCTCCCTAGCTATCTGCACTCACTGTTGAGCACCTGTTAGCAACTACTCGACATTTTTATTTAAGAGGTCACTTTCCCATGGGTTTATTAAAGAGCAACCCCACTACATCTTTCCAATTAAAAGGCTGGTTTGTGTTTGGTTGCTACCTTCCTTCTCAAACAATGGCAGTGTCCAGGCCCTGAGGTCACTGATGTTCCTGCCCTGCCCAGCCATGAGCCAGGTCTGCCCATGGGCTGATGTCCCACCCTGTCCCCAGGGAGATGCCCCACGGCCAGCACTGCCCCTCTCCCGAGCTGGGGTGGTGGGATGAGCCCAGCCCTGCAGGCTCTGTCCTGCCCGGCCCTGGAGTCCCCAGACTCCCAGGAACCTCTCATCCCCTGCTGCATCCCGACATCCAGCTCAGCATTTGGGGAGTGGGAAGGGTTAGAAGGAAATTTTTGATGGCAAACCATTTGCCTCTCAGCACCTGAATATTGTAGGCACTGGCTCTCACAGGAGCTGATCCAAATCTTTTCCAACACTGGCAGAAACATTACAGGATTTTAGACCCCAAGTACCAGCTACTAACTGAAAGAAGCTGGGTTTTATCTGATTTTGCTGCTGTTTTGTTATTTTTAATGTCTGGCTGCCTAAACCCAAGCAAATATTTGATTCTGGATTCAACTTGCCACTCCAAACTGTGCTGTTATCTGGAAGCAAAATATGGACAATGCCCAATTACACAGAGGCAGCCTGTTTGGACTGTGGGATAACCAGACACAGGAACAAACACCAGGGACCACACAGGATTCACTGAGATGCCTTCTAGCAGCAGGAGTGCTTGCTCAGGGCACCAGGCACAAAACCCACCCAGGCTGGTCCCTCCAGAGGGGCACCCACACTCCACCCAGCTCGCTGTCCTCACCACATTTGCCAGCATTTATGTTATTACTCAGGTTTTTGTTAAGCAGGGGCCTCCTGGACGTTTAATACCCAGAAAATGGAGATCTAACTCTTTGAAATTCAGTCATGCAAAATGAAAAGCATTTCCAACTATGCATATCTGTATTTTAAAATTAAAACACTGTATTCTTTCTATTCTTCTATTAACAAATTAATAGCCTACAGCCATGCTCTTTTACTGCATTTTTGTGGAAAGTAAAGTAAGTTCTATGCCGTTTTCTCTAATACTATCCTTTCCCTTTGCTCATGTCATCTGCTGGAGACCAGCTAGATCTTCTTACACAGTATCTGCTACAGAAAATCAAAAGAACTTAACAAAACACTAATGCCACAGTTTATCAATGTTAATTAAATCCTCTAAGCGACTCAAGATCATGCATGAGAGTAATTTTAATTTAATATATTAGGTCTCCTTTGGGTTTAAGGGAAACTACTAAGCTCAAATGTGATTCTAAACAAGTATGATTTATGTGAAATTGGGTTATATAAATATTTATATACTACTGACCTTTTGTGTGATAAAACCAATTTTGAAAAATATGGTGAAAATCCTGAGCACAAGGTAATGCAATAAAGAACTAGAACAGTGATTCTCAGATGCTGTGACACAAAACAGAATTTTCTCTTTCTGTATGCAAAAAAAAAAAATTACCTCACATCATTTTTTAGAGGCCTGTTTGAGAGAACATCTGGAAAACATTCCACAGGAAATCAAACCTATATTAAATATGTTTTGCAGGGCTCTGTTTCCTTGCATCGACCTTAAGCATTCATAATGTGTTTCTGTCTTCTCAGCTGCAAAGAAAACACTTCTGTCAGAGTTTTCTACAAAATGACAGACTGAATTGTCAGCCTGTGATTTTATCAGGGGATGCTGCTAAGATTTCTATTTAGTCTACCTGTCTCTGTACCAAAGCTCTCCAATAACATGAACAAATCCACCAGCTGCTTTCCAACCATCATGAATTTGTACATTTTTTTGTTTAATTTCCTTTATGCCGTTTAATTTGAAGCTTCTAATTAAATTGACTGGCATTTTTAAAGATGCCCAAGCCTCAGTGTCTCCTGACAGGATGTTACTCAGGAAAGAACTCCTGCATTATGGGGAGAGCTGTTCTCACTTCATTAGCTGGGCAAGCAGAATAGTCTTTGAATTACAGGCTGGTAACCTAAGAGAATCACTGTCACTCTCAAAAAGCAAGGCAAGGAAAAGCAGTGCAAATCCTTGAGCGTGCACTGGGCGCTCCAGCGTTTATTAATAACTGCATTGTGAGTGCACACTGAAAGGATTGGCTCCAAGTACCTGAGAAAGACATCCACGGCAATAATACTCCCTGTAACCACTTGAATAAACTATAATAGACTATTACCAGCTCAAGCATGAAGCTGATGGGAGTTTGGAGGTGGAAAATAATCTAAAAAGTCCAATGTAAGTTCTCTCTCTACCAGAAAAGTTTCTGTTGGTAGATGTACTGGAACGCCAGGTTTCCTGAGGTTAGGCAGGGATGCTCTTTGTGTAAGAAACTCTCAGTGGTATGTGTGGTGACATTCCTGAAGGAAATAACTCCGTGTCCCCTTGTCAGAGGGGTGGCTCAAGGGAAGAAAGGGTTTCCAGTGTGTCCTTGCACTCAGCTGAGCATGGTCTGTGGGCAGCCAGCATGGCTGAAACCCATCCTGGAGCTACTCTAAATACTGCTCTGACCTTGGAACTAGACAACAAATATAAAATCAGAAATACAGAAGATGAAAGCAGAGTAGAGGTTCTTTTCTGTGCACCCATTTTTTTCCTGCACAGAACAGCCCCACCAAGCAGCAAATCGAGAAGTTCTGGCAGCAGCAAGCCAAGACAGCATTGATCTTATCCAGCACGTTTTACTTGCTTTTAGAAGCAATATGGATATATAATGATAGTACAGAAAGCACTGATTTGTAGTGTAGGATTGGAAAACAAAGCATTTTTACCAGTTAAGGATGATGTGCTGTCTCAGGAGCTTTTTTTTTTCTTTCTTTTTGACTCTAGTCTCAAAAAAAAAAAAACATGAACCCACGAGGCAGAGAAAAAAAATGTGAGGCTGAGAGTTGACAGCCTGTGGCACACCCAGACATTTACACAGGTTGTTCTGAAATGAACTGTCCATTCTGAAAATATTTTGCACTGCTGCATGATGGCCAGTTACTGAGATGTACCTCCAGCATTTCATCATGACTAATTGGCAAAGGGAGCATCGTTACTGAGAGGACAACCACTGTGATTTATGCTTGAATTGGGACAATAGAAAGTGAACTGAACACACAAATAATACAGCTTGAATTTAACAGTTTCTAGTTGTATGTGCTTTACAATAGGAAAGCTTCCTTTAATGGTTTACAGAACGTGCTTGAAAAAATATAATGTAAGCACACACATTATCATTTGATGTAAGGTCATCTGTTAATAATCTTAGACAAGGGTCACAGTCAGCTGACACAGAAAATCTATCATCACCAGTAAACACACACCAGAAAACCCCTTCTGTGTCACTTGTTTTAAAGCCAAGAGATCATTAAAACATGGGAAACAACCACCACCTCTGCTGAGAAGTCTTTGCAGACACTGCTACATTTACATCTGGCTCCCAATTAACAGGAGTTACTCCAGTAACATGGGAGTGTTTATTAACATAATTGAAGCAATAGGATTTCTATTCAGTAAACATGAGAATGCTAAAATTTGAAAATATGCATGCGGCTGTCACTTGCTCTGTTGAGAAGCAAAGTTTTATTTTTAGCTCCAGTGTTTACATTTTCTTGCAGCTATTTTAATAGATGAACTGCCACCAGGAATATTCTCTCACTGGGCCCTGATGTAGAATGATATAAATAACCTTTACAAAGTCCAGCATAATGGAATGGTAAAATCAGTTGACATTCTCCTAATTAGCACTGCCTGAAGATTTACCTACACAGAACAGGAAGAGCCAAATTCACCCCTAGAATAAATCCACTGAAGCCACTGATGTCAGAGGAAGTTCACTGGGAATGGACTTGATAGAGCAGATCTGTTATTTACATTAAACACAGAGCAGCTTCTTGCCCGTAGCATATGCATGGCTTGAGGTAAATGAAAAAAAAAATTTTGATTTATTAAAGAAAATGCTGTTGTGTGATATAGACACCCTTTTTTTGCCCCAGAAACAGCAGGTTAGCCAAATGTGACTGGGTGTACTGCACAGATCTTCACTGCATCTAATGGATCAGGAGGTGGAAACTACTCATCAAACAGTGGATGCTAAACTTCTGTGTACAGAACTCTCTCAAGTAACAATTCAAGAAATCAGCAGCAGCAGCACTCCTAGTGGAACCCCATCCAGCACAGCAACTAAGTGCTTGCTTAACTGTAAGGACATGAGCAGCTTCAAATTTAGATCTCTGTTAAAGTTTAATGCCAAATTTAACTGTCATGGATTTCAATATTTTTGAATGCACATGTGTGAATCTGCTTAATTAACACAGGTA
The DNA here is from genome assembly GCF_021018805.1 of Prinia subflava. Classification (NCBI taxonomy): domain Eukaryota; kingdom Metazoa; phylum Chordata; class Aves; order Passeriformes; family Cisticolidae; genus Prinia; species Prinia subflava. Next base: position 6,973,813 of record NC_086255.1, on the reverse strand, counting down.
GTTTAATCTCTCTCCCCCCCACCCCCAATAAATTAACAAAACACAATGGGTCACATTAGCCCTGCTGTAACCCCCTCCCTGCCTCATGCTCCTAATCTGTGGTCTTCTTCTTTCTTAAATTATACAGGCAGCTCTTCTTTTCCACTTAAATTAACAAAAGAAGGCTTTTCAGGCAAAATGAACACTCAGGGAGACCTTATCACTATCTACAACTACCTGAGAGGAGGTCGTGGCAAAGTCTTCTTCCAAGTAGAGAACAGGGTGAGAGGAAATGGCCTCAAGTTGAGCCAGAGAAGGTTTACTTTGTATATTAGGAAAATTTTCTTCATGGAAAGAGTTTTCAAGCATTGGAACAGCTGCTCAGGGAAGTGGTGGAGTCACCACCCCTGGAAGTGATCAACAGACCTGTAGATGTGGCACATGGGGACGTGGTTCAGTGCTTTAGGGCTTGGCAGTGTTAAGTTTAAGGCTGGACTTGATGTTCTTAATGGTTTTCTCCAACCTAAACCACTCTCAGAAGGATCACATTTAGGCACAAGTGCCCCAAGATTTTAGAGCTGAAAAGCAGAGGTCACAAGGATCTCGCTCAGCTCACTGAGTCATTTTCCTAGAAAGAGTCTGACATGGAAGCAGGGTGTCTGAATACAGCCTGTAAACCCTGAATCACTGGCATCCCAGTTCACTTTGTGACTGTTGTGTGCTCACTATTGCCACTTTCACTTCCTCAGTCCTGCAGACAGGGAATATGGAATATTCAGCACCACAGGTTATTTTTAACCTGATCAGCACAGGACCTACCTGAGTGCAGGGATTCTGCCTGGGGAGTTGGAGCTTGCCTGACAAGGGACCTCAGCATGAAATCCTGTCTAGTTACTGCTCCTTGGAGCACAAACTCTCTGCACTGGTACAGCACAAAGGTGAGGGAAAGTTGGGTGCAGGACTAAAGCTGAGCCATTTTTCTAATTACTGTATCCTCGTGTCTGCTGCTTTCAGAGAAATGTCAATCACCCAGCAAGCTTTTAATCTTCAAGCCCCTCTAAGCTGACCAGAGAGAGTGTAAATGAGGGCCAGCCAAGCAGATCTGGGCACTGCAGAACAAGCTCCATCCACACTTCAAGAGGGACAAAGCAGGCCTGTTTCCCTGGATGTCTGGATTTTTTTGATTCCAAGGGGATTGATGGATATTGTATGAGGAGGGACTGCTTGATTCCGTTTGAGTTTTATTCAGATGGAATAAATTTAAAATTACCTTTGTTTCTGAGGGGGAGAGGAGAGTAATATTATGTCTATTTACTCTGCTAACAGAAGACATCAAAGTAATGAATCATGTAAAGGATTGAAAGGGAAAAATATAATATTGCAGCATTTTCTATCTTTACTTTGCCTTTCTTGAAAGGTTTTTGCTTATTTTGCAGAGACTGCACTAATGCTTTTTTCCAGGCTAGCAGTTCCCCACACACATATTCCACTACACCATCGAGTTTCCTCTGCAGAGTACACCAGCTTCCTTCCCCTCAGACCCCATTTTTTGAGTTTTCTGAACTGTCACCATGTCTCACTATTAGTTCATTAAAATGAATGAATATCCATTTCATCTTTTTTTTCACTTAAATAAATAAACCTCTAGCAATATAGACATAAATGTACACATTTACATGCTTGTACATACATATATGTATAAAAATCACTCTTCAAATTCAGGCTGTGTGAGGTGAGCTTGTGGGCATGGGCCAAAAAGTAGACTTGGAATGTTTTCAGCCCCACTTGGTACTCCAGAGACAGAGGAGCTCTCCTGAGTGCAGGTGCAGAGAGCTCAGAGATGCTCCCCAAGCATCCCACACCTACTGCAGGGTGAGTCAGGCACCAGAGGTTTTGCATCCACTCCCTCCCTCAGTCTCTAAACACACAGTGCAGGCACACACCCCCTGCACTTCTCCAGAAACCAAGAGTGTCCTTTTCTTAATGTCCTTAACAGCATCACAGAATCTACACCGCTGTCCTGGTTTTGCATAAGCACAGCAAAGAGATCAGCTCAGAGTGCTCCAAGTGCCAAATTGATATAAATGCCCCGGAGGGACTCAGGCTCAGCTCTGTTATCCAGAACTGTGTAATGCTCCTGTGTCCTTCACAAAAACACCCACCAAGTGCCCTGTTAACACGCAGACCTAGAGTCAGGCTGAGAGTGAGCTCTCAGGCTTTTATCTGACCAAGTGAATTGTCGCCAATATCAGCTACAAGGCTCAGAAAGGGAGGCAGCACCTCTGTTTTCCCTCTCATTTGCTGAATTACAGATGATCACTGGACCGTGGCAGGATATTGAGGGAGGAAAAGCACAACATGCAGAGAAGCAGGTGAGGAGGCACCATAAGTGGCTGTAATAGAATTCAAAGTGTCAGAGAGGCAGTGAAAGTTGGATAATTGCAGGAAGATCTGGAAAGAGGAGATGAAAGGAGACTAAGCGAGGGGAAGAGGTAGGAGGGGGAAAAAAGCAAGGGAAAAAAGGGAGGAAAATGAAAGAGAAGTATAAGGAATAGAAAATGTGAGGAAAAGGGCAAATTTCTTTTTCCCCTCTTCCACCTCCTCCTGTACATCCCTCCAGGGCTCTGCTCCCTGCTAATACCACAACTGAGGATTGCTCCCTCCTAGAAATGGATGGCGGGCTCCCCCGAGCCTGGAGCAGGACAAGAACAGTTCCTGCACATTTATAACCTCTCACCACGGACTCCTCTCCAGTGCTGGAACACAAGGGTGGAGGTTTGCAGTCTGCAGGGCTTCTGCTGCAGGAACAGCCCACGAGACTCACACAGAGAAGCCACTTCTGCCAACAGGGTCCAGGTGTAAAGCACTGCAGATTCTCACACACCTTACAGGAAAGGAGTGCAGACACAGTGTCTCCCTTTCCCAGGTAAACTGACATTAAAAGCATTCAACAGAATATCATGAAGGAGGATTATTTCCTTGGCAAGTTTCTGATGTTTTCAGGAAATGCAGCAAGCAGCTGAGCCTCTGTTCTAACATTTCCAGTGGATGAATTCTCCTCTGCACTGCCAACCACGTTTGCAAATCTTCACAGAGTGTTCTGATAGCTGCAGGAGCAGACATCCTTCACACAGAGCTGAACGGGTGGGTGCAACTAAATTAAGATTGGATAGGACAGGTGACCAAAAAACTGGTCAAGAGGTAAGAACACACCAATGAAAGCACATTTATAAAGATCTGGCTCTCTGAGCACACAGTGCTGAAAACATTTTTCACTGTATTTTCAAGGAGATGACCCATGTACTGGAACCTAATTGGATATTTCATTATTATCCTTCTGATATCCCAGAAGAATTAGTATTAAGTCTATTTTCATAATTTTTTTCAGTATCGAACAGCTGCAGACAGCAATATGAACCTTTCGCAGAACTAAAGGCAAAAAATTAGGAAGACAACTGTCTTCTGAAATTAGTTAAGAACTACTTTCTGGCTATTTGAGCTTCAAATATGAATGTCAGTGATCTGACCAGTCATTCTGAGTATCATTATTATGAAGGACAAGAAACAAGCTCCTACCAGTTTCTTTTATTAGCAAAAAATGCTGCCCTTCTTTTCTGAACTTTGCAGCACATGAATGGATTGATAGCTTTATTTCAATAAATAATGGGGCTGCATTATTATCATTCTGGGCAGTGTCTTCTGAACCTATCCAGGAAAAAAACCCCAAGTATGCAAATTTAAGACACAGATTATTAAAAAGACCAGACTAATGACTCACACTTTCATTACTCAAGCAAAATAGTATTTGCAGTACTGTCAAATGTGATAGTGGCAAACAGGAAGCACCCTGCCCTGCATTTACAGCAGGATGATATTCTTAAAACACGCCAGTCAAACTTCTGAAGATTAACTGTTAGCTGAAGTGATCAGATCATGAAGTTCTTTAGAGGTTTGTGCTATTCCAGGACATCACTGGTGAAAGTTTTCCATAGTACACTGATTTTTCTTAGATTTGTTTATGCTCACAACAGAAAAGAACTTTAATGGCTTCTTCTTGTTGTTCTTTTTTGCTTTTCTTTTCAGTGAGCATTGACAGACATGCCTGAGAGACTGCAATTGTTCCAAAGCTGGACATGGACTGGGATGCAAGCAGAGGCAGCAGACAAATGATAATGAAAGTGAACCATTCAGAATTCTGAGAAAGCTGAAAATTAGGACTGTTTACATAAGTCAGAACTTATTTGCATTTCCTGACATTTCAGGTCTCTTTATCCTTCGATTGAGAATTTATTACGAAACAGATTAATGACTTGAATTAAAAAAATAATTTAAAAAAGCAAAGCATTCTGCCATGTCTGTCAGAGGTACCTGAAGTTTGGCCAGATTGCTTGGCTGCTCTGAACTGCTTCAAGATTTGGTGATATATAGTATTTGGTGATATACACCAGGATAAAGCTTTTATAGAGTGCTAAAACCCAAATGTTTACAAACTTTACTCAGGCCTAGCTGTTATTTTATACAGAGTGCAGGCAGATTCAAATTCTGCATTTCTGAAAATAAGTTCATAAAATGGTTTATGAATGCTGAGTAAGCAGCATTCATAAACCATTTTATGAACATATTTTCAGAAAACCTTTAGAACTTGTACCCCTTGTCTGAAGTAGCATTATGAAAAGGCTTTAATAGGAGCAATAGGCATGCAAATAACAGTTTCTAAATTACCTGGTTTCACAGTACGTAGATCATATTTTCAAATTATTCTGCCATTTACTCTTTCTGATTTCAAAATGAGATAGAAGTTACCCAAGTTAGAATTACACACCTACTGACTATTGCTTTTAATTGTTCTAAACATATCTGAAATTACTGTAAAGACTGATATTTACCAGTGCCAGTGGTTACAATAGCAGGGAGATCTCCTGTTTCTTTCCTGCCCTGCCCAAGTCCCTGTTTTCCTGCAGGACCAGGGGAACAAATCTCACCAATTTCCTTTAAGTGCACAGGTCACAGAGACAAAATGTCTTTCACTGTCTGACAGGCTGGGATAGCTTTGGTGCCAATTCCTCCTCTCCATGACAGCAGTGAGGGAAGGCACTAAACCACCTGGAGTTCAGAGAGCCCAAGAAGTTGTAACATCAATGTCAACACACCAAACTTGATCTACCTCCACAGGACCTCAGTGATGCCCACGAGTCTCTCCCAGACCCTGCAGGCATTTGCCCACCCATTCTCCCTGCCCCTCATAGCCAGGTCTCACTGAGCCTTGGAAGAGGTAAAACTTTTTAATTTTGACATTCTGAAGTAAAAGAAGCCACTGTTCATTTACAAATAAATCCATTTTCATCTCAGTGCTGGCTGCAACTTCAGAGATTTTACCAAGGTTTCCCCTGCAACATTGCAATGGAGAAAGCCCAACACCAGGCTCATGAAGTTACATTTAAAAAATGCCATTAAGAACTTAAATGCTGAGACAACATTAGATCAAAGCTGACCAAAGAAAAACACAGTCATGAGAGAAGTAATGGCATTAATTTAGCAAGTTAATTCCAGAATACCACAACCCAAACCACAGGGAGAAGTCTCTCTATAAAATCCTCTCTCCAATTTCACTGGCAGTGTAACACTCTGACAGTTTGACAGAAAACACAGTAAAGATACTGTACCTCTACTAATTAACAGGACCTGTGTACAGGGAAGGCAATACAGAGAAGCAAAAATACTAATTGAACAACATAGAAATAGAAAACGGATTGTTCCGAGGCTACAGCTTTCATAAACTGCATCAGCAACCAAGGTGCTGAACACAAGTCAGAGTGCTCTGATTTAAACCTGCTCCTGTTGTGGCCAGCAGGAAAGGTGTCTCCAGACTGCCCCAAAGCCATGGAGGGCAGGGCACTGCTCCCCTCCTCATCCCTGAACAACACTCAGGCACACCTGCAAAAAACTGAACACCAGCAGTGGAAATCCTATAAACAAACTTCAAAGTAAATATTTTACCAGGCATGAGTAAGTACTTATTAAGATTTAGATCGTATCTTCAGTGTCCTTGACATTTTACAATAGTGTTTATCTCCCTTGTTTGCTAATTCACAGAATTGGATAATCTACAAGAAATTTACACATTAGAAACGAGCAGGATTCTCAGGCACGACTTCATAAATATGACATTAGCACAACAGGGCTCTAATATAAACATACACAATGCTAAGTAGGAGCAAAGCATTTCCTGGGGGCAGAGGAGGCCCTGTTTGCCACTGAATAAACTCTGTGTGACAACCTGCAGGGACCCCGGGGGGAAAGGACCCAGTCTGTCCCGTGGAGCAGAACTCTGCTGTGCCACAACACCCAGGGAAAGAGGCTGGGAATCAGCTCAGTGAATCAGTGACCCCCCAGTGGCACCAGCCCAGCACTCTGCTCAGGGCAGGGGACATGAAACAATTTCAAGGCTAAACCAGCCCGATGAAGATTCTGTCAACAGTGTGGACTCCTTTTTTCCAGTGAATTTTAAACACATGAACAGTCTGTGCATTGTGACTATTTACGAAGTCCAAAATGAAGCTTGTATTCACAATTATTAGTGCTCACATGTACAATGAAAATAAATCCCATTATAATGAAAAACTCTGTTTTTACCTGATCACTAATGGGACATAAAAATCAGACTGAGACATCATTTCATAGAGACACACAATGTTTCCAACAAAAATCTGCAAACATTAAACTGGGGTTTTCAAACATTAAACTGGGGTTTTCAAACATTAAATTGGGTTTACTCCATAATGTGAGGGAGTAGCTGTGAACAGTTTTGGAGAAGGCACACACTAAGCAAATGAGAGCTTTTGTTACTCTGTTAAAGATGTCAGAGGCATTTGCTTTTTTCCCCTGACTCATCCTTTTCCTCAGCGAGCCTCCTGACCCTTAGACCTGGCAAACCCACCAGCACCAAGACGTTCTCCCTGGTATCTCATTAATCACTCCCCTGCCGTGTGCTGTCTTACCTGCAGATGTAATTCTTCTTGCAGGACTCTTGCAAGTTCAGGCAGTTTGGTTTCTCCCTGTCCTCATATGAGCACACAGGAACAATAGTCTGCCGCCTCCTCTCTGTACAGGCTACGTCTCGACAGGAGCAGAAGAGCATCCCGTAGCTGTGCTTTGGGGGGACCTTGTCAAAAAACAGCCGCAGGGCCTTATGACACTTCCTCTTGTTACAGACCTCATTGGACGTGCTGCTGGTGCAGGGGGTTATGTAAGCAGATCTGAACCTCTTGCAGGTATCATTTAGGTTACAAGCTTTGGCTGCATCCAAGCAATTGTTCCCCTTTGAAAGTACTGGCTCCACTAGAAAAGACAACACAACAGCAGTGAGAAACGCGTCACAGTTACACTTTGTGCTTTGTGGTTATTTCACTGTTAATGAGATTCCTGAGTACATGGATTTGTTACAGACAAAGCTTTCAGTGCCAGAAACTGGGACCGGCCCTCCTGTTTGTTGGGGTGATGGTTTATAAGTGAACAAGAGCTCGGGTGAGGTGTGGCCAGAGTGCTGGCCAGCAAATGACACTCTGGGCAGGCTGCACCTCATCTTCCTCATCTTCACATGCAGGGTGAGTGCTGGGTAAGGCTTGGGCTCACTGAACAGCTCTTAAAACCCCTGGTAAATTGGAAAGCATACATCTGGCATAAGAACACAGCGAGAACATAGGCTTCTAACTCTGGTTTTGCAAAGCTCTGACATTTCCCATTTTTTTTCCCTTGAACAAGTTAAATGACATGCCATGTCTACTGCAGGTGACAACATTTAAAAGTTTACTTTCTGTGTACTGTGCAGAAAGTGAAATAAACGTGCCCATTACTACATTTTTTGAGGTCTGAGGACAGCCCACCCAGATAGGAAGGAAATCAGGTGCAGCCCTGTGACTGGGAGCTGTCTAAGGCCACCCTAAAGTTCCATGCTTAGGTAAAACACTGTTATTAAATCTACAGATGCCATCCAAACCCTGGAAAATTTATGAACTTTACAAGCTTTGAAGAAGCTGACATAAAATTAAGAAGTGACTGTGAAGAAACATTTTCAAACAAGGATGTCCCTTTCTCTCACACACACACACACACAAGCTGGAAGAAATTATGGGAAAAATTGAACTCAGATATAAGTAAAGGCTATAATTACACATTTAATTTCTCAATACATTATCTAGATATTAAAACCCAATAGATGCTTTGCTTGAAAACTAAGACAACTGGCTTTAGATTACAAAATTCAATTAAGAATAATTGTAATGCTGCTTTGGATATTAGAAATGCCAACATCACAGATCCAAGAAAATACATTAATTTCCCACTGCTACAGACTTTGCAAGCTGAACAAAACATTTTGCAAATATCTAAAATCTGCTGCAACCTCTTGGGGGGGGGAGCTGGCCAAAGATAAAACATTTTAAACGATCCAAAGCTCTAAGTTACTCTTACAAAAAGCTTTTTTTCCTAGATCTTTCACTTTTACCCAGAAACTCAGTCCAAGGTCCTTCTACAACTCACTGCCACTCATCTCCATTCTCCTACCACACTGCCTGCCATTCCAGATGAGGACAGCAAGCTTTTCTCTTTCTCCACAGCAGGAAAACACAAGGCAGCTTGGCTGAGATGCTGCACTGAGCTGCTGCATTTCTCAGAGCACACTGTGCCCAAGGTGGGCCCTGGCTGCTTGCACACACTTCCCATTATTCAAACAGATCACCTGCAGCAGTCCCGAGCATCTTACCCACCCAAAAATACCACAAAGCTAAGGAGCATTTGATTTGTGTTTCACCCCAGCAGTGTGCTGTAACTACGTTCAGTGCATTTGTGTATTTAACCTTTGACATTTAACAACCACACTCAAAGTCCTTCCCAATCTCAGCTGCTTGCACAATAAAATGGCAACTTTTTGCACCTTATCTTCATAAATTACAAAACTGTAAACATGCAACATTTGACTATAAATTAAGAGCCCAGCATTTCTTATAATAGCAGCCTACAACAGATTAAGCAACACCAGATGCAGAAGAGATGCCCAAAATACAACCCTGTCATAAAATTGTAACATTTTTATATAAAATGTTGTACTACATTAGCATACAACTATAATATTAACTATGAACTCTCGAAGTTTTTTTAATACAGGGTATAGAATTATATGTTTAGTACAAATATAATTACTATGTAATCTGCAGGGCATATAATTATGCAATATATGAATAGTATATGTTAATTACTATGTGATTGCAGAGTAATTACATGGTTATTTGTGCCTGGGAGTCAAATGCTGAATTCCACTCTTTAAAACAAAATTTTGTGGAACAGCTCTGAATGGAGTATTGCAATATGAACAGACTTCAGCTTACTGTATTGATATATGCTGCTGCAGAATTAAAAAGCACCGTGAGTGCAAGGACTTCAAAAACCAAAAGGGACAGGTTAATCAATCTTTTTTAAAAGGCAGGACATAAGCCAAATCACTGACAGCGCAAACAGCAGTGGAAGTTCTCTTGGGTGGAAGCTGAATTAGGTGCAAAGTGTTCACAAAAGACAGTTATGCATATTCATACCTGTCATTCAATTTGTATCTGCCCAACACTCACATTCCTCTACACCTCAACTCTGAATACAGACTGGGTTTGGGGGGTTTGGTTTTTAAACCAGCCCTGGCTGTAACATGCCCCTTGCTCATCTGAATTAAATCTGTCTAAACCAACTCTTCTCTTTAAAACGGACTTCTCTTAAGCTTTTAAATCTTATTTTAATGCAAAATTGACAATCTGCAACACATTTAATGCTTTATTTTTATTTCAAGAGTGCTGAATTATTCCTAAATCCTGTGGTAACTATAAACAGTTAACAACACTGGGAGTCTTCCTGAGGATTACTTATGCAGCAGTAATTCATAAGGTCAAAATTTCACCCAGCTTCTGTTCCGCAAAGCTTAAATTATTAAGACAGACAGGAGTTTGGCTCTCACCAGGTACTGACTACTTTAAAAGCAAATGGATCTTATCAGCTACTTTTCATGCCAGAATCCTTTGGGAAAGGTTTGTGTAAGGATATCCTTTTTCAGTTTCCCCTCTCTTGGGGCATTATTAGATGGACTGGGGGCAGCCAGGGCAGGAGCCTGGGACAAGTCAAGATTTCTTTGCATCACCATTTCCCAACCCAGAGCTTTCTCTCTCCCAAATCGGCTTTGTCTGGGCCCATTCTGGAAATTTCAACCCACACAACCCTCCACTCTTGCCACATCATCACAGAACCCGTGGGAAGTCCCTTCCAGGCAGGTGAGAAGTGGCTGTGGGTGAGTCTGCAGCACGGGGCCCAGGGGAGCTGGGCTGGCACCACCAGGATGCTGCTGCCTCCAGCAGGAGCCTCCATCCAGCAGCTGGGGATGCTGCCCTGATGGGGTGCAGGCAGAGGGAGGGCAGAGCCCAGGCAGAGCCAGGAGCTGTGCCCTGGTGGGAAGCAGCAGCTTTGGGATGCCTAAACCCCCCCTCCCTGCAGGCAGCTGCTGCACACCACTCACACAAACTCTGGGGCAGGACACTGGGTACTGACACTGACCTGCCTTGACCTGCACCCCCAGCTCTTCTACTGCACATGTAACACGTGTGACATGTTTTCTGACCAATTTTATCTGACCAATTTTATGGATGAAAAAGCAGTCCTTGTACTGTGCAACCACTTTGATGTTTGGTACCTCCTGCATCCCTCCACCCTGGCCCAACACTGCTACAGCCACAGCAGTCCTGGCCTCAACCTCCCAGACCACAGAAAGAAGCCAAAAGCTCCTGTCTTTTATCCAGAGGTGCTCCTAATGTCTTAACAGGGTTTCTTCTACCCTATTTTATCTTCCTCATGCTTCACCCTTTCACAGACTTTCCACCTTCATCCTTCATTTTCCTTGCACCTGCCTCTGTATTTCACTTCTGTACCTACTGTGTGTCCTCAGCTCCTGTTAACCCACCCCCTGACACTCAAAAAAGGATTCTCAATGGGTACTGGAAACTTATTTATGAAAAAATATCTACTTTATTCTCTAGCTCTGTTCAGTCTCTCTTCCAGGTCGGCCTTCCCAAGGCATCACTCCCACTAGACAGAAGGAGCACAAGGAATATTAGTTGTTCTGTAAGATTCTTATTAAGCAGCAAAACGGACATTTAGTTTTCAATTTTCTTGCAGCATATAAAAAGCAATTTACTGAGTTTGTCATTAAAATTACCATTACTATTTGCAAGTAATTAGCATTAGTAGGTTTTCTAGTGGATATAGTGAAGGGAATGCTGTAAAGAGAGCAATAAATGTTAATGTGATGGAAGGCAAAATTACAAAGTGATAGAGGTGACCACATGGGTATGGGCCTACTCCAACACAGGTGCAGAATATGGCATATAGGAACAAAACCTGCCCAAAATTAAGAAGAGAGCCATGATCCCACTTAAACAAAAGTGCTGCTGTGGGGTTCACCAAAGTACTTTTGCTTTGTAAGAAGAGCAGATTAAAAAATAAGGAAAGCATAGCAAATATTGTCATCTGCATTTTAATGGATTAAAATAAACTACCGTTTTCCTGGACAAATTATTTGTAATCCCAAATGGCAGAGAAAAATATGAGTCATCCCCCCAAAAATCCTGAGACTGATGGTGTTATTCTGGAGTTCAATTTCTCTTCTGCTCAGCATTTAGAGAACAGCTAGCCTATTTCAAACCTCTTCCATAATCTTAATAAGCAGGTGACTTAATTTTTAAATTAAAGCTAATATACTATCAGCTGTGATCAGGGCTTTCAGAATACTACCACATACCACAAGATGCATGTTGAAATTACAGTTGGTGGCACCAGGTGACAAAGATGACGTGTGTGAAAGGTAGAACCAAAGCCACAACAACAAAAATATCTGAACAAACAAAAACTGCCTAAAATGAGACTTCAGCTTCCTAAGACCAAAGCTGGAACATTTTACATTCCTGGTTAGTCATTAAGTCTTTGATCACACAAATTGCCTAGGTCTCTAGAATTCCTTTCTGAGTACCCCCAGTAAATTCTGAAATTTACTTGAGGCGGTAAACACCATCTCCTCTCCAAGCCATTTAGAGATCAGGAACAATCACGTTGCTTAGCGTGAACCAACAAGCATGATTTGGAAGTGTTCATCTACCATGTTATGTTTGGAAGTGTTCAGCTACTGTGCTATGCACAACTGCTGTGTCTGAAGTCTTTCCCATCACACCCGGCCTTTGATTTCACGAGACTCCGCTGGTGAATCATCAGCTGGGATCCTGCAGACTTTGGTTCAATGCCTTCTGTGACATGAGAGACTCAGAAACACTGCTCTCATTTCCCAGAAGGGCTCTCAAACTATCTCACTGCGGAGTGTTCTCAACAAGGAAATGGTGCATATTGCAAAACAAAGAGGGAGCAAGATGCTTCAGCCCAAGAATGAGAGCTCTCAGTGGGAGGCAGATTGCCGGTCCCTGGCCTGCACCCAGGAAAGAGAGTTACTTCTCTTACAAGAGCAATGACTGGAAACCTTCCCCGAAGAAGGCTCTGTAAGCCTGCAGAGGCATGATCCCACTTGTACTCCCTACCTCTAACCCCTTCCAAAAACACATAACCCTTTCTATGCCACATCTCCTTCCCTTTCTTCCAGACCGAGGTACTGCCAAACCCACAGGGTGCCCTCCAAGGCTTTCTGAAATCCTGCAGAGATGAGCAGGGAGCAAGGACATCCCACTTCCTCAGGGACTGTTGTGATCACTGCCTTGGTGACTGAAGCACCACGACCCCTTGTGCTGGGTGCCCATCAAATCATGGGCTATCAGCTCCCAGGAGCACACACTGACTGCTGTGTGGGCAGAGGCACCAGCCCGAGGCTGGGAATCCAGCTCCTCAGGTCCAAAGTCTTCCAACAAAGCTCAGCTTCTGTATTTCCACACACCTTTCACTACACCAGGCTGCTCAAACTTCATCCAGCCTGGCCTTGAACATTTCCAGGGATGGGGCATCTGCAATCTGTTCCAGTGCCTCACCACCCTTACTGTAAAGAGTTTCTTGGTCCTTTTGTGTTTGCTTGTTTTAAAAACTGTTTTCTCTGAGTACTTTATAAAGATTCTGAGCATCTTGCTAAGGATTTTAGATATCACCTCGAAGCAGAGGTTTCCGACTTTCAGTTGGATAGATTTATCTCTTGCTCTGTTCCTGGAAGTTTAATTCTACTAATGGGACCACATTCTCTAAATGTTGCATTTTTTATTGCCCAAGTTCACCACTGGATCTGGGCTCTCATACTCCACAGGGCTCTTGGCTGTATCTAGACTTAGATCCTGCTTTAGTTGACCATTACCTGGTGCATTTCACAGGCACTGCAAATAAAGGTTGCAGTGGAATTGCAACTCCTATGCTGCATATGTATTAATTAAAAAGGGGGGAAGTTATATCTTACCATTTCCTTCAAGACTTTAATTCTTTATTGGGGAGGAATGGGGAGAAGCTGAGCAAAGAATTCCAAGGAGTCTGAGCCCTGTGGGTTGGCTGAGGGACATCTGCTCAACTTACAGGTTATGTAAGAGGAAAGTCTTATAAACCTGCAGTGATCTGGTTTAAATTGTAGTTCCATGAGGGCAGAGAGAGGAAACCCTGCTCCCCAGTGTTAACAACACTGTGGCATACACTGCTGAAATTCTGTCTTCACTCACAAATATCCTGATCTATCACCTTTCATTTCTATTACAAATCTAATGACAGGTTATGCCAGGGTCCCTAATTTTCCACATGGCACTGAGGACAGCAGTTGTACATTATATTCATGCCAGCACAGTTGAATCTATTTTGTTCACTGAAGCTATTCTGAATTTTTAATAATGTAAGTTATGAATTTGGCTCTTTAAAGCTACTGTTAATTCTGTCCATAGTATCTCAAAAAGGATGCAGAAACACATTAATAAAGTCAGAGACTTGCTAAACAAAGAAACTACAGTTTTTGCAAACTGATCCAGTCACTGTTTCTCACATTACTGCACCAATGATTTCAGTTCTACCCTAAAGAGTTTTAGGGTGTAAAGATCATTTTAACCTATCTACACTACACTAACACCATGGATGGATTATGCATGACTGGGGCCATGCACAGCATACAATTTTTTGTGAGGGATTCAGTCATTCCACACACAATTCATGCTCTGTACTGAGTGAGAGGCTGGGTTTGTGATGTGGAAGGCTATCACCACAGCTTCAGCTGAGCTCTTCTAATTAATTTCTCCTTAAAAATAGAGTGCAAACGTGTTACTGCATATGCTCTTGTCTTATACAGTTCAGTATTTTATTATTAGCTAAATACTAAGTCAACAGAATTAGGAAAGAACCAGCAGACACGGAAATAGAGAATAAACCTGTGAAAACATTCAAACCTACACGGTTGCCATGAGAAGTGATTTACTGCACGCAAGTTCTCAAGACACAGTGAGGGACTGTTTTGCCAAAGTCATGCCAATTTACAGGGCAACTTTCAGCATTTCTTTTTATTACTACAGAATTGAATTCACAACTTGTTTCCTCTTTTCCTCAGACTTGATTAATTACCATGTTAACATAACTACTATTCTTCTGCTTATAATGGGCTCCCTCTAAAGTGCTGCCCCAGCAAAATAAGCCAGGGGAAAGCTCCTAGTTCTTTGCTCTAGCGCTGCAATCCTTTCTAATCCCACTATTTTTCAAATTTATGTTCCATTCCAATAAAACTTGTGTGAATATTACAGCAAATCAGATAATACAAGGTTATGACCCTTGTAATTGATCCTCCAAGGTTCTTTTTTCCTTTTTTTTTCCAGTTGACGTGGTAAAAAAAAAAATCACATTTAGCTGTGCTTGTTGACACTTGAGAATTCACTTTGTTGGTCGTATACAGTGTTTCAGAGAGATCACATTACATAATGATGTATTTCCAGTGCTTCATTTCTTCTGTACCTACAAGCCCATTAAGCTGTAAGCAAACCTCCCGTGGGGCTGTAAGACTGCAAATATCAAGGGGGCAATGCTCCCATCCTGTTCAGAGGGAGCATGGCTGGAGTAGTGTATTATGTGAGGACAAAGGGTTAAACATTAGCTGCTATTTAAATAATTTCAAATAAATAACAGCAGCTACAAATAAAAAATGCTGAATTTCCATTTGTAGAAAAATGCACATTTAAATGAACACGGGTCATGTATCCCAGCACTAGGAATCAGCTTTCTGGAGGAATGGTTTCTGTATCACATGACCACTGGAATAAAGTGATTAATTGGACTGTCTCAGTAAATGCAATCATTACACTTTTAATTAACCTTTTCAACCTCTTACACCTTTTCGTTTTGTTATGCATTAGATTTTTACAGTTTTCCAGTTATTATGCTTGACTACACTTAAAACAATGTGGAGCTCTGTTAGAAAGATAAGAGAAACAATTGAAACAGCTCTGACTGTTCTTAACAGGAAAATATCACTGATACTGTCATCATCAGGGATGTTATAAATCAGGTGCAGGACAGACATTCTGAACTCTGTGGCTACGTTCCCACCTAATTTTTGTTTTGGCAGCACACTGTTATTTAATGACTCCGGCTACCAGGAAACTAGCTTTTGGAAATTCTTTCTCAACCTAGTTATAATTACTCCATATAAATCATACAATGATCAATTATAATAATCTTAGCTTCATCCATTATTTAAACTTAGAGTTTGAATCTACACAGCAGGAGTGCAGGAAATTCCAAAGTCCCTTCTCTGCTCTCTCACAACTGCTTTATTCCTGAAGCCATGCCAGCTACAGAAAGGAAGGGGCCAGATATGCTCTTACCTATGACATCTAAACCTCAATTAACCACACATTTCAGACAAGCAATGGTTGCTGGCTTGGTTTTTGGATTTTTTCTAACCACACTATCTTACAGCGCATGAAACGAAATTCAACATGAGATTTTGCTTTCTTTACATTGGTAGACCAAAATCAGAGGAGTCCTGCAATTACATACACTGACAGCACAAAATATTCCTACTTTAAAATAGCCTAGGTCTTCCTCACATAGATGCCCACAGACATATTTGTGTACACATGTGTATATCCTAGAATGTTTCAGCACTATTTGGCTTCGTGTGTCATTTTACAAGAGCTTGAGAAAAAAATATCCAAAATGTTTTTGTCTAATTTAAGGCTGATCCTAAGATACTTGAGCTCAGTGTGATATGAACACTAAGTCTGATGGAAAGAGGGGAAAAAAAAGAAGCAAACTTTCATGAAAGCTCAAGCAAAACATCCAAATCTTTTTCAGAAAAGCTTCAGAACTTTAACTGGATTTTGAAATAGTAATAAGGATTTACAGAACTATTTAATAAACTGACTATATGTTTTTGATTATGCAAAATATTAAACTAATTGTTATTACATTTCTGCATCTTATCCTAGTTCAGTTCCAGCCATAATATTTGCTATCCAGTGCAACAACAGTGTCTGTTTTGAGGTATAATACTTTTTAATTTCCAACACATATTTTAATGTTTCAACTACATGCCAAGAATTGCTTTGTCAACAGAGATATTTTTTTCTGTGCTTCTCAGCTAAGTCTGCCCAAAGCCCCCCAAATTTTGCAACATTTAGGCTGAAGCAGAGAAAAGAGCTGACAAGGAAGGAGACCTTGTCAGGGCAGGAAGGAAATTCTAGAAATACAGGGTCTTATGTGTGATAAAGCAAGTATTCAGATCTGATATGAGAATCAAAAGGTTTTTCAGTAACTCCACAGCCTCTCCAAACAGCTATCCAGTATTCCCAATGCATCCCATTAAAATTTTTTCATGGTATGTTACCTTGCACTTTCTAAAACATAATTCCTGTTTTCTTCCTAAATTTACTCTTTTCCTCTTAACAATGGCTTTTAATTTCTTGAAGACTCTCCTTCTCCCATTACTCTGTTTGTCCTTTAAGTTATTCCCCCTCATATTCTTTCTTCACAACCTAAATCAAGTTTTCTGGATATCTAAATTTGTGTTGTTTATTCTCAGATTTGGGGAATGAAAAAAACAAAACAAGAGGTTACAAAAAAAAAAAAAAAAAAAAAAAAAAAAAAAAAAACAAAAAAAAAAAAACAACAAACAAAAAAAAAAAACCCAAAACCCCAAGTCATTGACCAAGAGTTTCTGTTCGAGTTGCACTCAGGAGATTGCTACAGACAGACAAAACCTGTTAATTCAAGAGTTGCTGAAGCATAGCTTACTCCAGCCTCAAGCAATACCAGTGTAGGTAGGGATGGTTTACACGCATTGACTGCCTGCTGCAGGAGTATATATTAGCTTATCTTTGACAGCAGCTTGCTCTGGATGGCTATAACCTGAAAAAAAAGGTCAAAGTACATAAAACCTCAGTAGAAAAATCATCCTGCTTATTCTGCGGTATTACTCTTTCAGAAGGAAACCGAGAGAGGACAGTGGGCTGGAGAAGTGCCTGTGAATCCAGCCTGACAAAAGCAGCTGATGGGATAACTCAGGGAACACTTAAAAGCACAGACAGGGAAAGATCCTCTCTCCAGAATAACAAGAGGAAAGCTCCACCGTTCCTGGATGGGAGAATCACAGATGTCTCATTGGTCATGACAAAAGCCCGGCAGCACAAGTGAGAGAAGAGGCCAAAACCCCAGTGCAAGCAGCAGTGACAGACACAGGGCAGATGCTCAATTAGTGACAGCAGCAGCAGGGGTGGGGCAGAGGGTGCCATCATGGCACTGGAGAGAGCAATAGAGACAGAGAACAGCAAAACCCACAGCAGCTGGGGAGGCACCAACTCAGCCCCCCTTTCCCTGCTGCCAGTGAGAACCATTCGGGGCAATTATCTGGCCTATCGACCAAAAATTACGAGCCTCATTCCATTAATCCACCACCAGCTGCTCCTCTTTTCCCCATCACTTGGTCCCAATGAAATCCTGTTGAATACAAATAAATTCACCACAATGCAAAGAGGGCAGCAGCGGTAACTCTTGTTTGCTCCCAGATTTGCTTATGTGAGTTTCAGTCCCTGTGTTGCTGCTGCCTCCATCAAGTCTCACTGCTGAGCCCCAGAGCCAGTGACCAAGGAGATGTATGAGGCAGGGGGACCTAATGGATCCAGGGAAACAAGATACTTTGGGAATAAGTAACTTCAGTGATACTGCCCTGGAGAGTTGATAATGATTGTGATGGTCCCCATCCTTCTGTGTGCCCAGATGATAAAGCAGTACAAAACAAGGGTGAGACAGCCGTGTATGACATAACTTACCTACAGTGCAACTGAGGGGTTTGTTAACTTGAGATCATTATGATATTTAATAGATTACACCACACTAACAATTAGACTACTGCCTACTGTTTAATCTAAATTACCTGTCACTTTCATTTATGGCCTATACAACATGTGGCAATAGACAAAAAGCTTCTTTCTGTTTGGCCTTCAGTGTTCTTGACTTTGCCCTGTTCCCCACAGATCCCTTTCCTGAGCTACTCTGGTTACCTTTCCTTAGCTCTTATAAATGGCCAGTATCTCTTTTTTCCTCAGTGTAAAAATGTGGTTCTTTGTGAAAAAAGACAAAGAGGAAATAAAATTATTTTGACGTGGTAACTACATTTAACAGCATTTATGTCTCTTTTTCGAGGTGCTGCCTCTATGCTTCTGCTGTCATGTGGTGCTCAGTTTGAAGCTCACTGAACACAACATTTTTACTTCCACTTACTTCAAAAACTCTGAATCCAGGTTTTATGTCCAAATTTATCTTGTCTTTGAAACCCCTTTAAATCAACTAAGCATTTGATTAAGTACTATAGTGAACTGGGCATCAGCTCACACTCTCCTTGGCTCCATTTTTAACTCTAAAATACTATAGGATATATTGCCTTTTATCTGGCATACGTTTGTAAATACATGATTGCACAGGTACACAGGACAAAAGTAAACACAGTTGGAAGAGAAAAGCAGTGTTATAACAGAACTGATTATTATGGTGTTCAAATACTTAAGTCAAATGAATGTCTTCCTAATTAACAAGGAGTGAGCCTCACTAAGTAAAATGACAACACTATTTACATTTAAATAGTCTATTTTATTCAGAGTCACTTCACACACATGCACACTACTGAACTGCAGCCAATTCTGCAGTGGAGAATAATAACTATACAGCACCAGCAGCACTGTCCAAGAGGCACTGGGGGGACATGGATAAGAGATGAATCAAGAGTGTATAATGCTCCTGTAATCAAAATTATAACATTGACCCAAATAATTTTTTTCTTTTCTAATTTTTCTTTTTTTTTCCCCAAACACTTCAGGTAAAAAGTGTTAGTGCTGCCAGGAATTCAGATGTGAAGACTAACATCCCAACTCACATCCTGCTAGGATGCTTGCACAGTATTGACTAAAATGGATGGGTTTGAAAGACTAATTGACTAGTGATGTATGGCTTCCAAATAGGCAAATCATGTTTAACATGTCTCAGTAAGTGAAGAACCCATTCCAAGACAACATCAGTATCAACACTGTTAATGTATTAACACATTCCCTTCCTGAGGGAAGGCGGTGCAGTGCTGCAGACGCAGCAGCAGTGCAGCTCCCAGGGGCTGAGCAGTGCATTCCCCTGGCACATGACACTGTCCCCTGGTCCCTCTCTGGCAGGGGACATGGGGACTGCAGCTCCTGCCCCTCCCTGCACAAACACAGCTCCAATTCATGGCTGTAGCTCTGACTCAGTCACTGAGCCCATGGGTGCAGAACCTCTGTGTTGCTGATTTCTGCCTGCAAACCTTGATGCTTAGCAAAAATCTTTGGTAACCTTCAGCTTCCCAGTCTTGTCCTACTCTTTCTCTTGAAGGATTGATTCAGTAACACTGCTAGGAAAATGCTGAGAGATGGCTGAAGTACTTGGAGTCAGTGCCCCTCACAAACAGGAGCTTCTTAGCCCTGCTGGAGACAGATCAACACCATTCCACGTGTATTTGCTTTTGTTTTCATATATTCATTTCTTCAACCCCATCTAAAACACGAAAGAGTTTATGTACCTGATTAGAGTCACCAGCATTAGTTTACTTTTGAATACACTTACAAATCCATATATTCAATTAAAAATAGTACTCATGTTAAAGCCTGAGAGCTAAGTTAAACCTGTATCTTGAAGCTAGGGATGTGCTAATACTGGTTAGAGAGACACAAAATAATAAGAGCCCCAATCCCAGAAAAAGCACTGAGGAGAGAACAGAATCTCAAAATTCAGTGCACACTGGATACACACATTTCTCCATCAGCAGCTGCTCCTGCTCTCCAAGGCCCTCCTACCACTGGGAAAACTTTCACAAGTCCAATACAATAGCACAGTTCCCTCTGTAATTCAAGAGCATCAGAAAGAATGATTAAGAATGCTATTGAAATCAACACCAAAACTTCAAATAAAATGAATCATGATTAGCTGTTGAAACTAGAATGATGCAGAAAAGCGAGATACCCACAACACAGCAGCGCACCAGTAAATAAATAAAGCACAGAAGTCCCACATATTTGACATTTGAAGAACAAAACTATCCATCAATGTCTTGGCACAGATCGATCAAACAGAATGCTGCTGACGAAAATCTAATAGTATGATGGTAATAATGTAGCCATAAAGCCTCTACTCTGTAATTGACTGCTTCCACTTCAAGCTAACATGTCTAAAAGAGTGACTAATGTTCACCTAAAGATTCCACTTGCTTTGAATGACAATCAGCTACACCTCGTGCTATTCTCCATAGATTGCTTGTGCTGGGTAATTGCTGAGGGAGTGGAGCCAGAGGGGAAATAGTCTTCTTAACTAAGGAAATTTATGTGAGGAATTGTATGATAACCCCAAAGGAAAATACCGTTTCCCATCTGATTTTAAAACACAACACAATACTCCAGCCATAACATTCATTTCCTAAAGCAGAAGCATCAGTGGTGACTCCATTATCAGGACGGGGTAGGTTTTATATTTAAAATGGATATTTAAACTTTCAACAAGATATAAAAAATACAATTTTTGCTTCACAAATTTACAGCCTAAATTCTTTGAATAAAGAAGATATTTCTGAGAGGCTACAGATTGTATGCTTTGGTCAGAATTTCCATTTCACTGAAAGTCAATAAAGTTAATTAGCATTAGAAACCTAATAAAACCATACCCTTCAATGACATGTCTTTATAATTTATTTTATAACTTATCTTACAGAGTATACTATTTTACAAATAATGTGAATTTATACACAGTTTATGTTGTTTTAATTCAGGAGACTAAGATGAACTTAAGCATATTTTTTGTGCTTTCCTGAACAAAACCTGAAAAACTAAAGAAACATTTTGGTGGGTTTCTCTAACTTTTTTGAGGCCAGAATGAGAAATTTAAATTTCCCTTCTAAATATCATTGAAAATAAAAATGTATTTATAATAAAATGTTTTGAACTCTTTATTGGACCACGATTGTTACACAGATTGCTCTGTCGCCTTTGATAGATACTTAAAGGTAACTGGCTATTCTTAGTGATGTATTTTTAAAGAGCTACCTATTGATTAATAATGTTTCAGTATTAAAACAACCACTTTGCGTGGATCAAGAAACATCAATAGCAGAATCTCGTATTTATCCACAAATTAACTGGATATAAATCTGTTGCTTTAAGCAAAATGGGGTGCATTCACTCATAATTTTACAAGAGTAATGAGATAACTGTAAGAGTGAAGATTAAAGCAAAATCTGGCTGTATATTTCAGCTGTATACAATAGATAAAGTTCATTTTTTTCTGCTCTTGCAGAATGAATGAAAAAAGGACATAAAAGCAGAACTCCCAACTACAGGAATTGGTGACACTGTAGTTTTGTACTTTTGGGCCTCCAGGTCAAAAACTAGACAAAATGAAATGTGCAGTACTAACAGAGGTGGATTTTTTTTTTAATCCAGTTAAAAATGGATTAAACCAGTAAATGATTTTGTAATTGACCCCTATAACCAGGCCTCGTACAGCCCCACTCACCTCACTCTCACCCAAAGGCTCCATAAGGACTCAGAGGTTTGCTGATTTATAGAGATATTGAAAAGAATGCCCTGACGAAGAGCCATCACAGAATCACAAAAACCTGCATCAGTTGATTTGCAGAGGAAATGGCAGAAAAAGAGAGTGTCGTGTACCCCAAACAAGAATGAATAAATTAGGGAATGCCTCATTGTCAGTACCTTACCAAGCAGTTCAAAACTTGTGCACTTAAATTTCAGGAAGATTGGAAAAATTCAAGCCTGATGGCTGTAATTGCTATCCAGTTCATCCTACTGTGGCAAGCCAAAGTAACTCCATCCTTTGCAGATCATCTGTCCCAGTCTCCCAGTGGATGTGATGCTACAGCCTCCCCAGTATTCCACACAGTGTCTAGTCATCTTCAGATTTCTCTTTAATATCTAACCTAAACACCACATACTACAATTCAGAACAAATGACAATTACCCTGTCACAAAGGATATTACACTGCTTTGACATTTGTTCTTAATGAATCCACACTGACCCTCCTTATCACCTTACAGCCCCTAGATACTTTTAAATCAATTTTTTTTAATACCCTATTCTATCATGTTTCCAGGCACTGTGTTTAGGAACTGGATCATCATTCCCTGGGCTTTTTTTCTAGGTCTATTTTATTGATGGGGGTAGGTGTGTGTATAAACACATGTGCATACAAATATATATATATTTATTTATTTATTTATTTTTAATAAAATAGGTTCTATGTTAGTTTTCCAGCAGCCCCCTTGGGCCTCTTTTTCCTTCCATGAATTCTCAAATTGCTAATGGCTTAGCGACAGCTTCAGTTTATTAAGTACACTAAAAATAATTTAATCAGAAGGATAAAAACATAACATTTCTTGAATATTTTTCTTCCTTTCTATTGAAGAAACAATTTAACTTGAAATTAAAAAGGAATTTTTTTTAATGCCACATCATGTGATGATATATCACGTTATAGGTCAAATAACTTAAAACTACCTTTCTAAATTCCTTGCTGAGCTATGTTGAATAGTTTTAGGTGGTCTTTTATCAATATAGAAAGTAGTCAAAAATCTGTCTTTTCACCTCCAATACACACTGGTCACCAAGGGAAACACAGAGATGGGAGTGAAGCCTAGAGGGATTGGCAGACTGTGTCTGTCTGGGGTGGTTTTGCTACTCTGGAGAAGGACAGAAACTTTCACCCCAAACAAGAAATTAGACCAGATTCCTGATAGCTTTGTCTCACCACAGTTGCCCAGACAGGTACAAACATTCTGATAAAGCAGGTCTTTATTATCATAAAGTTGGCCAAACTTTATTGCCGCTGTTTGCTTTATGAACAAACACGTAAATGTAGAGCTTCTCTATTCCTGTTAACAAAACCCTTCCATGGCAAAACCAGGATCTTCAAAGGTGCACTTGAAATCCCCAAGCTCTGAGCAAAGTGTTGTTATTGAAAAGAGATCGCAAAGCCACCACTTTAGGACAATCCATCCACCCCCAGCGTCCTGATTGCTGCCTTAAATGCCTACACGACCACCAGGAGCAATAAAATAAGGAGTTCTTGAATCTCAAATGTGTACAACTGCTTGCCTGCTTCCCTGCTTTCCTGAGCAGGAAGCTGGAATCTCTCTTTCTCTCTCCTGGTCACTGGCAGTGGCTGAGGCCCCTGCTGCAGAGAACGATGCACACAAAGAAGCACAGCAAATCCAGCAAATCCAGCAAATCCAGGTGGAGACAAAACAACGGGAAGCAAAACAACACAAAGCAGACCCCTCACTGCCCACAGCAAAGAGGGTGCCTGGGTTGGGATCCCCAGGGCTGCATGGCCCCACCCCAGCAAGTAAAGACCTCTAAAATGTGTATTTGAGAGTCAGATCAGTGAGGGGCTCCTTCACAGCATCTGTCCTCAGCAATGGCAGTTTGCTGAGCCTTACAAATAGGGGCTGGTTTATCTGCTTAGGAAAGCAGTGAAAACTGGACTAGGAGAGCTGGTCAGCTCCCCAAAGCCCTAACCCCGCAGAGCTGTCAGTCAGCCAGGGCCTGGGGAGCTCCAAAGCCACTCTCCTACCATTTCTCATTCATCTATAAAATCACAGGGAGCCAGTGAAGGGACAGTGCCAGGAGCATCAGTTTCCATTTCTGAAGGGCTCCTGGAAGAAATGTCAGTCTGCTCAGCCTTCATTCCATGGGTTGTAGGGAGCTGAGAAGAGATGGAACCAGGGAATACTGCACAAAATGTGATCCATGGCCTTTGATGAGGGCTGCAGTCACTAAATGATCCCCTGAGTGTGAAACTCTGCAAAGCCTGGCTACAAACACAGGAGATCCAGCTCCTGGATGAAGGGCTTTGTCCATCCCTAACCAGTAATTCTCTTCAAGGGAAATTCATGTAGAATAGAGCTACTAGTGTGATAGAATGGCTATTAAAAGTTTCCTCCTCTGAGTTTGCAGAGGCTTAGAATAAGCTCAAGACCAGGCTATCGACTCCACACCTGCCATTTCCAACTCACAGCTGGATCCCTTGGGGTTCTGGAGCAGCAGGAGTAGCAATGGGACAGCAAAGGAAGCACAGTTTAGCACAAGCAACAACTTACTGAGAATTTGAATGTCCTGAAGTTACAGCAATTGCAGAAACAACACAAGGATTAGCTGCTTCAACACACACACAAGTTGCATAAATGTTCCTTAAGAATAACTGTACGGTAATTTTTTTCCTTCCTTAAAAAAATTAAATAATCAACTTTTCTAGTTTGTCTTTATCCAAACAGTTCTCCAAAACTCATTAATGACTGGACTGCTTCTGAAAGAGTTTAACTTGTATGTAAAGCTTGCTGCAAAGTAAGTTGTGAAGAACTAACATGGCACTATAACAAAGTTTGACATCCTCCTACCTTCTTTTAATCACTGGTGCTTTGCATTTTGTTATGATGTGTTCATGCAGTGCTGAATCCCAAGGAACAATGACCCACCCAAATTCCCAACGAGTTAGGCAGATGCATAAGAGGCAATTCAGAAACAAGCAGCAACGCTAAGAAAAAAAAGCCATTAAACATGAAGAGAAAGCTTTTACTGGGGCATAGGAATAGGTCAAGTTGTGCAAAAAGGAAATATAAGGAGCACTTTAATGGCCTTAAATGCATCAGTAATTTTACAGCATTTGCTTTTTTTTTCTTTTTTTTTTTATAGTGAAAGGATGTACTCAGCACCTAAAAGCTACTATATTTAACTGGAAAAATAAGTGACCACTGTTTACTACTACAAAATCCATATAATCGGTCCATGACAAAAAAACCTAGTATTTACTTCTACTCAACCAGCTAAAAGGCTTTCCTATATTTCAAATGCATATCTTTCTGAAATTTCATCCAAGATTTCTCACTGTTATTTTTGAGAAATTACAGCAAATTACTAAGGATCTCTATCCATGGTTGAAAATATTTTTTGTGTAACAATGAAGTCATTACTCTTTTTATTCCTGTAAATTCCATGAGAGCAAGAAACAGAAGCACAATAAAAAATCTCTTTCATAACAGTTGATTAGAAAATATGGCCTGCAGAAGTCTAGCTCTCTTTGCACTTTGCACATTAAGAATCCAAATACGTTACCAAAGCTGGGATTTTAACCCCCCACAGCTTTAGCACAAAGAAGCACATTAATAAGATACAATTCAGATTTGCATTTTTTAATAAGCAAGGGGATCAAAGAAAATATAAATGCTGAAGGGATGTTAAATCATGTGCAAATTCAAACATCAAGGTATACCACAGAATGAAGACACATTTGCACTAAAGCAAACGTAGTAAGGCTTTCCAAAAGTCGTGGTGAACAAAATGAACTTTTCAACTGTCTGCAGGTACCCAGTGAGTCTAGGAGAGGAGCAGATGCATTGAAGTTGCACCAAATACTTTGTGTGTTCGATTCTGAATATGTTAATGGTTGATGGCACTTCAGCTGTGACGACAGAGGACCAGCAATGAAAGGATTCACCTTTCTAATAACCTGTTCTCATTGAAGACTCTGAGCTGTTTCTGCTTGAAGATGTGAGTATTTCAGCAGACATGTATTGTCATGCAGACAGCAGGATGGCCCCTCTGGCTGAGGTGGCCACACTGCTGTAATTTACTGGGTGTGACCATCAGTCTGGGCAGCCCAGGCACCATGGGCTGGTACAAACCTCTGCTGAGGCCCTGCCATTCCAAAGTCTCTGCACTTCTTCACACCCCACGAGGAGGCTGAGACAGCTCCCAGCCAGCAGAATGCAAACCAGCACCAACATTTCAGCTGTTTCCACACACCCAGGGCAGCTGACAGGTGCAGGAAGGGACACAGAGCTCTTGAAAAGGGCACCAAGAACACAAGGGGGAAACAGCCTTGACAGGCTAATGGCAAACATTCTTTTCTGTAAAACTGTTTTACATTTTTTGAAGAATTGAGTCCATAATCTGAAGCTGCCTCTAGGCATGACCAGCATTTACTCATCAGATCTCCACAGGCCTCAATGACCTTGGCAGTCTTACAAGGATCATATTTTTACATGGATGAACTGTTCCTGAACAATTTCTCCAAACAGGATTTCTATCAATGTCAGGCACACTTCTCTTTTCATTCCACTTCCCTTTCCTTGATTAAACATATCTCTAGTGGACATTAAAGAGAAGAAAACAACTGTTCCCCAACATGCAGATTCAATAAAATTAGCTCAATCAATCACAGAACTAAACCAGTGTCTGCAGTTATCACACCCTTCACTGCAGCTATCGCACTCCTCACTGCTGCACACTTTGTCCCTCTGCCTGTCCTGGTGATTTACTCTGGAAGTTCATCAGGACAGGGTTTATCTTGCAGCAGTGTTTGTGTACAGAATGGCAGAATGGAGCCTTGCTCCCAAACAGCTCTTGAGCATTATGTAATAAACATGATTCATACGTGGATCATCCCCATCACTCTCACAGAGAATGACAGAAGATAATACCTTCTGAAAAAATAACTTTCAACACTTCAGTGTCAGCATGCAGCAATGGTCTTTGCTTATTTTAGACTTCCAACCTAGGAGTTTCCCATGAATTCTGAGGGGAAAAATGCTTGATGTAATTGTTGTATGCAAAGAACTTTATTCTGTGCTTGCAACTAGACTCAAAAATTCAGAGTAACTCAGTTGTTTTAAGAGATGTCAAATTCTGTCTCATTTCATAGACTTTTCCTATCTTCAGAAAAGACCAGCATAGAATAAGGAATCTAATTTACAGCTCTTTAAGCATCACACTGAGGAAATGAGGATGGTATTTATTCTTTGTCAGTATAAGCAATGCATAACAGAAATCTATATATTACTAGAGAAAGCAGTCTGTTCCAGTGCCCATGGAGAAACCTCCACTCATGCACAAATACTGAATTTACAAGCAGAATTCAAGATTTAGTTCTTGATTAGCATTGTCTACACCTGTACTAAGTGCAGATTAATCTAATCCCATGTCACACACATACCCATCTTGCTCCACTGAGTTCAATGGAGAGGAAGAAGGTAAAAAATGTCCTGGAAAGCAGCTTTTATTGGTTGCTGTCAGACAGGGTAGATGGACAGCTGTTCTGATTCATTGCAGAAATCTTTCTATTCTTAAATCCCTAACACATGCATAAATCATAGGAGGCTGAACAGAGCGATTACTCTTTATCTGAACATTTTTTTGTTGTTGTTCTTTTTAGTGGAAAATAAACTTGGACAAAACCATCACCAGAAAAACTTGTAAAATCTTGCCCTAATGATTTCCAATAATATATTTATTAGGTCATATTTTCGGTCATAAAAATACAACAACGAATGGACAAATTTTCCACTTTGAAAACGATAAGTGAGTTAAATTTTTTAACTCAACAGTTCAGCTGGTGCCCTGTGAAAATTTTAAAGCTTGGCTGCCTGACTGTAAGATGTCACGGGTATCTCATCCCTGGTATCACATGGCACAGCAATTATCTGGGTACAAACTTGTATCACTCACTGGGACAGACCTATCGAGTTTTATGGACTTGGTAAAAACAAACGGCTGTAAAAAACAACTTAGGTTTATGAACTTGGCCCACAGAAAGTGAGAAATAAACATTTATGTAAATCAGTTTCCAGTACAATAGCCGAAAACAAACAACAGACAATTAAAAAAAAATGGTGCTTGACCTAGTAGTATTTGATATATTTTAAATATTTTGTAGTATGTACTGTTAGATGTCTAATTCAAGAACTGCTCCATTTAGCTGTTGAAACAATATTGTATATTAATGTCAAATCTTAACAGACATTGCTTTAGCTCAGCCGAAGGGGAAAGCAAAAAAATGCCATAAAATTCTAATTTTTTTGTAAAGCACTATCACTAGATGCAGAGCATGAATACTGAATTGTAAACTAACTAGAATAACAGAAGCACCCTTTTAATGAATGTAATTCATCATGACAATGTCAATGCCATTCATGTAATGGGGCCACATGTCAGAAAAAAGGAAATTACAGGTCATTAGGGTAAGTTAAAATTATGTAATGGATTTGAATGATTTTCTTCATTTTGCTAAGAATTTCTCAGATTTTTCTTTTAATATCCTAAGTTTTCCTTCAAAATCTCACACCATTCTTCTAGACTCCAACCAGTTTTAGCTTGGAAAGTGACAAGCATGAGTTGTAAGGCTTTGTCTGATTATGTAACATCTGTAGCAATTAGAAAAGGAATGAAAAACCCTCACGGATCTACTACGAAAAACCCCTTCATTTTGTTAATATACACACAAGTCCCCTTTTTTACCATGGATTTATAGTAAACATACAGCTGGGTAAATTCTTTGCCTTGGAGATACAAACAAAAAATGACAAGCAAGACAAGGCACAAGAGTTTAGAGGACAAAAATGAAGATTTTGTAGGCAGAGGAGGGAGCTTAGGGATAGTACAATATAAAAGAACAAAATCAGAACACCATACAAAAATGTGATTTATCCTAAGGTCTTAGTTAACATTGCAAATAAACAGACCTAGGAATTTTCCCAGCCATAAAAGAATGTCCCAAACATTAGAAGAACTTTTTTTTTGTGGATCCCCAAATCCAAATTCTAATAAAGCTTTTAAGGTAAATTTATGTATTCTTACGAAAATGCTTTCATGCATTTTAGAGGAGAAACTCCAACCAGTCTTGAATGATGTCTGAAGTTTGAAACTTATATTTTCATCCACTTAGTAATTCATCAGTCAAAGCCATGTCTCCAGTCTGACAGAGTTCTCAGTAACATTTACAGAGGAAGCCAAGGTTGATTTTTTTCAAATGTGGACAGTTCAAATTAACTCTTACTTCCTTTAAAATGGCCATGACAGCTTTTTGAGGAAACAAACTTGAAAAGGGTGAAAACTTCATTTGCCAGTGGTGAAACAATGATCCACAAACCATGAACTAATACACAACTTCATACAGCACGACAAAGACTAGTTTTAAGCCTACTTTGCTGTAAGAGCTACAATTCTAAATAGGTATAAATCAATGACTATTGTACAGCTTTTTTAAAAATACATACACTGTCTTTAAGCCACCGTAGTACATTTAGAAATTTCAGAGTGGGATCGACCACTAGGCATTTAGCTATGCACAGATTTATGCTACTCTTATGCCTACTGTTTTAAATTAGTACTATTTTAACATGTTCTCTTTGAAAGCAGAAAGGCATATGTCAATAACAACCATGAATGATTAATTCTGTTACAGGATCTTAATTTACTTAGCAGGTAACATGAATTTGTCTAAGCTGAGTCCTAAGGATATTATGAATGTTAATAGATGGCCAGGTCACTGTCTGCTTTAATCTGATAAACATGGTGATGGTTTTCATTATTAAAATGTGGCTCCCTGAAGTATAGATTTAAAAAGATGAAAGAATAAAGCCAAGAGAGATTGATGAGATTCAACTTTGTGCTGCACTGCACAGAAGTAACCTCAATGGCATGTAATCCAGGACTGCTTCAGAAAAAGCAGGTGAAATATTTGAGTAGAGCAGGCCTCCAGAAAGGAGATCTCCTTCCAGGTGTGCATTGTTGAGAGAACTCAGGGAAGAAGGGGTCGGGTGCAGGACATTTGCAGGCAAGGGTGGTGAAGCCAAACTGCAGCAACAGGTTAATCACAGAGACAGGCAGAGCCCTGCCAAGAGGTCTGGTGG
Organism: Prinia subflava; assembly: GCF_021018805.1. Taxonomy (NCBI): domain Eukaryota; kingdom Metazoa; phylum Chordata; class Aves; order Passeriformes; family Cisticolidae; genus Prinia; species Prinia subflava. Next base: position 6,943,595 of record NC_086255.1, on the reverse strand, counting down.
CATCAGATCTTCTCTGTGGGTCTTTAATGATCAGCTCCAGCACCCAGGGAACAGTCAGTGCCCCAATCAACCACAGACAGAGAGTGCATGCTAAGTGAAACACAGCCTCGATACAACAAAGATATGTAAAATTCATTAGCATCTGGGAAAATTATTTCACTGTCTTTGGATCCTGTAACAATTCATAGGGAGCTAATCAGATTCCTATTTGCCATTAATATTCTTTTAGGGCAATACTATTTAAAAACTCTCTTTGTATGCTCTTCAGTATTCCAGCTTGGAATGACTCGTTACTTTCAAGAACAGTCTTTCAAACAAACCTGCTCTGAGAACTCAAAGGCAAACCACTTTGTGGCTGAGATACGACCTAAGACATTTCCATCCATGATCACAACTCATGGCTACAGAGCTTCTTTTCTGAGATTGTTCAGTTAAGCTATCCTTGCACTTGGAATGAAAAAACAAGCAAACAACCTCCAAAACTTTACTGGCCAAAATTGCACTTTTTTACCAAAATGACATTTAACAGATCATGTTCTCGTCGTGCATAAACGCATCAACGTATGGAGACATCCACACTGGGGGTATCCAGTGCAGTGTGAAACTCAGCACACTGCTGTCCACTAACATTCTGTAACCAAGATTAAGTGAAGTGACTTTACACTGTTCAGCTGCTACAGCAAGTGAGCTGATAATTGTTCCTCCACTCCCTCATGAGAATATAAGTACCAAAGCACAGCAGTCTCTGCTGTAATGTGGAGTACAGAGGGAGACTGAGAGACAACTGGAGAGAGAGCATGAAAAATGGCAGAGGGCACTTAGTAATGAAAAAGGAAAAAAAAAAAAAAAGAAAGAAAACCGAACGCTGCTAATTTCCCAGGGGTTGGGTATATTTAACTGTCACATCTGGACCCCATGTTTAAGTGTCATTAAGGGAGCTGGTTTTCAAAGAAGGTTATAAACTGAAGTGTTCTGAAATCACTCTGCAGCACTGTTTACACAGCAGAGTGGCTGCAGGTTTTACAGCTGTGAGCTGGATCCCGACAGCCCCGCGGGGATGCTCGCACTGATGTTCTCCCCACCCTAAAAAGGGATGCTCAGAGAGCAAAGCAGCTTAACACCAGCCAAGGAGTTTGAAAGTCTCACACACAGCTCTAGAGCTATTAGTACAACAGCCTCTCCTGAGCCAAAAAACCCCACCTCAAAGCAGTGCTTTAAAGATTCTCATCATGATAACTGCACTTCAGGCAAGGGAGCGGCTGGGAGAGCCGCAAAGGACAACAGGAGGAGTTTCAGTGATGTGACATTTGAAACGCACTTCACATACAAAACAGTCTTTGTTTTCAGAGGTCTACCAAAATGTAGGTCTCTGTTTATGGAAGAAAAAAACATCTTCAAAAGGCACTCAAGGTTACTGGGAACTCTGAATTAGTAGAAGGCCTCAAGATTCAACCTTTACTCATCTGTGCCTACGTGCACTTCACACTGAATTGAAGAGCCCCAAAAACAACCAACGAGCAAACCTCAGTAGTTTGTTGTGGTTTTTTTGGAAAGGTCAAAAGCTCTTTGATTACAGACAGCATTGGTGAAGTGCTTTGGACTGCTAGTGTAAACACCTTTAGCATTATGGTAAAGATGAAAAGATGGAGAGCGGCAGACAAGGCACAAACAAAGACACTGAATTTCTTTTGCAAATGCATATGTGAGTTCTGCATGTGCTAGTTTGCTCTGAGCTATGTTAGGTCATGCTGTGTGACACACATTTGATTTGATATAGGATTTAGAAGGACACACCTATCAAAGTATGTTTATAAACTGCCTGCAGAATTAGTCAACTGAATTTTTGCCTACATTTGAAGTAGATGTGGGATGTTTATTTGCAGACCCAAAGGCTAACCTAAGTCAATGAATGTTGCTGGATTCTTTTTTTTTTTTTTTCTGTAGGAGAAACAACTGGTGTTCATTGTATTGGTACCATATTTATCACTATTTTGTCTGAAAAGGGAACTTGGATATTAAGACTATTAGCACAATACAATGTGAAGTATTTGCTTAATTACTGCTTTTAAATTGTAGCATGTCAGCTAAACAAGATGAATTACACCCCAAAATGAATTGATCTGTTTACATGTGTACACGGGAACACTGGAACAAATGACATTGCCATTATAAAACAACATTTACGCTTCACTAAATGACGTGTTGCACTCTGTTGGAAGAATAACAGTATCTTGGAGAGCACTGTTTAAAACAGCAGCACACATTGTTTGTGTTTATAGAAATTCATACTTTCATTTCCACCTAGTAGTGCATGGATTTGTACCAGCCAATTTTTACCTGCTGAAAAGGTGTTCCCAATAACACCTATGGGCTTTCATCTGTTTAGAGACTTCTTCTGTGCCAGTGTCTTCAGAAAGGAGACAAACAAAAACAAAGTATGAGGATTGGAAGGGATTACTCCTGTATAAGGTTAGTTTAACATACACTCCCATCCTCCTTTTGTGTGGTATCCTAGTCTGGATTGTGTCCATGCACCCAAGGACACACAAACCTCTCTCCCTGTGGTATTTCTAGAATGAGGTACCACACACAGCCACACTGGAGCTGAACTTCTCAGGCTGCAAGAAGAAAACATGCTCTGCAGGTGATGTCTGATGGGTGAGGGCAATCTGTCCAATTTTAATTTAGTTGACATATCAGGTTAGATTTTTAATTCTGTGTTTATCTGCAGACAAAAGACTGCGTTCTTAAAAACAAGCCTGAACTGCTGAAGTGAAACAGAGATCGAAATGCTAATTGAGTCTTCTCCTAGAAAGGTTTTGCTTAGATCTGTGAGAATACAAAAGGCCAGTTAATCGAAATATATGCAGTAAATTTTGTTTATTCAGTTCAAATCATATAGACAGGTTAATTAAAAATTCACAAAGGATTTGTTTTCTCTGTATCAAGCCTAAGGGTTCTTAGTGTTGTGTTTAAACAGGTGCATATAAGAGCAATGAATATGATATGTATCCTGAAACAGGCATTTTAAAAGAAAATCAATATCCCAGGCAAGAGAATAAATGGAATTTATCACTTGTGCATGCAAATGAGAGGGTAGTTGGGATAAGAGCTAATGCAAATTTCTTATTCCTTTTGTAGTCCAGTCCATTCTGAGATTTCAGATTTCAGCAGCTCTAATGAGCTGATAAGGATCTGGATCATGATGTGCTGGATTTGGCTCCAGAACACAGGAGTAGCAGGTGAGAGGTGGTGCATCCCTCCAGGGGCACAGGCCAAGGGCCAGGCAGAGCTGGATTCCAGCCCTGTCGAGCCCAGAGAACAAATAAGGCACTGCCAAGGAACAGGTAAATTTGGGCAAATTCCTCTTGGAATTCATCTGGAATAACAGAACAGCCCGGTTTGGAGGTGACCTTGAAGGATCATCTGTTCTAACCTTACCTAAGAATTTTGGGGACTGGAGTGAGTGTCACAAAGGGACTGTACCTTCAGAGGTACTACAGTCTGGCACTGAGACCAGCTCCAGGGGAACCTCGTCTTCTCACACCCTGAAAACATCTTTTAAATGCAAGTAAGTATTCCTCTTGTTTGAGGTGTGTAGCTGTAAGTAATTTCCTTTTCTTATGTCCAGATCCAAAGCATGTAGGCTCCCAAGAAGGTGAAACAATGGGGCTGGAACTCAACTTGCAGGTGCTCTGTCTGACTGAGGCCCTGGAGTTTAAGCTGATTCTCACCCAAGCCAAGAATATTACAGATTTTATCAGTGAAAATACTGATGTGCCATTGACTTGTATCTTCTATTTTCGCACGCCCATAAAAGGCCGTTTAATACTCAAATTGTTTAATCTAAGATGGGAAACTCTTCTAGCTGGCAGACTTGAAAGAAACAGCTCTGTCCTCCAGAGAAGGAGAAGAAGATCAGCTTTAACCAGCAGAAGGCTGATGGTCAAAACAATTTTTGGCTGAGAGATGACTCAAGGTATTTCCACCCATGAGGGGGAAATTTCCACCCCTGACAAGGGCCTCTGCAGAGGCAAATGCAGACAGCAGGACACAGCTGACAAGGAGAACATGGAAGAATTGTCTTCAGTGGTAACCACTCTAAGCAAGGGGCACAACATTAATACCTTTCTGACCCTGCTAAAGTAACACTTTCTGCATCCATGCTCTGGAATTCTGTATTCCCGACAAAGTAACTTTCAAGAATGGAAAAGGATGGCCTTAAATGCATTTAGAAAGGACATTAGCTTTGAAGAACCAGATTTTTTTGGATGGAATAGCAGAGGAGAGGTGAAGAAAGCAGTAAATGTGTAAATATATGCTGACCTAGCACAGAAACAAATGGAAACGAACAGGTGATGAATCACACAATGTGAGTAATTTAGAAAAGTATCCACATAATATGCAGAAGCACTGCCTAGAAGATATCTAAAAATACTACATGATGATTTTGTTCAGACAGCATCCTGAGTATGAAAATATGGTTACAAAACATGCAAGAAGTTTCAAATCATACCATTTTTTCCTCCCCTTTTTTTATGAGTACAAAACTTTACTATATAGCACCCACTTTTTAGCATCTCTCTGGACACCATAACTGTATTAAAAAACCAAGCAAGAACAATTAATATCTCAGCAAGCACAGACAATTCTGCTACTACAGGATGAGCTGGAAGCTGTCTTTTGTGAGAGGGAAATTGCAACCATTAATTCTTTCAGAACATAAACTTTAATGAAAATAAAAAGCACATTAAGAGCAAAATGGTATACCAGGTTACCTCATGTCATACTTCCCAACAAAAGCAGTGTTTTTTCTAGAGATACTCAACAAACCAAACTCATCTTGAGTTAGTGGTAGCTGGGGAAATATGACAACTCTGAAAATCACTTTGTTCTGAGTACCTCAAGAGGAACTGAAATGCATATCTTCACAAACACAGGCTTGACAAACTTGTCCACTCTTTCCCAGCCCTTATAGTTACACCAGTAACCCCCCAAAGCAAAGTGCAGGTAAAGCAAATGCAGAATTGTCTTGCTGAAGCAGCTGGGGTGGAAGTGTTTGACCCAAATCAAAACCCCAACCCAAAATATAACTGAGGAAAGCACACAACCACCTCTCAGCCGCTGCTTATAGCTTTTAAGGTGGAAAAAACCCTAAAATTGACATGACTCCTGTCACAACACAGATGCTATTAAGAACTGTGCAGGGCTGCTGCAAAGCTTTCAGAAGCCATGCCATTTTCCTGCTGCTGTAAACTGGGGGATCTCAGAACTGAAGCACAGGTTAGCACCAGCTTCACTTTTTAAAGGAAAAATAAAACAACCCTGCAGAATCAGAGCCAGAGGAGTCTGCAGTGGCCGGGGCCCCTCCTTTCCAACTCCACAAAGTAAAGCAAGACTGAACATTAAACAGTAGAGGGGTTGTGATTTTTACCCAGTCCAGAAGGGCTGAGGAAAAGGCAGAAGTGTGAAGGCAGAGAAACAACCCGAGGAGGACACTTCACCTTCCATTTCAGCAGTGAGCATGCAAATCTGAGAATGCAGACAGAACGAAGTGCAAAGAGGCAAAAGAGGTGCCAAAAGAGGTGTAAACTTCTAGAGATTAACACTTAAAAGTTTGTGTCAAATCTAGGCTTAGAAGGAGCTCATAAACAAAAGCTGCATAGGTTACAAATAAAAAAAAAAAGGAAAATTACATCCCCTCTGAGGTGCTGCCAGGTCAAACATTTGGCCCTTGGTTTCTTTCTCAACTTTAAATGCAGTTCTCTCCTAGCAGACACCCAGAACCAGTTTTCCAGGCATCTTTCAAACATATCTGTGCTGGCTTTTAGCTGGAAACTGAGCACTTAATCCAGAATTACCAAATTCCAGACCCCTGCTCAGCTGCTACTAAAGAGAGCCACAAAGTCCATAAGCACTTTATTTCCAGCTCCCAAGTTTTCCAGCGTTTGAGGTGAGACCTTGGGCTCTTGGTCACGGCCAGATTGCCTGAACTGCATTCCAAGTTCAATCCCTGCACTCGTCCATAACCTCACTGTAATGGGCAAAGCAGCTTTCCATTTGCTTGGTAACAATGTCCCTCAAGATCCACAAAGGAAATGCTCTCTCTCTCAGACCTAAGAAGCTTAAAGTCTACTGGAATTTATTCGAACTTGCTTAATAAACTGTGCGCTGTTAAAATGTGGTCATTTTAACACGGCGCCGGGGCAGGAAATGAGATAGTGACACTCATCCGACTCAATTATTTCTGTTAACTGCAAAAGCAATTCTTGGAGCAGAACTGGAGCTGTGTTCCACTTCCCCAGGAGAAGGCTGACCACTACATTAGACAACCATTATCACCCTTACATCCTCTCATCTTCTTTTTTGTCACAGGGTGTAACTCCTTGTGAGGACGTAGGGCCTAATTAATTTCGCTGCCCTAACATAATGTAAGTGTCCAAATACATTTATGCAGTTTCCAAGTAGGGGGAGAAAAAAAGAAAAAAACTAAAAAAAAAGGAGGATACTTGAACCCAGCAAAATTACCCTCCCGCTCAAGTTCTTGAAATGTATCCATCACAGCACTTTCTCAACACTTGAGGGCACAAGAAAATCCTGATTTAATGGACAGGGCTTGGAAGAAATCCAAAACATCAAATCCCAAGCTTAGTTAAAAAGTACCTACTATTGTGTAGGACTTATTCTCAGTGCTATGCAGATCTTAAACTAAAATAAAGGCAGAATTGTACGCTGCTTGTTCAAAAGAAAAGACCTTATTTTTTGAGTACAAATTGTATGTGACTTTAATAGTATGAATTCTGTCAAGTTGTCCATAGAATAAATTTGCACACAGTTCAACATAACATGTGCACATTAAATAGGATTTGGCATTGAAAGACCCAACATTGAATGGAAATCGAAAATAAATGCCCACATTCTCCCCAGAAGACTATTCACCCCAAGGCCTTAGGCATTAATTTAAGTGAATGAGGAAGCCACTAGGGCAGCTGTCGGTAGCTTATTTGATTTGTGAATAAACAATGGCTTCATTTTAAATGCTATTTACTCCTACTACATACTAATGTCAGAATCGAAAATACAAAAAAGAACAGACTATTCAAAACCACACGGTTTTAAGAAATCTTTTATACTGCAAAGTTCTTCATTTCAACATGGCAGGAAAATAAAATTATAAGAACTTCTGCTGCGTTACTAATTTTAACTGCTGCTAATGTTAAGAAGGCCCGAGATTGTATCTTATACTTAATTGATATTGTGCATTTGGCTGTATATTAATGAGAACTTAGGGTATCATAGGTCATTCCAATAAAATCTTTGGGCTTGTCAGCTTGAATTATGTATCTTTACATCTGCAGAAAACAGTGGCAACATGATAATTACAGTAGTTGATACACATTGTTATAACTTGTTAGTACAATCAGGTACATCATGTCCAAAGTGCAGATGCCAATCCAGTCTGGCACTAATAATCCATCAAACAGATTATTAATTAAGAACAGTTTCTATGCAAAGAGGAGCATTTAGCTGCACAATGAATTTTCAGATTGGATCACAGCAATTTCTTCCTGATATTATGAAGACTTAATTACAGCACAAAACCATCTCCCTGGCACTCCAAGATGAAAATGAAGACCTTTGCCCTCTACATCCAAATAAACAATGCTGAACTTCATGTGTAGGTGTGCCTGTGGGTTTTCAGATAATTACACCCAGAACCTCATTCAACTAGTTAGTTTTCATCTGAAACATCCTCACACCACCAGGATTCTTATTTCTATGTAGGTTTTGTCCTGGGCAGGGTTCAGAAAGAAACTGCCTACAAAGATGCAGCTCCATACAGCCTTTATCAAGCAGAACATCCAAGCTAAACACTTCTGGTTTCCATCTAACTCTGTAATTTAAAAGACAACGAAGCCCAGCTGCCCCTTCCTACACTCAATTTCTATTTCACATATTGACATCTTGTCCAGCAATCAGACTCTTGCTTGACATGTAATAGAGGTATGGGAGTCTAAGAAAACACAAGGAATTTACATAAAAGGATAGGAACTGTTCCAAACAATAAGCAAATTGTTTCTGCTCATGAATGCAAAATCTGACTATAAAGCAAACCGAGTGCACAAGTTAAATATGCCTTTGTGCACCTGGCACTTAGAGCAGCTGATAACCCAGGACAAAACTGTCACTGAAAGCACTGCACAGACAATCTATGGATAAATTGTTCCTGAACAATTTCTCCAATATACATTAAGCACTAACAGGCCCATTTTTAACACACACACTCCATTCAAGTTCAGCCTTCTTGGTTTTCTTGGTAAATAGGAATGTTCAGGCTAGCAAAGAAAAAGGAAGAAGCCCCATTGAGCAGTTCCCATACTGATCTCTGCTTCTAAGATGAGAACCTAGAAAAACTGCACTGCAATCCAAAAGGTGCTCTGAATTTACAATCTGTAATAGCAGAAAAAAGGCAATTGCCTCCAAAAGCCTGAGCCCCCAGACATACTACATAGGAACAAATATTCTTACATTATTCATTTAAATTCACCCAGGTTGTCCAGCACAAAATATCAGGGTCCAGAGAAAGAAGAAACCCACAAAGACAAGCTGCAGGTGCTGGTGTCCATGTGCAGTGCAGCCCAGCAGCTCAGGGTATTGCCATGCCTGAGTCAGCTGTGCAGCACATGTGGAGGGAGGGAATCCAGCACTTCCCAGTGTCTGCTGTGCCTGGCTGCACCAGACCTCATGTGCACACCAGTTCCAGCTGGGCTGCCAGATGTCGGAGATTTATGGACATATGGCAGTCCACACGGTAGCCTCTAAACTTTTAGGGCTTCCACAAAACCCAGAGTAATCTTTTAAACCCTTGCAATCTACATGAACAATGCCTCTGTGTGCAGCACCATGTCCAGGAGCATGCAGATGACTGGTGCCTGACAGGGATTAATGGCCCAAACTATCTGCAATCTTATATTCACTGAGAAGTCATGAACCTCACTATTTTTTCTTTCTGAGTTATGAAGCAGAGCTCACCAGGCTGTAAAATGTTGTATTTGATACATTAATAGTGTATTTGGCTGTAAGCATGTTTTCTTCCTCAGGTATTGCTCAAGTGGTTCCACATTACCTCCTACATGGGCTGATATTTAGCAAAGGAGCCCCATTTGAGCAGAGCTGGTGTATTATGGGCAATAAGTTGTTGCATCTACAATAAAGGATGAAAACAAGGAAAGAAGGGGGAGTGAGTTGCTTGGAAAATTTTGTCTCTCACATATGGCCTCAGATTTCCCCTTGTGTTCACACTACACAACGTTTCAGCACACGGCTGGTGACCCCCAGTCACTGTCTGGGGGCACCCTCTGGGGAGCAGCATCAGGGCAGGGCAAATTACATCTGTCCTTAACTTCTGAACCACAGCTTTGGGGGGCAGGCTGCAGAGAAACACAGATCACAGCCGGGGGAGGAGTTCCTGGCCACTAATAGGGCTTACCAGAACCATGCTTCTTTCTGAAGCATCTGTGTTTTCATTTCCTATTTTGGTTCGAGTGTTTAAGAAAAAGAATTCTGCTTCTGGGTTCTTGGATTCCAAACATTAGGCACTGAGTCTGTATTTGAGTACCTAAACAGAGCTGGCCTGTTTCTCCATATCATCAAAGCTGTGCACTTTCAACCAGTGCTTTTCAAGTTCAACTCTTCTTTCCCAGTCTTCAAAAATTATTCATCATTTTCCTTGCATAAAGAATGCTCAGATTAATAAAACAAGGAAGAAATGCCCTTGTAAAAGAAAAAAGAGGGATGAACATACAGACACCACACTCACTCAGACCCTAACAACAGACCTTTTCATTAATTATCTTCCTAATGATGCATTCTCGAACAATACTGCAAAATTTCCTTCGAAAATTGAGCTACTCGCTGGGGAAAGAGTGTATTTTATCTTGTTCCCTCAAGAACTCTGAAGCCATCTTCCTCATATTTATATTCTAATCTTTCTATGCTCACTTGTAAAAGCTGATAATTAGGAAAGCCTCTTTGATGGCCAGAAGCTGCACACTATTTCTGTGTGCATGGTAACAGCATGAATCACTGGCTGCGCTAATCCTGTAAGAGTGTTAAAGGTCCCATGTGACACTTACCCTGAATGCTAAACCTGTCCTATATTATGCTATTTCACACTAATCCTGAGAAAATTAATGTTAATTTATCATGAAAAAAAGGTTAATTATACATTTACTTCTGATTTAGCCACATTACACCAGATTCACAAATAATACTGGGGGCTTTTGGGTTTTTTGTTTTGTTATGGGTTTTTTTGGTGTTTCTTTGGTTTTGTTTTGGAGGGGTTTTTTTAAATGGAAGTTTTGTCTTTCAGCCTGCAATCAGGGACTATATCCCAAAATCGTACCAGGTTGGGAGGCAGTGTTGCAGAGGCAGGACAATGTCAAGACACACTGGTAATTTTAATGATCTCTCTTATTCAGTTTGTAGAAACTTTAGCTTTTGTTCTTTAAGCAAAACTTGCAAACAGTATCTGACTCATTGTTTCTGCTGGTGGTTTGCAAGTATACATTGAATGCCAACTCTGGTTCAGAAAACAGATTCAACTTATTTAATTGCCTATTCATTGCTTATTAAAGTAATAACTTATAGAATAAAATTTGCTCCTTTAAGAAATACTTCACTGTAATTAAACCACAGCATTTACTTGAAAATCAAAAAACCCCCAACAATGATATTCTACATTTTGAATGATTTATTAATATGAGTAGACTCTGATGCCTAAGTACAATCCTGGCATTTTACCCAAAGTCCTGCAGTAGCTGCATTACACACTACACAAACCAACTTTGAGAGACTGCCAGGAGACACCACCAGTGGCTGCCCACGGCTTCCAGACAGAAACCCACAAGAAAAGCAATAATGTACATCACTGACATTTCTGTTACAGAAGTTAAAACTTAATTGATCATAAATGGGAGAAGTCAAACAGACAAAGTATGTCATTTACATATATCTCAGTGTTTTCTCTGGGAAACCAGAACAACTTCTACATCACCATTTATAATTAAATACATACTTTTACCAACAGGATGTGGATGGGGTCAAACTAGTATTACTAAAAGAGCATTTACATTTTTCCTTATTTTTATATTAGATATGCCATCATAATGGGTGGTGAAAAACCATTTCAAATTCAGCTGCTTTTCAGAAAATTTATAACAACCAATTAAAGACAGGGTCTATCCTATTTCCTGGATCTTCCAATAGCCTTTTGAAACCACTTCTCTGCTTAATATCCTATAAATTTTTCTTAGAAACATTCTTCAGTGTCTGTGATAGAAAAACTGTGCTGAAAATCAATAGTCTCCATACTTCTTTGCCTGCAATACGTTATATATCAAAATCCTGTTTTATAAAAGTCTAAAATGAGCTAAAACAGATTCAATTTTAAGATTCAGAATTCAAACTAATGGGTTTTAATTTAAGAAAATATCTGACACTGTGAATAGGCAAACAAATAGATTAGATTCTCTGGTTTTATTCCCGAGGCTGTGAGTGTTAATCTCTCAGCAGAGCCAACATAACACACCATGATAGATTATCAAAAGTGACTACTTGCTGCCGTGAATTATTCATTTGAAAAGTTATGCACCAGTGATAATATGAATTATATTTGAAAAATATTCACATAACATTTTAATAAGCTTTAAAAATGATTTCTTTCTCAATGTTTAAACTAAAAATAATATTTAGTATCTGAGAAAGAATTATGGATCTACTGGATATGTTCAGTAGTCCTCCCATAAGGTATCAAAGACTTAGGGGGAACTGATCATGTAAATGCTCTTTAAGAGGTACTTGCTCCATAAATTAAAGGTAATTTCTCTCATTGGATATTTCTCTCAAAAATTGTGTGTTTTTCTCAAAGGCCTCTAATCAAATTATCTCTATGAATGTAAAGAGCTGGTCTTGTTCAAATGTATTTACAAGACATTCTAAAATTGAACTCAGTAAGGTTTCCATTTCTGTATTTGATTTCTGGCTGAGCAATGCAACACCTCCTCTTTCCTACCTTAGATGTCCACTGCAGGAGTTGAAATGTCAAAGTTTTCTTTTTCTTCCTTTTGCATCCATTGATCTCCAGTGGAAAATCCCAGCCAGTCCTCCTCCTCCCCACTCCTGTCTCAGCAGGTTCACCTGCCCTCCGCTTCCAGCACCATTCTGACACTGATGAATCACCAATCTTCACCCGCATCTTTCATTTCCCCTACGTTGCAGGCTATCTCCCTTCTCTGCCTGCTTCTCAAACACACAATTTTGATGTCAAAGTCACCCTCCTGAAAATTGAACTTCTTATCTTTGCTTCCAATTCTCCCCTTCTTGCCACTGCTGCTGACAACATCACTGTCGTTCTCGATTTTCGAGATTTCAAATTTCATGGCCCATTCAACCCTTCTCACCATCCCTTGATCCCAGCTCAGACTGTCACTGTACTTCTCTATGATACCTCCAATATGCAGCCTGTCCTCTCCAATCCCTCCTCTAAAATACTTGTCCAAGGTTTCACATCACTTGCATCAATTACAGCAAATTCCTGTTTAAGGTCCTATTCCCAACACTCCAACACATCTAAAATACAGCTGCTGAAACTATGACCCTCCTTGCCTGCACTGACCATTGTAATTGGTCACTGACCCATTAAAAGAAAAGTTACATAAAGTTAACCATTACTTTCTTCATTAAGCTCAAGGTTCTGACTCTTCCAAGGCTTAGTTCACCTCCCCTCTTAATTAATTTTTCTACACTTTCTTTTTCTTCTCCCATTTCCTGCAAATGCACTTACTCTTCCTTCTTGTTTTTCCCAAGGCCTCATGCACGCCACCACAGCACTGAATATATGAAATATCTTTGTTCCTTCCCTTCCAAAACACAAGTCTCTGTTATGCTTTCTCAGGTATCTCTTCTAAAAATGCTTCCTTCAACCTGAAGTTAGCCACTGGAACATAATCCTTGCCTTTATTTTGAAAAAGGAAGTAAGCCAATTCTTATTCTGTCCAGAACAGTTTTTCCTTTACAAAATATAAGCAAATCATTCCATTACAGCAACACCATCTAAGATTTTTAAAAAAACCCTCAACCAAACACAAAAAAACACTGAAAACCATCCCCACCTAAACAGAAATAATCAGTTTAATTCATTGTGTATCTCATTGAAAAATCAATGTTTACTAACAACTAGTAATCAATATTTCTTTAGATAAATCATAAGATGGTAACATGCAAGGCAAAATTTAAATCAATTATTCAACAAAAGGCTACTTTAAAGTAAAATGATTTAAATCAAGATTGATCAATTAAATTAATCCACTCTATCCCGATATATTACCATAGCACTGTACACATTCAAAGTCCTTTTTATGAACTTGCACACACAGTTTGTCCTGCAGGAAAGCTGAGTTTATTTTATTCCTGTCAAACAGATTGATAAATTGAGACAGAGAGATCAGTCAATGAATCAGTGGCACATCTACAGCTCTGAACTCTGCTGAGCAGCTCTGCCTTCCCTGAAGAACAAGGCTGATGGTCACCAGTTGAGCCCCTCAAAGACTGTGTCTTTGGTCTGCACTTCTGGACATTGCCACTGAGCCAAAAAATTAAAGTTGTGAAACCTGAACAAAGACTACAGGAACAGGACAACTTCACTATCATACAGCCACACATTTCAGATCAGTCATGTGAGCATGGATATACAATAGTTCCAGAAACAAGAGTTCCACGCAAAACATTCTCAAAAATGAGATGCTTCTCTCCTCAAAAAATTCAACTCAGGATTTTGCAAGATGATAGAAAATATGCAAAAAATAAATTTCATTACACTGGTCAAAATCTCTTTTTACACCACAAATGCAAGTAAGGCAACAAAACCCGAAGTGTACTGCCTTGCAATTAAGTCTTTTACTATTTTGTTATTTCATAGGTACAACCCCAAATTTTAATACTACAAACATTTAATTCAAAGGACTGTATTGGGCACTAAAGCAAGAAGAAAAACAGATCTAAACTAAAAGTGCATTGGAGTGATTATGATGGTTATGAATCAGCCTTCCATTATTGAGCCACTTTAGCAGCATGTAATAGATTCTGATTAAGCTCTTTAAGCTGAATTACATTGTACTATTAGAAGACTACTCAATTAGTATTTTTCAAGGCCCAGAAGCTAATTTTGCCAGCATCACTAATTTTTACCAAGGTCTGATCAGACCTTACCACAGTGTGCTCAGCAGGAGCAATGAGCCAACTCCAGCTTTACCAGACCTGCTATTAAAAACCCCGGGCTGACGTCACAGCTCAGAGCTCTGTCACCCCATGTCACAGAGAGGAATTCCAAGGTTCCCCGTGGGGATACAGACATCACATGCTTGTAGGAGACAAGTCATGGGCTGGATTTTGCCATTTCAGAAGCTCTGTATTACACTAAGGCATTTAGATGTCACTACAAACAGTGCCACTACAAACATTTAGAAGCTGAAACAAGAACAACTCAAGTTTTCCAAGCAGTTTATAGGTGCTCCTGGCAAGGTGTAATCACACACTGCTGCTCCTTGAGTGCACAATAGATTTTGAAACACTGCAATCATTCATGCTCCTGTTGTAAGACACAGTATTACCTCCTGTTTTCACCATGTAAGCAGGACTATTCACATCTACTAAAAACGCCAAGAGTTGCAAAAAAGAAAAAAGGAAAAACCAAACTAAAAGCCACAAAAAACCCCACAAAACAACGTTGCAAAAAAAGAAAAAGAAAAAAGGAAAAACCAAACTAAAAGCCACAAGAAACCCATGAAACAACAACAACAAAAAAACCAAACAGTTCAGCAACAGCTCCATCTACAGAAATCCTGGGTAGGAAATGACTGTCCACCTTAGAGACAGCAAACAGGTCCCTCTGACCTATGGGTCATATCAAAATCTGGGAGGAAAAGAGGTTTCTTTTATGAAACTCCTCAGGAAGATATCTTACTACAACATTGCAGCTTAATTTAAAACCTAACGATTTTCATCCTAGTAAACAGTATGAATTCTTAGTGTAGGCATTTCATTAATAAAAACAAGAGCATTTTCTCAGAACGCTTCAAAAAGCCGCATTTTGTATTGAGAATCATGTAGTGAAGACAGCACAAATTTAGCATTCAAGAAAGGTTTTGCTCCAAGTTCCCAGATGTACTTTTGCCGTCTGGAGTATTTTACATGCCAGTGAGGCTCCATGGCTCCAAATTCCAAATTTAATTCAAATGTTTGCACACTGAATGCAATGTAGACACAGGCAATCGAAACCAAGAGGTCTCTCAGATAAATGTATGAAGCAGTGCACAGTCAGATGCCAATTCATGTGAGACAGATCATAAAATCCTTTAGCCTTGAAATAAATGGGGCTCCTCCAGGAGGTCTCTCTACATAGACTACCCAGAATCATCCCTGAAAATGTACTGAGAAGAGTTTACTTTTCCAATCTACTCAACCACCATCTATTTCAGATAGTCATGTAGTTATTGTTTATCAGTTCTACTAAGTAGAGCCTTTGGAGCCAGGTTCTTCAGCTGGATGGTTTAACTTTGCTGCTATCTTTTTTTAATCTTGTCTCTGAAAAAGTTCATTTTAGCTTCTAGTACTTAATTGACAAAATATGTTTCAGCATCTCCTTTGCTTTATAGCATTTTCTTTCCTGGGCTTTTGTTTCACATGGAGCAATAAGTAGCAGGTGCATTTTCTCACAGTCCATAAATATTTATGGATTGTGAATAACAAAGTGCACTGGCTTTAAAAAAATCCTCTGTCATATTTTACATACAACAGGCGGAAAAGGAAATTTCCCCTCCAGAGCCCACGTGTGGGAGTGAATGTCTTGGCAGTGTGTGTCAAGGAACCACCTGAGACCAAGGGTTATGTCCATATTCTTACAGCCATCCAATTATTCATTTATATATGTATGCATGTAAGCCCATGACATCATGCACCTTTAATACATTTCCTATTAATTCAGGCAGCTGGTCTTTGAATCAAGTTAAGAAATCCCACCAGCCTGGAGACAGTAGGAATCTGGAGCAGATGAGCATGCTGTCCTGGGAATTTCTGAAGTCCTACACTATGATTTCAGTATTTTAAATTTACATTAAAAAAGAATTGGAAATAGTTAGTTTACATAATAAACCCCAATTTGAGTGTTGGTTTAGCACCAGCTAAAATTTGCAGAGTCCCCAGATATTCACAGCTAAACAGTGGCTGGAATACCCCTCAGGTGATCTGCACTTCTGTAGCACCGGGGCTGTCTCTCTCTCAGTGAGAGTTTGTAAATGTGTATCATCAACTGTGGGGTAAATCAGTGAAAAGGGAGCCAAGGCTACCTTTGGAAAGCAGTGCAGCCGACTCCTGGAGGTGTTACCTGTAAGTAACCTGTAAGTACCACTAAGCAATGTGCACCCTTGCACTAAACTACTCCCTGGAGGTGTTACCTGTAAGTAACCTGTAAGTACCACCAAGCAATGTGCACACTTGCACTAAGGACTACCTGTGAGCACCCAAACAGCCCCTGGGGTTACCTCAGTACACCCTGGTGCACTGCAGTATCCAAATGTGGGGTTCATGTGTTTCACAGACAAACAGCTACAGTGAGCAGACTGAAAAAACAGTCAGCAACATTTTTAAAGGCTACTGTTTACAAATCTGAATGGATGTAAATATCCTAAATCAGCTCTGCATTGTTCTCTCTTCAGCATGGACAATTTTATGTGCCTCCCAGAAAAATGGTTTTATATTCATTTACCAGAGTTATCTAATTGTCACTTGGATTTTTGTCTTGCCTAGACTTCAGACACAGAGATCTGCACCATCACCATTTCCAGTGTAAAGACAAGGCTCAGAGTCACCCACAAAAGGTTCAGCACTGTCTACTTACACATCTCTCTGAAGCAAAAGGGAAATTCTCCCACCTTCTCCAACTGAAGACCACAGGTGGGTCAGTAAAACCTGGATATAAAAGTTTTTATATCCACTGTCACAGACTGCTGGAATGTTTACAATAGCTTTGATTTAAATGCGACTATTTTAATAATAGTTTAGTCAAGATTCTGTTCTCTATATAAAAACTATTATAAGGAACAGGATATGCTTCTAAGCACGAAATAAAAATAGTCTCATGCAATGTGCCTGACCCTAAATCTGTCCATATGGATGTCCTGTCCTTCCTCTGATGCTCGGTGGAAATGCAACAACAGAGCCAGCAACGAGGGCCAGGCACAAAGTGCTGCTTATAACATAAAACACGCCCTGCAGAACAGAGGAGCTGTGTCCCCAGGAAAGGTGCTCTGCACCAGCACAGGTCTGCACAGACACTCTTCTGACCTGTGAAATAAAGGACACTAAAACACTGCCAGCTCTCAGGATAGTCCACCTTGCTTGCAGGGTTACAGGGGTTTAATGATTCCTGGTGACTGACAGACAAAACTTCCCTCTGCCCATTCTGCCTAATGGATGAACAGCTGTGAGCTCAGAGAAGCCTGTCTGTCAAAAAGTCACCAGCAAATGGCTTTCTACTGACCTTCTAAGCAGGTCTGAGGACAAACATTCCTTTCAAACAAGAAAATTTTTGTTTCTAAAATGCATGCCACCAAACTGTATGAAAACTAAATATATTGAACACTACATCTATGAGGCTGCTTTGCAAGTGCATTACCTCAAGAGCAACCCCTCCCATCTGCCCGCTGGATAAAAATACATGCTTGTAATTGTAAGCATAAAAACACTTCATTTCATAATATTTTAAAAATTCTACACAGACATCTTGAAGTGTCCAAGTATGTTTGTACTCCAGAACAGATGAAATGTGGTATGTGATGATTTTTTTTCCCCCAAATATCAAGATAGCAAGAGGGAGAAAAAGTGTTATTCATATACAGACAGTGACAGTTTCTAATTATCGATGCATCACTAAGCAAGGTTTTGCTAACAGCTAAATGAGCTATTGCACTTACAAAATGAGGGCACGTGGCATATCTGATTAATTTTACTTATGTCTGTGATATTATGTAATTTAGAAGGTTGGTATGTCTTTATCTTTTGGAAAAATGTGCTACTTGAAGGCATTAAATACCATATTGTTTTCAACCCAACTACTTTTTGTTTTCAACATGCAAATGGAAAAATGCTGACTGGTCATTTTAAGTCCTATCTATCATCATAATTAATTGAGAGGTAGCTTCTGCTAATGCTTGTCATATACAGAACATGAAAGAAATTAAAAATTCTTGGCAAAAGAGGGTAGAGTGTTCCAAGAAATGTGCTTTTTGCAAACTAATGAAACAATTTTTAACCATTTTTATTACAAGCATCTGTGAGCTCCCATCAGGCAGGAGCACCAGAATTGTTTCTGCTTTTATTGCTCAGTTCCAAGCTAATGTCCCCTAAAGCTGTTAGGCTGAAAGCCAAGGGAAGATATATCCACAAAGAGACCTGACCCTTACCCCTGCAACTAATAATGTCTCCTGGAAGTTTTAACTTAATAGTCTGTGTGAGATTCTAAGTAGTGAAACTTTGCCTTTTTTTCCCACCCATATTTAGTGAATTATACTCTTCAGGCAGTAGAAATCACAGCATCATTTAGCAGGATAAAACCTCTAAGATCAAGTCCAATCACTAAACCACACCCCCAAATGCCACATCCACGTGGCTTTTAAATCTTTCCAGTGCTTACAACCCAGCAGGTGAAGAAAATTTCCCTGATATCCGGTCTAAACCTCCCCTAGTGCAACTTGATGCTGTTTCCTCTTGTCCTGTCACTGGTTTTTGGGAGGAGAGGCTGAACCCACCTGGCTACAACCTCCTGTCAGGCAGCTGTAGAGAGGGACAAGGTCCCCCTGAGCCTCCTCTTGTCCAGGACAAACATCCCCAGCTCCCTCAGCCACTCCTCATCAGACTCACCATGTGCAGGAACCAAACCCTGGCCTGAAAGAAACAGACTGATGGAAAATTCCCTAGCTACAGAACATTTGAAGTCTCCTATATCAAGGACACCAATATCCACATTTCTGTTTTCCTTTCTGTTTTTACTAAGCATGCTTTTACTTCCCTGCTTACCAAATCTCAAAAGTCATCTCTTGAGTATTTGTGTGCCTGTGAACACTGTTCTTAATTTCTTTGCTCCCACACTTCAGATACATGACAGAATCTTTCTGGAAGCTATTAGATAACATCAGGTCTCAGTCACTGGAACACCCCAGTTTTTCATGTGTTGCGATTTTTGTTCATTTTAAGTTTTTTTTTTTTTTACCTGATTGCTTGAAAGGTTCTACCAGCAGAGGCCAATGCTTTGACCCTTATCAATGCCCTTTTTCTTGAGATAATTTTGTATTTCCACTGCTCCAACCACAAAAATGCTGGACAAAATGGCATCTGTACCCTTAGTAAGTGAACTTACAGAAAATATTTGACTTTCCAGTGGGTAACTTATGTGTAGTTGAGTCTCTGAAAGCTGGAAACTAAAGAGGAAATGAAGCCAAAGAAACCACAGAGGTCAAGACTTCTAGAGAAATCCATGTTTAAACACTTAAGCAAATAGTTGGTTCTTCTACAACAACTTTGACCTATAGTTAAAATGAAGGTAATTACAAGTTTCTGGTTGCTCAGTTAATAGATGAATTCAGAACAGAATCTAGATTATAGTGCTGTGGGAAAGCACTGCCTAACCAGGAATCATTTAATGCCTGACTGATAGTTCCTCTCACAGAAAGAGAGAGGTTTAAAAAGAAAAAAAAGGGGAAAAAAACCCAGTAGGAAAAGGAGCTGAAAATATCACCTGTCTGAGCCAATGTGATATGACAACAATTTCAAGGAGTGGATCATTTTCTAACATAAAGCATTATTTGTAGGCAAGATTTTTCCTCTGAATAAAGTCTCCAAGAAGGTCTGCAAGAAAAAACTCCTTGTCCCAGTTTACAATAAAAGGATGGAGCAGCACAGCCCTCTCTGAAGCTGCTCTTTGTACCATGCTGTAGTGCAGAATACCTTGCACGGGACAAGGTATTCATCAAGAGTTTGGAAATTATGATTTCCAGAGCAGGGGAGTAACTCAAAACTGCATTTTCTGAATGTGAAAATTAGTGCACAGAACTCCCAAAAAATATAACACCACAGATTTCATATGTGTGGAATAAAACCATGTGCAAATACCTGCTCATCTCCACCTCTAATTATTACCATGTTTATTGACAGAGAAATGCAGATCACGTGGGAAGATATAATTGGTGGGATTTTATGAATTAAATGCAAACTGTATCTTCCAACTAGTTACACAGGGCAAGTATACTTCTAGAGATTAAATAAAATGTGCACCTGCAGCTCTAAATTACTTTGTTTGCTGGAATTTTAGGTGTGCAAGGTCTAGGAAAGAGGGCATAGACAATCTGTCAGGCTCTATAGCTGCCAGAGCTGAACAGCAGCTTATTCATGACTTGATCCTGAATAAAATCTAAATTCAGGCTTAATTTAAGGGATCATTTATGTTCTATGTTTCTTTTTAAAGAAAAGCTCTTAGCCCACACAAAAAGATTAACAGATATGCATAAAACAAGAACAAAAATGGTTTTATAGAAGGCAGTAACATTACCACCTGAGTCTCTGCACAAACCTGCAAACTACCAGAGAGGAAACTGCTTGGATATAATTAAGTATAATTTATTTTTGTAATGATCTGATTCCAACACAAAACATTCCCAAAGGTACAAATGTCAAGCAGGCACCCAAGTCATCAGCGAGTTTTCAAATTTTCACTCCCATAATTAAATTGAGAACATGCCAAGAAAACAAAGGAAGATGTGGCTATTTCACTTTTGCTACATCCTCATGAAGACAGATGACAAAGACCTGACAGAACAATGGGAATGTTAAGATTTAAAGTTTGTTCTCTTCCCATACTTTGCTCTCTCTGTAAGAGAGCAAGCTCTCTGTGCAGAACAGCTTGGCATAAATGAAATAATTTCTGGATAGTCGCCAGTGCTGTGGTTAAAATGCAGGATTACAACCTACAGGGAGACATTTGTGGAAAATTGCTCTACCTATCATTCAGTCAGCAGAAAGAAGGGAATTAAAAAAAAAAGCTTTGCAGTACAAGTTACATTAGGGGTATGTTGAGTCTTTATCTATAAATGATACAAATTGTAAGCTTATAAAGCCCCCATACAGGTGCAATCAACATAAAAGCCTAGCATTTCTCCTCGTTTCTTTTGTATCACAAAGCTCTCTATATTTTCACCATTCCAGTAAGTGTGTGTAATTATAAAGGAAGCATGACCTAAGATTTAGATTCAAGTTTCAAAAATTAAATTGATTTTTTTTTTTGACAACAGGCAATAAAGTTTTCACCAGTTACACTGAGAACAAGCAGAAGTCTTAAATCTTGCAGCATCATGTAGAACAACATGCTTTAACCATACTCTTTTACTCTGCAGGAAATAACAACTTAGGCAGTGCAATACTACTAAATTGTAGTATTTTAACTGCACTATACATGTCTACCTTTGAAAGTCCACTGAATACATGAAAGTCTTCTACAATAGTTTGAAAGAAATAAGAATAAAGAACTAAGTCTCAAATTTTCAAAGAGGTCCATACAGACTGTCATTTGGCTCTCATTTAAGTTAATAGGATTCAGTCAGCTGCTTCCCAGAATATTGCTTCAAAAATAGAGGCCTACGTAGTCAGAAGGTTTTCTCCAATATGGGTAAAAAATTAATATTCATATTCAACAGCAGCTTTTATCTTAATGTTATCTGTTACTGACAAAAAGAAATTAGAATTCTCATCTGTGTTTGGGTATCGCTAAGTGATTCAAGAAAATATCATTTGTAGTTTCAGTTTTTAAGAATTAGCCAGATCTGTAGGTGAAACTGGATTTAAAGCGATTCCAACATGTTAACAATGAGCAACAGTTTATGCATATACTGCATCAAAATATGGTTCATTTTGCAGCTTTTCATATTCTTCTGGACCAATTCTAAGGGAAAAAACATGGGATTTTGTAACAATTTCAATAATCCAATTGTTTTCTTGTATCCATACCACATGGAAAGCCTCTGCAGTTGAGTGTTATCACTGGGGACCCAAAGTGTGTGTAATCTTTTTGGATTTTTTTTTTTTTTTTAATTTACTCCCTACCTCTTTCTCAAGAAATTACTATTTTTCCTAGAAAATGAGTGTAGACAGTCTGATGATGAATTCCTAAGTCCACAGAGAATTCATAGCTCTGTCACCAGCTCCCCTCTCTCAAAGGATTACTTAGAGAGATTCTCTCCGAGACTTGACTACAGCAAAGTAAAGCAGTAAAAAGTGTTATTTGGTATGAATAAAGGATTACTTTATATTAGATGGATTCATCCTTGTGACAACCGGGTAAGTGTTCAGTGTAACTCATATAAAGCCAACAGAAAAACTATTTAGCACTTCAAGCATAAATTGGTCTCTTAAGCCAAATTATACTTGTGCATGTCATATTTCAAATAAAGGGAAAGACAAAAACGGTTGTCGGAGGCTGGTCTCAAGTTAATATCTGCTCACATGGTGCAAGACAGAGTCTGGCTCTGTGGTAGCACACACTATAAATTTCCCTGTAAGAAACAGCAATCTCTAATATTCTTGGGGTTTTTTACACCACTGATACAAACCACACTTGGATGTTAAAACAGTGATTTTTCTTACTACATACGAATGAAAAACAAATGGCAAAGCAACTTGATAAAACTATTGCAATTTGAAAATAATTCTTTTTCACAAGACTTTTGGGTCCTATTGAGACCTCTCATTGTTATGAATTGATACTTTCTGCACTCATAATTATGAAAAGGACCCCAAAATCCTGCTTCTGCAATTCAAAAAGTATTGGTATGGGTTGTATTTGAGTTCAATTCATGTTTATTTATTTATCAAGTTCATTATTTATCAACAATTATTTATCAACATTTATCATGTTCATTATTTATCAAGTGTTTCTATCCCTAATTAACTTGTATACTGAAGTCCAAATTCAGTGTACAACAAATGGATTAAAAATATGGTGGTGTTTTATTTACATTTACACAAAGTGATGTTGATCCTAAATTTGACCTCTCCTATCATGCCAATCAGCCACTGACTGTCAGCCTTTTTTACTTCCCTAAAAGCCATGAAAAAGGCCCAAATGTCAAATCAGTGCCAACATCCACAAACTGACTAGAAATGGATACAGAGACAGAGGCAGAAATGCTACATGATACTGACAAATTAAATCAAAGGGAATAAAACAGCCCTAACATTTTATGCAGAAGAGAAAACTCTAAAATTAGTTTTGTACAAATAAACCCTGACTTGACAAGAAGTGAGGCAAATCTAGCTATAGTGGGTGACATGCAGTCATGATGAAATTCCAGCTGAGAAGTTTATTTAAAGAGAAGTGAAAACATTTCCTTTTTTTTTTTTAGCTGAGCATCATACAAATACAAGTGAGAACAAGCTTTTTGGGCCTTTGGGAGAATCATTCCTACTGCTCTGTACGGTGTTAACTCCTTTGCAAGGATATCATCACCTCCTTCCACTCAGAAATGTCTTTCTCCTTAATGTATTTTCCAGTTGGCTAATCTGATTTGGATAATACCACTAATACAAAAACCCAAAGAAAGCTGTCATATGTCCAGCTTTTCAGTTAATTTGGGTATGTAAGCTTTTATTTTAGAAGGAGTGCCGAGAAAGAAAAAT
Organism: Prinia subflava; assembly: GCF_021018805.1. Lineage (NCBI taxonomy): Eukaryota > Metazoa > Chordata > Aves > Passeriformes > Cisticolidae > Prinia > Prinia subflava. Next base: position 6,919,817 of record NC_086255.1, on the reverse strand, counting down.
GTGATGGAAAGAGAAAGGTAAATAATGGAAAAAAATGCAGGACTGTGGTGTCAGGGAGGTGCATAAATGAAGGAGGAAAACAACTGGTGTCACTCAGCTTGTAGCACAGAGTGGCAGAATTATCAAATGTGACATCAGGATTGTTGATATTGTTGACATTAACCAAGAAACTTTATATAGAAGGGCTGTTAGGTCATAGTCCAGAGCTCCTCCCCTGAGGAAGCAAAGCCCAGTGCAGGGATTAGGTGGGCTTCACTCAGCATCTGTAATGTCACAGAGGGGCTGAACAGCTGTGGAGCCATGGCATAGCTATGCCTGCTATGCAGAGGCTGTGCTGGGGCACTGGCCAGGGATCTGTAATGCTTGTGGGCTCCCCCACTGCCACTGCCAACCTCCTCAGCATCCTCAGTACACCACTGGGAAAAGAGCTCCCGTGGAACTCACCAGCTCTCTATTGCTTGCACCTGTCCCATACATCCAAATGCTGCAGCTGTGGTGTTTTCCACACTTTCCACACTTGCACTCCAAGGGGAAGAGGGACTGGATTTGGTCCAAAGGATGTTGCATCTATATGCTTTTAGAAGGATGAAGTAGATATCAATTTCACTCTGACCCCTAATGTCATAAAAGCTGTCTCCAAAAGGTATTAAAACCAGCTACATGTGGGGCAACTGGAATGGAAAAAAACAGAAATGAAAAACCCAAAATCCACTGACTGCTGCACACACATTTAATCCTTTCTTGCTTTTCTGTGGCTGTCGTGCTGGTGTAGTGCAGAAAGCACATCTGGATGGACACAGGCTGTGCTCATGAAACACATGCACACACATGCACAGAGCCAAGCAGCCTCCTGATTTAGGCTATTGCATATCTATTATTACACTTCAGAAAACACATCTCTGAATATATTTCACCCTGGTCTAAAACTGGAGAAGGGCAACAGGGAATGGTGTCAAAAACCAACAGCCCTTTCTCAGAGAATGCAAAATGGCATCTCTAACAAATGCAACTCCACAACTCACGGTCCACTGGCCCCAGCATTTAAAAACCAATCGTGGGGAGTTTGAGAAGGATATGGATCATGAAAGGATCTCTGTGACAGCTTGGCAGAATTTCTAAACTGAAGAGACACCAGGATGGTATTTATATTCAAGAGTAAAACACACACAAATGCACAGTTACAAGTAAATACTCTACAGGCACCACACTTAATATAAAAATGAAGGTAAATCACTGGTAGGATAAAAATAGGCAGCAGGGAAAAAAAAGGGAATTCACTTACACTTTACTACTAAAATAAATACCAATGAAATAAAGCAAGCTGAGTAAGAAAAGACTCCCTTTTCCAGACTGTTCAGGCCTTGTCTCAGCAAGTGTTTCCACCCCCTGTACAGGGCACTGAGCATACACAGGCTCCCCTCTCATAATGCCAGTAGTAATAGGAGACAAGACAACCCCAACCATGGGGGCTCCCAGGGAGAAAATCAGGGATCTGCTGTGCTGAAAAAAAGAAATAACCGAAGTAATCACTGATATTTTCCATGCGGGCTAAGAGATACAGCTACAGCTGTGAGCAGAGTTTCAATGAAAGAACAACAAATATTACTCAACATCTTGCTTCTCCAGCAGCGCGCACACCCGCCAAACCCGTCCTTTTCCACAGCAGCGCAGCAGAAGCTGCCCTGGGGATGCTTTTGGCCCGGGCAGGGTTTCTTTGCAGAGCTCTCAGCACCAAGCAGAGCAGCAGAGTCTGGAGCAGAGGGTACCAGGTGGCAGCAGGCTGCCCGACAGCGAGCGGGGCGCAGATGCCAAGCGGCGCCGCGCGCGTCGCGCCCAGCGGCCGACGGAGAGGCATTTCCAGCAGCCTCACAGCCTGCTCAGCCCAAACGCTGGCCACAGGGCCAGGGCTGCTCACGGCAGCTGTGGAGGAGTGTGTGGAAAGGGGAAATAAAAATGGGGAAAAATGCAAGGCCTCGCCAGCCAAAAGAGATAAACACACACACACACACGCGACGCACAAATAATCGCAGCAGCTTCACAGTCCGCTGGAAAGCGGGCAGCGGGCTGGGATTTCTGGATCTTTCTGTCATATTTGTAATGCTCAGAAATGGGCATAATGGAAAAGATTAATTTCAGAGGATTTCTTAAGTTTGCAATATTAACTGGGGCGAGAAGAACGAAAAAGCCCTCACAAAGGACTACTGTAGGACTTATGCAAATATTTCCATCTGGGTTTAGAATAAAAATCAAAGCCCTGAACCAACCAGCAGACAGTTTCATGCACTGCTAATGAAGAGAGAATTCAATTCTCCTGTTTGCTGAAATGAATACTGAACTTGTATCTTAATGTTTTACGAGAATACGGTATGTGTGTCAAAACAGGAGTTTCACAGACAATTGCAGGAGCACTGGCAGCTTCTCTTAATGTCTAAGGGCTGGATCACAGCGTCAGACTGAGATGTGTAAAGGACATTGAGCAGCCATGCCTCTACCTTGTAATAATTGAAATTCATGCTGTAGCAGATGAGATGGTTGGGTCCTACTCTATCCTTGGCAGGGTGCCCCTCCCTACTAATGGATGATACGCACACACAGAATGGGACCCATTTCACAGCAGCACAACTTAGCCTAGATGCTAACACATGCTCTGGCACCTGAACCTGCCAGCTATTTTCCTCAGAAAAAGGATGGGGAAGGAGCTGAGCTGCATGGAGCCCATCCAGCACCCAGGGAGAGTGACAAAAGGCCAAGTTCCCATCACTGGACAGCAATGGATGAGCAGGAACATGTTGCTCCTACAGCAGCCTGGAAGCAGACAGCAAGGGCAGGGTTCGAAAAGGAGGGGAAAAATCTGTTGTTCCATCATGGTTATAAAACAACCAGGGAAAAAAAAAAAAGGTAGGATGATAGATGACTCACAAAAGTGCTAGCCTGGTGCCAAAAGCAGTAGGTTTGGCAGCCATGCAGGACACACTGCCTCAGGAGAGTTGAGCTCCAGCCCTTCCTGCAGCGGGGGAGCGAGACGCATGAGCTCCCATCCAGGGCAGGCTTCTTCCCCTGCCACGGGCTCTGCTCCACCACCATGCCTGCTCCCCGCAGCACCACAGGGATGCCACCAGCCTGCCCTCCCCTCCCTGCTCAGACAACACTTCCAGTAACAATTGGACTGTAAATTAATAGATGTATTCCTACACCGCTAAGCCTGAAATGGTTTATAAATTCCATTTCCCCCCCCCCCCTTGTCACATAATTAAAACTCTGCTTTCCTTCCATCCTCCTTTCACTAAAATCTTTTGTCATAAATTTTGTCATTTGTGGCATGTGGAATTAGGAATTTCCCCCCCCCCCCTCCAAAACTGTTCAATATAAATCAGACAGGCATCTGGGAAATAAAGGAGATCTGAAAAACGAGGGCAGCTGAACTCTTGGAGATATGCCAAAAAAACCCTCAAGACGAAATTAAGGCCATAAATACGTATTGATTACTCAGGGGAAACTTTTTACAATGTTTTATCAAAGGTTACCTGTTCCCAATTCTTTCTGTTCTAAACTCTGATACTGCCAAACCACAAAGTGCCTCAGCATCTGTCCACTCTTTAAACATGAGACTACAAACTGACTCTCACTCACCACAGACAGGCAAACAACTCAAGATATTGCTTTGTTTCAGATGCACATACGTTAACTGCAAAAGTCACTCACAACTTTCTCAACCTTCCTTCACCCATAAATGCAGGTTACTGAAGCAGTGATACCTTAGGAGACCCTGGAATATCAGGTTCCATATCTGTTAGGTGTTTGGAACAGGCTAATAACAAAATTGTTCATTCATATCAAAACACATTTACTGTCTTTTCATAACAGGCACTGCTTTGGCCACAGAGCTGCAGAAAATGCAGCAAAAGTAACATTTCCTGTTGGCATTTGAGAGCATGACTTTCCTCAAAGAGTCTCCTGAAACACAGAAAGCAAATGGTGTCCTCCTGGTGTTCTGAAGAGGTGTTTTAAGGTAAGAACAGGCACCCAAGTGGGTTGATTCTTTTGTATAGATCTAGGGGTATGAGGGGGGGACCTGCAGGGAGTCAAGGACAAGAGAAGTCTCACATAGCTTCCATATTCAGGGAAAGAACACATCCACTTGGACTCCTTCATCCACTTGATGGCTGTTGTATAAAGGGATATTACCAAAAATTGAGTTTATACATGTGTTTATGGGGTCTCCCACAGCCTTCTGGCAACAGTGTCTAACTGAAGGTTCCTTACTGGGGTTAGGAACAGCCCCTCTTTAGCTGGATTTCTGTTTCACACTCACATTACAGCAGAAACCAAGTCACCAGCCCAGAGAGCTCCAACTTCAGCGGCTGCAGTTATGAAGGCTCAGCCACTGTCTGGCCTCAGGGGTAAGAAAGAAGCAGCTACTGTAGCTGAAAGTGGCATATGTTCACCACTTCTAGGGAACATGAACATTGATATTGCTATTCTGCGGGCTAAAATCACCTTTTGTGTTGTTAAATTTTTGGTACTTCCATTTGGAGCCAAAGAAAACTCTTCGAAGTGACCTTCGTGCTCCGGGCTTTGTAGCCCTGGAAAGCTCCAGGGCAGGTGATGCAGCAAAACAAACAGCCTACATAACTTCAGCAATTATGCACATGTTGACAAATACAAGCAATTTTCAAAACTTTCAAGTTTCTCCAAAAGCAGCATTCAGGGGTCTGGCTGTGGCCCTTTCACTAAAACACAACCCCACCACTCTTTCTTGCTTTCGTGATATTTCTTCTCAGGATTAAGCTGTCACCACATAAAAAATTTAGATTTTATGTGATACTGCCAAACATCCAGCACACAACTGTGCAATGTGTCATTCAGAAAGCAATTGTATTTATAACTTTTCAATTACACTTGCTGAACCTAGCACCAGCTTTATCTGGGTTGTTTTTTCAATGTTCTAAGCAAAGATTGAATTAAAATAGTGAGAGCAATAAAGCGTATATCAAGCCCAACAACTCTGACTGCCTTGCATCCCAAAACAGAAGAAAACCATGACAGAATTTCTATGTTTTTATATAGCACTGCCTTGCACAGAGTAAAAATTTTTAGAATGTTTTTCCTAGTTAAGTATTTGTAACGTTCGTTCCAATAGGAAAACTGCTGTGAGATAATCATGTGAGAAAGTAACAGTATAACAACAACTGTTCCAGTGTTTAAAAAAATGATACTGACTTTCCAATTATGAGAAATTTTCAGAAGATTATGCTTAACAGCATATCATGTTACTGACTGGCAAATTGTACCAACAGAATGGCTAATTTTACAAAGTATGGCAAGCTATTTAGTAATAAACCTAAATTTATTCTTTGCACTTCAGTGGTGCTCACAAATTACGCACTTAGATTTTATCATCGTAAGTGATAAATCTGTCTTGTGCTCTGCACACAGAAAGACTTTCACAGTACAAACAGATACTGTGGTAACATAAAAAGTACAGACTACCCTCCTGGTTGTGGTTATTTGTAGTTTATGAAACATATAATAGCCAAAGCTGTCTAGATGGCTCAAGCCAATTAGAAGTAGTCCCAATAGATATGCATTTCCACAACAGATATTTCATTAAAAAACAAGCCCCATCCCCTTTTCAGTTTTGTTTGTTCACCCTCAACTAACTATAACCTCAAATGCAACTCACAGGATGTTGGGTTATACACAGAAAGTCTCTGTTGGTAAAAGAAGTTACTACATAGCCTCTGGAAATGGAGAATGTACAGCCTACAAACAGTAGGCACCTTCTTTCCCATGCCATGTGCCCCCAGGAATCATTGATACATCCTGACTTCAAGAGACAGACAGACAACTGTGTAAATAAATAGACTCTTTTGAACTGCATTTTAATAGCCATATAAATGAAGAGCCCATTCACTATTTAATTAATCTAATAAACGTACCAGCTTCACAAATCTCTGGGAAAACATCAACATGCCTATAGCTATCCATTCCCAAAATCTGATATTTCATTTATTAATCTTAAAAGGATGTCAGGAAGGTTTGTGATGGATCTGCAATTTTCACCACTTGCTTGGTGGATCAGTCCTTGCCACCACAGCACATCCCCTTCTCTGAGGGGCCTCTGAAAGGCAGCAAATCAGAGGGAAGAGAACCACGAGCCATCCTTCTCTGTGCCCACAACGTCCTTGCAGGGCACAATGACAAACACTCAGGCCCGCTCTGATTTGATAAAATGTTTTCTGCCCATTGTGCACAGGGACAGTGACTCCATAAAGCAGAAGGCAGCAGAGACGATGACTCACAAATTGTGAATGAGAGTTCTGGACCTGCCCTCTGTGGATGGCAGGACTTGCAGTGACTCTCAGCCACGAAGAACTGGCCTTCTATCACAATCTGTTATTCACACACGGAGTGAAGCCGGATCACAGCATAATGAGATCTGTATATTACACCCAGACACCATTTAGGAAAAGCAGTTTTGCCTTATTTAACAAATGTAGTATGCACATATTCTCAAATGTTGTTTGTTTGTTCATAAAAATCATGGAGTAACTCAGTTTGGAAGGACTCATGAGGTCTGGAGACAAAGCACTGCTAAAAGCAGGATCAGCTGCAGGATCAAACCAAGTGGCTCAGAGCTTATCCAAATGTTGTGAAACTTCCAAGGATGGAGTGTGGACTTCAATGTGTATATTTGATAATCAGTTTGCAGGGATATAAATCAATGTACATGAATTTATATCCCTGCATCTGGCTGTTTATATATTTATACCTATGTATCTGGCTTAGCAAACACTCTGCCAGAGGGCAGCCAGGAGATAATGCTGAGCAAAACAGCCAAAGACACAAATTTAGTCCATTGTCCATAAGGGACATTTCCTTCTTAATGGCCAAGTGCACCTTCCATCTCTGGGAGAGGCTGCCTCGCCTACTCTGTGAGCACTAAAGGTTGTCTCAACCTTCTGTGTAGAGCAAGAAGGTGACACTTGCTGCAGATTGACATGGCACACTCTTCAGAACACAAAAATGCCTAAAAAACATTAAAAGAAAACCACCATTCATGCTACGAAAGTATATTTCTGCTTTTATAAAAACATCCCTCTTTTTACAAGAATATCTCAAAATGTTAATTATGACCAAATAAGAGAAAGAATCTTGGACAAGAATAATCCAGAGCACAGCTTTTCTCTCAGGATCTCACTTTAAGCAGGCACTGAAATAACTCCAATCCATAAAACTTTCTACTGTGTTCTCATGCAATAATAATATCAATGGAACTAATAAATCAGGATTCATTTGTCCAAAGATCCATTATTGTATCAATAAAGCTACTGGGCCCAAACAAAGAAGACAGTATGAAAGCAGGAGCAAAGCTTTTTGCGTGTTGAATAAAGCTTCTGAAAATGGTTTTCTCTAAAACAAATGCTAGCAATGTGAAATTTGATGACTTTAGCAGCAAGCATTCATAGGTAATTCTGTATGGAACATGAACTCTAGGCCTAGGGATAAGGGTCTTTTGAAGACAAAATATCCATTCCTGGACTCTTTTCCCAAGCTGCTATAGAGAAGCTGTTTCAAGAATTCTATCTTTATATATGCCCAGTGAACCACAGACAGCTGTATACAACACAGTTACAGGATTTTTTAGGTTTTGTGGGATTTTTCTGAGTTTTTTTTTTTTAATACCTGCTTTCTTTTAAATTTCCTTTGTCTGTTTGAGGTAGTTTTTATCTGCATAAGTTTACAAGTTTTCATATCACCTGTCTCTTCTTTGCAGGATGTATAATTTCCATTTTCTGCAAGAACCTTCACCCTCACACCTTCACATTCTGCCTCTAGTAATTAATTTTAACACCCACCCAATATCTAATAATTTCTGTAATGACCAAGAGAATACCCAAACACTGCAAACTGTCTTTATCTAAGAAAACTGAGATTTACCATGACAAAATCTCAGAGGTCATTCATGTTTAGGAACAGAGATGCAGCTCTCGATGGACTGCACTTCCTCTATCCAACTACAATGTTTAAAAAACCCAACCTACATCTGGTTTTCTCTGTTCCATGAATGAATCCTCTCAGTGCAGCTCAGAAGAGTGGACACACATGATTTCAACCAATTTGATCAAAGAGAAAAGGCTCCTCTCCAGTTTAAAAAATATTTCAGTAAGTTGAGTTGTACATTTTGATACTAAACTCCCTGCCTTAAGCCACACAGTCCAAGAAGCTGGGAAAGAGTTCTTCTGGACAGGAACATGAAATTCATTTTATCAGATGAACTAGGAGACTTCCTTGCTGAAGGAGTATCTCCTCCTTCTGTACTGCAAACAAGCAAAGTTTAAACTTCCACCCTGTAAAGAGGGGTATATAAAACAGATCAGGGAAGAAAACTCTGCTCTTTCTCCAAAGTGATATGAATCCTTTTCCCCCAGCCCTTAATCATTTCCAAGAATTGCCCTATTTTGAGTTTGCACATGCTCTTTTACAGGATCTGTGTACTTCACACCATGCTTTGTTGCCTCTACCACCCAATTATTCTCATTCTCCTTTTATCTAAGTCACAGTTTAATCACATTTGCCAAGTAAGCAAGCATTAAGCTGTATCCCTGGGTGAGTTTCTAATGCTAACAGCATGCAACAAAAGGAGAATCCTATCACTTTATTGATTGTCTCCACACAAAAGCCAAAACCTGATTTAGCATGAATGGAACCATTCCTTATGTTTAAAGGCTGTATCAGAATGAATGCTTGTACTGCTTCTGTACAGGATCTGGAGGAAAAAAGATCACATTGCTCAAAAAAAAAACGCAAGACATGTTAAATCTATTTCAGAAGTTCCCCAAAGCTGGCTAATTATTTGATTGCAATGTGGGAAATCAACTAAAAAGGTACAAAATGGGATGATAATCCATCTTCCAAAGTCAGCTACACTCATTAGAATATTAATTTGGCTAGTCCACTTAGGATGTTGTATCACAGGGTGCAGAGCTATAAAAGCTGTAACTTCAGATTAAAAGCCCAAGCAAACCACTTTTCTTAGAATAAACCAAAAGGTATTTCTAAAATAATAACATAAGAGCATCAGCCTCATGCTTATTTTACACTTGGATGCTTTCTAATATCCAGACAACCTCAGTGCACAAATTGGTGTAGTTCACAAAACTAATTAAGAAGATAGGATAGAAAATCTAGACATTATAAACATTTTAGGCAACTGATCAAGCTTCTTCATCTTTTCTTAATAGGTCTGTTCGACTATTTTTCCACCCACACAATCATTCTGAAGAAAGATTATGGAACAGGACACATTTAGAAACAAAATAAAATAAAAATATGAACCCCAAAAGACAACAACGTTTTCAGTTCATTTTAGAAAACACGATTCAGGGGGAAATAATACAAGATGACACAACAGAGGAAAAATCACCCTTTTTCAGATCATTACACTATGATTTTACGGGGTCCCTGAAAGAAATTAGTTGTATTAAATGGAATTAATCGGTGATGTAATTTAGGGATGAGAGATAAGGGGCTGTGAACAAAGGGGAGAAGTAATTTGACATAGGGGCATGGGTGATTATAACACCTAACACTGTCTCACAAAAAGCGATTAGCACGTTGTATCTCTGATGCAGACACCTGATTCCTGCCTGCCCTGTCCCCTCCTGCTGCCTGAGAGCAGCAAACCAGGCAGTGTGGCTGCAGAGGAGCTCAGCTCAGACAGATGTGCTCCTGCAAAGGGAGCCTGTCACACAGTGTGGCTGCAGAGGTGCTCAGCTCAGACAGATGTGCTCCTGCAAAGGGCTGTGCCTGTCACACAGTGTGGCTGCAGAGGTGCTCAGCTCAGACAGATGTGCTCCTGCAAAGGGCTGTGCCTGTCACACAGTGTGGCTGCAGAGGTGCTCAGCTCAGACAGATGTGCTCCTGCAAAGGGCTGTGCCTGTCACACAGTGTGGCTGCAGAGGTGCTCAGCTCAGACAGATGTGCTCCTGCAAAGGGCTGTGCCTGTCACACCCCGCTGACTGCACCCTGCTCCACAGGTTGCCTGTGGCAGCTGTTTATGGATCTGTAGATGGATACAGATGAGGTGTGTGTATAAATATATACACACACAACTGGGGACAGAGAGACTGAGAAGCTGTGTGTGCTGAATTACTGAGTACAGCACCCCACAGAGCCAGGACAAGCTATTCCCATACACACACTGTGTTACAAGGCACATCCCAGCTTTGCTGCAACTGGCAGCCCAGGAAAAGAATCTCTTGTCCCCACTGTGTCCTACAGTGGGGAGACAAAGCTCTGCCAGCCTTCAAAGAAGGCCTAGGTACTAAAGCATTGCTCAGGATGGGTCATCTGTACAAAAATTAATCATTAAGTAACCTTATTCCTTTTCATGTTTTATTTGGGAGAAATTATGGAATTTTTAATGTGCTTTTTTTTCTACACAAAATCTGTCTGAATGAAGAAAGGATGAAGTTTGTTTTCTGAATGTAGATCAACACAAAATAAAATATCAGCTCTCAATATCACTTTACAGCCTGACTACTGGCAAAGCCCTCTGCCCAGCATTTAAAGCCCTTGCTGAGGGTATTCAACCCTAGGAGCAGAGTGATTTCTTTGTAAGGACACAGTGAAGCAAAGTGAGGACTTTTTACAAGGCCATGTAGTGACAGCACAAAGGGAATGGCTTCAAGCTGACAGAGGGCAGGTTCAGATGGGATATTTGGAAGAAATTCTCTACTGTGAGGATGGGGTAGCCCTGGCACAGGCTGCCCAGGGAAGCTGGGGCTGTCTCATCCCTGGAATTGTTCAAGGCAAGGCTGGATGGGGCTCGGAGACTGGAAGCAGATGAGCTTTAAGGTCCAACCATTCTGTGATTTTTCCTCTGGGTATTCAGGTCTCCCTTTGTTCTGCCTCATGGAAACCAATTATGACAGTTCTGTTCTAGTTTTTCCCTGCTGAATTATCATGTCTTTTGATACATGTTGTTAACAGATTTGCCTTTTTTTACTTTTGAACTCCTTTCATTTGTTATGATTAGGAACAAGCCTCTACCTGCCATTTCCTTTGCTTTGGCATCTATTCTGTCTCCAAGTACCCTGCACCACTGAAGATGTTTTCTGTTATCTGAGCCCTGAGTGCTGTCAGGACTCATTTTCTAGACATTTTGCTAGCATTCCTTGCAATTCACAAGTTTCAGAATATCAGATCACCTCCCATTTTCAATACAATGCAATATACAATACATACATAGTTTCATCTTTTTCCTTCTTCCAGTCTTTAAAGCATGATTCTCTATTGCAAGAGCTGTAAATGCTAACTGTGCTTTCAAAGAATTGTGGAGAAAACGTATGACCAAAAAGAAATTCCACATACACTTGCTTATGTTGAATGGATGGGTTTTTGTGGCAATGCTTTACAGCTATGATCTTTTGAGAGATTATATATATGTAAAAAACAGAGTAATAAAGATTAGCAGTGAACTAGTAATCCATTTGCAACTTTTATGGAAGGCTTTCATTGTTATGGATCATACAAAATTTACAAGGCAGCCCTATTTAGTGGTGGTGTTTTTAAATGAATACATTCAAGTGCAATGCTCTGTTCTGTTCATAAACTATAAGCCAAATTCAGAACCAGGCATATTATTATTATTATTAGAAGTATAACTATACCACAATTTATATCTATTTAGAATTTCTGAAATTGAATTACTTTTTAATTACAATACATGTAATTCAGGCATAAGGAATTCAAGTATTATTAAACTCTCTGGGCTATAAAAATATATTAAACTCCATCCCTCTAGCAGCTACTGATGACTTTTCTGAGTCTAGCAAAGCAATATAGATTACTTTTCCCCCCAAATACCTTGGCAAGGTCACTTGTTTGAGACTTGAAATGTAAATTACTTGTATTACAGCAAAAAGTTTTTCATTTTGTGCATTAGCTCTCCCTCATTCCATCTGTGCTATTTTAGGACTGTGAAGTCTGAACTGGTTGTTTTCATAAAAAGACATGTTAGGGCAGCACTGAGACAACAATCTGGAAAGTGAGTTTCCTTTAATACTACCAAATATTAATCCTCCTTCCCCGCTCTTCACCCTTGCCCTACAAAACTCTGTATTTATGAACAGTTTATCTTCCTGTGCTCCCCATGGCCTCTATTTCTCTAATTTCTCAAGGTCATTGCATTTCAGGCCTGGCCACATGTCCATTCTTGACCCATCTGGTTTTGTGTCACCAACAAATTTGATCATGGTTGAAACTGCATCAAAGGAATACCCAACAAAGAAGATGTGAAGCAGCTGCAGATCAGACAGAAAGGCAATAGTTTACAGTTCCCATCGTGAAAAGAGTTTCTGTAAATGCAGCTCTCCAGAAAGAGCCAAACACTCTTGAGAACCAGCACAAATTTCACATGTATAACAGATGCAGCACACCAGCATGGCCTGTCATGAAATTTGTCTCCAAAAAGGCATGTATTGTGAGTGAGAGCTTTCCCAAAGCCATGTCACTGAAAGAGAAACTGAGTGTTTCATTAAATGATAAACAATGTTATATCCCCTATGAAGGTAAAAACACATGCAAAAAAGCCAAACGAATAAAAATATGCCTTTATAATAAGACCACCTTCTTTAAGCACCCTGTTTTTTAAAACAGATATTCCATTTCTTTCTCCAAAACCACAGGCCAGAGGGAAATACTTCTGCAGCACAACTGATATGTCCCAAACCAACAATGGATTCAAGTTGCTAAACTTCACAGATGGTTTTTTTTTGAATTTTCTTTCAGCTGTATTTACAAGACAGCTGGTAATTAAATCACATCTAAATATTCCCTATGGAGAATACACGAGTGACTTCAGAGGTCCTAGATGGTGTTTGCAGCAAGTTAGCTCTGAAATCAAATAGGATGGCGATGGAAATTACACATACTGTCTAACTCAGCATTTACTTCAACACACTATTTAAAAAATAAATCTAGAAGACAGCAATCATTATTATACTAAATTGGCACCAAAATATTGCATAATCAGGATCTCTGGATGTGAAATACAATAAAAGCTTAGATAGTGTTGCAGTTCCTAGTATTGAGTCCTTAGTATCATGCTCTGGCCCTAATGAATATCCATGAAGTTTTATTGATGTACATGGTAACAGTGTTGATAATAATTTTATACTTATCTGTCACATTTCCTTCAGAAAAATTCTCAGTATTTTACCAAACACACACACATTTAATGGGAGAATAAGTTTATACATCAGTTATCCAAGCATTTTTTAAGTGGATGCAGGTGATATACTGTTATACAGCAATAGGTCTAAAATTCAAACAGCTGCGTGAAATGAAGGTGGAAGAGTCCAGAAGACAGAATAAAACACTTATAAAACTTAATTTGGATGAGACACCACATCAGAGATTTCACAGAGTAGGGAAATACAAACTGATGGTCACTTTAGGAAGTTTAGCAGAACCAGTGAGCAGTTTAGGTTTTTTTCTGTTGAATAAATTCTCTTCCCAGTGCTACTACAAGATGCAGATGGTTTCAGCAAGGCTGTGGGAAGATGAGCCCAGCAATGTTTAATGAGACCAGCTTTGTTTTTCACACATACACTATCAAAGCTCTTCCTGAGCAAGGAAATACCAAAGACAGCAGCAGCCACTAAACCTAAATACCAAAAAAGCCTAAAATCCCCCATCTGCCCCAACCACTGGGGCACCTCAGCCAACAGTTAGGATCCAGTTAGTTTTCCTTGCCTCTTTCTTTCCCATTCTTAGATGTTTACACCGTAGAACAGATTCTCTTTCTAAAACTGGAAACTTAAAGATTTGTTAGTAACAGTATTAATAGCATTAAACTCATAATATGGCCAGTCAAGTCCCTTGGGCATTTTAATGCAATTCTCATAAGCCTCCAAACACTGGCTCTGGAAACAAAACAGAAGGAAAGAAAAGGAATGCATATTATCCATGTGTGCTTCCTTTGTTCCATCTGTTTTCCAGTCTATGCAAAAGAAATACTTTTTTTGTGTTAAAGTGTTTCAAAAATAACACAGATACAAATTTTTTACACTTGAAAACATTTTTATTTTTGCCTAATCCAGTCAGAAGTAAATACTAAATGTGGCCATTTTGCAACTCTTTAAAATCTGTTCTTTGTTCCTGAAAGCAGTATGTTTTCCAAATCCTAGAAACCATAACATGCTCAATTTGTCCCCATCAGTTACATTTCATGGCTTCATGTGGCAAGGCATGAGACAATGTGCTCAACTACACAACAAGCAAAATAAATGCTTGAGAGAAATGGAACTTCTCCAAAAGCAGAGATGAGAAAGTAAAAGCCTACAAAGTGATTTCTAAAGTTTTTTGGTTATAAACAAAGACAACTCTGAAAGTCACCAGACAACGACTGAGAAGATCTGGTACTTTGAAAGGAGAAGGGTTTGTATCATAAACCTGATACAGTCTACAGCAGTGACTGCACACAGTAATAACATGGAGCACACTATTGATGAGTTTTATTTAGCTTAATATGGAAGCAAACCTCCTTTGAAACAATGCAAAATACTTGAAAGCCCAATAGCATTGGCAAAAATGTAATAGTAATTAAAAGTCAACGGAGGAATGAAATGCACTGGCCAGAGAAAAAGCACTGTGGTCCTCCTGCTTGGGAAGTTTGATCTGTGTCAAGCCTGGGCGTACCAGAGGTGTTGGGGACTGTGCAGTGACAGCCAGAGCTGTGCAGGTTCACTGCAGTCTGTGAACCACAGGGGAAACACTGACAGCACCTGTGGAGGTGTCACCTGTGACTCCTCCTCACAACTGGTCTGCTCAGATCAGGGTTTCAGGAAGAATCCTCATTCTGCCTGTGGCACCTCTCCTGGTCCATGGGCTGCTGACTGGAATCCGTGTGCCCACTGCTGGAGGGGAATTCTACAGTCTGCATACACAGCACACTGTGGCTCACCCAGCAAATAAACACACTGGAACTGCTGTGCACACTGCTCACTGCACTGCTTGGAACTGTTCTTAACCATGGTGGTTCCTCTAAACTAGATCCTGTAAGTGGCTACAGCCACTGCTCTCAGCCCCTTTATTAAATTTCAGGCCTAGGGTGTCTCTATACCGTTCAAATATACATTGAATAACTCACGTTTCAGATAGCTGCATTAACACTTTGTTCTACTCAAATTAATTAGTCCTACTGAAAAGATGCATTTCTTCCCCACAGCTTGTGATTCAAGTCTGACTTCTGATTACCATTTTAGTTAGAATTGGATAAACAATAATAGGATGCTGTAGGCCTGTAAACTTTCTTCCAACACATTGTTTTAACAGAGAATTATTTTATTTAGACTCTAAATGGTAATTAACTTAGGAGTACACTCAGCAGGTGTAAAATTCACGCTGTTCTGCACTTGTAGAGGTACAAAAGGTCCCTTGTTTGCAGTTCTGTGCTGGTCAATTCCTGTGGTAGGGCTGTTGATTCTCTGCATGAGTTTTCTCAGATAATACACAGCCTTTTAAATATTGGTGCACAGGGTATTTATAAAGCATATATTTTCCAAAGCTGGGCAAAGAAAGCTTATTGACTTTGATAATTTTTCAATGTTTGACTTAAACTCTGTAATTTAAATCAAACATTGAAAAATAATCAAAGTTTTATACAACACATTTTTCAGTGTTGAAGGTCGGTTTCAAATTACAAGAGTGAACAGTATCAGAGAGAAATATATTACAAATTGCATTTATAAACCAGAAATTTGAGGTACCTAAAAAGCATATTTGGGATAAATACACTCAAATGTGCTTTAGCACATCAAAAATAATAGTGTACTTCAGCTGACTAAAGCATCTTGAACTGAAGCAGCCATAGGAGAGCTGTCTTAATTTTCCTCTGGGTGTGTGCCAGCATAAAGCCAGGCAAGAGTGACTTCTAAGCCGCAGTGTTTTCAGAGTGGTGGCATGGAAAGTGCCAACACTATCGATTAAACAAAGATGGGAATACTGCTCTCCCAGAGCATCAGCTCTGGATCTAGCAGCTGCTTACTTTACAAATATGAGCAGCTTGTTCTGTCTCAGAGCCTTCTAACTTTCATAAACTAGATGGTTTTACAAACAGGACATGATGTTTCTGAGGTTCTGGTAATGAAGGAAACCACATCTGCTCTCTGATTGCTGAGCTATAAACTGAGTTTTCCACATAAATAATCCTCTCCAGCTGTAGCATGAAGTGTAGGTGAAAAACATAAGGCTGCCAATTCTGCTCTGTAAAATTCAGGCATCACCTTTATGAATGAATTTCATACAAGGTCTCAGTTCTATTTGTTCCTGACAGAGCAAGGCATATAGCTTTTATACCATAACTGTCTACAGCTTGCTTGCTCTCCTGAAATGAATACCAGTCTTAAGAGTCAGACGATGACCACAGCAGTGCTTAAAACACACACAAGATGCACGACTAGCATCACAAACAGGACACTAGAGAGCTCCATAAAAACCTGTCCTGTGTCTAAAAGGGTCTTTGAGATTTGACCAACATGAGCCAGATCATGAAGTAAAGCACTGAGCAGTGGCACACACGTGTTGTTATCAGATGAACTTTCATCAGTGCAGGAGAGAGCATCCTACACATTTTAAATAACTACAGAGCTTTAAGGTTCAAGAGCTGCCCACATGGAAAACCTCCTCTACTTGGAAGGAATCTTCTTGCCTCTGCCTGATGCAGTCTCCTGATCAGGTTGCTCAAAGCAAAGAAGCAGTAGTCATAATGTGAGAATAATTATCAAGAGCAAGTCCTGTTTTGTGGAAGATAGCTCATGACATTATCTGTCTGAGGCATCAGACTACTGCATAAAGGCCTGCACAAAAACTCTGAGAGCTTTTAATCCATATTTTTCATGACTACTGAAAAATAACATTCGGAATTAGACCAAAGGCTGAAAAAATGTGTTTTTTCAACTGTTACAGAGCTTAGATATATCATAGAAGGCAAACACAACCCTCTTTCCTCATATAACTTAAGGGAAGGTAATAGCTGTGTCCCTTTTATGTGTGAAGAAAGCAGGCACGACACATACAGAATTCCAAAAGATGCAATTAATCAAAACACCTCAAGGTCACACAGACGAGGTGTATTTGCAACCTAGAATACACAAAGCTACATCACTGTTGAGAGTGGTTATATCCTGCAGCTTGCTTGGGAAGGCTCCATGTGATCTTAGCAAAAAAATTCACCCTAGGAGGGACTAAAAATCTGATCCAGTGAAGCTGATTTTGATTCAACTCTGACGGAAAACAACTGGAGACTCAATGGTAGCAGAGGGCCTACAGTACTCATAATGAGACCCTGATAATAGAATGTAAATGGTATCCTGTGACTGAAAGCAAGAGAAAACACTGCTGCAGTTAACTATAAAACATGTTTCTTGTAATTTAATGCTATGAATATGGGTTCTCCAGTTTAAAACAAATTCTTTCCAGATGAAGCAGCAAAATCATACAAAATGTATTTTGCTCCAGTGTTCCACCATACATGAACAGAAAAACAATGAGAAGCTAATTTCACAGTGGCTGATACTACCCTCACAAAAAAAAATATAATCTGTAATTAAAAGAAGTAATTGGCACTACTTAATTACTACAAAATACATTCTTCAAATAACAATGTGACCTGATGAAATAAACAGGTTTTAACATGCAAACATCACTTTTCTCCCTCTGCCAAGTGTCTTTAAGAACTATTATTTAGTTTGCAAAACAGCTTCTACAATTTGACTGGTGTTGGTATAACCTGATTTCTCCATAATGCATCTCCAAGTTTCCCATTAGCAGCCAACTGACAATGAGTGAAAACAGCAAACAGAAAAACATTTGTATTCCATTACGCATCAGGAGTGATTGTATAAGAATATAACATAATACCAGACTCTGTGGAATTCTGCCACATGAGAAAGCAAACTGGTCATTTCCCTCTCTCCAACACCAAACAGAGGCACTACACATCTTCCTCAAAAATGTTGCCAGCTTTCAAGTTTTGGTACTCAGTGGAATAGATTTTTGATACACATGAAAGGAGAGTGAAAACAAACACAGGATTTTCTGTTTAAAGATGTATTTTACGCTACCTGAAGCTCTCCACTTTAAAGTTTGACACATTTTAGTTTTATTCACATGCAAGATGTTGTCTTCCTTCTTTCTACTTGTCTGCCTTATTCCAGATGTTACATCGCTAAAATTATATTTCAATTGATTATTCAACATTTACTTGTCAGCAGTGCAGAAAAGAAACTGCCAAAAATGCAGGTATTTAAAATCTAAGTACAGCATAAAAATTAATGCTGTATGACAGTCATCACAGGATGCATTCTCTAAACAACAAAAGACAGATTTTCCTTATGAAGCAAATCCAACTTGGTTCTTCCATGTTTGTTTTATTAAATAAAACTGTACCATGGTTGTCTGTGTGAAGTACAATTCACTTTATTAACTCTAATAAAATAAATGGCCTCTGAATGCCAGATGGGAGATGGAACTTGTGCATCCTTGTTTCTTACCAATTCATGTCCTTGAGCTGATTTTACTGTGAGGCAACAGATACAGACAGAAGAATTGGTAGCAGGAAATAAACTGGGTTAAAGGACCAACACTCTGCTTTGAGAATATCTGGCCTTATGATGGTAGTGCCCTTAAACACGTGCTGACCTAAAATCCTATGGTTTGAGGGCACCACGTTGTATTACAAACAGAAAGGTTTGGCTCTTCACAAGCTGCACGCTTCTGGCCAGCTCTGTGCACAGAAATGTTCACACATCTCCTGTACAGTACAAATTGCCACCAGTGAAGGCTTTGAAAACTCCTAACAGGAACTAAAACACAGTCTCACAGAACACCAACCCAGAGTGCAGTCAGGAAATTAGGATAACTGCATTCTTCTTCAATGGAAAAGAGCTATTTCTGGGGAAATGTCTGGAAGTTTACACAAAATGAGCCTCCTAACCTTTCTTTCAGTAAACCTGCTGCTGAATGATTTATGAGAAGAAACTTTCCAGTCACCAAGGCCCAGAATTAGAGATGTGTTTCAACCTTAACTTTCCCTGTCATGCACGTATTAATCAGATTTTAACTACACCAGTAAAGGTGATCTTAGTCACTGGTACAGCATTCCACAGAATATTCTGAGCTGGAAGGGACCCAGGAGCATCAAGTCTGATTCTTAAGTGAATGGCCCATACAGAGATCAAACCCACAGCCCGTGGTGTTGGTAACACCATGCTCTGACCAGCTGAGCTGATCTCAGGGTCATCCGTTCATGGGAATGGCCTGAAGTTGTGTCAGGGGAGGTTTAGGTCGGGAATTAGAAAAAGGCTCTTGCCCCAGAGGGTGGCTGGGCACTGGAACAGCTCCTCAGGGCAGTGGTCACAGCACCAGGCCTGGCAGAGCAGGAATTATTTGGACAACACTGTTGGGCACATGGTGGGATTCTTGGGGTTATCCTGTGCAGGGTCAGGGGTTGGACTCAATGATCCCTGTGGGTCCCTTCCAACTCAGCAGATCCTGTGATACCATGTCCTGGAAAAGGAATGTTTGAATTCAATTCCAAGCCAGTGTCAGAAAGGAACTGCACAGGAGAGAAAAAGCTAAAGTCTCAGGCTTCCTGACCTCTAAGTTCTTGTGTCTGCCAAATATACATTAGCTCTGCTTTTACATTTAATATGAAAAAAGCTGGAGTCCTGTCAGCACCTATTCACTCAAGTCTTAAAACAACCAAGGATAAAACAGTCAAGAGAATGAACTCAGCCACATCCTCTGCAAACCTCACAGCTTCTCATCCTGGTGCTGGATGCAAAGAGAAACAAACCTGGGTGTTACAATGTGAAATAGATAAACGCTTCATGTGGCAATTAGAATGAACGTGATTCCACAGCAAACACCAGCACTTCCCCCACCTTTCAGGTGAACTCAGTAATTTCAAACAAATCGGGGATGCTTCAAACCATACAGAAGAAATATTAACAGCAGGAGTCCCCCAGTGGTAAAAATACCTCAAAGAAACCTTTTCCTCCTCTCAAATACAGCACTTTGGGCAGCTAGCCAAAACCTTGCCTCTAAATAGCTGTAGAGTGATTTAGAAATGAATTTTAATACTTTTACCACTCTTTAAAAATCAACAAAATAACACATTTATTGCACCTTAATAATACACATCTGAGAAGTTAACACCATTAAAAAACCTTTCTAACTTTCCCATTGTAGTATAATAAATCACTCCAAATATGCACAGTAATTTCTAGAATTTTATTAAAATACTTTGCTGCCATTGGATCATTTCACACAACAGAAAGTCATTACCCAGAATTAGACCACTGCACTCAGCTGCAATCTGGGGAAAAGCTGCTTTGTAAAGTAATACTCTGAAATACCAAGGTTTTCCGAGTTTGAACATTTTTCAAGTATTAGAAATACCTTCAAAATTCTGAAAGTCACGAGGAAGGATAAGTGCTAAACCTTAATTCTCTCTGACATGCTCCTTGACAGTCTGATCTTGTTCAACATGGAGCATTTGTGCTTAGGAACATTATGAATTGTCACCCTAATCTATTGGCAACAGAAGAACAGCCTGCTCAGGAGACAGAGGAGCCATCTATCTGCTACCAGCACTTTGCATACCTCCCATTCTGACAGCTGCAGTGGGCAGCAGCTCTTCTTACCACAGTCCAGGTCCAGATTTATTTATTGTATTTCTCAGGCTGGCTAAAGACAGGAACTAGTCACTTTGAGTATTCTACAATACTGAATATTGACTCTTACAATGCAGTCCTTCAATTAGCAGGCATCACTGCTCAAGGGGAGATAACTATTGGCTCCATTTTATTCTTTTTACAACAGAATAATTTATCCTGTAACTTGTAAATTATGTTTCTCCTCACAGTCTACACTAGACACTGCATACTGCCTGCATTATGGAAATACGTGATTTTTTTTCAGAAGATCTTAATAAAAACTGCTCTAGAGAAAACATTGCCATTTGAGATCCATCACTTTTGCCTCCTGTTAGAGTCCTAGCTACAGTCACTTAGTGATTATCGTTTAAGTATGATTTTAATTTTATTATTTCTATGTAGGATTAAATACATATTTAAAACACTGAGCTAACCAAAAATAAATCTTAAAACCAATATATAGTTGCAGTGCTGCAAACATGACTTTGAAAGGCAAAATAGGATAAGGTCTTCTGTTTTCTTAGCCTGACAAAGTGTTGATAGTGAGAAGATTCTTATGGTGACATTTTCCTCTTTAAGGCAGGACCAAAAGTTTGCAACATTTAAATCCTTGACTTAATGCAACAGGAAGGAGATAACTCTCTTTTTAATAATCTGAGGGGTTTATAAGCTTACTTGCAATTAGCATAAACGAAAGCTCCTATCAGACTGTGTAATTACTGCCCAGCAATGCAGCACCTAAGCCTAAAAATGACAGCTCCACAAGTGCACCCATTCCCTGCCCTGCTGAGGGAGTGATTTAAAGCAGGTTAGAGCAGTGCAGAGTGGCTGCCTGTAGTGGTGTCACAACGAGCCACCTGCTTCCAGAAACATCCCTGTGACATCTGGGATACCCAAATACCAACACTTTTTTAATAAATAAATAAATAAAACCCATAAAGCTCAAGCATCACAGTTATTCAGCGTTTGTGGTTATGCCATTAAGGATGTCTTTAATATATTGACAACCTCACCTTTGAGTCAGCAGCTCAAACACAGCCCAAGGGGGTAATGACTGGGAGTACTTCCACAGCTGCTTGGGGAACTACAAACAACAAGCTGGGGAGAAAGGGAAACGCTCAGGGACAGGGAACTGAGCTACAGAAATCGTGTTTGTAATTGGCACCTTTGCTGGCACCTCCTGCAAGGAGGGGAAGGACTGAGCAGAGAATAAAGGTGAATTACTTTCCCTTTTCCATGGCTACCCGAGCCTGTCTCAGCAGCAGGGTTCCCTGCTCTGCTCTGCCAGACTGGCCAGGAAGGACTGACAACTCCAGCCTGCAGAGAGCTAAGGCATGTGGTACTGTTTTTCTTCAAACAGGGTAATTCTAAATTTATTCTCATTTATGCTTTTGAATCTTCCCACAGCTCTCAGAGAAAGGTCAAGGGCATGCAGATAAGATATTTTTAGCTATACAGCAGAAACTTATTAAAAAACTAAATGCAGCCCGAAGTCAGACTCAAATAGTTCTTTGTTTACCAAGTTTGAAAACACTGTATGCCTTTCTCACTAAACATTAAACAGAGCTAGAGTTAATAAATGTACTTTCTACTCAACCCAAAAAGAGCTGTCTAGGTATTTTTTAAATGTGCAAAAATTAAAAAGAAACACCCAAACACATCACCAAACCCTGTGTTCAACAATTCTCACAGCAATTTATAGACCGGATTTATACACTAACACACCGCATTTCTTTGCAAGTCTTCTTTAATTTTCTGTTGCAAAGGTGGGATGTTTGGCAAGGGGAAGAGACATCTCACACATCAGCAGCCTTGGGGAATGTTTGCTTAGAAACACAGAGTTTGACCTCACAGAGGATCAAATCAGGTTACTTCATCAGGTCATGAGTGTTATCAACAACTGCAAGTTTGTGTCTCTATTTCACCATTTAGGAGACTAAAATTAAGTAATAGATTACAAGAGAAAGAACTGACACCATTTCTCAGTCTACATGGGCTGATTCTAAAGCCGTAATTTTCACGACTTTTTTTACAAGAACACTATAGGCAGTTCTTACCCATGCAATCCTTTACAGAATCTGACAAGCAAATTCATCAATTTCTAATAGAATTTCAAATACAGCCGACACCTCGCTGTCTTCAATCATGTCTTGTTTCAGAACTGTGTATGTGGAGAAAAGACATGTCTGTCTGGGGCCTAATGGATAACACGACGTACATTCCCGTGGCAATAGAAAATGAACAACAATAAAAAATTATAATTTACTTTGCTGTCAGGTGCTGATCCTGTAGGTGTGAAGGAAAGCAAGTAAAGCTGCAGGGACCGGGTTTTGATCTGGTATTGTATTTAAATATTCTGTAGTTGAGATTTAATTGCACCTAATCTGCTCAATAAAATCATCTTCACTGTTATTAATATCTCAGACTTGTGTTATTATATAAGCCTAACCTATTTTTTTATACAGACATTTTAATCTGCTGCTTAAGTGTTGATTAATGCAAAGCCACTGCTGTGGAGAATACATTCCACTCTAGTTGCAAGAGGCAAGAATTCTTTGGAACTATTATCAAATGCTAGTTACTTAACTTTGTTTATGGCCTTATGACAACAAACATCAGCAAAACTTAATCATTAATCCTAAAAATATTCCATCTGGAAAAGAAGATGACTCTGCGCAGTGCAGTGTCATTTGTAAACACAATGTGGTATCACCCACATAGTCAAATGCAATATATGTGTTTATATACAAACAGCTTTTGGATGGCTCCTTTCTTTCCTGTTTCATTTCTAAATCTGAATAAATAATCTGCATGCCAGCTAACCTAAACGATGAGTTATTTCCCATTTCGAGAACCCTGAGATGCTCAATTATCTCACACACTGCTAGCCATCAACTGCACTTAATTGCCTGGATGTTTCAAGTCCACTGCATGTTTATTTATATCACTTGCACACTAGATGTTCTGTGAGACCAGAATAAGATGAGATATGTCACAGTCTAAAGCTCAGGGATATGACAGGAACTGTATTTGCTTTTTTTAATCATAATTTTTCAAGGAAATCTAAGTAAATTAAATATCAATCTCTATTTTCTCCACACCCTGCAGCTCCCAGTGATTTCTTAGCCCATAGGACATACTTGAACAAATCTGCCAGAGGAATGAATAGGAAGTTCTTACAAATCTTATGAAAAACCTCAGTTTTAGACCCAAGCAGACCTGACAAGGCAGGTGTGCCTCTGGCTCTGAGCCACTCCAGGAGGGAGTGGGGATTTCCTACCACAGTCCTCCAGGACAGGTGTAACTCTGCAGAGCAGAGATGTGGGACAGAGCTACGGACCAGGGAAAGGACAAAGGAACATGTGGAGAGGGCACTGCACAGGGACAGGAGACAGGGACTCTGCATGAGGGGTAGGGGCATCCAGGGGATGGAGGACTGTGGTAGGAAATCAGGCTTTGTCAGCTCCATCATCCAGGAACAATTCCTTTTATCAAACAAACCACAACTCAAACTCTTTACAGGGAGGGTGAGGGAACAATTTGGAGAATGCTGGGAAAAGCTGAGTTTAACACAAGTTTGCAGCAACACAGAAGGTGTTGCTTCACCAGAAGTCCTGGATGAGGGAGGACAGGGAGGCATTGGTGGAACAAAGAACAGAGAGCAGGGAGCAAAGCAAAGACATCAGACAGGAGAGCAGAGACAAGAGTGTCACAAAAGGAATGGGAAGAAGTGCAGCCAGATTTCTGAGCAGCAGCAGGAGTGGAAAGCAGAGCCACTCCATGCTGCACCAACAGAGAAAGAAGCCCCTGGAACCCTGCAGCTGGAGGGGATTTGGTGTGGGAGTTACACAAAGGGAGGGGAAAATCCACAATCAAAGAAGGGAAGGCAGTACATGGAAAAGGTACATCAAGGCAGGAATAAGCTGGGATTCTCGGCTCAGGGGAGCAGCAGTGCTTAATATGAGCCTGACTGCCAGGACTAAACCCAAAAAACACCAGCAGTGGGACTGGGGAGCAGGAAGAATCCTTGTGCAGCTTCCAGCGGAGGAGGAACAAGGGAACAGCCATTTCTGGGTGTGCTGAACTGAGCTTTAACACTGACTTTAGGGTGCAGAATTGAAAAGGAAGACATGGAAGTTTTTAACACTTTTGAACCTCATCAGCTGCATGACAAAACATTAATGGGGAGATGCATTTCATGGACATCAGAAAGTGATAAAATCACATAACCACTGAATGCAGAAATTCATCTTTATTTATGGGTTTCTACTCAAATTGTTTGATACCTTCAAGTCTCTTTAATACCTATCATTTCAGCAAATTTCTATGCAGCAAGAGCTATCTCTATGCCATTACACTTTGTGTCATGCCTCTCTCATGTTAAATTTCAAGCTGAGTGCAGATTGTACAGGACAATAGCCTGACACTCAGAAAAATTGTCAAAGCATCATGGTAACTAAAGAACTGTTCCAAAAATAACTTACTTGTGGTAATGCTCTAACTATACTGACATTATTGCTGCATTAGTTTCATCCATGGAAAACGCAAGAATATAAAAATACTACCAAAAATAATATAAATTACAGAATTACATTTCATGAACAAAACCAGCCACATTTCTAAAAATCAAAGCTGTAAACACATTCCTTTCTAAGGTTTAAAAAATATAATGTGCATCTTAAGAAATGTTAGATACTTATCATAAATATCTGCCTTGCAATCCAGAAATCATTATTTCATCACACACAATCATTTTACTCATCTCGTTTTTCACGTACTGTCAACTCCTGACAGAGCACTGGCTTCTACAAGACTGTCAAAGATATCCCTGAAAGTCAAATACAAATAGGGTTATTAAAAAAGAAGAAAAGAAGTTTAAAAATATCTTAAAGTGTAAAGAGCCAGCGTGCCGAACGCCTGCCATAAACTGCACCTTGCTGGGCCATCAGGAGACAGAAAGCTGCAGGATGCTGTTCTTTTGGTTTCACCAGGGAAAGCTGCTTCCACACGAGGCATTTTGGAAGCTCTGCAAGGAAGGCTGCCACAGAAATCTGCCTACTCAACGCAGGGCCCTGTGCCAGCCTCACAGCACTTTTATCACTGAACCAGGGACAGCAGTGTGGTCACCACATGAACCAGGCAGCTTCTGCTCACTCTCACCACGGCTCCAGCTGCTCCGTCAGCAGGCTCAGTGTGTCCCACCACTCCTCCCTGAGACACAGCAGTCTGCAGACACCTGACAAAACAGGGGACCCAGCCAGTTCTGTGTGTCTGAGGTCCCCAGCAGCCCGGTTCCTACTCACTGCACCCCTGGAACGGTGCCACCTCTCCCAACAGAGAACCTGATTCTGCTTCCCTCCTCAGTGACCTGATCTCTCCTCATAATCCCACCAACACTGGCAGTTCCTCTGCCCTTTGCTTCTCTTTCAGGGAAAACTCAGGTGCCACTTAAGCAAACCACAAAGATGGCCTGTAGTGGGAAGCAAGAATACAGAGTTTGCTGCCCAAAACTGTGTATATGCATTTGTTCATTTAATACCTGACTCACCATAAGTGAGGCTTTCCTGCAAAGACACAGATTAAGGGATGGCAGTTCCATTCTCCCAGGATGTTACTCTAGAAAAGATGTGGTTCACTGCCTATAATGTATTTGGTAACGAAGTACCTGGTCATACTTGTTCAGCCAGCTGTGTCCCAACACTTCCCTTTGAGGCTTCAGGAAAATACTGCCCATCACTGAGTTCCTTCAAGACTCCTAACTATTCTCTCTTACTACTCTTGGCACTAAAGGAGAGGGTGAGTATTCATGCATAAATGCTTTGTGTTGCATCAACAGGTGCTTCCTCCTTCCATGGAATGGATCTCATCTTGTGTCCCATGTTGAAACAGGTCAACAAAGCCTGTCAAGACTACCAGGACAAGCAGAAATACTGCATTTGCACAAAGCTGTGCTTTTTAAATACTTGAGGAACAAAGACCCCATCTTCTGTTTTACAGCTCTTCAAAGAAATTAGCAGAAATGTTCCAGTAATCTTAGTAAGGAAAGCAACATGGACTGAACAGAGAGTATTTACATATTCCTATTTTCAAGGCCTGCTGAAGGTAAAGTGCGTAGGCACTGCCTTTATAGGCCAGTCAATCAGTTACTTCAGCAAGGTACTTAATTCCCCTCTCATAATCAGATCCAGCTTCAAGAAATGAAGAAAACAGGATATTCAAAGAGCTCCTGCAAGCCAACAGTCAACCAAAGTGATTTTCTTTTGTGTGAAGTCCAATCTGATTATAAAAATGCAGAAGTGGAAATCAGGAACTGGTATCTATGCACCCTCGATAACTTGTTATCTGCCTGGAACCCAGCCTAGTTGTCTCTGCAAAGAAAATCTGCACTCAGAAATGTCAAAGAACACAAACATCGTACATGCTTGGATTTATTTTTGTCAAACTGTTTTCATTTAGCTAAAGTAGGTGCCTGGTTTGTCTGTTTGTTTGTCTTCGTGTAATAGGACATGAATTCTCACTGGGGAGAGATAGAGTTAGCCTGGATTTGTGTAAAACCAGTACTAAATATTGGTTCAAAGGCTATTATTTGAATGTATTACCTTAAAAAGAAAAATACAGTTGTGTATGTGACAATCTAATATAGGCCAATACAAAAAGTTTTTACTTTTCTGTTATCAAAAGGCTCAACCTCACATCAGAAAAACAGAACTAAGCCAAATAAAAGAAAAAAAAATTACAACAGGAAACAGAATACATTATAATGAAATAAGATGATTTTGATATATTGTGCTTACTTCAGTGGGAACAGACTCAGATTGGAAGACTCCTATTAACCTAATAAGATCTGGTTTATTGTTTATGAACTCGAGTGAAAGTCCAAGGTAACTAACATGAAGTATCTTGACTTTTTTAACCAAGCAGCAATGATATAGGGGGGAAAAGCTAATAAAATCATTGCAGAGAGTCAACAGAAACCAACATTTTAAATATCTTTTTTTAAATTAAAAATATTTTAAATCTGCCTTTGTAAAAAAGTGGCATCTCAAATAATCTCAGAAATTTCATAAGAAGACATAGTGTTAAATTAGAAAAATAAGTGGCATTTGAAATACATGCAGATTTAGGAACAGAAACAGGATTAGAGGCCTCAGGCAATAGGAATTGGAGATGTCATAGAGTATTAATTCATGGCAGAGGCCACTAATTCATATGCCACAAACCCCAAGAGGATAAAGCAGTGAATCCCTTGCCTAGGAGAGAGATTCTAACTTACCTTTTTGTTAAACAGTCTAAAAAAGCCCATACATGGATTCTACAAAAGAAACGTCATTTACCAGGTGGGAAAAAAAAGAAGTAAATAATAATTAAAGTGTCAGGGACTTGTTATCCCGAACACAGCTCTTGCATCAGATCAAGAATTACAAAAATGAATAAGGAAACACTTCATTCTTGATTAAAGGAATTTTAGGGGTAATGAAAATTTTGGGAAAGTTAATTCACTATGACACAGCTTCCTAATTCTACAGAATATTAGGAAGAGAAGGTACGAGGAGAAGCACACAGGGAAGCTCTGCTTCTCTGAATCCTGGGAATTTGGACTGAAAAGCCTCAAGCTCCCTCCCCCGCCTTTGCTCATGGCAACTTTTCCAAGGAAACACCAGCAGTTCATTCTCAGTGATGTCTCTACCCTACCCTAACAAAAATATAATGGGCAGGGGGCAAACAGATGCCATCAATACTCAGGGCAGGTTTTATGCTGGGGAGAGGGAATTACTCCCTTATAAAAGTCTGTCCCATCCTCAATTAAGTGTTTTGCACACTGGATTTATTCTTCCTCCACAACCAACTTAGTGATTCGTGAAGAAATTATACAAGATGCCTACAAGACTTTGAAAAACTCAAAGGAAGTTAGGACAAATATTGATCAACTTGCTCTCCTTCTGAGCAAGGGAGAGATCCTAGAGGGAGACCCAGAGCCATCCTCGTATGTCCTACAGAAAGAGTGTAAAAGCCACCAGCACACACACACTCACTCCTGAGATCCCAGCACTGCCAAATTTTAATCTCAGCTTTTTACATACAATAAAAAGCCACCTTACTCACCCTAACTGTTTCTGTTTGCACTTACAGCTTATACAGTGGGCAAACCAAACCTGGTAACTTCATGTGCTGTGTTCTAACATTGAATGACACACTTCAGTAAGATGCTCAACATTCTGTGCTGTCTACTGAATTCTTGGTTTTAATTTAGAAGTTTACTATAATAAATATAAAATAAACCCTTTTCCAACTAAAGCTTCCATATACCTTCTACAACAAAAGATTCCCGGAGTTTTTAGATCAGGCAGCCTCTCATGAGAAGAGCAGAATCAGGGAACAGTCCCTCTGACATACAATCATATGGGCCATTTTCTTTCTCTGATTTGTTAATGATGCAAAAGGCACTTTGCAAAAATAGTTTAATACTACCGTAACAAGAAATACTGGCAAAATAATTAATTTCTACTACTCCTGTGCTTTAGCAGCCAGAAACAAGGCCTAACTAGCACATGTAACCAGCCCATTCTCCACAGATTAACAGCCAACCCTCTGTTTTAACAAATGTTCTGATTTATGTAGCCTTTTCTTTTTAAGATTATTTCTGAACATAATGGATGTAAAAGAAAGAAGATTCACAAAGCTGAACAGTAAGATAATAAGCCTATGAACAACTAGGCAACTTGGAAGTGAATCCATGGGAGGAGAGTATTTTGTCAGCCTAAATGCATTGGTCTAAAGAGCCAACTCTTTTTAACACTGAGTATTCCATTTACACCATTTCACAGACATGGCTTAAGGCATTTTATTCAGTGTAGTGACTCTCCCTTTTCTGTTGACATGAATGAGACATTTCAGAAACATTATTTTGTTAAGTATTTCTACCGGTATGTGGAGCTACATTTTTTTATGCAGGATATTTTCTTACAAGGTGCCCAAGATGACCACTATACTGTAGCAGCTCACACCAAAATAATAACATATCTTTCAGCTGCAATGTCAACTGCAAAGCTCAATTCAAATTTAAGAGGCAAACCGTTCTCCAGCTAGTAAAAATCCACAGACAGCTTTAAGAAGTCACTAATTCAAGCATCTTTCCTTAATGTAGTGTGAAACTCACTTCTGAAATCCAATCAACAGATTTTGCATTTACTGTAGTTGTGACAGAAGTCAATGGCCTTGTATGTTTTCACCTCTCAAAAGTTGTAAAGGTTCATGCAAAAATGTCTGTTTAAGCAAAATCTTTACATCACAGTAACTAACCCAAATCTGTTACCCCTCTAAAACAAACACATGAGTCCTCAGCAATTTGAAGAGCTGCTTAACAGGAAGAAATTCGCACCCTTTAGGCAGAAGCACCACATCTGACAAAGAAGCTATAAAAAAAATTTCAAACCTAGATATACCCAAACCAAAAAGCAAGACTGCCCAGTCTTTCCACTGGAAGATTCAAACTTAGTAACAGCTTTAGCCATATATTCCTGATTTTTGTTCTAAATCAACATATCAATGCTTGAATTAAAGAGGATGTGGCATCCTGTCTCCATAGGGGAAGCAATTTTGAACATCTATCAGAACAGAATTACATCAGCTTTAACTGGTTTTAAAAACTCTCCCTCATTAGTCAGGTTTATGTACACTACAAAAGACTTATCTGACACAGAACAGCCATCTCAGCCAGTGATCTCCCCTTTTACACACCACAGAAGAAAACTACTGTTATTTATCTTATACTGTTATACTAGCACAAAAATAAATACAGCAGGTGGCAAAAGCATTACACTTGATACATACCAAGTCACACAGAATGGGCTTTGTGATATGAAAGGGTTAATTGCTGCTTTTAATTACACACAACTAACTTTAATGGGAGTGAACGCTGCAGCAACATCTATAACCACAACGTCCACATTAGCAGACCAGTTATGAAAACCCTGCCAACACTACTTGTACAGGGATTGTTTTGTTTGTTTTAATCAAATTTTACCAAGTTCAGCTACATTGGCAGAGCTCTGCAAAAACCTGTAAGACTGAGGAGCTTTAAAGAATATAATATGCAATATTAACCATGACAATAAGAAAAATGTTTTTGCTAATCTTTTTCTTTCAACTGACAATACTTTCAAATGCTGCTGGTTTTCCACGGGATGACAACTTCTGTTTGTTGCTCACTATGAATTCTAGGCCTCCCATTCTTGTAAACCTGAAATTTTTGACCAAGGGAGCAGCAATTTGGGTTGCACTGATAACATGGGATGAGCCCTAACTGTGGTAGGATGGACATCACCTGTTGGCAGCTATGTCTTACTTCATTGTTGCACTAAATAGATGCATGAAAATTACATTTTAAGGTAATTATTATATGCAAGTAAATGGGTAATCTTAAAAAAAAACCAACAGAAAGGCAGAATGCAGATAGGGTATTCCTCCAGTGATCACAAACTGCTGAGGTAGGTTAGAATTTGGCCCCAGGCAGGTTGATCATAAACTTCAAGATAACAGCCTGTAACTCCTCTGTACTGATTTTGTCTTGGTTTTATATTAAGTTGGAGATTTACCCAATAAAAAATAAAAGAAATAAAGATTCTTCAGAGATTTATCTTTGCTCTCTACTATTTCTCCAACAGGCTTGCTCACCAAGTAGGACAATGCTCTCAAAAGATGTATGGGGTAAGGCTCTGAAGTCACATATTGAAAAGTGACTAAAAGGACGATTTTCAAAAGCATTAAGATACCTAAAGATGCATTAAGCACTTAAAATTTTCAAGACTGCCTGGGCATCTAACGCCTGTTTAAATCACTTAGTCCTTTCTGAAAATCCCAATGGGCAGTTATCTACATTTTATGTGTCTATATACCTTTGAAAATCTGTACCATTAAATACTTAACAGACTAAGTCCCCCTGGCTTTTAATGGGACTTTGAGTCCTAAAAAGTCTAAGTACATCTAAAAATTGGTCAAGCCACTCTCTCTGGTCTTTTTTTCCTTTCTTTTAAAGAGGCATCTCCTAATGCTTATCCATAGCATGTCAGTTAAGTAGAGCTTCAGCACTGTCCAACTTACACACTGCACTGTGCACATTCGATTTGTTTTATGAAGCTAAACAAATAAAAATCCAGAGTACAGACTGCATCCTCAAAAAAGACTTTCTGAAGCTCCTAAGAAGAAATTAAATTCCGATTTGTAACCCATGCCCCCAAAAACGCCCCCCAAAAACCACGCTTTCAATAAATGACCCCAAATGAGTCAGGCTTAGGCTGATAAAGAACCAACATCATTGCTTAATACCCATGCAACATATTCAAAATACACAAGAAAGTTCTGAAAGGCAGCCACATAGCAACAAGAAAAAAAGACAGAAAAAAGAGGAAGTTGTGAATAGGCTCTTTAAAAAGGCAGCAGTTCTAGAAAAGAAGACAAGCTTTACTTCTGAATGTTCTTTCTTTAAAAAACTGTATGAAACTATAAAGCATTCCCTTATGCAAACATTTGAAAGAGGAATCTTCTGATCTTCTGTAATGTCAATAGGAGGTAACTTGCACTGACCAAATTCCCAAAAAGGAACTGATTTGTAAATTGGGAACGCAGGGAATCAGATTGCCACCTACAGGAAAATTTAGCATTTATTGTCAAGAATGACTCAAAAAGAATACAAATTGCCATCCTGCCAAGCATTCTTTCACTTCAAAACCAATTAGTCTTTTCTTTTGTGCAACTGTATCATGAGCTTCCAAAATCCAGGAAGCCATTATAATTTCTTTTTATTTATGAGTACTGCTTGAAAGATCCATAATTCAATTACCAAATGATGTGTCAGTTAAAGAATTTGAAGTGTGCTTACCTGATACAATTGGTGCTAGCCTGAATATGTCTGATAGTCTGCTGTTAACTGGCTCATAGGGGGAATCTTCGAGCAAGTCATTTCCTAAGGACGAAAAATATTTGGATATTTTTCTTACACAAGAATTCAGGATAAGATTTATTTTGTTTACTTTCACTCCATAACAGTGAAATGCACTCCCCTTTAATCCCTTTAAAAAGTTTATATGGCTACTTCTTAAAGAATGACCTATGAAAACACCTGAAAGAAGCTAATTGTTTATCCCTGGCACTAGATCTCATCTCCTTCCTCCTTGGGTAAGGTCATAATTTGCAGAGACAGCCTGTGACATCACAGGGGCTGTCCCATCTCATGCCAGCAGGAGAGAAGCTGTGGCGAGGATGCTCCTCTTCATTCACCATAACAAGCAGAGCTCTTTTTTAGAGAAGCTCAGCTCACAGCCAAAACCCAGCATCTTTGGTATGAAACACTCCTACCAAGATGCTGTTGGAAGAGAAACTTTTAATGACGCAGAGAATGTCCCTTATTACAGCTGGCAAAAAAATTATGTACGTTAAAACATACGGCTAAATGAACAGAAAGGGATTATTTCTCTTTCTGCAGGAGCAACTTTAAAAAAAAATGGGGAGCACACTGAAGTGAGAGATGGCACCTTCAGCTCCAGGGCCACAGCAAAACAGGACTAAAAATGATGTGTCTCATATGAGGACCTGACTGTTCTCAGCAGACTAAGATAAATTAGCCTTATGATTATGAACAGATCAATCCTGAGTCAATCACTGTCGTATCTCTTCTAACTGGCACATCTACGTGCTGTAGGAACCATAAACTTTGGGGTTTTTTCTGCCTCAGCATGCCCAGGGAATACTTTTAGTAAGTACAGGAAAGGAAAAAGTAAACTTTTACTTAAAACAATCTTCTTTTCATATTATATTAAACTTTCAGCAAAAAGGCTAAGAAACTAGCTCCAGTGTCCTGTAGTCTTGTTAGGCGAGTCCTAATTAAGGAGTTTTGATATTTTCGGGAAAATGCCTCCGAATGACTGTTTTTGCGGCTCTCGCACATGCTGGTGCCGCTGTCTTTTGGCTGTGGCTGGGAAGGTCAGCCGGGTGCCCTGGGGGAAGCTCTGGCTGTATTTCCCCGGAGCGGAGCCGCAGCTGTGCCGGGGCTGTGGCGGCAGCTGCCGGGCACGGCCGGGGCCGCGGGCTCAGAGCCCGCCCGAGCCTCACCCGCACCCCGCACGGGGCTCTGCGCTTCGCCACGTACCCTGCAAGCTCTGGTACATGCTCCAGTAAATGCGCAGGCAGTTCTTCTCCTTCTTCATGCCCCTCTTGCAGCGGCAGTTGTACAGGGATTTCTGCTTCAGAGCTTCCATGGCGCTCCTGCATTCGTCCTTCGCCTCCAGGCCTGTGGCCCGGCTGAAGTTGCTCTCTTTGCCGGCTACACACTGCCTCAGTGTCCTGAATTTAGTACTGCAGCTCTGCTCCTTCAGACACTGATCGCTGGCTCTCACGCAGTCCAGGCGGTCCCCTCCAGGCAGCCCGCTCACTTCTGCAGACAAAAGTACATCTATGGAGAGGAGACACAAACCAAGGGAGGAGGGCGGCTTCGACCCCAGCTCCGGAGAAGCACCGGGCAAGCACCGGGCACCTCCTCATGCTGCACATGCAGCCAGCCCCGGGGGCAGCACCTTGCAAACCTCCTGGCTTCATGCTACGCCTAGGGAAAAAGCACACAGGCTTTCCATGGGCTCAGATCCACTTTCGGGGGAGTCCAAGGAAACAGTGTTTTTTAACCCTGATGGCTGATTTATGAGGAAACACAAAAAACAAAGGCAACCCAGAGGGGTTAATGTGCCTGACAACACAAGCATTTGTTATTCCATAGATCCACTTTGGTGAAACAAATCAGCTTTCCATTCCAGGGCTTAACTGAGGGGTTAAATATTCAGCCTCACTTTCCACAAGAGCTTTGCTGTAATTTCACTTACATCCAGGAACAACCCGCTCAGAGAGATAAGTATCCTCACTGATTGATATTAGCCTGTCTTTGCGTCAGTCACTTTTTAAAGCTGTACGCATTTTTGCTTATTCTGTATGTATAAAGGCAGAATTTGTTAGTTCTCCCCCTCCCCACTTCTCTCCACGTATGATGCTTTTGCAGGAGAACAAAGCAAATTGCATTAACTCTCTCCTCTCCATCGTGCCCCCGTCATGCTCCCTCAGACACATGCGGATGGAAACGCAAACCTCTCCCGTGGAAAGGAAACCAGTTTGGGCTGCAAACCACTACCAGTCGGGCACGCTGCCAGGTCCAGGTGAAGATGTAATCCTTCAGCTGGTCCTGTCATCCCCCACCTTCCCCAGGCAGCCTTATTTTATTTAAATGAAAAGTTTCCCCGTAACTTGCGAGAACCCAATTTAACAAGAGGCTAGACAGGCAAGTACCGAAGTCTGTAACCTCACAGAGCTTTAAACATAGACCGGGCTAACTGATGTGAGGCAGAGCCATAAAAACTACTGGAAACTTCACTGTTCTGCCTAAACAATAGACTGACAAGCATCAGGCTCCCTGTCCCATAAACCCTATGCTTTGCTTTATGAAGCGATGTGCAGACCGAAATCAGGCACCAGCAACTTACCCACTAAGGGCAAAGCGAAGTACAAGAGAACGAGAAACATCTTGCTGTCTTCGGATGGTTTCCCCAAACGACTTGATGTGCCACAACAAAGATGATCAGCATGTAGATATTCCAATACCGCCGAGGTCTAAAGGCTCCAAGTTCACATCCATTGAATTAAAGGGGGAGAAAAAAAAAGCCACCAAGCAAAAAAACCACGCAGCCCCCTCTCCTCTTCACCGCTCCCACCACGGGCGGCAGGCGCAGCGACGCAAACGCTGAGCTTTTCCCTTAGATTTCAGGTCTGAGCAACCTGCAGGCACAAGCAGCGACTCCAGTGCGGGAGCGAGGCGCACGCACGGCTCTGTGTGTGTGTGTGTGTGTCTGTGATGTGTGAGCAGCGAGCGGCAGCGGGGCAGGAGCGCCGGTCGCCTCCTTGGGTGGGCAGCGCCTGTTCCCAGGGAGGGACCGAGAGCGCACAGGGGGCGGGAGGGGGGCGCACACAGAGCCCCGCAGCGCCCGCCCGCCCCCGGCCCTCAGCCGGGGCCAGCCGCTGACAGCGCCGAGCCGCGGCTTCCCGAGACCCCCGGGGCAATTCGCCTCTTCCAGCCCCCGACCGCAACTTTATTGCCGCGCCGGGGCCGGGGCCGGGGCCGGGGCGGTGCGGGGCCGGGGCGGTGCGGGGGCCCGGAGCGCTCGCCGCCGGGGCGGAGCGGGGCTGGCCGCGCGTGCGGCGCCGCCGGCAGCCAAAGTTTGCCAGGGAAAACTGGGACGGGCGGGAGGCGCCCCGCTCCGGTTCCGCCGAGCGCAGCCGAGCCCCCGCCGCCCCCAGAGCGGCCCCGGCGGGAGCGGGTCCGAGCGG
This sequence comes from Prinia subflava, assembly GCF_021018805.1. Lineage (NCBI taxonomy): Eukaryota > Metazoa > Chordata > Aves > Passeriformes > Cisticolidae > Prinia > Prinia subflava. Next base: position 6,883,731 of record NC_086255.1, on the reverse strand, counting down.
GCGCCGCCGGCACCGGGCGAGCCGGGGAGAGGCGGCGGCCCCGCGGGGATGCCCCGCTCGCTGCCCGCTCTCCCTCCCTCCCTCCGCGGGGCTCGGCGGCCGCGGCCTCCCCCTGCCGGCCCCGCCGCCCGCGGGGGAAGCCCGGAGCGTCCCGCAGCGGCCCCGGGAGCAGCGCCCGTCCGGCCCCGCATCCCTGCAGTGCCGGTGCGGGCCTCGGCCGGGGCCGAGCGCGGTGTATCGGCTTCTACTTGGCTCCCGAATAAACAAAGCGAACATATGTCCCATATTCGTGACAGATGGTTCAAACAGAGAACTATTTAGTGGTTTTCCCACAGTTGCTACTATGCACCGCTCCCCCGAAACCCAACAAAATGCAATTAGCCTAAAATAGCGTCAGCTTCCAGATTTCCTTTTTTTTCATATGTGGGAAATTTGATTCAGGTGTTATGTTCTGGCTGCATCCAAATGTGTTGGTTTAGGTTTATTTTTTTCTATTTTTAAAAGAAGTCAGCATATATGTTCCTTGGTAGTTTTGTCAACAAGCTATTTGGCCCATTTGACTCAAGGAATTTGCTTTTCCTTAAAATAAATTTTGCTTACAGGAATTTGAGTTGCCTCATGAGATGGGAGATGATCAGGCTGGCCACTTTTATAGCAAAAACTGGATGGCAGATGGAGCTAAACTGTTGTAAGGTACTTCAAAACACTTATTTAAAAGCTTAGCATATGCCAGGATATACAGACTGTACAACATTCATAGAACCCAAATGGAAAGGGCTTATTTTTGCTTGCTTTGAGGTTGGGAGTTTTTTTCACCTCTCTTGCCACTTTTTCTAAACAGATGGATTTGCATTTCTACCAAAAAAACCCTCAAAACCCAGGCCCCACCAAAAAACCCCAAAACAAACAAAATCCAACAGAACCCGAAAAAACCTGTGTGGATTACCGGTTCTCTCAGTGAAATTGCAATAGTGGTATCACGTTGCAACTGATTAAGTCTCAAGTTTTGTGGTTTGGTTGTTTAATGTGAAGAGACACATACTGTTATATGGTCACAAAGTCTATTATCTGCTGCACGTATAAGGATGTAATTGGAGGAACAAAGACAATGACCAGATTTCTGGAGTATTTCAGGATAATTAGAAGGTGCTAAGTTGGTGATAGCATTGACGATTCAAGACAGCTTCAGCTTTTCAAATAGCTGGTATTTAATGAAACAAGTTGGTCTTGCAAACACTTCAATAGAAATTGAGCTGGATAATACAGGGAGATGATTTCTTCTTCACTGGTAATTTTGACATCATTATGGCACACGATAAGCTCTGTATAGAAGTTATCTGTGCATCTAACACAAAGGTAGCATAATTCTCCTGTCATTTAGAAACCTAAGTCAAGAATAGCTACAACATTCACAGCAGAGGATAGCAACTGAAAATCAGCCTGAAATCCAGGCCACTTTTTACAAAAGCAGCCATGCATTAATGTCCTGAATACCTACATGGACACATACATATACACATACATACACACAAGTTACTTAGCCTATAAAAAGCTAGACATGGTAAATCTTTGCATTAATAGCTACTTTTGCTGTTATGAAACACAGCTTTTGTGGGGTGTTTAGTGTTACAGTAAACTGAAATTGCATTTTAAGTGTTAAAAGTTGAATAAAATGTTGCTGAGAGTTCAGAAATAACAAAACAGCTGGAAAACATGGCTCCAAAAATTCTGAATACTATCTAAACACTCCTCTTGCCAATGTTTTGACTCATCTCTGGAAAACTACCACCCAAAGTGAAAAAAGGTTAAAATGTTTTAATAATTAAAAAAAAAGTTTAAAATGCAACCATGTTTGAAAGTTAAGATCCAAGAAGAAAGTACATGCTACATACAGCTGCTCAGAATATCCAGCTGTTTACCAGGAGAGTAGGTGGGGGACAGCTCCTCACAAACCACAAAGACATTTTTCCATAGCAGAAATTGCCTTGTTTTTTTCTTTTTCTCTTTCATAGATAGAACTATTTAGAAATTTCTGTTGCAGACAAAACCCCATAAGCCACTCTGTTGCTGGGGTCATAATCCTTTGGGTCTTTGCAGTGTTTTCCAACTGCCTTTTGCTTGCCCTGGGGCAAAACTAAGTCATTGAATGTTTTGCTGTTAATTTTAGTCCAACCAAGGTCTGCCTTACAATCTGTATCTGTCAATCACTCAACTCAAGAGCCTCTTCAGATAAAAGAAAAATTAAATAATAAGCCACAAAGAAGTACTTAATGCAAATATTTTAAAGATATTCAAGCTTTTAAAAATATTCTGTTGGTCAAGTTTTATAAAAAAGTTGCAGAACAATTAATATAACATATGTAAGGTGCAGCTGGTTAAGGACAAACACTTCATTATAGGAAAGGTGACAACACAATCACCACTGGATTATTGTTTAAAGGCCATTACAGTATACATAATGTCAAAGGCAAAACCAACTACTTCAGGTTACTTGCTGCCAGCATTTACTGCCAGTGCTTCAGTCTTTAGGTAGTTGTAGTTACTGGTTTCTGTGTAGTTGGAAGCTGTTATACAATAGCTGGTTTTCTGTCATTGGAAACTTTTCACAAAGAAAAGACAAAGTAATGTGCACACTGTGGTTATTTGACACTAAAACTTCAGTAGAATTAGTGCTTCAAACCCTTTCTTTTTCCAGGGAGGTGAAGGTAACACTGAGCAGTTTTAAGCTTCCTGTCACCTTGCAGCCCGGGCCCAAATGCTCTGAATGCAGCAAGAGCACCAAGCGACAGCCGCCTGTATCTGTCCAGGCCATCTGCTCCTTGAGGCCAGGCATACACAGCCAGCAAAATCAGAACTTTGCTGCATTCAGCCCTGCTGGCGTCCTTCTGCCTCCTCCTCTGCAGGTAAGCTAGTGACAGCAAACCCTTAGGAGGTGTCAGGTGCACAGATGCCTCCCTCAGAGGCAGTGGATGTTGTTTTGCAGCCAGTTCCACTTGCAGAGGCTGTGGTGTCGGAGCTCTGCTGTGGGTTGGTGTGGCTGGCAGCGGCTCAGATGACAATGTACCCCTGAGCTGACAAGGAGGCTGAATTAATCCATTGCAAGGCCCAGGGTTGGCCTGCAGATTCCCTCTGCCATCTCTGCTACAGACCTCCTTTTAAAGACTGAGCCCTGCAAGAAAATCTTAAAGTTGGAGCCACTGAGCCCAGGGAACATTACACAGTATTATCCGCAGTGCCACTAGGTATGTGGAGAGAAAGTATGCTGAGAATAAGAACAGTGCCATGAACTTTAAACATAATTCTTAGGGGAGTGAAGAGGTGAAGCAAAGCTAAAGCTAAACTAATGAGTCAGATCTAGCAGGTGGGGGAGAGCAAGCAAGTGATGGGAAAAACTCTGTGTACTATGGGAGCACAAAAAGTAATGTTTACACAGGAGGCTTTCTTCAATAATGAGAAAGGGAGAATAGAGAAGTTAGAGAATTACTAGGGACTGGGGGAACAGTCTGAGCTGCATTTTTTGTCTTACATTTATCTGCTTACCATGAAGTCAAAGTGCCTTTTGGTGGGAATAAGGCAAGAAGGATTTGCTCAAGGCATTAAAGTTTTGTAAAGGGCAGATTAAATAACAGCGCTCCAAAAATCAATTTTGAGGGGCTTATGAAGCCTTGAATGGGCTTTTGCAGCACAAAAGCAAGATTGAGTTTTTTACTGAACCTGTCATTTATTTGGGTTTAGAGCTTTCAGTAAGTATCAGAAAAAACATAAAACAAAAGCAGAGTAAGCAATGAGCACTCACACAGCAATCAAATAAAAAACGTGGAGGTGCAATCCAGATTACCAAGTGATTTAACTTATGCAGAAGTATAAGAAAAGAAAGTCACCGTTTCACGTCTGCCACGCCCATCCCCTCTCCATGTGCTGTCATCAGATATGGTGGTGAATTCCCACAGCTCTTCTTGGCCAGGAAGTTTTTCCTAAACTCTTGTCTCCCTGTCTTCACCAGGAGTTGTGCTGATATATTATCAAGCCATCTGGCAGGAGGGGAAAAAAAAAAAAAAAAAAAAAAAAAAAAAAAAAAAAAAAAAAAAAAAAAAAAGCTACAAATCTCATTAGAATAGATACAGAAATAGCCAAAGAGTACAGTGCAAGTCAGAGTTTGTAGTTAGGAAACACAACATACTGGTTACCCCTAAAAACATGAAAATGCTGATGAAACTGCAGCTACTTGTGAAGGTCTGTACCTTATAGAAATGATTCCGTTTAACTTTAAGTAGCACTGTAAAGGCATAGACTGTTTTTTGCCCAAACTGGTAAGAAAAGGGTTGTTAGGAGAGGCCAGTCCCTGGATCCCTGGATTTAGAGCTTTTTGCTTTAAAAATGGGCTAACACCGCCCTCTAGCGCAGGTACGGACAGCGCAGGCTGACGTGGGAAGCGATTCCTGCCTCCACAGAAAAGGAGGCGCAGAATTCCGTGGCGCATGAGCATCCAGCAGCACAGAGACTCCATGTGGCGCAGTTAAGTAAAAGTATAAAGGATGACCAAAAAATGAAATATCATCTATTAAGCAGCAATAATTCAGGTGCCCAGGGAATCTAGAGCAATACAATTCAGATACTGCAACAGCATCATTGGTACTGACCAGATCAGGCCAGGGTTGTGGGTTTGATCTCTACATGGACTCATTTAGGAGCTGACTCAACGATCTGAGTCCCTTCCAACTCAGAATATTCTGTGTTTCTGTGAAATACACCAGCAGCATCAACCTTTAACATCTCGGGCATTAACAACCAATGTGATTCTACCAAGGCCAGTTTGGTTTGGTAACTTGAAACCTTCCTTTTATCTTTAAAATGTCAGTGATTGGTCTTGTGTATTCCATTCGATCCTGAACCACAAGGCAGGAAACTCTACCTTACACTACATAAAATATATTTACATTAATGAACCTCATCTTTTTTGCAGAAAAAGTAGAGCTAGAAATTACTTATTCTAATTGTCTGTTGCTGTAAGAATAGAGCATCCACACTGCTTTAAAAACATAACTGCACGAACATTCCAAACCCCTGAAATCAGATTCTTGATCTGAGAAAATCCGTGTTAAAATAAGAATGTTGGTATCTTGTATTTGCATACTGCTTCACTTACACATAGATTCATTTCCCTCCCATTTTTAATTGAAAATGATGAAAATTCTGTGTATAGAGTGGTGTGTAAATATATTCAGCTTTCCCTGTTCATGCTACACCAGATACACACACACTTACAGAGCAAAGCATGTTAAATCAGAGAGGAACATTTTGCTTTCACTTTCTGTACATATCTTCTTCTAAATTGTGAGACCAAATCTGCCCTGACACCTGCCCTGTGTAGGGAAGTCAAAAAAGATGTATGGAGGTTAAAGTCATTTTAGAATTTAGTGACCAAAGGCAAAATTATCATCTTGGATTTTCAAAGCCGTATTTTCTGTACATTTGCTAGAATAGCCCTGACGAGTGAAATAAAATTTTCTCCTGATAGTATCACCAAAACTGTAATTTTATTGGAAGTTTCTCAGAAGGTTAGTGACTCTGTCAGTGTTAATTTCTGCAATCTCTGTTTCATCAGTCTTCCTCTGAGGTAAGAAATTTTGGGGACAAAAAGTCACAAGATATTTATATTGGAGGTGAAAGGATATCACAGGGAAATGGAAGTGGAGGAAATAGTGTTGTGAATGCCTTGAGAATTTTACTGAGAAACCAAAACTGACTATTCTCAGATACTTGTAATCAGCTGCATGTCACAGTATCTCTAGTACAGGTGCAGCAATATTGGGGGGGTTATTGTTTGTTTTGTGGGTTTTTTTTGTGGGGATGGTGGGGGGGGGGGTTGTGCCTTGTTGGGATTTAAGGAGGAATTGTGTGTTTTTATAAGTTGATGGGTTTTTTGTTGTTTTTTCTTTTTGGCTTGTGGTGGATTTTTTTTTAATTTGGGGTGGTTGGGGAGAGGTATTTGTTGGTTTGATTACACAATTTTAAGAATAGCTGCAAAAAACTTCAGAAAAACTGAAAAAACAGATCAGAATTTGAACGCAGAGATTTAGTCATAAAAGTTATTCAATAAGTAAGGGATGAAAAGACAATATTTCTTGAATCAGCAACGTCTCCATAATTAACACATGCTCTTTTTTTAAAAATATCGTTTAGGAAGAACCTTATGATGAGATAACTCTCCTTTAATCCAATTGATTATCAGAGGGAAACAGCGCTGAAAATCAAGGCCTTTCTATTCTATTAAATAGAATATCTGTTTGTTTTATTAAAACACCTCCTAATCCCATTACTTGGCTCCTCTGCTACTGCTGCAGAGTTCTGAGGGAGCAGTGCACATGCCAAAGCAGTGAACACGACAGGCCACTCTCAAAGCCCGAGTGCCAGCGGATGGTGTTTGCAGCTTCTTCCCTTTTCTGTGAGCATTCATGGCATCACAGCTCTGTCTGCCCAGGAAATTCCCCTGGTTTAATCATCTGATGCACAGTTAAATCTACAGCACTTGTTTTAGATGGATGGAGTTACCTGCTGGTAACTCCAGTAAAAGAAGCTTTTTTGCATGTCTGCATCTGTCCTGCAGTTTCAATGCCAGGCATAATTCATGTGAAAAACAACAATGCAGACTTTTAAACTTGATCCTGAAAGTTTAAATTTTTTTAAGTTGCATTTACATGTAACTGTATTCTGAATATCCCAGAATAAATTGTACCCTAACTCAGCAGTAAAAGTAACCACATGTGAGGGACTCCACACTCATCTGTCCCTCTGTGAGGGATATGGATGCGGAATTAGCATTTTCTCCACACCAAAGCCATCCCTGAGAAACATTTCCAAAGGCCACACTTCTGAACTCAGCAATGGCTGTAGACATGAGCAGCTGAGCTGTATAACTTACTTTATAAAGACTAGGAATCTTCAGCCCCAAGTAAGGAAAAGAAGTAAGTTTCTGATGAACTCATTTTCATAGGAATTTCTGAGTTATTAATTTATGAAAGAATAGAAAACTGTTTGCAGACAAAATGTTAAGATAAAATGTAAATACTTTATAGTAAATTTAAAGCTGTAACAAATTACCTATACACTCACAGTGTGACCCCTCCAAGTTTCTGACTTGTTTAATTATGCAATAGGACACTGTTTATAACAAAATAATGCAAACTTGTTTAAACATGTACAGTGATGGCACCTTGCCAGTATGAAATGTGACCATGATGTTCACAGAATTGCAAAAATCCAAAGCAATTGAGATTAATATCATGGTTCCTGAATTTGATTATACTATAATCTTTATGACTGGAGCTATTCAGAGGTTGTTTATTTTCTTAAATTCTTCTAATTCTTAAAATATTTTAAATATAAAAGAAAAATTAAGGTCATAGTTGTCACTATCTGCAAGTTCCATGTCATCACCAAAAAATTGCTGTTTCCTGTGATTTTTGAATTTGCCCCTTTTTTGCAGAGCTTCAATAAAGATCCAGTTAATATTGCAAATACAAAAATTATATTCTTTCTATAATTTAAAAGAATATTATTCAACACGTTTATGTGCTGTGTGACACTTGTCCATACCCAGTTTAAACCTATTGTAAACAGACTGAATTAAAGTGATATGCCAACCCTAAAGTACAAATTGCACAAATTTCAAAATTGATTTCTGACAGTGCTTGCAGGCATTAAGCAGTACTTTTACAGACATTTAAAACAGCTCACTTCAGCACAGAGACACTGTATTGAAGAAAAGCTGAAAATGTACTAACTGTCCAGTCAATATTAATTTAAAATTGAGGTTTAGATCTTTGCTAGAAGTGAAAAAAAGATTAATTTTTAAAATTCCTTTTATCCCATGGAAAACCCTCTTCCTCAACCCAAATCACCATATTCTTACCATATTTCAAGGTCTCAACCCAACACTTGTGCAGAGAAACCCAGTATTTTGATAATTACGATGAGCAGTGAAATACTGTACTGACTCCTTGGAGTTAGACACAGTAGAGTTTGCTTTCCATCTTGTGGGTGGACTTATAAATTCAGCCCTACTCAGGTTTCCAACAGGGACCTTGAAAGGGAGTGACCAAACACTCTGCTGCTCCATCTGAGGTGATCTGGGACACCAGTACAGCACACAAGTAAAATCACACAAAGCTAGGTGACTTCCTGCCAACACAGGCTACTGTCTGCTTAGCAGCAGGACCTTTTTGATATCAGGAAACTAAGGCTTGAAAGCACTGATGTTTGTTCACAGTTTTCCTGTGGAATAAAAGGAAAGTAAGTGTTTGATGACAATAACTTAGACAAGAACAATGAAGAGCCTAGGGCATGTAGGAGAGGAGTATTATAGTATCTAAAATGCTTAAAATGGAATTGCCTTCAAAAATCCTGTGTTTCTGACCAAAACTTAAAACAAGACAGCTTAAAATGGCTAGCCTGGTTTTGGCCATGTAGAGTTAGTAGCTGTTACAGAGCTGAGTTGGGATTTAGGATGAGAATAACATTTATAACACACTGATGTTTAGTTGTTGCTCAGCAGTGCTTACACCATACAAGGACTTTTTTTTCTCTACCCCATCAGTGAGGAGGCTGGGAGTGCACAAGAAGCTGGGAGCGGTCACAGCCAGGATAGCTGACCCCAGCTGACCACAGGGATATTCTATACCATGGCTCATCATGCTCAGCAGATAAATTTGGGGGATAGCTGGCTCAGGACTGTTGCTCAGGAACGGGCTGGGCAGCATTCTGTCTGTGGCAAGCAATTGTTTTTCATTTGCATCGCTTGTTTTTTGGGGGGAGGGGGTATTTATCTCTTTTTGGTAAAATTTCCTTTTCATTCCAATTTATTATTCTGATATTATTTATTAAACTGTTCTTTTCTCAACCCACACTTTTCTTACTTTTACCTTTCCAATCCTCTCATCCCACTGGGGCAAGAGGACTGAGGAGGCAGCAGCTGTGTGGTGCTGGCTGGGGTTAAACCACAACAATGACTCACAACAGTTTTCAGCTGAAATTTAATCACACAATTTATTGGGGAAAAAAAAAAGCTAATTTCAACTGGATTTGTGTATCAAAGATGGTAATGAAAGGAGTTTAGCTTTATTTTACTGCTGCTCCAGATGGTACCCAAAAGGGACTGAGAAGAGTGGGAGAAACCATTCTCTGTCTATGAGGGGTTTGAATTTGGAAAATTCTGTATTGCAGGCAATTGCCAACAGTTTCTTACAAGGTTCCATGGCTTGTAAGTCTGGACTCCTCAGAGACAACAGTGTGAGGAGTAAAGGAAAACTGACTTGGTGATTTTGCTGTTTGCATCACTAGCAGAGAACTAAGCATTTGCTTAATTCGCAGAAAATTGCACAAGAGGATTTTGGAGGACTGGTTTAGAGACATGAATTTTCTACAGATGTCTCAGGCCATCTCTTCACTGAAAGATAACTTACCTTTCAGTGAAGATTTATATATAATAGTAATATTTATAATACCTTTATGAGATTTTTATAATTTGTCTTAAAAAGTAATTTTTCAAAACAAGACACAAAAACCAGATATAGACTTGATTTGACCTGACTTATGAATCTGCTATTTTCTTTGACAAGAAACATAAGGAGAGGGATAGACTGAGTAGTAGTAGATTAAACTCTCATTTCGTAACCTTGCTGCAAAAAAACAAAAGGCAAAAAAATCCCTCTTCAACTTCCCAGATTGCAGGAGATAAACCTCATCTCAGAACTGATGCCAGTGTAGAGGTTGGAAGAATAAACTGCCCTATTTCAAAGTACACCTATTCAGAATCCAAGAAGCAGTATGGAGATAAACCAAGTATCTTGTTTTTATTAGTAGCAAGAAAGATGTCAACCCAACCACTACACGCACAGATATGGATGTCAATAATTCACACTGAATTACTCAGTGGATTTTTTATACAATTGTGTCCTATGTGGCCTACAGTTTGAGGATCCATATTTGTATAAAAAGCAATCTTTAGAACTACATATTATAAATACAGTATATTTACACCCCATCTGATTGTATCCATTTAACTATGACATGTGAGTTAGGAGCCTAATTGCTGTAAGCCCCCTACATATTTAATGAGATAAAGCACTTTTTTCAAACATTTCTTTCCAGGCAGCAGTTGTCAAGAAACCAAAACAGGAAGAAAAACTGTGTGTAAATGGATTTTATAAAGTCTGAAGAATCTCAGTCATTTAATAAGATGAGGCATCTGTATTAGTGTGATACCTAAGACAGAAAGCCCTTAGAATCTGGGTTAACAAAGTTTGATATCCTTTAAAGTCCTTTCTGGATTCTTTGAGCTACAATCACCAATTAAAGGACTTTTCCTGCTGTGATGTCTCAGGAATTTCTGGTTCACAAAAATTATCAATCTTTTAGTTTTCAAACTTACCAGTACTTTAGAAGTATCCTTAACTGCCTCTAATTCAGCTTCATGCTACCTCAACAAAACTCAAATTTTCTTATTCAGAGGAAACTCCTAAAATATGTGAAAAAGGCAACATTGATCAAGCGTGTTATGTACAGAAATAATCTCCTGCATTACAGTCACAGCCCTTCATACTTCAGGAGAATAAGTTTGAAAAATATTGGAGGACAATAGAAGATATTAAATTCATGAGATTTCTTGATGTCACATCTTAGCCATCAGCAAGAGCAGGTGCTTCACAAAGAAAAAACTCATCTGCCTTTTTAGACAGCGTATGCTAGAGAAGAGTACAATGCCCGCTGTAACCTCAAAAACTATGATTTGGAGAAGAAATACTTCCTAATCTCAATCAGGTGATCAGTTTAACGCTGAGCATATAGGTAGCTTGAATCCAGTTAACACCTGTCATCCAAAAAAATTACTCCATTTTTGCCAAACTTACCATTTAAGAAAGGGCAGTCCCCTTCTCCTATACTTCACACAAAAAAGGAACATAAAAGTCCTGGGGAATGCAGAATACAAGGGCTGACATGTGGACCAGTTGGAAACATTTCTTTTTAGAGACTGTATAAAGAAAGTACACAAACAAGTTTCCAATTAAGCTTCCCTGGCAATGTCAGTAGGTATCCAAAGCTTTATATCCCAAACTTTATATTCTGACACATGATCTCTTCACCATGTCACACATAGCCTTTATTAATTTACAAATTTCCATCTGGAAGTAGTTCGGGTCCCTGCCTCCCTGACCTTGTCAGTAAGCAGTTCCAGAGCTTTGCACAGATTGCCAAGAGCCTTCTTTTAAATTTCTCATTTATTCATAATTGTTTGTAAGTATCTGATCTTGAAATAGTGTTATCCTTTAACATAAACGTCGCCTTCCCTCACATCTCCCCCCACACAGACTTATAAAGAAAACCATATGCCCTTTCAAGCTTTGTTTTGCTAGATAAGCTATTTTCATCTCAGCTGTGAAAACAGGTACTTCTTTCCCCTAACCAGCCCACTCTGCACCTGCTGTGCATCAATGTGGGTCATGAGAACTGTAAACAATATTCTGAGACTTGTCTTACCAATGCCTTTAAAGCAAAATTAACACTTTGTTAGCAGTCTTCATTGAAGATTCTTCATCCAATATACCCTGAACCTGCTGCATGGCCATGGCACAGTGATGGCTCATGGTCCACCACAGCTGATTAATGCATGAAACCCCTTCCCCTCACTATTGACAGCAATTATCAAGACACCAGGTTATACTAAAAGAACATGATATTAATTCCCAAGCACCTCCCTCTACTTTCTGTACTAGTAGATTTCCATTTTGTCAGTTCATGAGGTCATTTATTTTTTCTGATACACTAGTCATTCCTATTTTGTCACCTCTTAATGCCATATCCATCCTCCTTTCTTCACCAAGTTCAAAAATACTACTTAAATCAGTGCCAAGATCAGTCCTGGAGGGATTCTGCTAGCAAACTTCTTACATTTTGATATTTTCATTTTTAACAGAACCACATTTTAATATAACCCTTTACTGAGTTCCTCTTCCACCTTCAGTGCTAGCATTAAAGCTCATCTTTTCCACCCTCAGTAACTTGCTACAACAAACAATACAATGCCTTATTTTGATCAAGGTAGATTAGGTCTACTGCATTACTCTTCTCTGGGACAATTATCTTATCAAATAAAGATATTAAGTCAGTCTGATACAATCCCTCCTTGATAAAATCATGTTTTTCCCACTTCCCATTTACTTCTCTGTTCTTGATAATTTTTTTTCATTCAGAATCTACTCTTAAGACCTTGCTTGGTGTTGAGGTCAAACCATCACAACTGCATTTTGTTTGACCACCTCTTGTCCTTTTCATGAATATGGAAAATAACATTATTAGTCTTTATTGGGATATTTTCAGGGCTATTGAGATAGCCCTGAATTGAACAGATACACATAAAATACACATGAAATACCAACAAATACATTAGTGCAAATCAGCATTGCAGGATTCTTCCAGTGCCCTGAAATGAGCATTGTTTAAGCCTCTCCATTTTTGGCAGTAAATAGGCTCTGTTTAGCTGAGAGCTAATTTGGGGAAAAATCCATTTTTTTTGTGTCCCTTAAGCACCTTATTTTTATTTTTTTAACTTTTTTTCTTTTTTGCAGCACTGGAAGACCTAACAGCATTCACAATCAACATCAATTGCTTTGAAACTGGCATTTAATGTATGTTTATTTATTTTAGCAGTGGAACAACAGGGTTAAAAACACCATCAGCAGTAGCCTCAATATGATATATATTTTAAAAGAAAGAGGAATAGGCCAAAACATGCATGAAAACACATATGAAAACACTGTGAACTCTGCTGTCTCAACTATGGATATTAATTTTGTATTCAAAGAACTGACTTAGTGCAGATATTTTAAGTATTCTGATTTATTTTTCAAAATGAGAAAAAAGTAATTATTTTAAAAAGAGTAACATTTTTTCCTCTTATTCTAATTCTTTCCTTCTGTTATCTTCTCTCTCAAAAGGCAAGCTGTAAAAAGACAAACCCAGCAGAATTATTTATATACTTTTCACACAATCTGTGAATAGACATGTTTAATGCTTCTGGAAAGAAGTGACTGTAATACAATGCAAATTATTAATTTATGAATGTGGCACAATTGATAATACATGCTTACTGCAGCTGTGACTTTCTACTCTACTCGAATGGAATGCTTTTGTTATCCTGCCTGTGCTCTGAGTCCTGGCAGATGTGTGCAGATGTGTGGCATGAAGCCTTTGAAAATTTCAGGATTAAAGGTAGCTTGTCTTCCAGAAGCATCAATGGGAAGGAATATGGGAGGAATAGAAACCTAACTCTGGGTTCTCTTTTTTATGCTACCTTTAAAAAAGATGAAATTACAGCATAACAGCAGGATCAATAGGCAATAAAGTTTATGTAGTGTTATTTATCATTGTTTAGTCTTTATTAAATATGTACCTCTGCCTGCAAAAGGCTGTGCAGAACGAAGAGGGCCCACTTTTATAGAGATATATTTATAAGATTGGATTTTACAAAGCAGCTTGTAAAACCTGCAGGCAGAACATACCTTTTCCACAATATCCTCAAGGAAAGAAGTATTCTGAACACTGTTCACAATATTTTGAGGGAGTGGGGACAATAACTTTTCTTCTTCCTTTTTTTTTTTTTTTTTTTTCAGAATAAATGATTAGAATTGAAACTTTCTTGGAAAACATTTGTCACTAAAAAATACCATCTGGCCCTATTTTGAGAAGATGTTTTATGAGACAATGCAGTTTCAATGCAGCAAGTTTTCAGATTCAGGGTCTGTGTTTTAGTCAAACTGAGACAGCCCTTCCTCAAACCTGCTTTGTGTGGGCACTTGCATGGAATCTGGAAATATTGCTGCTGCTACCTAGTTCAGCCCATGGGCTAAAATATCCATGCTTCTGAATGTGGCTTCCATTGGGTGCCAACTTAGGGGTAACCAGTATTGATGTAAAGCAAACTACAATTTCCCATATGAATAATTAAGAAAATTTACTATGAAAATACAAATCCAAGGCTGTGCTTTGTACTGTGATATGCACTCCAGATCTGAACATTTTTTTCTTCATTAGACAAGTTACAACCCTTATGCCAAGATAAATAAGAGCCCTGATATATGTTTCAAAATGAGAGCCTCATTTGTTGCTTATCCAAATAGGACAGAATAGCAGAGTATAAAAGTTTTAGGATAGACTCTCTGACCCAGTAAAAGAAACAACTGAAACATATTTAAAACTCTGAAACACTACAGAAGAACAGTGTGGATACCTGTATAACAGCACAGTTACCAATCAGCAAAGAAAGCAGGTGGTGTGTTCTCTGACCAAAGAAAATAGAAAACTTAGATTGAAACCCATAAAAGAATAATCTTTGCTTTAGTAAGCTAAAGGGGTCCAGTGAAGCCTTTCCGGATGGAATTAAACAAAATCTTGGATATAAGACTCAAACAGAGATATCACAATGCAAATAGCAGGCTTTGTCCTTACAAAGAACATCTGTTGTGAATTGTTTACATTCCTACCAAAGTGGAAAAGGGTATCACTAATTCTCCATTGCAGCCAGGCATGTAATGGGGGAGTACAAAGTTACTGCTTAATATTTTTTAATAAACCCACAGGGATTTTCATGAACTCACAGTTTTTTCACCTGAAAAAACCAATAGGGGTTTGGGGCAAAGAGAAACATTCTTGTTTCTTGTGATACTCATTTTCATATAATTTTCAAGGGATTTATTTCTCTGTTTTCCATTATTTTATATTTTATTACATGATTTTTTAGCCTATTTCCCTCCTGTTCCAAGAGGAAACAGGGTGTCCATTCATGCCTTGCTGAGCACTCTACTAGAAATGGAGAGCTTCCAGCCTGTGGGTCAGCAGTTTGCTCTCACTCTTCCAGAGATAAAAAACTAGACTCTTCTTAGCCTGACTTCCTCAGGAAATTTGAGTTAGGCCATAAATTATAGGTTATTACTGCATTTTAATATTTCCCTTCTCTGTTGTCCTGCTCTAGCTTTTCAGAAGTAATTGAGGTAGTTAAGTGGCCAGCGAGAGCAGGAGAAGCAGCACACAAAATGTTCTTGATTTACATTGAAAACATTTTATTTGGTGTCACCAAGTTACACTGCTTGCTGAATTTTCACAGTTTCAACAAAGTTTTAAATAATAGAGTTAAAGCCATGCTGTTTAGAAGTGGCATTATAATATTAATTTTTAATAAGTCTGTGATTTTTTAAATGATGATTTATGATAAATAATTACTGAGTTTCTCATTGTTTGTGATTTCTCTCCAATAGAATTGCTGCTTAACATTACATGCCAAGTGGCTAGAGCACTCTCATATATATTTTTGTTTTTAACATACACACACACACACATATATAGGCTATTTCCTGTAAAGGAAATAACACTTCAGCACTGAATGCAAAATGACAGCTGTGAATTTATGCCACAGAACAGTTTGACTTTATTCCTTCACCTGAGATAGACAAAAGTAGTTATCAAATAGAAAGACCACCAAGAGCAAAGGAAGACCAGAGAGATGTGTGCTGGTAAGAAGGTTTGCTATAAATAAAACTGTTCAAAAGTAAGCAGCGTAGTTTGTATATGGAAAAAAATAAAACTAACAGTGCTTAAGACCAAAATACAAAATTTATTTGTAACTGTAATTGTACAGTTTCTAGTTCTTATCCTGCATTTCTTATTCTATTTTTTGGCTTTTAGAAAAACAATTTGTGAAACAATCTGAGTGTATATGATTTAGAAATAAGTTACAGTAATATTTTTCTAATAGTGTCTGTAAATTACAAGCAAAATCTTTCTTTTCTTCCTACACAAACTAGAGAAGAAACTTGTAGAAGAAACTTTACTATTAGCACAGCAGCCTGATTGCAAAGGGCAATTAGTAATTTTGAAGAACACTGAAAAGACATGACCTGATTACAGCACAGTGATTAAGATACAGATATAGATTAAGATTAGGATGTACTGATATGAGAGACAGAATGAAATTAAAGTCACCTTTCTAGCAGCTAGTGATCTACCAAAGATCTTATGCTTTGCAAAATTTAGAGCCAAGCGAAGGTAAAGCAGGTTTTATTTTTATCCTGAAACATTCAGGTTTATACCATCTCATGCCTTTCCATGGGAGCTTGGAACTGCAAACCTTTGATCTGATGGAACTGATCCTGATTCTGACACCACTGGTATATGTTTCACATGCATGGTTACATTTACATAATCCTGAGTTATTATTGTGAGTAGTTTACCATGTAAAAATCAAGCACATGGCAAATAGCTGCAGGAGTCAAAAGCTGTGAAGCTTAATGTCAAACACTTGTCCCACTGAACTTTCTGAAGGAAACTCTTAGAGGGCTGTTAATCGTGCTGAATGGTCATTCTCAGACAGTGAGAAGTGCAGTTGGAGTCAGACTCCTCTTTCTGGGGAGAGCAGCTCCTTTGCTGTAATTAGAAGCGATGAAGCACCCTCCACAAAACACAGTCATTCCTTTAATAAGTGACACTGAGCTCTCTCCCAGCCTACAGCAGCCGCCTCAGCTCCAAACACAAAAGCAGTCAAGTCTTAAAAACTTCAAAGAAATCTTTTCATTTGATTTTCTCCTTGATCCACTGATGGAGCAGTTCATTTCCTTGAATTTTGTAAAATGACTTTTTGACTCATCAGACCTGTGTAACAAATCGTTGTCTCAATCACCAAATGTTCCTGTTTGACTCATCTGCTTTTCCTTTGGCCTTTGGGTAGGAAGCTTCACTTCTGAAACATTTTCTAAATTCATTTTTGTGAACTCTTCCCCCTCAGTTGCACTTTGTGCCATTTAAAAAAAAATTGCATTTCCTGCAACATAATGTGTTAGTTTCCAAGTTTTAAATTTCATCAGAACCCACATTTTCTTTCTTAGAGCAATGCCTTTCCTTTAAAAAAAAATCATTTTCTAACACATTAACGGCTGTAACATGGTGCCCTTTAAGCAGTAAATGCTACAACATAAGATTTTTCCAGAATTCTGTTTCATTCTGCTAACTTAGAACAGCTTTTTCATTAATGATACATTTGTAATCTCATGTTTGTTGTTTTGGTTTTTGATGGTCAAAGACTTTCTAATTTCTGAACTTTGCTTCTGCAGTCTATGCTAAGACAGTATCTCCTCTGAGGAAAACTATAACAACACAGGACTGTCAATAATCCTAATATTTTTCAGTGTTAAAAAGGCTGGAAATCAATAAAGTTTCATTCCTCCAGGCTTTTTCTGCCTCAGAGCAAATAGGCAAACTTCACATAGTTATTCTCCACAGGGAATGCAGTCAAGCCTTCCCAAGATGTAAAAGCAAACCCTGTAATGTGAATTATATTTTCAACCAGGTGATTACACTTCCAGGTGTACCATCCAGTAGTGTACAAACCAGAACTTTGCAGGGACTCAGAGCATTGTAATTTTTTACAAGTTATGCTCTAGAAGAGCATAAAATGGGCTGCATTGTGATCTTTGCTTACTGGACTAACTGGAATAGAAACACTGCCCATTTTATGCTCCTGGTGAAATGCAACCGAGCTCAGTCTGATCACTGTAAGTTCCACAGAGTCAACCTTACCATGTTCTCCTGTGTGATAGCAGATTTTAGCCTATTTCCTTAAGTTCTTAGGTTAGGTTTCAGTCTTCAAAAGATCGGTAAATCTGAGCAGATGTAACATTTAGAAAGGATGGTGGTCACACCATAGAAGAAGGAAGCGGTAAAGAGTAACAGCTTCTGAACAACAGAAAACCAGTATGGAGCACATGGTCCTGGAGACTAAAACCCCCAGATGCTGAGTCAGAACCAGTTTGACAGATGTGATGTGACACCAGTTTGACATGGGGGTGTGTGTGCCCAAGTTTAATGTGATTCAGTGTCA
Organism: Prinia subflava; assembly: GCF_021018805.1. NCBI lineage: Eukaryota > Metazoa > Chordata > Aves > Passeriformes > Cisticolidae > Prinia > Prinia subflava. The sequence goes on along the minus strand of NC_086255.1, from coordinate 6,865,808 downwards.
AATGGCTCTTTCCTTCCCCAACATCTTCTGCTCCTGCTGTGCTGCTTCCCTGCCTGCCTGTTCCAGGCCCTGTTTTCCATCCGTGCTCCCCTAGCCAGTCACCCACATTTCCCTCAGCTCGAGGTCTGCCCTCAGTGCCATTTCTTTAGCCCTCACCTCCCTCTCTGTCCCCGTGTCCCCTCAGCCGTGCCCCCACAGCCGTGCCCCCTCAGCCGTGCCCCCTCATCAGTGCCCCCTCAGCAGTGTCCCCTGAGCCCTGTCCCCTCAGCCGTGTCCCCTCAGCCCTGTCCCCTCAGCCCTGTCCCCTCAGCCGTGTCCCCTCAGCAGTGTCCCCTCAGCCGTGTCCCCTCAGCAGTGTCCCCTCAGCCGTGCCCCCTCAGCAGTGTCCCCTCAGCCGTGTCTCCTCAGCCGTGTCCCCTCAGCCGTGTCCCCTCAGCCCTGCCCCCTCGGCCGTGTCCCCTCAGCCGTGTCCCCTCAGCTGTGTCCCTTCAGCTGTGTCCCCTCAGCAGTGTCCCCTCAGCCGTGCCCCCTCAGCAGTGTCCCCTCAGCCCTGCCCCCTCGGCCGTGTCCCCTCAGCCGTGTCCCCTCAGCCGTGTCCCCTCAGCCGTGTCCCCTCAGCCCTGTCCCCTCAGCCGTGTCCCCTCAGCAGTGCCCCCTCAGCCGTGTCCCCTCAGCCGTGTCCCAAGCACGGGGAGGCTGAGCCCGAGGGCCGGGCTGTGGGGAGCCTCCGGGGGCCCTCACAAAGATCCCGGCCCGCAGAGCCCACGGGCTCACGGGGAGCCGGGAATGAACCTGAACGCTCTGTTCCAGCACATACAGTCCACGGAGAAGCAGGCCAGGGAGAAGAGGAACTTCATCCAGCAAGGTTGGCTCCATGGGTGCCATCCTGAGGGATCTCCCCGTTCCCAGGGGATGTCCCACAGCGGTGTCCTGAGGGGACTCGTGCATGGCAGAGCCAGCATGGCTGGTTCTTCCCATCACCACCGTTCTGTAAGGATGTAACATTTACAAACTGAGCACATACTCTTACAGGTTTTTGTTGTCTTGCAGCTAAATGCGACATAAATAGAAGTTATGAAAGAATTAACCAAATGAAAGAAGAGCTGAGCGCTGCAAAAGTTAACTTAGAAGCCAAGGTGAGCAGGCATATTTATAGTGTGCATAATAAAGAAATACATTATGTTTACAAATACACAACCTTTTCTTTCAGGAACTTTCGAGGAGTGTGTTTCACCTGCTGAGCAGCACAGTGTGGAGGAAACCTGTACCATGTTTTTCTAAAGCACTGCTTTAGTGTACTAAAGTATTAAAAAGTGTCAGTCAACATCCTTCATCCCACAGACCTCACCCTCGGGGCTGGCCCCTGGCTGTGTTGAGGGCAGGCTGACTTTTGGGGCATTTGAAACTTTTTGTTTCAACAGCCCTGTAACTTATTACAGCACTTTCCTCCAGTGTACAGAAGCCATCCCTTGGTTGCCCGATGCCATTTATTAATGGCCTTTCACAGAAAATATATGGAAACATTCCCTGTGTTTATTTCACAGGATCTTGGGTCATATACTGAAGAGCTTTCTGTGAGCTACAGTTGAGGCTTACAAGCCCTAAGTGATTTTCTGGGCAGGCCCAAACAGAGGAAAGTTTCTGAATCTATTTAGTGATTTTATTACTCCTTCTATTTAATCAAACTGCAGATGTATTTGCAGATTAAGCCACTGGTTTTGCAGAGTTTTTCACCAATAACACCTGTGGTTGCTAATTATTTAAAAATCCATTTGCTTGTGTCTGAAAATTAAGTCTAAATACCCTCCCCTGTGTCTTTAAGTATCTGTGCTGACAGAATGTGTGTTTACAACAGGAAAGCATGGGGAGCCTCCTTTGAAGTCAGAACTGTTGGATCCAATCATTTAAACAAACAGCTTCAAGAACCTTTGGGAGATTGCCTCATCTTGTTGTGAAAATAAATGTTTGGGGGATGACTTTCATGCTTCCTAAAACAGTCTTTCTGCATTTTGTAAAGGACCATTATATATATGTATGTGTGAATGTAGGTGTATATATATATATAAATAACAACATTACTGAGAAGGGATCAGACTAGAACTCATTTACAAATATTTACTTGTTGCAAATTGAGGCTATAATCATGCAGGCTGTTATTCAGATGCTCACATTTATGCCTGCCACAATCTCAGAGCCCAAAGGTGCTTTAAAATAGTAACTTATTTATCCAACACAGATTATATCTTGATGTTGCTTGTTAGGTGAAGTCCTCAGTAGTCTTACTCCTAAGTTTATTTACCAACATCACAATTTTATGTTTCTACTACTGATTTGTTATTGATGCATTGTGATTTATAATCAAGGTTTATGTGGTGGGTACACAAGGTCCCGAGAGTAGAGCCATTATTGTAAATGACTAATGGCAAGAGCTGAAGAACTATTCCTAATTAAATTTTATGTGCTTTACTGACCAGTATTAATAATATTCTCACTGATGTCCACAAAAATACATTTTCCTTGCTTGCCTAGTCTGACATTGATTCATTTATAGGTAGGAAATGATACAGAGAAGTAGTGGAATAGAAAAATGCATTTCAATCAGACTGTATTTAGGTTTAAAGATTATATAGTTATTGACATTATTTAAGTAATTTATTTTTCAGTACAGGAATTAGGTTTACATATGTCTGCAATAGTTCATGTAATTCATATAATATTAAATAATGCTGTTCAGCTGATGCTGTTCAATTTATCCCACACCAAATAACTGCAGTTCTTTATAAGCAACATATCCAACCATGTGCATGCACAGCAGCTGATGCCTGACCAAGATGATGAGGCTGAGTTCAGAAGTTTTTTGACATCTATTTCACAGGCACTGCCTGTGGTCAATCAAAGAGTCCTAGGAAATGCAATTTTCCTCTCTCTTCTGTAAAACCAGGTAGCATGTAATTAGAACCCAAATTACAGCATTTTGCTGTTTGTAGCTCAATGACTTCTTAAAAAAATTTGGTTGCAAATGCATAGCTGAATTTGGCATCTTACAGATGAAGAAACTACACTGAAGCTACTTATGTACAGTATTACAAATACAATGGTGTAAGACCACCTACTCTCTTTGAATTAACATGTAAAATAACCTCACTTTATATTTTTTTTTCCTTTTGGAAGGTTCAGCATCTGTCTGTAAATCAGTTCAATTTAGAAATTCTGAAGAAACGTGAAGACAGCTTAGAAAAGCAAAAAGCTGAACTTATTAATCAAAGAACCAGTCTTCTTAAAATCATGGTATGTTTCCAGCTGTGATATTCACACAGCTCTTTTCTATTGTACAGGAGAAATCAGCTTTAAAATTTGAAAATCTGGAAAAACTAATGTTTTAAATCAGAATTATTTTTTTTTTAATTTTAGAATATGTAACAATGTAAACGTAGATAAAATTCTTGCATTTAATTTAAATCACAATCTAAGGTAGTGTATGCTGCATTTTATCTCCAAAGCTGATTTTATATTCTTGACTTCATTTTCTAATGCTTGCTGTTGTATGACTGAACTCCAATCCTGACAGATTATTTCCTTTATAAAAGTAAGCTAGGGAAGCCTTGCCTTAAATTGGATTGCCTCATCCACAGTAAAAAATATTGAAAAGGATCAAAGGAAAACCCCAGGGAGGCCCACACCACATTTTAGCAAATGTGGACCATTTAGCAATCCTGACATAGCACACAATCTCTTTGATGTCAGACACACCTCACCACCTCTTCAAGGGTAGCTGCTTACAACAAGTTTTGCAGTTCTCTCAGATGCTAACCTGAATATTGCCTTCCTCTTATTTGTTGTGGCTTCTTGGACCTGTACATATGCAGAAATGCCACAGAGTCTTTTCTGCAGAGGTATTTGCCCTTCAAATCAGCAGAGCTAAATTTTAAACATTCAGTATAAACCAGTACTGAACCTAAATCTTCAGGCAGATATCCTTTTAACTAAGTCATATTTCTGCATCACCCATGGTATTCCCAGTATATGTGTAAAGTTTGATACACAAGTTATCTTTTCTTTTTTCCTGTATATAGGGGTCATTTTGTTTTAATTAATTTAGCAATCGAGATTTCTTAGAAGGAATTCAATATAACCTTACTCTTCTGAATATTTTTGTTTCCAGAAAATTGAACTGTGATTTTCTATCAGCAATAGCATTCTTGGTAGTTATAAAGGGAGTTAAAATACATCTGCATTCTGTAGAGGGTTAAACAACACTTTTATTTAGTTTAATAACAAGCTAAAAAAAAAAGGACTGCTGTACTGTGCTAGTGACTTTAAACAGAATTTTCTAATTTCAATACAACAGTTGAACTGAAAATCTGCTGGTTCAAGTCTATAAAAATGTATTGATTTTTTAAATGCTCTGCTATCAAGAATAGACCATCTTTACAAGAAAAAAAGCTTAAAACAACAGGCATAATGATAAAGCTGTAGACTATTTTCATATTCTTATAAGAAAAAGTAAATATTTTCTTTACCTTTACATGTATTTTTTATTTACTTACTTTCCTACTACAAATATACGTATAAAAAACAACAGTGTGTCTCAGTCTGCCTAGCAGACAAAGCAGGCATTTTTTCACCTGAATACTCAGTCTTCCCTTTCTTTTCTTCAGGCAGATGTAAAGAGAAAAATTGCTGAAGAGGAAGATAATTTTACCAGAGAAGTAACAGAATTTAACAATGAATATGGACTAACAAGTAATAGAGATCTTCTTATTAAAAAGAAAGTCAAGACTGAAATAAATGATTTAGAGAATGAGGCAGCTCTGTTGAAAACTGGTAAGTCTTACATTAAAACAGTTTATCTTGGATTAACACAAACTGATAAAATATAGCTGTGCAAACCAATCATTTTAATTTCATTCCCCCACTTTCTGGAGCTTCCTTTTAGCACTGAACTGAAGGAGTGTTGTCTGACATACCAAGCATAATTAAAGGCTCTTCTGTTCCCCATCCTCTTCAACCTTCCTGATGTGAGCACAGTGAGGAGAAGAAGCCAACCTGAAGAGGCAGCTCCCAGTGTCTAATTCAGCCAGCACTGAATTAGGTTTAGAATCACCTGTGGTCGAGCTCTGTACATTTCCTTAGCTTCAAAAGACTTGTATACACAGATTTTCTGGAGGATTGGGCCTTGACTGCCCCAGTGTAGCCTGATTTTCAGTTAAGGTACAGAGTGTGAGATGTCTCAGAGCCAGGGTCACACTGCAGGGCAGTCCCTCTGCAAGGAAATCGGGGTCGTCACGGTTCACAGGCTGAACATGAGTCAACGACATCAGAATGCCAACACCACACTGAGACACAAACAGAATTCTGACCTCTAACACGTGAAAATAATTCCTCACTCTATTTCGAGCAGTTAAGTCTGAGCTGGAGTGCTGTGCATCTCATTTTGATCTTAAACTTCAAAAAAAAAGTGTGGACCAGCTGAAGAGAATCTACATAAGACCAGTGATCAGTGTTCTGGAGCACATGAGAAGGAAGAAAATGAAAGAATTGTGAAAATTTAAGCTATTAAGGAAAAGACTGATGAAAGAGGGACATCAGTCTTCAAATTGTTTAAGTGTCCCATAGAAAGGGAATATATTCTTTAGACCTATAGTGAACTGAATAAAAAGTAGCAAGTGTAAAGCACAATAAGAGAGTCTGTCTGACAGCTTAGGAGTCTTTCTGGGAACAGTGGACAACTGAAGATCTCTGCCTTAAAAGATTTCATTACTGAAGGAATTAGGAGTGTTCATTACCAAAGGTCTTCAAAAGAAGGTCCAATCAACATTTTTCAGAAACAAGAGTTACAGCTGATCCTGTTTTCAGGAGAAGAATGCAGTGGATGACCCCTCAAAGTCCATTCCAGCCTCATGATCTGTAAAGTGACAACACTTTCAATTCCCCCTATCTGCTGTAGTTACTGAAAAAAGACTGTCCACTGCAGTTTGCACTAGGTAACATCTTCTTTCTTATTTCATGTGGCTGCAATACTAATCTACAACTGCAAAGTCTGTATTTGGTGTTAGGTGCTACTTTTAACATTTAATTTTTACATCTTGAGGCAGAGCTGGGCAGTTAAATGATCAATAGTACCTGAAGGGTGACCAAAATTCTTCTCCAAGTTCAGTTGTCATCTCAATTCCATCCTTTAATTCCACCTTTTTTGAGGCACAACTTGTCTTTCTGTTGGCTACACTCCTGGGCACACTGACAAACTCTGAAGTGAAAAGTTTAAGCAACTCGTAACGATGAAATTATCTGAGGACCTCCAGTTGGTAGAAAAACAATCACAATTAATTCCAGATGCTGTCTAATAGCAAGGTTCAAATATATATAACACCAAAAATACTAAGAAAGAGGGGTTTTTTTCAGTCCTGCTGAGAGGTGTCTGTTCTCCACCTATTCAATCAGTCATCTTCCTTTCTTTATAGCTGAATTAACTCTAAAGCAAAACATTCTTTTTATGCTCAGACAACAAAATATGTTGAACAGCTCAATAACATTAAAAGAATCATTTTCTTTCATAGCTATGAATACATTTTACAGCATATAATTTCCTGTGAACTGTATTATGTATGAATTATTTTAGTTTATTTTGGGTTTATATTTAAGGCTCTTTTGACTTGCTGAAGATTGGTAGGAGTAGTTAAGAATATTTAAGATTGTATCATGAATGCTAAACCTGCAATGTATTTAATTTAAAATGTATTTTTTCTTAGAAATGGAGTCAATGGAACATAAAAATGTTCAGTTAAACGCACTCCAGCTGGAGAAGAATGAATTAAAGCAGGATTTATTTACTCTCCAAAGTGAGCTCAAAGGTGTGCCTGATAACTGTCTTATGATAATTATTTCTGGCTTGACAAATGCTTTTGAAAAATGTTTTCTGTCAGTTTACTTTTCTCAAGCAGAAGTAATCACAGTAACAATATTTTAATTTATTTTTACAATATATAATGCATCATTTTCAAACATGATTATAATAAATATTATGGATTTCAATGATATTTAATTGAAGTGTCATTGATACTGAGGTCCAGAGATCTGCTGAATCATGAGCTGCAAATATGAAAAAGTTTTGCTTTGGCTGGTAAATCATATACTTAAATGTAGAATTTAATGTTTTAAAGAACTTAAAATCATCATTAATATTGTTTAAAATCTTCTGTGTCAAAGGTGATCACAGCAATAGGGAATATTTTGAAATCTGAATTAAAATAATAGAAATGAGTGCTTTAGTATCTTTTTTTACTGATATCTAACTAAGGTGTCACAGTAAGAGCTAAGAAAAGCAGTAAATATGGTCCTAAATTGTTTGGGAAAAGGAGCTCAATTCTCTAGATTGCAATATGTGATTGCAATAATAATAAAATAATTCATTTTCTTTATTTAGATGCCTTTACCCTTCAAAAAGCTCCATGAAGAAATATTAGAAAATATAAATTTAGAATATGTAGAAGGTCTTTGAATATGAATGATTAATATATATTTATAGGGTAATTCTGATTTCATGTTTAGACCTTGAGAAAGTAATCAGGGAGGCAGAAAGAATGACGAAAGATTTAGAAGCAGAAAAAGTTCAAGTCACTGAAAAACCTCAGACTGATCCTGAATGTTTAAGGTAAAAGCCTCATGTTGATTAGTTCCTAATTTAATTTTAGGACTGTAACTGCAGTCTAGTCCTGGTAACAATGACCATTTTACCTTTCATGTACAATATTCCTTCTGAAATCAGAAGAACCATTCATTTTTTTATTAGACAACCCCAAGTTCTGGTGTTGATTACAGCATTTCACCCTCACATACACACTCCAATGAACTCAAAACTGCAAATGCTTGCAGGGATGTCAGTCAGCCCCAGAGGAAGAACAAACTGCAGCTGCCTGGGTGGAAGACCAGTTCCTGAGCTCTTGAGGAAATGGTGGTGGTGCACAAAGTGCTGATGAAATACCCAGTGCTCAACTTATTTCTGCAGCCTGGCTGTGCAGAGTCCATTGCAATGGGCTGGACTGGCCACAGGAACCTCCTTGGGTAGCTGGGGCCACTACTGGGGCAACGAAATGCAGATTTATTTTCTCTGTGATCTCTGCTATGAGTTCTAGTTTGCCTTCCAATTAAGCTGGTTTTAAAAAAAATTGAAGTCTTAACCAAGACAGAAGAGAAGACCTTGCACAGTCTCCCTTAACAGTGAAGTTTTCTTCTCAGGAACTGAGTGGTAACAATTCATTTCTTTTCAGTTTGCTGAAGTGAAACATTAGGTTTTCACTTCACAGAAAATAATGTAATTAAAAAAAAAAACTCCAAATGCAGAAAGCCCAATATCAGAGAATTGACCATCTTTTTCATATTTTATGATGGTCCAGATGAAAGTGCTTGGGAATATTTAAAAATATTTAATAGACCATGCAAGGGAACTCCTCTTTATAAAGCTAGTCCAAAAGATTCCCTAAGAGAAATTAAGGAAAATGCAACATATATTACCATTAAAGTGTTCTTTCCTCTATATCCCTAAGCTTTTGACAAAAATAAATAAATATAGTGCGGATTTTTTTTTATCTGAAAACTTTCAATGGAAAGTTATAACTTTGCAGAGAACCCTGTGCAATTTTCTGAAAGACGATTTGGTAATGACCCATTTTTTGCTGAATATCAGTTTTTGAAAGAAAATGATATATCAGCCCTATTACTAACTCTCTTCAACCTCTTACGTGGTGTTGAGACATGGCCAAAATCCCCTCAGCATAAAAATTAATTAGCTCACAATCCTGCATACAGCAGCAAAAAATTTGCATTCAACATATACATAGAAGACCCAGTGTAAATAATAATAACAGCAACGATTCTCCAGGACAGCACGTTATAATTCACTCCTTTACATTATTCATTCAATCATGATATATTGGGGTTGGTGATACATGGGGCTGCCAGCTCCCTTCCAACTAACATACTTCCCTTGGAATAGTTTACTGCCATGATGCCACTGAATATCCAGATTTGTGTAATTACTGTTCTGTAATAGGTTTCCTGTGTGGAAGATACAGAAGTAGCCAACATTATCATACTTTAATCCCCAGCTCTGCCACTGAGATCCTAGGGATCAATCAAATCCATGTGTGTCTGTCTTTTCATCCAGTGGAATTATCTCACAGCTCTGCAGAACGACACTTTGGTTTTCTCTGGGTGGAAAACTGGATAAAACATATTTAATTCTATTAACTGCAAAACCAGCAAGGGTCATTTACACCCAAAGCAAGAAAGATGATGCAATTTTCTTATTTCATGAAATGCCTCCTTTTTTGGTCAAGATAAGCTAACAGTATTTGATAATTGCATGTAGTGCAAAATATAAAGTGCTCCTATGCTATTACCACTATCACAAAGTACAAGCCCTTCTTGAAGTCTAGTAATACACTGAACACATTTTCTTAAAATTGAAACATTTTTTTCATTTCAGATACTGGAGAAAATTTAGGACAGATTTGCCTAAATCATATTTTTATCTTGCACTTGCTTTTGATCAGAAAAGCTCAATAGAGAGAAATAGCTCTGAAAAAGTTAACTCAGATGCCAGAAGCAACAGAGCTGTGCTGCTGTATTTCCATGTCAGCACTAATAGATTCTGCTTTTCAGTGGAGACAAGCAGGCAATCCTCATTTTTCTGCCTCCCTATGTCACTGCTGGGCTCTTCAGAACCACCTCAAACTTTATCAGATTCATACAACTCTAGCAGTTGTTTGGGGTTTTTTCGATGTAACAAAGCCTACTCATCACTTCTTGGTTTGGACTACTGAATTAAGAGAATGAAAGGGGATTTAAAGTATTGGACATGTAAATAGTGCAGCATAAAATAGTCCCTTTATTTCTGATCACTCTCTGGTACCTCTGTATCATCAAGAGGATGGAGCCAGGATCTGCACAGTGCTGCACAGTAAGAGAACAAAGGGCAAAAAGCTCAACTTGAAACAGGGGGATTTTGAGGGAATTTAGGGAAAAAGCATTTTTATCATGAGGAAACACAGCTTGCTCAGAGAGGTTACAGAGTTTTCACCCTTGAAGGTTCTCCTTCCCAAGATATATTCATATACTTGTGTCCATCTTAATAGGAGTCAATTTTGTGTTAAAATCAATGTGATTGAACCTTCTGTGTCTGAAAATCAACCCGTTTTAGCCTAAAAGGAGTAGGATTTTTATGCCATACAGAGTTTATTACAAGAATAGAATAGTTTTCACTGAAAATCATTTTTATTACACAAAAAGATGATAATATTTTGACACACGTAATGTGTGTCAGAAGTACATATTTTTTTCTATGAAATAAGCACAAAATCTGATTTTATTTTTTACAGAGCTGGAAACCACACCACTCTTTAAGTGGTAAAAATACCTTTTTTTTTTTATATGCTTCCTTAGAACAAACATGAGAGACAGTCAGCATCAATAACCTGATATATGTAGCTCCCAGATCACCCTCAAGTCTGTTACTGTATCACATCCCTAGTCCCAGCTTAAAAATCAATATCAAAAGTAGCTGGCAAGGCAAGAATCTTCATTGCAATTAAGTATATATCTAAAAGTAAATTGCATTTCAGCTGAAGAGCGTAGCCAGCTAATTCAAATTACAGCAATTCATCTTTGATCTGAGAAAAATGCCCCATACCACGTCTGCAGTTTCATAAAATTTCTCTCAGATCCATCAAAGAATTGCAAAGGGTCATGAGAAGCACACAGGGGTAATTCCAGCAGCAGTTGGGGCTGCTGTAGAGGATTGTCCTGACACACACTGGATGCAGAAAAAGCCAAATGGAATTGGAATGCTAAGCACAGATGTAGTAAGCAGGCACCTTGGAAAATGCAAGCCTCATGATACAGGTGCAGAGATATTCAGAGAAATCAGGTGCAGATAATTCAGAGAAATTTTTGCGAAAAGAGTTTTTCTCTTCTTTTTTTTTCCCCCAAAGAGAGCTGCAATTAAGATCAAAAGCCTTGTTTTAATCATCTTTTCTGCCAACACCGTCCTCAAACACAAACAGCAGGAAAGAACTTTGGCATCAGCTCTCTGGGGTCCCATTTCCCTGGCAGGTAGCAGGTAACATCACTTAAGTGGAACAATGCAGGAGTCAAACAGAGACTAACTGATACCAGTAAATTCCTAACTATGGCATTTCACTGGTATATTCATTGTAATTACTGTATTAATTATTTATCCTCTTTCACATTTTAATTTTAAATTTTTGGGTTGCCTTAAGTAAAACAGCCTGGAAATAATTTTAGTTGAAGTTCATTTAGAGTAAAACCAGAGGATTTCTACCAAAAATAGATATCTTTCAACCTATTTAAAAGGTAGAATAAGGATGAAATGCTGCTTTGAAACCTGAATATCTCTTCTACTTCAGAAAAGAAGTAGCAGAAAGGAAATGCATGAAATCTGCTTAGTTTGTAAATAGTTCACAGCTTTGTATACGTGTCTAAATCCTAAAAATCTAGTATTCCTTCTTATTCTTCACCATCCAGAAAAAGAAACACCATTACCAAAATTAGGAAGGAAAAAGTAATTTTCCCTTTCATACAAGTTGTACAGGAAATACATTCCCTAGAGCTCAACAAATTATTCACACAAACAACAGACTGCCTAAGCCCCATATATGCTTCTGATGGGTTATTTTTTTTTTTTAAGTTAATTTGATGTTAAATTTTATAATCAGAAAACATCAGTCTCTGGAGTAATATATGTGGTTCAAAATGAGTTTTTCAATGGCAATCTCCTCATTGATTTTTTGAGCTTTTCTTCTTAATAGCAGTGCCTAGTGGAACTATTATAGCTTGAATTATGTTAAAAGAGCTTTCCATTATGAATTGCAGTATGGATTTACAAAAAGTAGATCAAATCTGACTAATGATGCCTTTCTTTGATAAGACAACAGATAGGTTAGACAAAGAAAATTCCAATACCATCCATCTAGACATCAATGAAGTATTTGATGTTATCCCACATGGAAAAATACTAGTTAACCTAGGGAAGATACCTTAAAAAATTAAGTAAAGAAATGAGTAATGATAACCACAGTCATAGGTCTGCAATTTAAAATTCTGGGACTCAAAGGTAACAACAGTCACAGTTGGTCTTGCTTAATTAATGACTTTAGAACAGAAATTGTTTTAAGACAACATTATCTTAAACAATTAAACTCTACACCTTACAGAAGGGGGACTAAAAAAAGGAGGAATATAATTATATACCATGTAAGTTTATCTACTTGTACACAGTTAGGGACTTCAGTAACAGGCACCTGGAAGCAGAGAGGTCTGAGCATACTATGTGTGCAAAATACAGCTATAAACATCAAAAGAAAATATAGCTGGGGACAAGATAAGAGAAAGAGTTATTTCCAAAAAAATACCATGGGGTGTAAGAATACTTTATATTGAAATGTCTCACCTACTTGTCAAAAAAGATTCATTCAACCTGGAAGATGAGCAGAGCATGGACAGCCCATAAAGCAGAATGAAAGAAGGACAATTCTAAATCCTTTTTAGCTCTGAGTATATTATACACATGAAGAAAGCAGTACATAATAGAGATACTAATTTCAGCAATAGAGTAGCCATATTAATATACCCAAATTAAGATCTAATTTTCTCTATGCAATAGAAAAAATCAAGATAATTGAACTAGAAGAACCACTGACCCCTATTTACTTTCCCTGCCTTTCAATAGGAATCTTAATGACTCTTAGAAACACATTTCATTTCACATACATGCTTGTGTATTTTTTTCTTTCCTATGTAGCTCATTTTTACAGTTCCAATGAAAAATAGTCCACACAACTTTGGTTTGCTGTCTGCACAAAACAGAACTCATCCTTGATGTGCAATTTAATTTAGTGTGCCTTAACCTTTCTGTGTTTATTCATCTATTATTACATGTCCCTTAAATATGTGTTAGGATGTTTTATGTATTTGGAAAACATCACTACACTTTTCAAAACCTCTAACTACTCTTATCAATAGTTGCCTGACAGCATTCACAAAATACAAGTTTTAATCAATGATAACTATGTACTTTAGGTTTAACATTTTATCCAGGACAGCAAAAGCAGAAAATTTCTGATTTTGCTTAAGGTAGATCAACTTATTTTAATTTACATTTAATTTCCATTGTTATGTTGTCTAGTACCTTCTTTATGTTCATGTTTCATCTTCTTCCTGGACTTTATTATTACTATTAGATCACTTGCTTAGTTTTATTATCCTTCTGCTCCATCAAGCACAGACTTTTCTATTTAATTGTGTAACTCAAGTACTTGACTTTATATTTTGGGATACTGAATTCCATGCAGGACTTGTTTTCCCTCTTCCTCAATTATTATTATCAATTGATAATAGTCTGAAATTTATTGACTTCTTCAACTGTATCAATAGCATATTCTGTTTAGTAGTGTCAGCAAATTGTAAATACCAGCAAAATCTTGCTCTCGCTGTAGAAACATGCACATTAATTTAAACCTAGTGTTGAACTAACGATTACCTCAATGTCTTACCTCTACTTGAGCTCAAGACAATAAACTAAAGTCTTCAATACTTTTCTTCAGTCCCAATAAAGTCTTAAAGCATTCATAAATGTATCTCCTGATGTTCATTATGAAATCCCAGAACATCAAGATATTTACTCTCAAGTTATATATAACTTCTTAAGGAACTTCATTTTGTACCATGAATTCTATGCCCTGTATTATCAGTGCAAAGCAGTTCTGTTTTACAATACACCACAGTATTTTCCCTCAAATTTATGATTAAAAAAAAAAATGGTGGTCATAAACAAGGCAAAGACAGAAAGGAGAATACCGAAAAAAATTGTACTTGTGTCAGCAAAACATAACTAACAGACAGTCTGCTCCTCCTGCAACTTCAACAGTTAGGTAGAGTCTTTCAGCCCCACTAGAAAAAAAAAAGACTCTAAAATCACATATTAACCCTACCTTCTACAGAATTTATTTCTCCCGTAAGACCCTTTTACATAAAATTATTCTTGGAATGCAAGTTTTGGATCCTAAAGTCTTGATCCAGTAATTTGAATCTATGGATGATTTGCAGAGAGACCTGTTTGACAATAACATTATTTTCTTCATAGTTCAATTTATAATACCAGCATGTATTGATTTCAAATTATTTTTCCTCTTTGCCATGTGCATACAGAGCTGAAATTCAAGAAGAATGTGTATCAACCACAAATGCCAATGACATTTAATAGCTGGGCTCATTTCAGAGCTGTGAAATCGATCATCTTCAGTGATCTCCTCCTTCTTCATCTCTGTCACTTCTAGCATTCAAGAGTAATGGAAAACGGGCATTGATAGCAGAGCTCAGGCCAGGACAAGACAGCACCCAAAAATGCTGATGTTGTTGTCCCACCTACTTGATTTAAGGCTAGGTTGAGCTATTGCAAATATGGCATTTCAGCTCCAGCCGTTCATTAGAGCCTATGATACTGTAACTTGCCAAGACACTGTTAGTCCAGTGCAATGACTTATTTCAAAGCTATATTTTACTGTCAGCAAGGAGAACAAATGCTAAAAATAAAACAATGCTAAAAAAACACCGAAACCAAAGGACACGGGTAATGTGATTTTTCAGATTATTTTTCCTAAGAGATCTGCCTTTTTTCATAGTCATAAAAAGGGTATAATTGTCAAATTAATCCTTGTTCTAGCAAAAGTTACATCTTTTTCCATTTTCAAAGGTGACAGAAAACCTGCCTTCCATCTAGACAGTATAGTGTCGTGAATAATTGGTTTGCACATTCAATCTGATAGTGGAAAGATGAATATGAATATCCTGCTTATCTTAAATGTAAAATGAAAAAAATGAAATCTGCTTTCAGGTTAAACATTTTTTTTTAATAGTTCCATTGTCTCACATTCCTTCTGGTAAAACTTCATTATTTATTCAGTAACCCAGGCGTCTCCAATGCATTAATTTTGTAGACTGTAACCTAACAGACAGCTCTTATTTTGTGAGTATAATATTCCTGGCACATACTGTAATTATCTAGCTTCTAAATAAGAAAGAAGGAAGACCTGAAAGCAGAATCAATTGATTAATGTAAGAATTAAACACCACATTTGAATGAATGTCGTGTATCACCACTGCCTGATGCTGTATAAGAAATTGTCCTGTCACTACATTTAAAAGTTTTATAAAATGTTTGAAATAAAATTTTAAAATCCATACACAAAACGTTAATTTCAAAGCACATCATCAACAGAAATTAATTCCCAATCCCAAGACACAGATAAGCAACTCCTACTGCTTATCTTCTGCTTGTTCTATCCCTAATGTGGACCTAGCATGGACCAGTATCACTCTTAGGTAACAAGTAGCAAAGAGTTTTACAGTGTGAAAGACAATGGGAGAGCATTTTCTCTAACACCAACAGACTCTGTCTTTTCCTAAAGTAAATTAAACAAAGTAGGGCTTTTGTTTGTCTCAAGCAAATTAGGGTTCCAATATCATGCTAGCAGAGAACACAGTGAGCAAAAAATGCAGAGACAAGGCAATGAAGTTAAGGAGATTTAATCAAGATCACAAGCTGATCTTAGACCTTGAAGTGAACTTCTCTCAGTGGAATGGACAGAAAACTAACAGTGTGCTATGGTGCAGTGAAAATTTCATTTCTTAAAGAGTCATTCAAAATTCCCTTTCTGATGCTTGTAAGTTTTATGAGAAATACTTCTGAAAGAAGGGAAATTTAGTCCTTTATAATGCAGGCACATAGAGCTCATGCTTTTTCTATACTGATGGTAAGAGATTTGCGTTTTCCACAGGAACAGCAAAATGAACTTCCAGTCTTAGTCTATTATTCTAAAGCTGCACAGTGACTAAGCTATTCCTCTATTTAAAGATATACCCTTTAATAAAGCCATTTTCTGTATAGAAAACCAACTCTCTTTGCACTAGGACAGCTGAAGAGGTACATCATCTCTATAATAAGATCAAACAATTTATTGTCTATTATAGTATATAAAAGCAAAAAAGGTTGCTACCTTCTGTTTCAACTTCAGAAGAAACAAGGTCCTGCTTTAAAACATTGGTTTAGCTATTTAATGACAAGCAGAATATTTTCAGTCTATTTGTATGTTCCAGAATATTCAGTTTGTTTCCTGAAACAGTATTAAGCGTAAACAACCTTATCTTTGTCATTATGCAGAGCATTTCCTCTGACAGCCATGAAAAGATCCAGTATAATCTTATCACTTTGTATTTATCAGACTATTGAAAACTCTGCCGTGGATTCCTCTGGTCCTACCAAGCATTAATTTAAACCTCTATGGTCACTGATGTTCAGAGTTGAGGTATCTCCTTTTAGCAGGACTAAACAATCTTTGAATGGAGAACTATCCATATTAAAATAAGGATTACTCCTCATTGTAGAAAATTTGGAGAACTCCTGGCTGAGAGTAACTGGGAAACAGTAAGTGCTGAGGAACAGTGGGAGCAGTGGGGAGCGAAGAGGAACAGAAGCTGTAGAGGGGTATGGAGCAATGCTGGCACAGGGGCAAGCAGAGCATCCATCTAACCCAACGTTCTGCCTCCAGCAGAGGCTACCAGAAGATACCCAGGAAAAATAAGAATGGTAACATATGGTGCTTTCTAAGTATCACCATTCCAACTCACATGTTTAAATAAGGAAAATGATGACTAATGAGCCCATATATCTTTCACAGGTTATGGAAACGACACAGTCCAGAAATTGTCTAACTAGCAAACTTAAATCCTGGCTAGGAAAATAGATCAATGAGGCTTTTCTCACGCAAGCCAAGCTGAGAATTGGGACCAAAGCTGAAAAGATAGTTACCCAGCAACAGTCCTCTGACCTGAAAATTTATTTGCTTTTGGACACAGGCTTAAGAAAGAATTGGAAAAATGCAAAGATGATAGTTGGGAAAGTGTCTGTGAGACTCTTCAAACAGAAATTGAAATTCTGCAAATGGTATGTCATTTTCATTATGTATTTTAAGTGTTTGATAATTTTAAAGGTGTCCTTTTACTGTGATTAGCAGTGGGTTTAGATAAGCAGTTTTTTATACTATGCACATGCCTAAACATCCTCTTGTTGCAGACACACTCCAATATTCATTTGTTACAGCTTATTTCCAAATGTCCAGGAATATAATTTCCACAGGAAAGGAAAGCACAAAAAAGAATTTAAAGATATGCTTTTAGCACAAGGAAGATGTCATTCATTTACTGAAAGCTGTGAAAGATTATGCATTTAGGAGCTAAATTAACCTTTACCTCCAGCTGCCAGTTAAATGGAAGATGGGAGTATGGAGAAACAGGGTGATAATAACATCCTTTCATCTTGTATTTTATTTTGTCCACTCAAAAATTCCTTATAAAAAGTTACTAAAACATGTTTTTCTCTAAATGTCAATCCTAACTTCAAATTTCTTGATTGTCAGTCTGTGCCACAATACAAAGAGAAAAAGTATTTTGAAATCCCTTTTGGGAAACAAAGAGGTTTTAAAAGTTCATTTTGGAGCCTCTGATTGAGCTGTATGAAGACACAGCTGCCACTGCCATCAAGCAGAATGACAGTCCTGAGAAATTTGCATTACTCACTCTTATAATCAGTTTCAAGTTTCCATTGAAGTAATGTGACTTACTTGTACTTTGTTATTTTTTCATTAATTTTGTTCAGAAAGAAAAAGCAGCTCAATGTTTAAAGATTTCTCTGTGAAAAACATACTAAACTCATAAGATTTCATTTTTTACAATTCCATTCTTTCTCTTTTCCAGAATTTATCACAAAAGAAGTCTTCAGGGAAGTGAATAATATGTGGCATATAATTTGGAGTGTCATAGAAGCAAGTCTGAGAATTTTTAAACTGTTTTATTCAGGTTCTATCAGATTTGCTTCTATTTTTTTGTTTGAAGAATTCACAGTTTGTATCTGCCTTTACTTTTCATTAAAATAAAATTGGATTCATTTAGAAGTGAGGGGAGGTTTGTGTTTTATCTTCATGTTCAACAGTTGTTCCTTTATAGGTTCCTCTTTGTGGCCCATGGATCACAGTACCTGGTAAACTCCACATAAGGCTCAGTTCCTCCATTGCAAGCTCTATTCTTTATGCACTATTTCTCACATTAATGGTCTCCTATTTATAAAGGTGGTCACATGGTCTTATTTGAGAGGAAGACTGCTATTACCATCAATAACTCCTAACAGGAGCTGTGACTATTCCATTTATTCCTCAACAACACAATTCTGCAATGAACTCCCTGAAATAGCTCAGCTCCAGCGACACAGCTTGAGAGTCCAGAACAGTGCAAATCTGCTGAGCCCTAGGTGCCCCCAGTGGTGGTAAGCCAGTCTGTTACTTAGCACTTGCCTTCTAATAACACAAAAAAATCTTTTCTCCCTCTCCCACAACCCACAAAACACTGGGTACTAACTTCAGCACTTGAAAGCCAAGATAAAACCTTATGCCAAATGAGAAGTCCACATTTCTAGAGAACTGGTGCAGAATTTTGGTTGAATCAGAACCCCTGTTCACTCCAGCATATAGGATGTGTAACCAACAGCAGTTCCCAGCCCCACAGTGGGAACTTCATCATTCAGGTGCTCACAGTAAAACCATGTAAGAACATTCCCTCTGCTCAGCCTCAGTCCATTCTGTGGCCATTGTCTCATCACACCCCACTGAGCATGCAAATATTTTTCAATGCTTTCCACCTGGGGTGGGATGGATAATTGTTCTTTACTAGTTTTTCTACACCCTGAGCCCTCCAAGCTACAGCGAGTGTCAGTCACACATAAAACTGCAAGGATGTTTTATTAAGAAGGGAGGAATAAATCACTTTTGGAAGCTGACCAGATTCTGCCTTAGATGGAGAAAGTTCTTCCTCTTGGGACACAGCTGCAGTTTGAAGTTTGGCAAGGTTTGATCTGCAGCAGGGGTATCAAAGAGTCTTCTGATCCACTGGGTTAGCTAGCATAAATCCAAGTGGTTGGAATCATTATTCTTAATAACCAGAGCTGTAGGAGCTGACATCCTTAGAAGACTTTTTCTTTGTCTCTTCCCTAAGACAGATCCTCTTAGGATCGCTTGATTTTAAACAACTTAGTCCCACAGACTTCTATGGGAAAATCTGACTTTTAAAGTTAGGCAACTGCTGCTTGTGGGTTTAATCAAATCCAAAATAATACAGTTACATATCAAAACATCTACGGCAGCTAAAGCAGTGCTATTTCTGAGTTTAACTGATAAAACATAAACCTGGGATTTGCTAGAATGGCTGAGTTTATCTTGATCATTTTATTCGTTTAAGAGAACTTGCTTATGTTAAGTATATGGCAGTCAGCCAGGAAAACCTTCTTTTTATACTTTGTGTTTGTCTGCTTATAGTTTTCTTTATTTACAAGAATCTTTGAATTTCTTTTGAAATGGTCTCAAATCTATACAGCTCTTTGGTCCCTACAGATTAAATATTCAGATAGGACATAAACCAGAGCTCACTGGTTTACCTCAAAGGTATATTTGAAATTTTGGTCTAAGTGGAATGAGCAATAGCATCAATTAATACTACACATTAATGTCCCTGTATCACCTAAAAAATCATCTGGGGAAAAAAGAATATGGTAAGCTCTTTTCAGAGACTTCAGATTCCAGCAAACCAGTTGAAAGTTCAGGCTTGTGTGTGTGCATCTTTTTATGTTGGGTGTGTGTGCATGAAAGTCTGTGAAAGCCTGACTTCTTGACTATTGTAGTAGAATTACAGCATAAATATAGCAACATCTGTAATAACCCAAATGGCTGAAGCTTTCAGAATCAATATAAGAAAAAAATCCCAAGAATAAAGATCACAAAAAAAAAAAGTGAAACAGAAATCAATACAAATCCTATTGGGCTAAACAAATCCCTCAACAGCTCTGGAAAAAAGTATGCCAGACTAACCCAGTCGTTGCAGGGTGAATGTAAGACATACTAATTTTTCCAGGTATAAAAATACATCTGTCATCACTGTCTTAGCAGCAATGTAATTTTGGACAAATACAGTACTTCTGTTTTTAAGACTCAAACTAAAAATTAAGCAAGATTTTTTGTTCTGTGGATATTTTTTCAATTCTCAAACTGAGTATAAGTAATCTTTTAAATAATGACTGTAAAAGAACCAAATCTTTTGCTATGCTTAGTAAATACAAAAAAATAACAATTGCCAAGTTGCCATGAAACACACAGACTTATTATGAATAAGTGAATTCTTTCAGAGATGACATAATAAAACCTGCATTTTTAACTGCAGGTTGCATATTCTATGAATGTAATTGTCCCTTTTTATGACCTTTATGACCCAAAAAAAGATGAATTACAAAGAAATACTTGAAAAAGCTAATGAGAAAGAGGAGGAGAGTACAAGAAAAATGTTATTATTCTAGGAAAAAAGGCTTTGGGAAAACTAGCCATGCTCCTGTTGGACCTGGGAACAGTTGCTTCTTCGGATCAACAGATAAAAAGTCTCTCATTTATGAAGAGAGAAATATTTTAGATTACTGCATTTACCTATTAAGAGCTTTGGTAAGCATCAAGTCCCATCTCCTTCACAAGGAGGGTTTTGAGTGCAGTTTCACCTCAGGCTGCCACTGGCACCACGGTGTCTCTCTGCTCCTGTGACCATGTACCTGAGGCAGCTGGGCAGCCTGGTTTTATCACAAATCACAGCTCCAGCCATGCTTTGTGAAAGGGCCTTCCTAGCCTAATGCAAACAGGTTACTGCAAAGGAAAATCCAGGATCCATATGAAAACATAGAACAGCATAATAATCAGGCCAGGCCATGGACATGAGATGGCTTGGGAAAAAAAAAAATCATTGGATTGTCCAAAAGAGTTTTCCAGCCAGGATGAGTAAGGACTGAGAACAGGGCCCTGAAGAGACATATATTTAATCCTGAATTTACAAGATCACAGCCTTAAGATTGTGGAAGTGTAGCAAGGACAGGTCAGGAGGAAAAGAAACTGAGATGCACAATGACAGAATCATGGTCAGAGGCCACGCTGAGGAGCAGAAGACCCAAGAACCTGCACTCCCAGCCAGGCAGGACACAGAACACAAACCATGTGGCTGAACTGTGTAAAAACTGCCCCATGACCTCATGTTATTTGTCCAGAGTTGTGGCTATACTTGAAGCAAGGAACAGCTACAACAAGGGAGGAACAAAACCATGCAAATAAAAGGAATTAAAATGCAATTATTTTGTATCTTATAAGAATTATCTAAGCTACCACATTTTTATGTTACTTTATTCATTATTATGAACAGATTATTATGAACATTTCAAAGACTAACAAGAAAACCACTACAATACCTGACCACAGAATGAAATTACAGTTAGCTAATGCAACAGTGCCCACACAAATTATCTCTAATTGGTTGACATTAATATGATTGAGCTGCTGATAGTGCCAAAATAATGTCATAAGATGAAGAACAGCAAGAAAAAACTCATTTAAAAAAAAGTATCTGTAACCGAATGACAAAATGAGTTAATGAGAAAAATTTCCTTTGTGTGACACAGGAAAATACATCAACTGAGGTCCCATAGCCTTGCTCAGCTGACCCAGCTTATGAGGTCCTCAGTCACAGAGGGAACTGACAGGCTCCAGCTACAGGGCTCCTTGCCTGCTTTGAGCTTGATAGTTTGGCAGTTCCCTAATCTAAAAAAATCAGACACCAAGATCTGTGTGGACCTGTTCAGGTGCTTTCTGCTGTGATTTCACAGCACCCAGCCCGAGGGAATTTGGATGAAACTTTGGGTGTCTCTCTATATTGACATGCTGGTCCATGTCTAACCTCATCCCAACTCAACTCAGGCATGGAGCAACTCAGCTGGCTTAGCACAAGTTATCTTCAGTTTGATAGTGGTTTGTAACACAAGAAAGGATTTCACCACCTACTGAGCTGAGGAAAGAGATAGGGGGTCTTATAAAAAAATTCCAGGTGATTTCCATGAAAAAGATAACAGGCTTAGCAGCTTTGTTACACACCCATTTTCAAGGATGACAGCACAAAACGGATACTGGCTGAGGAGAACCAGCAAAATTGTTCCAGTTCTCTGAAGCTGAATGTGACACTACAGTGTGGTAACTGGGTAACAGATCAGATTCAATGTCTAATGATCTGCATCTTGCTTGTCAATAGAGTATTTAAGCAAGTGCTCTGCTTCTTTTATTGATTGCTGCTGATGTGTAGTGCTTACATATTGTAGTGATAGCCCCACCTTCCAAATTCTCATAATTCTTATTTTTCTGCTTAGGATTTATCAGCCCCTTATCCAAATGGCTTTTGCAATTATTTGCTCTTTCAGTTAGTGAATTTTTGGGGCTGAGTTTATCAAGTTTCTACATGCCTTTTTTAATGTTCTACACCAGGCTGCTTTTAGTAGCACTTTGTGTAGCAAAGCATCTGTATTCTGGGCTGAAAAACAATTATATTTACTAATACCTTCTTCTGCAGAAGGACAGTTTTCACCTGGCTCACAAGTAAAGCTCCTAAAGCCCAAACTGTAAGAAACACTTACAGACTCTGAGTCCCAAGGAGGGGACATGCCAGCTCCCATTATCTGAAGGGCCAAAATCAAGGCACATCAAGACATTTACAGTCACCTCGAGTCACCCTGCTGATATGTATAGGGTTTGAATGTGTTTTCAGCATGAGACTGCCATCAGAAGAAGGTATTTAATTTTTGACTAAAATTTTACCAGAGAGCATAATACTCCATCACTTTGAATTTTAAAATACCAGATATGTTACACTCTTTGTGTATACCTTCTAACTTTCTTCAACCAGACCTATACATTAATTCCCATATTTTATCAGTTTTACCATTCCTGTGGTCATTCACACAATCTGGTCACTCTGAATAGCTGAGGATCTTAAAAATTCCTGGGAAAATGTGAAACGGGAGCTGATTCCTTTCTTCCCACTTAATGCCTTGAGTATTTAAAGGCAACATCTATTTCTTTGGAAGAAACAGCTTTAAAGTGATCCTTTTTACTTGTAAATAATTTATTATATAGATGAAATCCCAGAAAAGAGTCTTTCTAATTATACAGCATATTTCTTGCATCTTACTGGAACAGTAATTCCTGTTACTGTGTGTTAATAGAATTTGAGGCAGTTTTGATGCCGTGTCACAGTGCAAGAGGGACCCATAGCCTCTATTTCACTTTCAAATAGAGAATTGCTGTTATTAATTCAATTAAATTTACTCCAGTAGGAAGACAACAATGCCTAGCCAGAAATCCATGTTCTGAGGAGGATTTAATACTATTTGGTACTGACTAAATTCCCATAAACAAAGCCTCCAAACATTTAAGTGCATAAAGATAATGCAGATAATCATGAAATAAACAGTGAACAGTATACTATGTACAGTAAAGAGAAAGAAAGAAAGAAAACTCCTCTTGTGTAATATCAGAATTTCATGTCTCTTAGATTCTTCATACTGTGGTTCACAATATTTAGATAATGAGGCTATTGGTCAAAGTGAAAAGAATTGTAAAACGATGTTTCAGTGCCATCTAGTGGGTTTATCATGTTAATAAAAAAAGTTTCCTCTTGTATGACAATTTTTATTTTATAATCATAATCAGAAAACAATGTTTGCTACTGCTCTATGTTTCCTTTCTCTTCACTTTTGTACATAATGATGTTGGACACATTCTCATTTAAATGTTTGAGTTAATTACTTCTAAGGCCATTCTGTTTCTGTGCAAAATAAATAAGATGCAGGATGGGAGCGTACTGAACTATACTCTGAGTCCAAGACCAGTAACCCAGGGAGGCCACCCTCCATCCTTTGCAAAGAAACAGCTTCAGCTTGAAGGTTCCAGGAGTGGGGATGTCTCAGAGCAGTTCTGCTGACTGATTGGCATCTTGATCATCTAACTGAGAGTCTGAATGTGTTTGCTGTAGCTTTTCGCCTTTGTTTCTCCTTATATTTTCTTCTTTGAGGTAAAAAAGCTCTTTAATGTATTTTCCATGTGTTAGTACTTCTGTGCTATAATCCAGACTTACCTTTCAGAGTCCTTTTTGATATGCTTAACAAATTGCATTCTTTCTGTCCTTCACAGTAAGGCTTTTTTCCCCAGCAGTCAGATAATCTTTGTGACTTTCTCTTCACACCTTCTCCATTTCTTCCACTGTCAGAAACACTTGATACCTGACTTGTAAGCAATATTCTAGTACTGGCTTCATCAGTGCTTATATAAACAAAAAATTGCCTCCCTACTCCTACACACTGCCTCCCTGAATAAATTTACAAATTCACGTTAATCCTGTTTACCTCACACATCACATTAGAAGTGTGTGTTGACTCAGTTGTTCAAGATGATTTATAAGCACTTTTCAAAGTTGCTGTTTTTGAGGATGCCAACCTCCCCTCCATAGTTATAAATTAGATTTTTTTCAGACATACAACTCAGTATGTGAATATATTAAAACAGAGTTAATTGCATAGGTTCATTC
The DNA here is from genome assembly GCF_021018805.1 of Prinia subflava. Lineage (NCBI taxonomy): Eukaryota > Metazoa > Chordata > Aves > Passeriformes > Cisticolidae > Prinia > Prinia subflava. The sequence continues at coordinate 6,841,253 of NC_086255.1, read as the reverse complement.
TCTTTACCAAACTATCCATGTTACTCCATGCAACTTCAGCATCAGTATCTGTCATGCTGTCAATGGTCAAAGGTCAAAGGTCAAGTCAAAAGTAAAAGGTCAACCTGAAAGGTCAAAGGTCAAAGGTCAACACCAAAGGTTGACCTGACAGTCAAAGGTCAAAGGTCAACCCAAAAGTAAAAGGTCAACTGTCAACACAGAAGGTCAAATATCAACACAAAAGGTCAAAGATCAACCCAAAAAGTCAAAGGTCAACCCCAAAGGTCATTGAAATGAGACAAAGTTTTCCCCACACCAAAGCAAGCGTGCTTTGAAGTTATCTCTTGATTTGCTGTACAACAGGAAATGCAACCAGAAAAGTGATGTTCCAAGGAATTTACTTTCAATTCTACTGATAAAATGCCTGCATATACCAGTCTAATGGGATTAACTAATGAGACAAGTTGATAATTAATGTGTTGTTTAGAGGCTATGCTATTTTAAGGCAGTAATGAACTGCTCAGCAATGCAATGCAGGCTGGGTTTTTTCAGTTTAGATTTAAGGACTGGGGAGGGTTGGTGCCCCACACGGCTCCCTCTCCCTGCTGACTGCAGCCTGAAGGGGGATGGTGCAGGTTGGGTCTCACCCCTCATTGTCAGAGCACAGACGCCAGCCTGAGAACCAGAAAATGTTCCTTCCTGGGGCTGATGGAGTAGATGAATCACCAGACTTAATTAGGGACCAGAGTGTCTCTGCAAATCAACAGAAAACAGGGGTAGACAGAGGTTCTGGTATTTACACATCCACCTGGCTGACTGTGGAAGGACACTTCAGCTATTCAGGGAGCCCTCTAATAAAATGAGACCCTGATTCTTCTTACAAAGTAATCATTTTTTTTGAGATATGTTATCATTCCTTATCAATTCTCCAGATGTATGTATTGCATCAGTTTGAGAGATATGAACATTTATGGCACAGAAAGGCACAACTCAGGGCGTGTTCCCGCTCCCAGTTCATAAACCGAGATGGCCACTCCCCTGCTGCTCACTGTCCTGGAGTTGTTCATTGCTGTTCTTTTTCTTTATGAATAGGGTTGGGAATCATTAATGAAAGAAAATAGTTTATCTTACAATGGGATACCAAACATGCCATGACTTTTTGGCCTTTGTGAATGACAATCTTGTAAGTGCAGATGGGGAGGGCTGTAATTGCTTCTATTTGAGATCCAGAGCTCCCTGTAATCAGCATTTACACAATGCAGAGGAGGATTGTGCAAATCTTGAAAACACATACCTAACTCTCTGTCTCTGGATTCTCTGCTTGTCTGAAGACAATTCTGTCCTCCATCACTTGAATGACTTAATTTCAATGGCATTAAAAAGTATGCCCAGTAAAGTATCTTACTCATGTCTCATACAGAGTGCAGCAGGCAAGTTAAAAGGCACCCATGTACACAGTGCATAAGAAGCAGTAGTTTAGATTAATAAATTTCTGCTCTCTATAGAGTATTGCTGCAGGATAAAAGAAAAGCCTCAATATGAAATCTTTCTGGGATAAACAGAGAAAAGCAGAGAAAATCTCTAAAGCCAAAACCAAGGAACCCTGAAGTGACATTTTTACTGTACTTAAGATTTCATGCCAGTGAATGCATTTCCAGTTATTTTAAAAGCAGTGTTACACTAAAAAACTATAAAGGCCTTCATCTTCCATATTGCCTTAATTCTGTGTTATAAATTGCAAACTAAGTATAGAAAAAGTGTTAGGTTATGCCACCTGGTAAATTTTCTATTTTAAAGGAAATAGAGATTACTTAAGGAAGAGACATCAGGTACATGAAGAACAATCCCTTTGGTGTGTGTTTTCAAGGCTGGCAGAAAAAAAGAAGAGTTGATTTTCTCAGAACCTGTGAAACTGCTCATGAGGATGGGCTTTGATTTCTTGTCCAAATGCTGGATCTGCTTGGGCCAGGCTCTGATGTCCAGGCTCAGACCTGGGTCAGGAGAGCAAGCTGTCTGCAGACAGACCCCTTATTTTTATTGCCTCTGATGCAGGCTCTGACTGCTTTTCATATAACCAGTAGCCCCCAGGATTTTGGGAACCCCTGGCTCCCAACACCTGGCTAAGAGCCTGTTCTTATCCCAAATCTGTGTCCAAGGCTCCCCTTGCCATTTGACAGCCCAGGTGTCATTTGACTCTCACCTCTGGTAACTGCCAATGATTCTAGCTCTGATCCTTAGGTGCTTTTCATTAATCTCAACCAAACTAAACTGTAGTCTCTTTGGTAGTAACAGAAAGCAGATGATAGCTGCTTAAACCATTTACACACATTGTGCATAACTAGTACTGCAAATTCCCAGAATACAAAGTACTTCCTCCTTTGCACATACCAGCATTGCTTAAATCACTTCATGGTTAGCAACCCCACAGCACATCACATTGTTGTTAACATGCACTTTAGGAGGATGATGAAATAGCCACTTCTTTTCATAAGATATAAGTGTCGAATAATCCCAAAACAGGCACAGGTCCTTGAAAAATCAAGGCCTGCATGCTGCAATCACCTACAAGTGACTTGTTCCCAAACCACCCAACTGGTTTTCAGAAGCAGGAAGTCCACACAGAAACCAGCCCTAAAGCTTTTCACTCTCCAGTTGTTCACCCTCAGCATTTAGTGCCTGTCCAGTTACAGCTCACTGAAATATCACTGAAATCTCACAGCTTTTTCAGACATTTCCGTGCACTCAGATTCAGCTACATACACCTTGAAACAGCTACATAACCCTGAAATCAATACTGCAGTGCAGCCTCGTACCCTTGCTTGTTGAAAACAATGACAATCACTTCAGATCACTTAAAAAAGAAGCTGGGTTGGACTGACATTGTGAAATACTCCAGTTAAACTTATTAAGTTTAATTGGTGTGGTAATGTTGAATGCTGTGCTGGTTGCAACCTCCCACTCCCACATTCCTTAGGCTTAAATGACTTCATGTTTGCTGCCCTGCCTCATAATTCTAATTTAGGGAAGCCCTTTAAAAAGGTTTCCCTGCTCCTCATGATTGTTTTCTTCCATTTTGTTTTTTTAAAGCTATGGGTTTTAACTTCAAAGCCATAGGGCTTAAAATCAATATGGTGATGCTCAATTTTTCTGAAATCATTTTGAATGTGATACTGATTTAACTGGCCTGCAAAATAAGTGGATGGCATCCTGTAGCTTTTTCATTACTTTTTTTACAGAAATATGCTATTAACTAGATACTTTTCATCAGTCTACCCTGTATTAGCTGGCCTCTCTCAAAAGAGTTTTGCAAGACCTTCCAAAAATAGCAGAGGGCAAAGGTAGCACATCATTGAAAACAACCTACTGGATTTAATTCCAGTAGTGGCCAAGAAATTAATAAAATTCTGATAGTATTCTCCAAGTGTACTAAAAGTCCAAGTTGCCTGAAGAAACAACAATACTCATAAGCAAAGTAAAGAAGCCCTCCTGTTTCCAGTCAGCCTTGTTGCTCTTATCAGCAAATATGATAAAAGTGTGTTCCCTGTGCAAGCCATCCTTTTGCTCAGGGAGTGGCAAAGCCAGGGAGAGGCACCCAGCAGACTCTGGGAGCCATCCATGTGCTGCTTCTCCTTCTGTCAGCATTTCCAGGAGTTCTTATGAGGAGAAAATCTCTAAATCACAGCTCCAAACTGAAACACGAGTGAGGCACAAACACAAACCTGTGGCCACAAGTGGAGAGGATACCACGAAACAACACAAAATTTTATGAAAGCAATATGGGTGTTGCCACAGGTAGTTAAGAACATATTTACAGTGGCACAAACCTAACAGAGCCCTGATGGAAACTTGCTGTGCTAGACTGAAGTTAAAGGGAATGTGATGGAACAGAACCAGCACCTGCAAAATGACAATTAAACCCACAAACACCAGGCCCCATATCACATCAAAGGTCTGATATGGAACCATCTGGGGGTTTCATTATGTGCTTCCATTTAATTGTGACTAACAGCTTGTATAAATTAATATAATTTCTTATTTTCATTTTTGAACTGTAATTTACTAATTTCCCAAAAAATTAGAACAATGCACATAGTGCCCATAGGCCTTAAAATACCTTGCTGTGGGAAATTTAAAATTTTCTGTTTATATAATATTCCTTAAATCCCTATTTTGTACTTTTTAATTCAATATTGTCCTCAGAATATGCACTGAGCATCAGAGTGTTTTATCACAGAAAATGACAACCAGCTAATTCACCTGGAATTCTCTTTGATGAAAACAGAGGCATAACATCAGGAATAAATATATATATAAATATAAATATATTTTCTTTATTAGGATAAAAACTTCAGATCTTACCCCATGTAAATCAGAAAAATACTTATGTGAAAGTTACAAATAATTCATGCAACAACAGTTAGTTTAGATAGTATTAAAATACAAAGTAAATGGAACTTAACATTTGGTACTCTTTCTTTAGTATTTTATTCTATGACTCATCCCACTGGGATTGGCGTCAATAAAAGTATTTGAAGCTGGATCATAATAAAGGCACAGCAGATATAAAAATAACAATCCCTTCAGACATAAATAATAACAATATATTTTTCAGCAGCCAAGTAGACTGGAATTAATAGAAAAATACTTGCCGGTATTTAAGATTTTTTTTATTCAAATCTGTTAGAACTGATATGTTGGAAAAGGTGACCTTTACATTACTGTTACTATCTATAACATCCACACATTACTCATACACCTAAAACTGAATTATGCACCCTGCAATGTGCATAGATAGGCAGGTCTCTGCCCAGAAAGTTTATTCTCTAGATCAAGACTTGACAGTGGAACAATTAAAATTAAGAGAAAAGGAAAAAAAAATATATAAAAAACAAATCCTGAGCAATAGCTTGCCTGAATTATCCCTATTAGGCCATTTTTTAATTGTAGGATATTATGTGCACTGTATCTCATCATATAAGATGATTACGGATGTTGCTGAAGAAGAGAGATCTAGGAGAGAATGCACAAAGCTGTGTTTTAGCTGCAGAAAGAACCTCCTTCCACATTTGGCCACTTCATCCCTCATGAAAACACATTCATTCCTAAAACTTCAGGACAGAAGGAATTTTCCTTGCTGGTTTTGGTAATGGAGAGCAAAATACTGATGGAATAAGCAATTAGTAATTATTGTCCTTCCTGATGGAATAAGCAATCATTTTCCCATGTTGGTGTATAAGAGAAAAACAGAAGTCGGCCAAGAACAGAGATGAAGGTATGAATGCCATCTATAAAAAGAGAATGGTCATGGAGAAGGCAAACACGAAATGCCTGCTTCATCTCCTTCCACCCCAGTAACAGGGGCATGAAATGGAGCTGGCACTGCACACCTGAAGAGAAGGGAAAGGAGATGATTCTCCTCACACGTGCACAATTACAAAGTGCTTGATACAGGATGCTGGGTGTGCTAGGGCTGTGCATGAGTTCAGGGACAGCTTGGACAAGCTCGGGGATGAGAATTCCCTGGCATCTCGAAGGGATGGAGAGTCAGCATTTTGTTTCTTGCCACCTCCTACCCACATCCCCGATAATACTGAAGCACTTAACCCCATTAGAGTGCAAAGATTTCTAGAAGCCAACACAGAAGTGCTGACGTCTGACAATGCTGCTGAGCTCTGAGCTTTCCTGGCATTAGTAAACCAGCATAGAAAACCCATTTCATGCCTGTCAGCTGGGTAAATCCTCTGACTAATTTGTTACAAATACGAGGATACCTTGCTCTCCCAGTAACCTTGTCCTAAACGCTGGAGGAGAGCTGTGGTGTCTCACTGGCTGCTCAAAGGCAGCAAGATGTCACTGAATAATCCCTTCATGTGTTCTGAGAAAAGCCTGGGTAAGTTAAAATTCATTTGATTGGCTGGAATCGATCTGTAAAAATTGCAAAGCACACGTTTACACCTAGGATGTGAGACAGCAATGTCCTCATCTTACCCTTTATCAAAATCCCTTCAATATTTTTTAAAATCAAAAACCCTTTAATATTTTGTTGTTTTAAGTTTAACTTGGCCAAGTCACTGAATCTTGTAAGTGATCTGAAATCTGCACCAGCAGATTGCAGTTGAGTCCATCTTGCAGCAGAGGGTTCAGGTATGGTTTGGGACTATAAAACCAGGTTTGAGAAAGGCTTCTTAATGTAATGAGTTATTCACATTTCTTGAGCTCCCCTCAGAACATAAGCACCAAAATACTGCAAAAGTAAAACCTATAAATTCACATTTTTCAAGAATAATTTATTGAATCAACTAGATTAATTTAAAAGTTTGAGTGATCTGTTTGTGCAGTAAAACTTTCCTTCTGAATTGTGAAGAAATGGTGAGGATAGAATGAAATGAGGGTTTAGTCCATTCTATATAATAGAATTAAATCAGAGGGTAAGATTAGATACTAATTTTCTGTGGGGCACTTAAATTCTAAGAAATCAGCCTTTCTTTGTCTATGAATTCTTAATGATATAAAAACAAGCATTAAGTACTTTCAAATGTGATGCTTTATTAGAGATCTGAGTTTATCACACATCACTGTTCTGAGTTCTATTAACTATCACTGAACCCAGTTTTGTCCAGCATGGCCTAGGATAACTTGGAAGCAGATTGTTGTGTGTGTGTGTCTTTTAAACATTTATTCATTTTTGTTTACTTAACTTCTGTGGGTAACTGGTTAACTGATCTATTTGCAACTCAACAACAGACTTTAATTATATGAGCAGAGAATAACTCAATTTTACTGTGACTAATTCAACACTTTACTGGACTAACTTAGTCTCAAAGAGATGAATAGGAACTCCCTGAACTCCATACTAACCTTGATTCATAATTTTCTATTAGGGACACAGAGTTGGAACATATATTTTCTTCTACAATATATAGCTGAAGAAATCAACCTTTCAAGGCTAGCTTCATTAAAAAAAAAGGAAAACCTTGAAAATGCTTTTGTACCTAGCATTTGTAAGAATCACTTTAACCCAGTTCATATTTATGTGTGCCAGTTATGGACTAACACATCAGTCAGTGGAAAGGATTATACCAAAAAGGGAGTCTCCCCTTCCTGTACACCTTGTCTTAGGAGGTGTCAATAGTCACCCTTATACTTAAAGGGTTTAACACTAAAATGTGGAGATGCAGGTTTCTCATTTGTGTCTACACGGAATTATAGAATCATTTAGGTTGGAGAAGCCCCCCATACACCTACAGCAACAAAGATTTCTAGGAAAGTATGATCAGAAATGTGAACATAATAGTATAACAACAATATAGTACTATGTGAAATGACATCATTATCAAAACACTAAAAAATAAAATTACTGCAATTAATACAATTTAATTATGAAGATTCATGGTGATTGAATGTGGTGACAATCTGCCCCAGGAACTATTCTCCTCTCTTTAAAAGTATTTCTGTCACCTTTTCAAAAGAAAAGTCAGGTAATTCATCCGGCAGCAAAATTAGAGATAAGAGATCTACAAAATGAACAAATAACAAGGGATAGACTAAGCCACTTCATTTTTTTATCATTTTTCATATTTCTTTCTGCATTTTCTCAAGAGACAGTTTGAACCTTGCAAACACATCCCAAAACACCTTGTTTGTGTCTTCATGTTGCAAAGTGGACTTAGATATCGAACACAAATTGGAGAATTTTGCCTAAGACTGTAAGTTATTTAAGGCAAGGATCAGCAGAAGGATATCCAAGAAGGATAGTTTTGCTATTAAAACTGGAGTGGAATGCAAAGGACAGGGGCTCTGCCACTGCCATCGGTGTGATGTTGAGTCACAGCCTCACCTCAGCATCGCACCAAGATGAGCGCCCCGCTGATCCTGAAAGGCCCCGTGTTTGTTCAGGGTTTACATCACAGCTCCCAGCAATTTTTAGCTTGAAAAATAATAACCAACGGAGGACAATAACAGGCTGTTTGAAACTTTGCATTAAGTGGGTGGAGTCACGCAGCAACTGGTCGGACCAGGTTGCTGTTATCTCGGATGGAGGTGACAGAAGGAGATCTCCCTTGGCATTGCCCAACGCAGCTCCAGATGCAGCTGGGAATGCAAGTGCTGTGCAGCAGCAGACGGTGAGCATCCCTCTGCCCTTGGAGGGCAGGCACAGAGCTGTCCTGCTTCTCTCCAGGCTCCTCCGAGAGCTTCTGCAAGGTTCCCCACAGGCAGCTGAGAGGCTGGCCCCGAGATCTTGCTCTGAGCGTTGCCGAGGTAAAACACGATGCACTGGAGGCAGGAACATCTAAGGAACTGAAATAAGGATCATGGTGGTGAGGGGTGGGGTATTTGGTGAGGGGCTGAAGGACAGGAGATGGAAGCAGGACGTGCTTGAACCTGCACTTGGTTTCACAGGATGAACTCTTTGCTCCTGACAGTGTATCATGGACTTCGGGGGACTGGGAGGACTGGCCAGGAAGGGGATGCAGGGCTCTGCTGTGCAGCACTCTTTGGATGATCTGGGCATGACATTAGATTTTTAAAGAATTATCTGTTTTCCTTTGAAGATAAGTTGCTCGTGGTAGCAGTGAGACCGTACTTCAAAGACTTTCCCTGCTTCAGCTTGGAGTAAATGATGGGTTCCATTTACCCCACTGCTCACCTATCAGCTGGTGATTAAGTGATCAGGCAGATGAGGGCTGATAAGCATACGTGGCTGATAGCAATGATCAAAATGAGTTTTCAAAACTATCTGTATGATTTATAAGCACAAATTAAGTTTGTTCTTGATTTTTTTTTTTTTAATGCAATCATCGATGGCAATTCTGTGAGTAGCTTTTCTATGAAATCCTAGGACCAACTTCATTCCGTAATGTATTGTTGCAAATCCTGTAAGAATTTAATTTGCATGCCCATAAACTGCAGCTCTACAGAGAAAAAAAGTTTCTGTTTGTCAAGGACAGGAAGATGATCTTTAAGGATTCCTAAAGGATACCCTGTTTATGCAAAATCTCCATGGCAAACAGAAATAATCCCAAAGCTATTTTCATGAAACCTTACTATTTTTGAGGAAAAGTTGCCTTTTTTTGGATCTAACTCAGTAAGCGACTTAAGTACTGAGTTTTGAGGGGTTTTAATGGGTTGAGGGAACCCTTAGGTGAATTCCAGATTCTAATTTCAATTATGTTTGAATTGTGTTCTTATTCACTTCAGATGCTTGCAGTATGGATCACTGCTCTTTTTCTTCTCAATACAGCCAGAGGTGAGACAAATAATGAATATAGCCTACAAAGAGTAAAAATTATGTACAGCTTACAGCAGGATATTTATATTCTAGAAAAAGCCCGTTCATTGGAACGTATTTAACATAATTCTTCATTAGGATCACTGAGTCAAGCTGTGTCTTTTCCACTTTTAACTCATTACTTTTTAATTCTGTAAAGGTTTTTGCAGGTAGCAAACAGAATGGGAATCAGAAAGATATTTTTACGTCCAGATTGATACTGAAATTCTTGCAGAACATTTTCCTCCTACCCACCTTCAACTCACTCATGGTAGCTGCAACCCTGGTAAAGAGAGTCTGGACAGCTACACTTTGCTATGCAGAGAACAAGAAAATAGTCTTGGTCCAAAATACCTCTTTAAAGACAGGAAAGAATAGACCTTTTAATAGCAATAAAAATCACTTGGGATTTCACAACTGTTGTGCCCTAACAGTGTGGAAGGATGACAATTAATGGCAACACCCGCGTGTCACCTTGGCAGCATTACTGCAGGCACAGTGGGAATTGTGGAACCGGTCCTTCAGGCACAGACCACACTTCCTGAGGCTGTGCTTTGCTCTAAGCTTCCACTCACATTCCACTTTATTGCTTCCACTAAAATCTTATGGTGATAAAAAAATAAGGGAGATGTTTAATGTCCTTTGTGGAGCAATCGGATGTTTCTGTTTTAATGTTTTGGTTTCTTTTTGCTCCTTCATGAACTGTTGCACAAGAAATAACAATTTAGATAATCCCTGGATCTTAGGACTGATTTAAAGGACTACTCTGTGCTGACAGCTAAAGCTGGTTTCTTCCTTGGATCAAGATTTTATCGTCTTTTTCCAAGGGCTGTGTTAACAAAATATTTGACCAAACACACCCTGAGTTCAGCAGGCTGAGCTGCAGGCTCTGTCTGCAGCAGGAAGCGTTCCTGAAGGTGGAGTCTTTGCTACAAGCACCCGAGCACCACTGAGCCCTTCAATCAAAAATGCTCAGGAGTGTCATCCTAATCCAAACCTGGCTTGCTTGGCTTTCCTGCTGTAAACCCTCTCCTTCCAGCTCCGTGTGCAGAACCTGTGACATTCCCAGAACATTAATATCTTTCTCTTTGTGCACCCCAGGAAGGGAAGTTTGCTACAAGAGGCTGGGATGCTTTTCAGACAGCCCCCCATGGGCTGGGATCCCAGGGAGACAACTGGCAGGCTTGCCCAGCTCTCCAGATGCTGTGAACACGAATTTCCTTCTTTACACCAGAGATAACATGGTGAAACACCAAGTAAGGAGATGCTTTGTTTTTAAATGCTGACAGTGTACAATACATTCACTAAATTGTAGGGACAGTTTCTTTTCTCACATATTTTTGCTCATAAGACGCCCGGGAGAACCTCCAATTCTGTATTGGACACATGATAATTTTCTTCCACCTTTTTTCCTTTTTCCTCATTTCAGCTCTCAGGAGCCAGGTATATTTACAACACATTAATCACAGCCCTCTAAAACAAGTTATTACAGGTAAAAGGCTCTAGAATTAAGGGGTTTAATATAAATGGCAGTCACAATCAGCAGAGGTGTTTATTAAGTCACTTCAGAACAAGTCCAACTCCTCCAGCTGAGAGGGCCTGTGAGGTTTTAACAAATCAGTCTTTCACTGAAAGTGAGATGTCTGCTAATTAGTGCATGACATTCCCCTTTGAAGTAAAAAAAAAAATGTAAGAGCTAGTACTCAGAATTTCTTTAAAAGAAAATAATTTCTTCTTTCTCAATATACACTAAAATACCTACAGCCTCTGAATTTGTAAGCCTGGTGGGCTTTCCTATACAATATAAATGAAGCAATAAAGGTCTTATGCTCAAAGGAAAAAAGAAAGAAAAATAGGTATAGTTTCAAAGTCAACCACATAACACCTTTCAGAAGATGCTATCCTTGCATTTCTGTGGCCAAGTTTGATAAAAATCTTGTACTTACATGGCATGTTGTACCAGTATATCACAAAGCATTGTACAAAAGATGCCAGTATCATTAGTTCAATTAACCAGAAGAAGTGAAGCATTTGTTGAAGTGATTAATTGATTTCCCTTCTAAAGGCAGTTTAGGAATGAGAAATAAGACTCATCTCTTCTGGGTCTAGAACAATGCCTTAACCATTGGGGTACTCTGCCCTTTATCAAAATGTACAGTGGATGGAACAGTCACATCCTTGTCTTTGTTGGTTGTTTGACTTTCTTGGCACAGAAAATTTCAGCTACAAATCCTTCAACTATAAAAGCTTCGAATTTCCAAGCGCACAGGAAAACTCGTTTCATTATCCACGGCCACCTTGCCGGGGCAGACCTCCCCTGGATAAGCAGCATGTGCAGGGTAGGTACAACCACTGTGTGACAGTCGTTTTGCTTGTATTTGAAAGTCTAAATATCCACATCTGACGTAAAATTCCCATGTAAAATTTACATCTCTGTTGTCTTGTTAGTTCAGGGGATACATAAGGAACACAAAAGTCAGAGCGAAGCCCAGTTCCATGTGGCCACTGTCTTGCTCCTGGCTATGAGTATAGTGCACTTCAGCCTTCTGCTGAATGCCCTTTTGCTGCATTTACCTCCACAGGGAAAGCTATAATAAATTGATTTTTCAATTCCTTGCCAATAATAAAGGGGGAAAAAAGAGTGAGTTTTCTCACCTCAGCAAAAGGTGACAAGAAACGTGTCAGTTTGAGTGACACATTTGATCTAATAAATCCAAAAGGCTTTGTTCAGCAGATTGGTTTCATTCCACTCTGGCACATTTTAAAAATTAAATTGTTTCAGAATAAAAAACAAAATTGGAAAGTTCTTTTGGCAGAAATGTCTAAATAGAATATTTTGGTTATAATGTATGAACTTCAGGGCTGGACAAATCAAGCACATATTTGAGAATCTTTTTAGATGATCCAAGCATAAATAATTTGAAGAATAAAGCTTGGACCTATTTTGGTAACAAGGGTACTGTCATTAAGAAAGGTTGGTACCTTAGAGCCAGCCAAAGCATCTTGGATGGAGACAAGAGCTGAAGGAGGCTTGTGAGTGTCCTCTAATCACTGGTTCCACTCTGCCTCCTTGTGTTGATCCTCAGCATCAGTAGGAATTACTAAAGATGTGTCACCAGTCACACAAACAAAACAAAATATGGTTCACATATGCCCTGCTGCAATTGGAATTGAAGGCTGTTCCCTTCTCCTCTGTTGTTTTCCTGCTCCCCACCAGTTCATGTTCCACTCTGAAGATGTGAACTGCATTTTGACAGACTGGAGGGGCGGCTCCAGCGGTCTCTACACAGACGCCGTCAACAACGTCCGCATCGTGGGCGCCGAGCTGGAGTACCTGGTGAACTTCCTCGAGGTAGAGAAAACACCCCTGGGGTGTGCTCAGCCCACATGGCAAAGGCCGAGCTCAGAGTGGCACCTTTAGGCCTGACTCAACAGAGCCAGGAAGAACAAGAAGTACCCAGTGAAGCCAAAGAGCTCCAAGCCCACACAAATGAAAATACCTGCTTTAGTGTCGTAATTGGCTCTGAAAAACTGATGTGGCTTCTCAGCAGTTCAAAAGGTTTGAGAATCTGGAATGAGAAATTAAATCCCCTAGATTTAGGGTATTGGGATAAGATGGTAAATAGCCATGAACACCCTAAAAATGAAGAGGGGTGGGATGAATGGGGTATTGCTTCTCTTCAGATAGAGATCCCATCACCCAGAACTGTAACTTTCCACCAGGACACTCATCTCCATTTCCCAGTGATCTGGCCATGTCCTTCATGGGGACATGCTGCAGAGTCACTGGCTTGTATAGCCACACTGTTTTTTCTCCTTTCCATAAACCTTCACAGAAAGAGTATGGCTACTCTCCTGCCAACATCCATTTCATCGGCCATAGCCTTGGAGCACACGTTGCAGGGGAGGCAGGCAGGAGGAAACCTGGCATTGGAAGAATAACAGGTACTGCAGCTATTTCAGCTGATAAAACCTGATATTTCCACACAACTTAAGAGAACTGAAGAATCACTGCTGCCTTATAAACATACAATGCAGAATGCAATGTGCTGGTTTGTCATAAATAACAAATTTATGCGTTATTTGTGTCTAGCCAGCAAGTTAGACACAGTCACACATTGCTTTTTTCAAAAACTTGCTATTTTCTGCTTTTCTCTGCACAGACATTGCTTTGTCTAAGCCATACACACAATGAGCAGTCACATGAGCAATTCAGGGAAACCAGGATCAGAGCTGTGTTTGTTTGTCTCCAAAGAGACCTCACTGGCACTGAAGGGATACCATTTTCAACCAAGATATTCTGCAAATAATAGACTTTTTGCTAAATAAAAATCCGTAAATAAATCTACATGCTCAGAGTAGCATATGGAGATTTCATATTTTTCAATAAAATGACCAAAAAAACCTCAAAAAACCAAACCTCTTCTTCTATCATGTTTCCCAACAGTAAGCCAAGCAGCCATCAGCATTCTACTGTGCTGCAATGCCTTCAGTCAGCTTTCTGTTAATACCCTGCCTGTTTTTCCAGCTGTGGACCTCAAAATGGATTTTTATATGTGGAGTAAAGGCAGAAATGTAATCACATATGTAGCTTACCTAACCTGTATGTGATATATACCTATCATTTGTTCAGTTATTTACTCAATCAGATGTATCTCCGTTCATTTAGGTTTGGATCCAGCTGGGCCCCTTTTCCAGTACACTCCCACAATGGTTAGGCTGGATCCTTCAGATGCAAAATTTGTTGATGTAATTCATACTCATGCTGGTCATCTTTTCTTTGACTTTGGTAAGTTTTCATTTAAAGGCTGCCACTGGCACACAGGTTGGCCACAGAACACCTGAGAGTGATCTGCCATGATCCATTGTGCATTTCAGCTCCAGGGATTCTTCAGACTTGTGGCCACCTGGATTTTTACCCAAATGGTGGGAAGAGGATGCCAGGATGCAACCAGTTTCGTGTGCCTCCTGCAACCAGGAATATCAATGACCTGATGAGAGGTAAATCTATTTTACAGAAGTGGTGTCTCAATATAAGTTACAGTTAGAAACAAAGGCTGGGATAAGGTAAGACCTTTATACAGCTTAGATTTGGAAAAGGGAGACAATGCTCAAAAATGGAACATTTAAAGCTGCCTCTGAAATACCCTCCAAATTTCTTTTGTACTAACCAAGGCAAATTCTAGATGAAAACTTCAGTTAAAGCATGCAAAATTGTACATCACAAGCTTTCTAAGAGCCTCCCACTGTGCTGGCAGGCTGACCTCAGTGGGAATTCCTCACATGAAGGACTGGTAAAGTTTCGTTCATGGATAATCCAAAAATTAGTATTTTAAAATCTGAGCTCTCCTTCTCCCTAGGAAGATATCACTCCCAATACTCCTGGGATTCATTCAAGCTTTAGTCTTTTCAAAGGGAACAGCTCAAGGTTAGAAATATAAAAGATGATAAAATGACTGTTCCATTAGTAGTTCTTCAAAGAAAGCTGTGCAGTTAATCAGAATTACCCTGGGATCCAGTACAATAGATCCCCAAAATCCTGTCTTCTGATCCTAACCTACAGAAATGAGAACATCTGTTATTCACAGCTAAATGTTTTGAAATCCCTACCACTAGTTAAATAATTTGCTTTCAAAAATGTTCTCCCTTGGAACTGGTCAGGAACTTTGTAAGAAAGAGAACTGAAAGCTGGCTGTGCTCAAAGTCACTTGGAATGAAAACACTTTCCAACTGGAATGCATAAAAGTGTCTGCATTTAAATCAAAAAATTAAATATTTTCCAGAGACATTTCACAAGGCTCTTTGCAATACTTTGTCAAGAAGGCGAAACTCAGCTCTATTGAACACGAGCAGATGGAGTTGGTTGTTCATGCAGCTCCTAAATATAGAGATGGCCTTAACTCCCTCCTCTTAGTTAAACCTTACTTTGTTTGGTAACCTCTCTTTTGTTTGCTGATGTTTACATTTAGGTAGTGGTTTTATGCATGAAGTGCTTTAGAAATAATATTTAGTGACTTTTTCCCCGCAGTTTTTGATGCAGCAGAAAGGCTATAGGTTTCAAGTGAATTTGTCACTAACATAAATTGAGCCAGCTGTAAGAGCTGAGGGTTTAAAAGCACAAACCCTTCTGAATTAAAGAAGGAGCTACAAAGAAAACATACTCAGGAGTCTTTGATGATGCAGATTATTCTCAAGAAAAACAGACAACAAGTACTTCTCAGAGAGATTTCAATGTGGCATTTCTTTTCTTTCCTTATGGAAAGAACAATGTGTCAACTGGTCGACACACACCGCTCTATCTTTAAGATGCATAAATATTGTCATTAGGGGAAATTTTGATTTCACTACAAACTGTGCTGGCTTGCAACTACTTCAGTGTCCCCCTGACCTCCCCCTGTGGTTTGGTGAGCCCCCACCACGAGCTGAAGCAGAACAGAGCTCATTTTTATACAAACAACCTAACTTGGGTACATTGTGCTTTGATACAGGAGAGACCTCGGAATCAAGGAAGACAGCATTTGCTATAAGGGATGTGTAAATATAACCCAAACAGCACTTTCTTCCTTCTTACTGGCTGCTTATAAATTTCAGTCTGATGGGAAAAAGTACTTGTTTCAAAGAGTTCTGACAAAATCAAGGATAAACTGCCAAATATCCTGCTTTTCAGAGGATTTCACACAATTGCTATCAAATGACTGCAGATTTTCTAGCACTTAAGAACACCAAAAGCCACTGAATTTAAAATAATTGCTAAAATTACCTTTAATTCTTGAAATTAGTGGAAACTGTGATTTTACAGAATACCATGTTGGGATAACTGTAAGAAAAGGAAAACTACTTCATTGTAACTACTCTATGCTTTACAAAAACTGTAGCTATGAAATATTACAGTCTTTGAAATATGAAAGGGGAATGCTCCCAAAGGCTTCTTGTTTCACCTTGGTGCATCTCCACCTCTGTTAAAAACTACCTCTTTCCAACAGAAAAAAATAGATGTAGGCATAAGTACACTGTCTTACTACAAAATCAAATAATTCACTCTTTAAATGTCTTTTAATCATTGCTATTTCTTTTACCTTAGACATCACTATATATGCAAGTGCTTTTGAGGAAAAGAGAGCCCAAAATGTTTCTTTAGCATGGACTTCATGTTAATGTATTGCTTTAATCACTTTTTACCTGTTGGGTTTTTTATTGTTTGGTTTGGTTTTTTTTCCCCAGCATACGGATCTTTTGGATGTGGCCATAAAAGAAGTCTCAGGTATTATGTTGAGAGCATCATCACTCCAAATGGCTTTGTTGGGTATCAGTGTGACACATACCGAGAGTTTGTGTTGGTAAGTACCACGTCTGGATTTATCTGAGGGCCTATAGCCCTGCCCTTCTTCTTTTAATAATTTCTGGGAATACTTCTGCAATTGGGATCATGTGATATGGGCAGAGGGGACATTTAGAACTACATTCAGACTGCCTTCATTCAGAACATACCCAAACCCAAACAACTGCACGATAGAGAAGTGATGATGGTCATTTAGCCTTTTTTCATCGAATGCACAAATAACCAAAGGTTCCAAACAGAACCTCCCACTTATCAAAACTGAACTCCCTAAATATAGCAATGCTATTTTTTCTGACTGCAGTTATTCTGCTTTCATGCTTATCTTTTTTAACCTTTTTTTAATGGATGTCAAGGTCTTGATGTGATTGTCTGATGTATGTAGGTAGATTAAATTCATTAAGGCTCTGCATGGGAATAAAGGATAAAGAGCTGACAGAACAAATCCCAAATCAAAACCCCAACCTTCAGTATTCCTAAACATAAATATTTTTACCATATGAGTGAGATATCCAGCCAGACCCACTTGGAGATGTGGTTATCCCTCCTATCCATCCAGCAGAAAACCTTCCAGTGGACCATATGAAAGATATGAATATATTACTTGGATTTTACAGATCAGGTATTAAGGCATCACATTCTTTATGGTATTTATTTATGGTCTGTGCAAGACCACAAGGAATTAGGCCAGATTTCCAACCTGTTTCTCTGTGATTTTCAACAAGATGAAATAAGCTGACTGACCACCTCAACTCCTTTTTCAACCACTGAGATTTCAATACTGAAGATATGATCTGAACTGAGCAGCAAGAACCTAAAAAGATCCCAACCAACCCAATAAAAACCTGGGAAAAAGCTGAAATACCCTCACTTCTTAAAACTTAAGAAGTGAGATTAAAATAGATGGTATCTTATGACATACATTTTTATTTTCCCTCCAGGGAGACTGCTTTCCATGTCCAGAGGAAGGATGCCCACTGATGGGTCATTATGCTGATAAGTTTTTACATAAAACTGCAAAAGAACATCAAAAGGTTTATTTAAACACAGGGCCCTCCCCTCCATATGCTCGTAAGTGCTCATTTTGTGGTGTATTCCAAAGTGGCAAGGAATTATGTGTAAAAAAGGTCCTTACACTTCTGCAGAGCTGTTGCAGTTAATAAGAATGAGTTGCATTCCATAGAACATCTAGAATTTTAGGTGTTAGGAACATGCAGTACCAGAATTGTTTGAGAAAACTGAGATAATTATAGAAACAGATCAAATGATGCTCATCTTTGGGTTAAACTTGGTTATTACATGATGGCAAAAATTTTATAAAGCTGAAATTGGGAGGAATTTTATTCTGGAAGTGCATAATTTCGAATTTTAAAATGTTGCATTGTTTTTATTGGCAAAAGTTTATAAACTTGGGAGCATTTCAGGATATTTTTTCCAAGCTCATCGAGTCAAAATGGCAGGGAGCAATAAAAAATACAATTTTAGTTTAGTAATTAATGTAGAAACAGCCACAGGACTGGGAAATAGGAAAATTAATAAACGAACTGCAATTTATCACAGGTGGTTTTTGTTCTTAAGCACATTTGTGCAATCCTTTTCTCTCTCTTAGAGACACTGAAACATGTAAGAAATTTAACCCTTAGGAAAGAAATCTTACAACTGTAATCCATTTGACTTTGCTTTCCAAGGCTGGCGGAAAGAGATACACGTCAAAGTCTGTGCAACAGAAACCATGAAGGGAAATATAGATGTGGCCTTGACTGGAACTAATGGGTTCAGAAAAAAATATACCATTGACAAGTAAGTTTAATGTGCTGTTGAAAACGTGGCTCTATCACTGTTACCACATGCAATGGATACACAGCTGGTTTTATGTGGCACCTCGTTCTGTGTGGTCTGTGATTTACACTGGTAATAAAAGTAGCTGAGAAGTGACTGAAGTTCCCTGTGCTGCAGATTGTGGTAAAAATCTGTTTGCTGGTCCCTCTTGCTCTGCATTTTCCTTTGTTCTCTGAGGTTGGTGTTAGCACAGCAAAGTGGGCAAGAGCTCCGTGGCTGCTGCTGGACTCAAACATGGTTTGGTGATCTCTGAGAAGACAAAGAGCTCAGTGATTTACAGTAATTATCCCCTCCTCTGGGGAATATGTGAATAAGAAAGTTGCAGCTTGCCCATGAACTGTGCTGGAGTATGGGATTCCTGTCCACTCAACCTGACCTTTTCCAGCAAATGTGAATTTAAATCTCACTAAACAGATGCTGGTCAGCAACCCAGCTTCAATATTACAAACCAAACCTCCTCTGTGTTTGAACACAGCCCCATCACTGGTCTGTACCAGGAGCAGCTTTGGTTATAAATAAACCGCTGCAGCCACAACCCCGCAGATAATTTCAGTGTTAATGTCACATTGCAATGTGTGTTCTGTTAGAGTGAACAGTGATAGCACAGAAGGCACAAATGTAAACTATAATTTTCAATTTCCTTCATGGCTGAGAGCAACCAGAAACACTGACAGAACTTTTCGACTTGGATTTATTTGAAGTTAGATCTTATTTTTCAAAAGTAACATCTAGAATAAATCATGGCAATACTGACAGACGCTGTTGCTAACTGATGTGTGTTTTCATGCTGAAAGACACAGGAACTTCAGCAGATCTATTTAAAAAGTTCATAAAATTCTAACAGTAGTATTCAAAGCCCCAGCTTTCATGGCACCCCACAGCTCATCTCCCTTACTGCCTGTAGTCAAGATTTCTTTTCGCCCTCGTTTGTGTAGAACACAGAGCATCACTTCTGTGCTTTTCTTTTGGCAGGGGAACTTTCAAACCAGGCAACACATACTTGAACTACATTGATACAGAAATTTCTGGGAACATTTCAAAAGTTGAGTTTCTCTGGAAAAAGCATCTAGGTCATGTTGACAGAGGCTGCATGGGAGCTGAAGAAGTCAGAATAATATCTGGGGAAAATGGAAATATGTAAGTACACAATGTAATGATGTAAAGGTAGAAGTTTTTCTCCTGAATTGCAGTTTCATGTGCCCAGCTCTCCATTGGCACATGGCACAGCACACAGGAACAGCTCTGCAGGGTTCAGCACTGTCCCTGCCTGGCAGGGGACTTCATGCTGACTCCAGCCTGAGCTGATGGGCCTGGCAGCCCCTGGCATCTGCAGGATCTTAGATACACTTTTGGAACACACCTTTTGGTTAGTTTTAACCAAAATTAACCCAGTTTATGTGTCCACCCCACTCTGTCAGGTAAACCAAAGTGTGGTAAGTGGGGAAAATGGAGGGAGAAAATCCCTTCAAAAGCTCCTATCCCAAATGAAAATGCTAAGAGAGCCTGATCAAAAAGGCAAACACATCCTAACAGTTAATAATTAGTCATGAACTAGTAAGTCTTAAAAAAAAATGATCACACACTATGTTCTCAGTCTACTGGAACTTGTGCTGTGACCTAACATGAAATAAAAGCAGGGTTTATATTGATTATGTTGGCTAGCATATGGAAATGTCCCATTTTACTGACAAATACTTCCTTAAACTCTCTCCCCCTTCCCAGGTCTGTGTTCTGTGGGTGTGGAACTGTACAGCCCAGCATGTGGCAAGCCCTGGCTCTTTGCTGAGGGCTGGGAATGCCTGGAGCACTGTGGAATCCTCACCAGCTGGAAGAGGGCACTGCAGTCAGCAGCAAAGGATTAACGAGGCTCCCTCAACAGATTCGGAGAAATTTGCAAAGCCCCATATAAAAGCTCAATTTCCAAGTTAGTGCTGTCACCTGTTCTCCATGCAGGGCAGCTACACTCCTGTGAACTTTGGTTACAATGACAGAAAACACATATGTTACTAACAACCAGCTGGAACTCTTTTCTACACATGAAACAGGCATCTTCTTTATCAAACCTGCATTGTACTACTGAGGAACTTGAATTTTCTGGCAGCCTTCAATAAGAAACTATTTTCTCTTTGCCAGTGAAACTGAATTTTCCACCTCTGCGTTGCCTTTGTGACAAGGCTGAAGTCAGACTTGAGCTACACCATTTGGATTAGCATTGCCACTCCAGATTTGTCAGCAGTTTGATTGTAGTGGTTAGCAAAACCAGACCACTAAGAGTTATCAGCATCAGCCAAAATAAGCTAAGGTTCCTTTGTTTCAACACGAGCTACCCAGAAAAACTCTTCCATTTTTTAATTACCAGCTGTTGTCTAAGGCATGCAACTGATTTTTGCCTCTGACGTGAGGTTTATCCTTTGGGTGCAGAAATTATGTGTACCAATCACATTGGGCAATTCTGTTGTGCCCCATCCTGACAACCAGCTCTTCCAGAATGCCTCCAGTGAGGTTCACCAGGAGGTGTTGATGTGTTACACAAGGCTGAACGTGGCTGAGGAACAGGTGTGTTTCAAGTTATGCAGCAACACTTTTGAGAAGTCAGAGCCCTGTCACCTCCGTGAGGTTTGCTGAAGGAGCTTGCTCAGGATATTTGGTAAATCAGGTTTCTGTCTGTCTGTCTTCAGCACCCTGTGTTTGTCATCTCCCCACGAGCAGGGTGGGACCAGAAACCATCTTGAGAGGGAAATTCATCCTTCTCTCCCCCTTAAGAAAACTTCTTGGCAAGATGCCCTTCTTGAGCAAGAAGGGGATCCCCTCTCCTGTGCATCCCTTGAGATATTAAAAAATCCCCAGGTACTTCTACAGGGTTTGGAAATATCTGTAACTGGGAATCACAACATCTTGAACATCCTCCATAAACCCTGCATGGCTCTCTGCCCCGGAGTTGCACAAATTAAGGAGACTCTATTATTTTGCCTTTCTTACAGTCAGGAACTGAAGCAAAATAAATGTAAATATTTTTCTCAGGATCACAAAAATCTGTGCAGCAGGGGCAGGAACTGGGTTTTGTGGCATGACAGGAGTGTGATTAGTGCCATGTAAGGCATCACTCCTCACAGGAAGGAAACAAAGTCCTTTTGTACTCAAGACTTCCTTAAAGCCCATCCTCTCCTGCCTCCATACTTGACTGTGCCCCTTTTGCAACTCTAAAAAACAATTCGATGTTTTTATGAATAATAAATCATATTCTTTCAAAAATGCAAGTTTCATTTTGTTTAATTTTAAGCTATAGGTCTCAACAGCCTTCTGACAAAACGTGACAGTTCATTTAGGCTGCTGACTGGTGCTACAAGTGTGGCACAGCTGATTAGACCACTTAAAAATATGCATTTTCTCACCCAACTTTTTCAGCTAAAACTAGAACATTGCATTTATTTCTTCCCTTTGTGTTGTTCTGTTTTCATTCTTGTCATATGCTATTGCTTGTGTTGATTCTTATTCTTTGGTATAGTAGATATCAACGCTGTCCCTCTTTGCTAATATATTTTTAGACAGAACAAGAGGGATTTATTTTTATGAGATAAAGGTGAAAAAAACCACACTGACAGCTGCTGTGCTTTGCTGCTGGCAAATAATCTTACTCCTTGTTTCCTTCTGTAAGTAAAATTTAAAATTCTTCCTGGTATGAAGTCTTTGGATACTATCACTTCATATTAATGGTGGTAGTCCAAATAATGCAAGGGTTTGATATTTCTTGAGACAATCTGCCTTTGACAGAGCTCTGGACAGGCAATTCTTTCATTTCTTTAAAACAAGGTAAGCCATCTTTTGAGAACAATTTAAATTGAATCTTTAAAATGTCGAGACACACCACTCGATATGTTTGGCTATCCTGTGGAAAGGGAGTGCTTTTAAAAATCATTTCTCCAGGGATTTAAAATTATGATTTGCATTCTGTCTTTTACATTATTTGAATATCATGCCAAATTATAAGTGCTTCAGAATTACAACACAAATTTAACTTTATACTCCTTAAGCATGTGTTCACAACAAAAACTATGCCAAAGGTAAATTGATAAGAAAGCCATTATGAAGCTTTCAGCCACAGTCAGTTTGCTCTCTTATGGCACTCTTTTGACAATGGGGCAAACAAACCTCTTGAGCTTTTTATGGAAAAAGGGACAGCAATAATTAGCAATCCCAAATATGAACTATCTGTCCACTTACATTATCTTTATGTACTTTATATGTGACAGAAAAATAATTTTAGAAGAAAACACACGTTTGTCATAAAGGCATATGTGCAGGTGTGCTAAAGGGAAAACAAGGGCCATTTTTGTCAGAATTCCCTGATAGCAAAAATAAAATACTGCATAACACACCCACTTTCTATTCTTCTCAAAATCACAGCCTATCAAAATGCCCCTCATAAATGTTTGTGAGCCCAAAACTAAAATAAGAACAATAATTAAAATCAACTAAATAGGACTAGTAGACAGAGACCTCAGCGTTCAGATTGTGCAGTTGTCTCTTTTCTTACTTTTGATGCTACCTGAATCTGTGGCTTTTTAGATTTTGTCATGCTTCTGTAATCCACTGCAATACATTGATAAAATCCGTGCAAAATAACCAGAAATTTGCATGAATAAGCCTTCTAAGATCTTCTGGTGTTTCATCTTTGTGGGGTCTTTTTCCTACAACAGGTTCCAATTCTCAAATATCTGTCTTACACAGAAGGTTAAAAAAACAAAAACCTTTGGAAGGTAATTTTACTGAGACTTTAATGCAGTCAGGGTATTTTGTGAAGCCCCTGGGTCTAACAGTTGTTTGACAAAGCTGCTGGAACAGAAGCAAAACCAAAAGTGTTTGCACATTCCCAACATTTATTTGAGTTATTCTTCCATAACCAAAGCTGACTGGAGTTGGGGTTGCCACTAGACTGACCTATCACTGATCCATCAGTAAATCTGTCTGGATGGAGTCTCTACAAAACTTGGGGCTCTCTTATTCCCCTTTTGTCATTACACAGTGTCAGGGACTTTGTAATTTCAAGTACTCTCCAGGCTGCTTTAAGTAGTTCTGTTTTCAGTAATTAGGGAGCAGAAATTGATAGCATGCCCAAGTCTGTTTCTGTGGCATAGTTCCAGGACAGAACAGAGCCAATAATCTTTATCTTCCAATATCAAGGATATAAAAACTTCCAGAAAGAGCATGCCTCATCACCAGCCCTTGCACAAACAGAGCACGCCCATGTTGCTGTGCTGAGGAACACAAACCTCTCCCAGCTGCCAAAGGGGTCTTGCAACACAGGAAGCATAAGCAATATGTGAAAATACAGGCTGGCAGTGGTGTCATCCAGAGCTTTTTTCCTTTTTTTGTGACACTTGGAAAGCTTGGGACCAAGTGATGATGGCCAGAGCTCTGGAGCATTAGCTTTGTTCTGAGCCACTGGGCTGTAGGTGAGCTTCCCACAGCCATGCTTTTATCGAAATGAATATTCAAGATTGGCATCTACTTTTCAATTTCCAAGGCAAATCTAAAGTTATTCCCTTTTATCTCACTTGATTCATTCAAATAAGTTCAGTACTCTAGTATTAATAGGAGATAAAGCATTCAGAATAATGAATTTCACCCTCTTCCCTTTTAATTCTGTCCATTACTTGTAAAGAAAATCTGTCTCTCCCTAGGGACTCCCCTCTGCCTTGGGGAGGGCATCTCCTCATCTGCTCTAAAACTCCCTTTTCTGGTGCTATTTCCTTCAAATACTATATTCCATAAATCTCCAGCTCACAAAACCAATAGTTAATATTAGCTTTCTTTGCTTTGAGTGATTTAATTAACAGCCAGCATGTATTATGGAAAATCATAAATATATATAACTTCCAAAACATTCCTTTAATTGCTGCTGTGTGATACTGGATAGGATATACAAAGGTTAATTGGGTTTGTCTCTATTCAATTTAAAATTTGTTCACTTGATCAGAAAGAAAACACTGGAGTTAAACAATTGAAATATGAAGTTAATCTCTTATTCTTGGCCCTGCCACTCAGATGCTGCAGGTAAGATTTCCCCAAGGAGCTGAGGGTCTTTGTCTATACACATTAACAATTCTCTAGAGAATGGAATACACAAAGCTACTTCCAGCTGACCTCCATCCAAGCTAAGAAATTCATTAACCATCTTCAATCTAAAATTGAAATGAGAGCAAGAAAAATGTTGCTTTTACAGATTTATACACTTATCCTTCTATGAAAGCCTCAGTAATTTATATAATGCTGCACTTGAAACACAGTTTCTGAGATTCCTTCGGAGAACATGATTCTCAGTGAGTGTTTTGATCCTCTCTTTCCTACCTATGTTAATGCCACTGCTACCAAAAAGGATTTATGTCCTTGATAATTCTCAGGCTGACATTTATAAAACCACTGGATGTGTTCAATTGCACATTGTCAGAGACAGCTGCAAAAGCCAGGCTTTTCTTCCTGCCCACAAAAATCTGTTTTCCTCTTAAGACATAGAAACAGGCCCAGAAAAATTAACCATTCCTAAAAGAAGCTACACCTCAAAAGCCTACAAGATGGGTTAGAAATTACTTTTGCGAATTATTCTGGTTTGTTGTGCTGGCTCACTTTAATTTAATCAAACCACTGTGTATTTGCTCTGAAATACACGGACAGTGAAAGTCAGTGGCACTGAGTGTTTCAGCACTCACACAGGAAGACTAACTTTGTGGAAAGAACAGCAAAATATTTGAGCATATCCAGAAATCCTGGTCCCCTAAAAAAATGCTTCAAAGGGGTCTGGTCTCCACACAAAGATGTCCATCAGAGTCTGAAGGTGTCTCATAAACAGAGGCACCAGTTTCAGTGGCTGCTTTGCATTTAACTTACATGCCAGAATTTTGGCACTAGGCACATGAGGGCACATGGCATTCCTCGTCTCTTTTCCTTGGCTCCCCAAACTCATCCCTCCCCAGCCCTATCTAATTGTTCTGAGGAGATAAGTGTCCAATAACTGCTGCCAAATCTCCATCTTCCAGTCAATGAAGGTAGACTCGAGTGTCAAGAATTTCTAATTAGCTGGATCTCGTCTGTCTTATCTGAAACTTACACACACATTGTCAGTGTAAGCAGAAATTAAATATGAGATGCAGACCCCTGGCCAGTGCTTCCTCCCAGGCTTCTTTCTAATGGTTATTTTCATGCATGGCACTGCCTTGCACCACTCCACCAAGAAGCAGACCCAGACTCAAACATTCCTGCAGGTGCCATGTGCCACAAGGAGTGACAGACACTCTTTTTACACACAGTTTTTACAATGCCTTGCAGGCTGACTGCCCTACATAAATTCAGTGCACACAGAAACATTCTTTTGGTGTAATTTCTGAAATATCTTCTTTCAGGCAATGCACATATCCCAGGACCACAAATTGGCTCCTTATGTGAACCACAAATCCAGCCCAAGTTACTTCCTGCCCTCAGGCACTTGCACCACTCCTTGATTTAGGGTGACAGTGGCTGCTGCAGAGCTGCCAGAGCAGGTGATTATGGCAGCACCCATCCTGCAGATAGCACTGCAGGGACTCCAGGCCTTGCTCAGGAACTGAAAGAACTGGGTTCTGACATGGCTGTGACTCACAGTTTCCAGAGCACACAAGAGAATCTGGGATTTACGTGATGGACAAGTCATGAAAGGATGAATGACATGATTATCATCACCCCATCCGTCTCCTGAAACAATTTTGAATGAAAGTGCTCGTGGTTTCTCTGATCTAGGTGGATCACAATAATGCCAGTTTACATTCAGAGCATGCCAGCTGATAACAGAGCTTGGTACAGACACCTGATATGTAAATCCCACATGGCTTAAGAGGACAGAGATTGGACAAAATGGTAGTGGGTAGACAGAAATTGAGTAACTTCACTAGTAAAAACTCAGATACTTACCCCTTATAATACCCCAGATAATTGCCCCTAAGCTGTAATTTTCATATTCCTTTCTCTTAAAAGAAGCTAGTCTTCCCTTGATTAAAAAAATATATATATATGTATATAAAGAGGTTTGATTGTATGAAAAAGTACAAGGGTTTGCTTTGACAAGGCACGTTCAGCACACAGCCAACAGAGACAGCTGGTGACTGCTAGTGGGGGACACAGAGCAAGGACATAAATAAAGCTCCTGCTCTTCACTCCCCCGCAGTGCAGGGTCAGTCCCTGCCTGTAACACGAGCTCACAATAACCAGGGAACTCAGGAGAGCATTCCACATTGGCTGGGATGGATGTCACACACAGCCACCCCTCTGCGAGAGCTCGTCTTGCCTTTCCTCAAACTAACAAAACTTCAGGAGGGGAGAATGTTGATGAATTACATACAAGAGACAAGGAAAGGCAACATCTGTTACATCCAGCACGGAGGGGATCGTTCTTACAAAGGTTCTCACTCACCCACACCAAGCCTATAATTAGACGCCGTGTGGGCAGGTCTGCACCTACTGCCGTGGGACTGATTCCAAGTGAAAAAGGGCAGCAGCCACCGGGATTTGACAGGAGCTGGCTGAGCAGAGCCTGCAGAGCACCAGCCCCTCCTGCACTCACTCTGGTAAGTGCTGAAAAACTGCTGGGGTTTGGGGACGAGCTCTGTACAGGCTGCAGGTGGGGACTCCAAGGATTCCTTAGCTGAAAAACAGCCAGGCTGAACGGTGTGGTGTGAGTGGGGATGCAAAAAGCAAAGAGCAGCACTCAGAGAGGGGCCCTGGGCAGCAGCCACCAGGCTTGAAACTTTTCAATTGCAGGAAATCCCAGCAGGGGATGAGAATTCCTGGGCTGGGACAATGCAGTGCAGCTAGGGAAACAGGGTGGGTTCAGTGGGGCTAAGGTAATTCGAGACTGGATACCTCCCTGTTTTTAAAGGAAGAACAAAATGACAGTATTTGCAGATGGTGTCTGGACTTCTTTCATTTTTAAGGAAAAATGTATTAAAACACAACAGCAGAAGTGAGAAAGGAGGATGAAACAGGCTACATATTTAAGCATTATTAGGAGCACTGAAAATTTAAAGGGAGAGTGGAAATGGGGAAGAATTATAGAGCTGTGGAAAAATGTGAAAAATTAGACTTTTTTTTTGGTAGTCTACCTGTGCACAGGGGAACTTGAACTAGTCATTGACAAGGACTATTCTGCACTTCAGAAATGACAAAAGGGCAGCAGTGCTGGTCTTGGAGCTGACCAAGTTTAAAGGCAGCCTAATCACAGAGATGAACAGTGGAGATCACCTGGGGAACACACACAAGTGGCCAGGTGGTGGCTGCAGGGCAGCTGAGGGCTCCCTGGTTACTCAGAATTGGCACAGCCACTTCCTAAAACTGAATCACTTTTGTTGTTGGTTTGTTTTGGTTTTTTTATGATGCTTGTAGTCAGATTAAATTATCATAATTGTCTGTGTAAACCTGAATGTTTGAATATCATGTAAGGTCAAGGTGAATACCCTATTATTTAGGAAATCTGAGCAAATACTGCACATTAGGAAGCCAAAAGCTTGTTATTGAATATGTTTTCTTCACTGTTATCCTACAATTTCTTGAGGTTGTTCACCAGTTCTAAACAACTGACCTAAACACCTTAAAAGCTTAAATCTTACTGCCCCTCCAACATACCTGCTAACCTTTTATTGGAGCTCTTCCCACATTAAATACCTCAAGAAAATAATTTGCATCACTGTTCTGAGTCATTCAGGTCAATGTCCTAGTCCACTGTTTCAGATTCAGTTTAAGAGGTCAATTGGCACTCAGAAAAATCTGCTTCCCAAACCAGACCACGTGTGTGAGCCCTGCCTGCCGTGGTTATTGCTTTGTGTTGGGTGGTTTGGAGGAGGAAAAATTTGCAAAAGGTTCTGCCCATCTTTGCTCTGCTACAAAATTGATTTCTCTAATATTAAATTTGTGGGTTCCAGAGCTATTCAATTAAGGCCAGTTTCCTCCCGCACTTCACTGTACTAAAAGCTGTGAGCAAGCAGGAAAGGAGGCTGACCAATGCCAAGGTGATTTTTATCCCACCACAGCACCAGCATTTTCCTCAGTATTCTGCACACCAATTCTGAGTATTTGACAGGTATTTGATAGGTATTTGATAGGTATTTGATAGTCTGCTCAAGCAGTGTGCCTGAGCCACTGAGTGTGGGCTGTGCCTAAGAAAAATGGTACTCTTTGTGTGCTTGTACAGAGTGGGCTGAACAACAAAATTGCATTCAAATAAACAACTAAAAATCATATTGTACTTTCAGGTATTTGCATATATAATAAAGGATAAATATGTACATGATCCCCATTATGAGGCCTAAAGATGTTATTGTAATTTTTTTTCATTTTCTTTCTTTTACCATTGAAGTAATATTCTATAGCTGGGTGTGCAATTAGTTCTCTAAATGCCTCACACTCAAAGACAGGCAAGAATTTGCTGGGAGAACAAGAAATTTAAGCTACAACTCCTATATCCAAAGCTTATGTGTTAAACTCTGGATGGGTTTTCGTGTTGATTTAGTTGAGCCAAACTGCTGAAAAATAAGAAAGACTTGAATAAAACACTGGAAAGAGAGAATTGCAAAAATGTTCAAAGTTTAAGGACAGTGCCAGTGCAGGGAATATAGGAAGCATGGTTCCTATAGTATAGGAGTTGTAAAGCAAGAAAAGAATTGAAAAAAATATTAAAAATCACACATCAAAAAGACCCGAAAGAAGGTAGAGAACTTAAACTTCAGTATTGAAGGGGATAAAGCAGACCTGAAAATTAGAAAGTAGCATTCTCCCAACTGTATGTGTAGAAACAGAGAATAAAAAGTTCCTTGGCACTTCAAAAGTCACTACTAATACAAGAGCAAGACTTTAAGTCTTTTCAGTCACAGCTTCCTCAGATGTTCACCTCAGATCTGCAAACACGATACGCAGCGTGACAGCATTTAATCCCCCAAACACCAAAAAATAATCCTACATCCAAAAACTGTACCTTTTTTTACTGTACTTTAGCCTAGATGTCAGTACTTTCTCAGCCTGAGCTCTTGTCCAGTCATGTCAGTGTTGAAAGATGGAATTCAGTGTAATCCCAACAACTGATTGCTCTAAAACCTTCTCAGTGATGATCCAGCATGAGCAGTGAGTAAAAAAAACCCTGAAGCTAAAAAGCTAAAAAACATAATCACACCTTGATTGTGGTAAGATATATGATATGATACTGATATATGATAAAATGTTATGTGACATGATGGTTCACAGTAGCAAGAACTGCATTTGTAAATCCAGGAGCTGCCTTCTAGTTCTTCCAACTAAAGCCTGAAATGCAATAATTACTCAATTTTTAATCTACTTAATCCATGCATTTAATTTTAATCTACTTAGCTGTTGTAGTACTGCATGTATATAATTTTACTTTCTTAATCAAAATGTTGAGTGGCAGAGATCTTCCTAAAATCCGAGTATCGTGTGACTTCAAGTGTTGATCTTATGACGGTCAGTCTGTCATGTCATGTAACTGAATTCAATTACAGAGCTTAATCTTTTCACAATTTTTCACAATTTTTCTTTCATGAGTGAGTGGAGAAATTCTCCTGTGGAGATTTTCATTATTCTGCCTCAGGCTGATACTGGACTGAAATTCCACAGGTCTGAAATTCCTCAGGTCATTCATCTGAGTTTTTTAGTTAATAACATATTAATTTTCTTCAAATTATGTATCTGGACCTTTCTTACAAATCGGTAACTTTAAAAAATTGTCAATACTTTTTTTGATGGTTTCATTTTTTTAAGAATCTCAGCTATGAGTTACTGAAGTCCAGTGATTTTTGAATTTCCAGTTCAGCTATTCTAACATTTCCAACAGCTATTCTACATCAGATCTAAAATCATTATCTGAACAATAATCATCATGAATTATTTTTTTCCCCGCTGTGAATTTCACCTGGTTTTGGTAAAAATACATAAAAAACCATTGTATCTTCCTAATTCTTTCATGCATCAAATATTTTTACTTAATTCTGATGGCCATAGATTATACATGTTGACATTGTTATTTTCCTGATGAAATCTGTGTAACTTTTTAGCCATTAATTCCCAGTTACCACTATTGCCCTTTTTTGCTCCCCTGTTTTCTTCTAATTTCTTACACTTTGCCAAGTTATCCATAGGTTTTTAATTTCTTTTCTATTACTTTTTTTAGCATAAAGCTCTCCAATTTTTGTTAAAGAAAACAGCAACTATCTTTGCATCCTGGTAGTGTCACCAGAAAAAGAGATAACAAGGGTTATAAGAGAATGGTGAGTAAAATTCTTAGCAATTCAACACATAACAAATGTTTAAATGTTTAAAAAAATCTCTTTATGGTGGTGAAATTATTGGGTTAAAATGCTGGTAATGAGATTTGGCCTTGCCTGTCATTGAGGCTCTGTGTGCCTGCCCTAAGGAAGGTGTGGGTACATGTGTGGGACTCAGAAATGCACTGCAGACAGTCATTATGCAGACTTTCTCATATCTCCCCAACCTCCACCGTGGCCCGTGAGTCACTGATTGAGCAAGGCTGTCCTGAAGGTGACTTCTTGTCCTGTTGAGAGGAGCAACCACTGCTCCAGCAGAGCTTTTATACATTACAATGGCAGTCTGGGAATATTTGCAATTTATTTTTCTTTTTTTTCGGAGTTGAACATCAATTGAAGAATATTTAGTGCAGGTTTTGCCTGTCTTCTGTGCATTGAGATGTTACCTGAGCTCAGCATTGAGTTGAGCAGCCTCTTGCCAGCTGACATCACATTCACAAACGAGTCCTTCCAGTTCCTCTTGTTCAGCACTACGCCTCCTAAATGCCCAGTGAAAGAATTTTCAAATTGCATACTACCTGAACTCTTTTTACATAGTTTTTTAACCTCTTTGCAATCTTTTTGTCATTAACATGGACTGATACAGAAAGCCTTCCCACTAAAATTTATCTTCTTCCCAAACTACAACTCTCTTAATTACAGAATGTATCAAGATTCCACAAATGATAAAATTTCTGTTACTCCTTTTATTTCCCTGGCCACATGTTCATATCTGTTTTCTGTCTTCAAAGGAAGATCCTTTGAAAGAAATTACTGATCACTTCTATTTGGCAACAATCTCCTACATTTCCTTAAATCATTACTTGCCTTTTGGGTTTTGGGTCTGAAAAAAAAATCTACTCTCCTTCCTGCTGTAGTGCTCCTGACATGGATTGTACATCTCCTGGGTGTGAGGGCTGCCCATTAATATTAAGAAATCCTCTGGAGCTCTCCAAAAATCAATATTAATCAATAGTAATAATATTCAATTATTAATCCAATATAAAGTGGATTCACCATCTCTGGATGTGGCACTCGGTGCCATGGTTTAGCTGAGGTTAGGGTTGGGTTGGACTGGATGATCCTGGAGGTCTCTTCCAACCTAATGATTTTTTAATATTCATTTGATGAGCCACAGCAGCTGTGATTTTCCTGCTGTCATCAGGTTCTCATCAGGAGGACGGGCACCTTGACAGACATTCCTGCTGAATGGAGCTGCTCCTTTTGACTAACAGCTGGGACCTCTCTGCTCCTGCCCTTCTTCAGCTGCTTACAGTAACTCCTAAATTCTTTTCTCTCCTGTTTTACTGCCAGACTTCCTCTCTGCTCTCCACTCTCCTCGAGCAGAGAGTTTTCCTGTCTCATAACTACATCAATGGATAAATCAGGCTTAGATCAGAACTGTCCTCCTAAGGAAATTCCATGATTCCTCTCAGCTCTGCACTTTGCAGCTCCTGCTCACTGCTGAGATATTCATCCCCACTGCTCTGCCCTAACACAAAAACAAAACAAGCTATTACCAAACAGGGACTTCAGAGTTTATTAGAGAGTGCTCTGACCTATCCCGTTTGGCTTTGTTAGGAAACCATGTCATTACAGCCAAGTAATCCCACTTCCATCAAAAACAAGCACAGAGGTGGATCACACATTCCTCCTGTCTGACACGTGTCACACCAGCTTCAAGGACAAATGCTGTAAAATTCCCAAATATTTCCTCTTTGTTTCTGAGAATGTGGTGTCAAGGATCTTTGGAGTGTTGTGTTTTTGGCTTTCTCACATCTGTAAAAATATTTTTTGGAAAGTGTTATGCACATAGCAAGAGTGTAACTACTGAATTTACCAATTTTTTTGATATTTCTAATGAGCTGTCCCAGTGGCCAGGGGTGACAACTCAAACTTCTGGTTTAAAAGAAAAGCAGTATGTTGGAAATGGGAGGAGGGTGCCACAGGAAAACATCTAAAAGAAGAGGAAATTGAGAACAGTTCAATGATGCAAACAAGAGGGGAGGAGGTGAGATTAATGGAAGTCCTGGAAATGGAAAAGACCAGTCAGGAAAGTGTAAGGAAAGGAATCTGATCAAAGTTTTTGTTGCAGTGAGGGGCTTAGGCTGCCAAGAGTGCAGACTTCAACAAGTTACATGAACCACTGTGCTTGTTGTACCACACCTCTCACCCCTTCAATCAGAGCTGGAAAAAAACCAGGATCCTGTGATCTGACTGCAGCAGCAATCTGCATGCAGCATTGTCTGTGCAAGAAATGCAATGAACTGCAAAACTGAGCGGTGGGGAAGGGTCCCTTCCCACATCCTGCTGGGAACACTCCCCTCAGGCAGCCCAGGGTGCTCCTGGCTGTGGGGAACATTGTTTTATGGTCAATTGGTGTCTGCCAGGACCCCCAGGCCTCTTTCTGGCTGCTGGGTCCCCTCTGTGCACAGACCAATGTGTGGGGTTATTCCTCTTCAGGTGAAGGTTTTTGCATTTCTCTTTGTACTAAACTCTTTTTAAAAGGACAAAACACTCAAAACGAAATGCTTAACCTGTGTATTCAATTTGCTTTAGGTGGTTGGAATGTGGATTGTTGCATTTTATCTCCTTGGCAGAGTAGCAGGTGAGAAATTGTATCTTTAAACACTGCCACTAGAAAATGAATTCAGATGAAGTGGTACATAGCAGATGATAACTGTTATTTTCCTTTACATTGAAATTGTAGTATGATTTGTGGGTCACTGTAGGGCAATGTCTATTACAGTGCATGGAACTAATGCTAAAAGGCTCTGCTGTGTTTAAAATTTATTTTTAAGGCCACAAGAGACATAACTCTGTGCTGGAAATCCACAGAGAAATTCAGTTGCATGCCTACTTCTATCAAGGCAATGCAAGATCTGTCTTTACATTGCTGCTCTATACAAAGAGCTGGCCAGCAAAAGGGCGCTCAGCACAACAATGCTAAAACATAAAGTTGAGTGTCAGTGAGCACAAGACCCATTTGATCTAGAAAAAACCCATTACACTGAAGGAAATGTTCATATCATTCTTTGTACAAGGTTACCCTCATTCCCATGGCAGAGACACAATGCTTTGGAGTAGAAGGTATGCAGGAGCAATTCTAACAAGCCTTTCTTACTAGGCTGTTTTTTTAAAAAGGGACTGATCTAATCCTTTACAAACCTAGAAAGTGGTGTCAAAACATTCTCTGGGTCCTTACTTTGTTTATTTAGCTCTGCTTGTGTTCTCACTTCAGGCAATACAAATAAAGGACTCATAAATGACCTTCAAAAATTAATTCCCAAATAAATCATAAAGTTAAATCCTTAGGGTTTTGCTTTTCAAACTGCTTTAGTCTCAAATACATCATCAAGCAAGGGAATCATACATATAAACAAGTTGTTTCTTCTGCTCTAGGTAAAGAAGTTTGCTACCCCAGGCTTGGCTGTTTTACAGATGACCCACCCTGGTCTGGGATACCAGGGAGGCTTCTGACAGGTTTGCCAGATTCTCCAGAAGAGATGAACATCACCTTCTCTCTCTACACCAGAGAAACAGGAAACAACTCACAGGTGACATTTATTTTTAACATCAAAAGCTGCCTGAACCTAAAAACGTTTGTTAGTCTGTGTCAGTCACCACAGGCAAACAAGCCAGAATCAGAAGATAGTTTGAAGGTACACTAATGAATATACTTTGGGGTAAAACACACACACAAAAAAATTGTTATGAATGAACTATAGGGCACAAGAATTTCCTGGTATTTTCCTGAGAGTTTAGGATATGGGTTATGGCAGATTACCTTTTGCATGTTTAAATGTCTGAGGAAGGTTGAAGCACATAGGATTCACTCAGGAGCAGGTTCTCAGCACTTCTGTTGTTGATGAAATAAATCAAAATCGAGCTTCCCCTACTTCCTATTAAACTGCAGCATATCTATGATCTAGGACACAGCCCTTCCACACCCAGACTCCCTGCGCTCACATCACAGCCCCTGTATTTGTCTGAAAACAATACAGACTGATAACATTATCAAGGAAAAAGAGATAATTAAGTAGCTTGCAGCAATGTGGGAAGATCAGCTTCACCCCTTCATGCAGTCCCTGCATGAAGCTCTTCCAGCCTTTCTGGAGTGGCTAATGAGAAAAACAGGCTGCACTCAGAGGCAGAGCAGCACACTGAAGGCAAAGGTCAGGTCAGGAAAAGGACAAGGAGCTGTGCAGCTGGTGGGCTGCTCCCTGGAGAAACTCATCCCCTCAGGCCAAGAGACACCCTGGGACAATGTGGCACTCTTAGGTTCCTTCATATTCTGCAAAATATCTATTCATGCAGAATAGACAGGAGCAGCAAAAACCACAAGGGCACAGTTTTTGTGAAAACCATAGTGGGACTGAGAAAGATGAGATTTTTGGTCCTCAAGTTCCAAAAACCACAGATTTTGTCCTGTATGACCTAGCTGACTTTTTAAAATGTTTGAAAGTAGGAACAGATAAAACCTTTTTTATTTTTTTTTACCTATAGGTGATCTCGGCAATCAACTCCTCGACCATCCAGAAGTCACATTTTTCCTCACATAGGAAAACCTCCTTCATCATTCATGGATTTGGCAGCACTGGAAAAACAGGCTGGGTGGTAGAAATGTGCTTGGTATGAGACAGTATCCTCTGGTTCCTGTCAGCTCTGTTGGTGCCCTTTAGGCATTAAAGTCCACCCTGCATTTTACAGTTCATTAGGCAGTAGAAGATACGAACCAAGAATTAAATTTCACACACACCACAGTGTTCCCCTGTGGGAAGGTGCAGCATAGTCAAGGCCCCTTGGTCCTCTCTGACATGGTTTTTCTCTGGAGTTTCCATGCACAAACCCTGCAGATCAGGTCAAAGCAAGAACTGAACAGAGCTGTCCCAGCCTCTGCTCCGTGTCCAGACGTGGGGTTAGACACCAATCCACAGCTGCTCCTGTGCAGCAACTGAACCTTCCTGCAGTCCAAGGGCCCTCCTGAGTTCTAAAGCTCAAGTTTCAGTCTATAAATACTACCCTGGTTCACACTGTTCAGTTCTTAGCGGCAAACAGAAACCAGCCTGAACAACTGCAAAGCCCAAACAAACAAACATAAGAACGTCACCAAACTTTTAGCTTTTTGTTTGGTTACAGAGTTCAGTGGAAAAAAAAAATTCAAATATGACATGTGGAAGCTCCCACAAAACCAGCAGAGTGCACCTTGGCTGTGGCAGACAAGCAAGGTCTGCTGTGCTTGCTGCTGCTTCTGTGCTGGCAGGGAAAAGGCCAAGCTGGGCAAAGGCACCACTGGACACTAAGGCACAAATCAGTAGACAAATCAGTAGCACTTTTTCTGTTCACAAATCTATGAAGACTTCTAATCTGAATTATTAACTTTCCTTTTTTTTTTTTTTTTTTTTTTTTCATTGAAAAGAAATAGCAATACTTTGTGGCTCTCTACACTACAAACTTGTCATCCCCACAAGAGAGGAGTGAGTCTAGGATGCATTATTGTTTCACTTCTGTTTCCCTTGTCATCCACCTTTAGCTGTTTTTCATGGATTAATTTTTGTTACCACTCCTTAATCTATCTCAAACTTTAAGTAATCTTAAGTAAACCTCCTTGTTCCCAGAAAGCTGTAATTGCAGCCTAACACGTGATTCTTCCACTGGAAAAATCACTATCTCTGCAGGACTGTGCTCAGTACCAAAGTAACCAATGTTATCTTTGTGGAAATAGAACCTTTCTTGTCTCCTCCCAATTTTAAGTCTGACATGACTTTCACAGTTTTAAACCCAGCTGGTAAATAAGACTACTTCTTATACAATTCAATTAAACTACTAATATCCTTCAAAGAAAGCCACAATATTGTACATAGAATTTACTGAGCAATTGTATGGCTTTTCAGAAGTATTTAAAGTACAGAAATGGTGTATAACGTAAAGTATTTTTATTACAGTCTTCATAATTGGCTTTGTTTTGAGGAATGGCTTGTTATATGTAAGAAGATGTGTTTCAGTGTGGTACAGGGTACAGTGAAGAGTCTTATTTAGGAAAGAATGAGAAACTTCATTATCGTGTCCCGTTTTAACACTTATTCCTGTTTAAGCTGAGTCTCTGATTGTTACTTTCTTTGTTCAAACACTTTGCTCTGTGTGTTCCCATGCCAGGTGTTACTGGAGGTGGAGAACATCAACTGCATCGCTGTGGATTGGGAAGAGGGGGCAAAAGGCACCTACGCCAGAGCAGTGAACAACCTCCGTGTGCTGGGGGCTGAGATTGCCTATTTCATAGCCACCCTGCAGGTAAAGACCCTGCTTATTTCATAGCCACCCTGCAGGTAAAACATAAAACACCCTGCTTATTTCATAGCCACCCTGCAGGTAAAGACCCTGCTTATTTCATAGCAATCCTGCCGGTAAAACATAAAACACCCTGCTTATTTCGTAGCCACCCTGCAGGTAAAGACCCTGCTTATTTCATAGCCACCCTGCAGGTAAAGACCCTGCTTATTTCATAGCAATCCTGCCGGTAAAAGTCCCTGCTGTGCCTCCTCAGAGCACCTGCTGGGGCTTTGGGTCAGAACCTTGTCCGGCACGGCCAGGCAGGGCTGTACTGCTGAGATCCAGCTAATTACACTAATTATCAGCCCGGTGAGGGCTTCCCACAGCCACAGAGGACACTAACGAAGGACATCCCGTGAGGGGATGTGCCTGTTAATTAGAGACCAGCAGATGGCAACGTCTCCATGCATTGCAGGGAATGAGGCGAGCTCAGGGCTACCGAGCTCCCAGCATCAGATACTCGTGCCAGAAGCGCACGGATACCCCAGCTTAGCACCCCAAAACGAGCAGCAGCTGCCTCACTCGGGAATTCCTGTCTGCTGTCTACAGGCACCATAAACTACCCCAGTGCCTGCTGGCTGTGAGCCTCGTGTTCCCAAAAGGACACAGAGCGCAGAGCTGCTCGCTTGCTGGGTTTGTTCTCAGAAAGATTCACGAGTGCTTGGAGCAGCTGAAAAATCAGAACCTTGCCTGGCACTGCACTTGGCCCTGGCCAGGAGTTATTCATCCTAAAGTGCAGCAAGAGGAAGCTCAGAGCCCATGAGGCAAAGTGCCAACCTTGCAAGAACATGAGGCTCAAAGAAACCTGAGGCTCAAAGAACACTTCACCAAATTCTGCTGGGATACAATCTACTCTTCCTTCCTAGGACAATCATGTGTAGCCTCACACATTTGGCTTCTGGATCTTTCCCCTCTGTGTATAAATATTAGGTCATTTGGAGATGTTCCTCATTTACTGTCTCTGTTACTGCATCATGTGCAGTTTAGAGCAC
Organism: Prinia subflava; assembly: GCF_021018805.1. Taxonomy (NCBI): domain Eukaryota; kingdom Metazoa; phylum Chordata; class Aves; order Passeriformes; family Cisticolidae; genus Prinia; species Prinia subflava. Next base: position 6,803,177 of record NC_086255.1, on the reverse strand, counting down.
CCTTTCTTCCCTTACAAAAATGCATAATTGATGCTTAGACTTCCTTTTCTTTTCCCTAATTTAAAAATTTCCACAGTTTCATTGTCAGAAAGGTTCAGCTGCATTGTAAATGGAAGCACTGCAGTAAAATGATTTCAGAGGAATCTGCCATCTAACAATACAGGCACAGAGGCCCATTCTCCAGATCTGTTTTAATTTTGGTACACACACTACAAAATTTAATGTGAAAAACTCAAGCAATTAGCAACCTTGTTGGTTTTGGTTGTTAAAAGCCCCAATAATCGTGTCCCCTCTGTCTCCCTTTCCACCTTCAGTGCAAGTGTAACATCTCAGCAGTGCAAGGCTTGTACAGGTGAGACCTGGTAAAATGGACCTCACCCCACCTGAGCTTGGCACTGAAAATCTTATTATTTATATGATCACATATTCTAAATAGACATGGAGAATAGATATGTGACCAAGAAAAGGGCTGTAAAGTAGAATAAATAAAGAGGAAAGTAAGATCATTTTTATGGAAGATGATTGATCCAAATGGGAAAGATGATCTGTATTTTGTCACACAGGATAATGGAATACAGCAAGCATATGCCAGCACTACAACCGTGAACCCTTCATCACTATGCATGTAAAATTCCAGATGGGATCATTTTTCTGTCAATTCTTAGTGTAATTTAAACAGCAATTAACTCAAGGAACTCCCCCTGTGTTTGCTATGCAGAAAGTCGGCCTAGATGTTCCCAGAGGCCCATAATGTCAGACCTTCTCTTTGCTTGTTATTCAAAGCCTGTGTTCTTATCTCCTACCACCACCACCACCACTGTAATGATCAGAAAATGTTCAGGTACTCCCCTTACGAAATCCATTTAATTGGCCACAGTCTGGGAGCACACACGGCCGGAGAAGCGGGAAGAAGGATCCGCGGCATCAGGCGGATAACAGGTAGGCTGCTCACCGAGGTGCAGAGCAAACAGAGTGTGTTTAAAGGAAAAAACTTTCCTTTAAAAAAACTTACACACTGGTCTGCAGACTGGAATTAAATTATTGGCAGTGCTGGAGATACCTGCCATGAGAGCAGATGAAATTTATGCTTCTCATAAACAGGGTGATTATTACATCTCTCTCCGTTTAGGTGGAGTTCTCTTTGGTGGAAGGACAGGCATAGTTAAAATGTTTGTGACATTGCCATCATTCACTGGGTTACAGCAAGCCCCACACAAAGCAACAAAGAACCCCTTAGTTTTCCCTATGTACAGCTTCAGAGTCCAGTAATAAGTCCATGGGTAATAAATGCCTCCTTCCTAGTAATATAATGTGCCGTTATATCATCTATCGAAAAAATATTTTACGTCTCTTGGAATAAGAGAAGGTTCACCAAACCATATTATTAGCACATTTTTTATAGTTTAGCTTGGAATTCACATCATTACTGAGCTTGCCTTTTGCAAAACTAAACCCCTGATTTCTTGAGTTGGCAAAAGATATATTAACATGTGCAACACTTCTCTCTCTTCCTCAACCAATAAATGTGGGGGTTTTGTTTAGGTTTAGACCCTGCTGGGCCCTATTTTGAAGGCACTCCTCCCCTGGTGAGGCTGGACCCTACAGATGCTCTCTTTGTTGATGTTATACACAGCAATGCTGCTCACTTTCCTGTGGCAGGTGAGTGCTCCTGTGCCAGCGGGTGCCTGCAGGGATGGGCACAGCACCAAGACCCTGACACCTTCCCATGCATGTCTCAGGGCTGGGAATGTACAACACCACTGGGCACCTGGACTTTTACCCAAATGGAGGAACTGAGATGCCTGGATGCACTAATTTAATCCCACAGATGAAACAAAGGGATTTTGAAGCCATCATTCCAGGTAAACAGACAATTCCAACGTGCACGGTGTTTTGGTTTTGTTCAGTTCTGAAATGTGAACTGTGAAAATTGCCCACTGTCTGGGAGAAAACAGGAAAACAAAATTGCTTTTTGCCTGTTTACTCCTAAGTTAAAAAGGAAGTAAGAAACAACAAAGGCAGGAACAGAACAGTGCTCCACAGAGAACTCTGCAGGGAAAGGAGGTGTCGTATGCTCCTAAGCTTTACTTCTGTAATTTGAAAGTGGGTGCAAACCCCAAAAAAGCAGGAAACAGGGAGTCTGCAGGTCCAACAACCCCAGCAGGAGACTTTCCAGGCTGAGAAAGGCCAAATCAGCAGCATGACAGCACCACTTCTGGTTCCTTGCAGAAACCAACACTTCTAAGGTGTGAATTAAGTAAAAGCACTGAGTGTTTCCAGAGGCTGTACATGCCTCACCTCTGAACCTGAGACTTGTCTCTTTTCAGAGATTTTTGGACAATTTGGTGGGCTCTCCATGCTCTGTTAAGCTCTTAAAATTGTAACAAATTTTATCTTGCTATGACATCTCATACAGGTAGATATAGATATACATATATAGATATATATATATGTACACATGTCTATATGACTATCTTCTCAAAAGGGATCATTACACCCCAGCAGACCTATGCATCCCACTTGCAGTCTTAGGGTAATGGCACACCATTCTCCAGATAAAACACCAAAACCCAGCAATTTCTCCTGCAACTAAGGCCAAAAAGCAATCATTTCAGGCCCATGCTGCTGCTCTGCTCCGTGCCAGAGCTGTTTCCATGGTGAGTGCAGTTCTTGCAGAGGCTTACAGGGGGTTATCCCACCAGAGCTCACAGAGTTTCTCCCAGCAGACACTACACTCTTCGGGAGTTGCCACCACTCCCGCAGCCACGAGTTTTACTCTGCAAGCATCCTCGAACCCGACGGGTTCCTCGCCTTTCCCTGTGACTCATACGAAGACTACAAGAAAGTGAGTATTGTAAGAAAGTAAGTATTCCAGCCCAGGAAGGGCTGAGGTGTACAGAAAATATTCCAGGTCTCTCTGGAGCAGATAGCACCTGGCTGCAGGTGGCTGGGGTCCTGTGGTGTGGCTGGGTAGTTCTGCTCTGGAAAAAGGAATCCTGAAGCATAAATGATGTCACCAAAATACTGGGGACAGAAAATGAAAGCCAGTGAAATCCTCACCCCAATGCTCTATGCAAGGGGAACATAAGTCAGGTAGATCTATCCTACTCACTCCTACATTCAGAGCTTCCAGGATCCTTGACTGCTCTCTAATTTACACTGGACACTGATTAGAGTCCCTGAATACCTGCAGTTGTGAGTGATGCTCCTTTCATTTCCCCCCATTTGTGAATCCAGGCAAGTTCCCCTTGACTAGGAGGGTGAAACTGGCCTATATTTTGCACTAGAATTTAACTGAAAAATATTTAAACTAACAAGTTTCAGGCTGGTACCATACAGAGGCATCAAACCTGCTCATTCTGCACCATTATCTAAAACAAGTTTGTCAGGTTTTATCAGGTGTTAAGTTATGAAAGCACACAGCACTGCCACAGCTTTGCAAGATCAGAATAGCATCTGAAGCCTTAATTTTGTAAGGGCTAGCATGAAAAACAATATTCCTCATTAACTGATGCTCTTATTTTCCCTAGGGAATGTGTTTCCCCTGCCCAGAGGAGGGATGTCCAATGATGGGCCACTATGCTGACAGATTCCCAGAAAAATTGAAGAGGGTAGACCAGAAGTATTTTTTAAACACAGCAGCAGATGTACCTTTTGCTGGTAAGTAGAGAAGGTTTGTTCCAGTTGTTCACAAGTTTGAGAAGTGCCTCGATGTGATTTACAGCCATGCACCTGTGCTGCTTCTATAAATAACTGCTAATAGCTCTGACAGAAAATGCTACATCACTTATGTAATGCAGCACTCAAGATCACCAATGATAATCTGGACTTATTTTTGGTTTTGTTTACACAGCTTGGAGACAAAAAGTATTTATCAAATTGTCTGGTGTAAAGAAAACGAGGGGAGATATAAACTTGGTTTACTATGACACACAGGGGAACTCAAAAGAATATGAAGTTGCCAGGTAAGTTAAATTAATATTTTTTCTACAGTGTTTAATGCTGCTAACATTAATTTACATACTATCCACATATTTAAGCAGTGTTAACAGTAATCCTGCAGTGCAAATATTCTGCTTAACATCAGATAGGAAAAAAGATATTACTTAAGCAAGAACCATGAGGGCAGGGGGATGGCTGTAAAAAGGAAATGGAAGGACAGCCCCAGTCTCACTCCTGTCATCTCCCTATGGCCTCCTGCCACAGAACACATTTAAAGAACATTTTTAAAGTGTTCTGTAGTGGTTTTCACCCTCTCCTCATCGAGAGCCCTGTGCTCTTACAAAGAACAGCAAAAATGGGAAACAAATTTCTATTGTAGAAACAGGGAAAACCTGAAAATATGTGGAGAATGTGATTTATTTCAGTGATCTCTGAACTGTTAAACTCAATGATGCCATTTTTCCTTCTATTCGCAGTGGAGACCTCTCCCAAGATGATATCTACACAGAGTACCTTGATGTTGAAATCAACCCCAAAAATACTACAAAAATTGAATTTCTCTGGAATAAAGCCATATTCTCTCTGCTCTGGGCAAGGCTGGGAGCAGAAACAGTCAATATAATACATGGAGCAGATGGACATAGGTAAGTGTGTCCCATTTAGAGGTCATAAGGCAAGTGAAAAAAACCCTGAGAGAAAAGATGGAGAAATGGTCTTAAATTGGACACATGGTTTCTAATCAACAATGTGAATTTCAATAAGGGAAAGGACAAGGCATTACACTTTGGACAGAAAAAAAATCAGAAAAATCACGTTTGACTATGCACCAGGGAACAACTGTCTGGAAAAGAATACAGCAATGAATAATTTGAAATGTTTAGCTTTTCCACAGCAAAACAATTACAACCAAAGATAAAGCTTTATGTTAAAGATAAAATTTTACAGCTGGTGCCCAAAAGAAGGAAATTCACGTTGTTACTGTTAATAGCAGAGATTATTAGCAGGCTTTTAAGGAAGCCTTTAGTAGGATTATGGGTTGGACTAACAACCCTCAAGGTGACAGCTGACACCCTTTCATTTTTCATTGGGCAAAAAGAGATAAATCTTGATTCATGCATTTTCTTTTTCTTGCCAGGTCAACTTTTTGTGGCCGTGGAACTGTGGCATATGGAGATCCTCAGTTACTTACACCTTGCTAGAGGTCCCCAAGGTCTGTACACAGCAGCTGAGTAAACCCTCAGGCTTGTGCATGGAAATCTTGGCAAAAAAACCACAATTAAAACAAATATTAAAAAAAAAAGTTGCTCTGTTTGGGTTTTTTTTCCAGTTCTTTGCAAACCCACGTGTCAATGTTTTCTGTGTTTGAGCCAGGTTTATTGTGCTTATAACTGTGGAGCAACCAGAAATGACACCTGCTAAAATCCATTTAAAACACAGTCTCACTCTCCCTGTTCCTCAAGGCAAGAAGTGAGTCCCACCACACTGACAGACAGAAAATCTGGGATGTTATCTAAGGCAGCTCTCCAGGCAACACGTGTCCTCAGAACAGCCCTGCAGGTCTGAAATGCCTCCTTCCACAGCCTGTGCTGCTGTGGGGAGTTTTCCAGCCCCACACAAGAGCTCTGCCCTCAGAAGACACTCTGGGCTGAGGCAGCAAGGGCAGGTTATTCCTGCAGCAGGGGAGCCCTTTGTACCTGCAGCCCTTTGTACCTGCACCTGCTTGGAAAACGCAGATAAGGCCAACCTCAAGTGCTTCCTGCTTTGGAAGGAACTAAACACGGAATCCCAGCTCCTGGACATGGTTTAATTTCAGACACGAACATTTGCAGTGGCCACTGACAATCCTGAGTAACCAGGCTTTGCAAAACCTGGGACTGACCATTTCACTCTAAAAATGACTATTACTGCTCTGCAAAGCCTGGCATGAGTGAGCCTCCTGCAGCCATGAGAGACGAAGGTAGTGGGTATTTTTCCAAGTACAGAACCCAAACTCTGAGCTAATGAATAGGAAGAAAGAGTTAATAATTTATTTACTCCCATTTCCTCATGTTTGATAGATGATGTACAAGCACTTGGGCAGATAAACTTCTGAGAAATGAGTAGAAATACCATGTGAACACATTTATGACTATAGAGTTCTGAATGATTTCTTTTTAAGAAAAGCCCCAACCCTGTTGCATTCTTGACTAAACACAAGTGTGTAAAAATTTAAAAGCATAATTAAACACAAGTCTGAGGTTCAGCCAGAGAAACCTGCAATTCTGAGCCTTGCAAAGTCTCCTGGGGAATTCACACTTGGCAAGAAAAATGTGAACAATGCTGGGAAGCCCCACAGTGTCCCAAGAGAGAGCCACAGCATCCTGCAGCACCATAAATCCAGTCCTCTCCTCTGCCTGCTTCCTATTCCAGACTACATCTTCTTCAGGACAGGAGAAACATAGCTGTGCCCTAATTTATCACTTTTTTTTTTTTTAATCAAAACCCATCCTTCTTCCAAAGGGAAGGGTCACAAGGATCAGAACATCTCCTCCAGGCACTCCATTGCACTGAGGGACCTGCATCCCAGCCCTGCCCAAAGGAGAAGCAAGCAGCTGAAATCCAGCTGACCAGGGCCTAAGGAGTTATCCATTTATTCTGTCTCACCTGTATTATTAAAGTACTGAATAAGAGCAGCAGACTAACAGACAAAATCCTAATTCAAATCTTTTCCACCAGCTCTTAAATGAAATGGGAAAAAATGCTCCCACCTTGTTTTGAACACGTGTTAAATCTTGTCAGGGCACTGGGGCATGTGCTGATTCCACTGATACAAACCTATTTACAACCCGAAACCCCACTTCAGCTAAAGACAGGAGCACTGAGCTCTAAATCAGTATCAAAGGCGGTATCTTCACAAAAATAAAATTTAGCTGTTTAAAGAAATAAACTCTATTAGCACCAGTGACAGCAGTGGAACACCTGGTATCCATTTGGTCATTCCCAGAGGTGGAGATCAGGGAACATCAACTCTGCAAACATATAAGGCCATAAAGCATAGCCAAGCTGACAAAGCTCTCTGAGGGGAGTCAGCTCAGGTCTCGTTTCTTCCTGAGTTCACTTAGAACCTTCTCCTACAGACAAACAGGTCCAAGGTGCTGCCAGACCTAGTCTTGTGCCTTTGCACAGCCTGCTTTCCACCTTTCAGTTGGTGTTTCTGTTAGAACAATCTACAGAGCTTTGTAGCATTCCAGGCATATCTCAATGTCTGGGGGAATTTTGTATATTATTTGTATGTATTTCCAGTGTGTTTGCTCTCAGTTCATCACTCAAAGGCTTTTCTCAAAGCTTGTATTATATGGGTAACACAGAAAAGATCCCAGGGGTTAAACAACTCTCCATCTACTTATTGCAGCAAGGGAATTAAAGGGATGCCAGGAGAAGGTCAGACTCGCTATGAAGAGTTTTCCAAGAGGGATAAGCCTTCCTCAGAAGACCCAGAAAACACCGGAGCATTTCACATCTGAAGTCACTTGATACAGGGCAAGGAATGGGACTTATAATGATGTGGTTCCCTGCTAACTCCCTCAGTAGATCTCCTACATCCCAACTACACAACACCAAAAATAAAAGCCTTCTCACCCAAGACACAGATCCATAAAATCATCCACTCCTGATGAGTTGCTGCCTGGGAATCACCAACCTCTGGAGCTCCAATCATAGTGTGGGATCCAGCTCAATGATTCAAGAAACCTACGTCCATGGAGTTTGGAGCTACCAGAGAAACCAACCATTAAAGTTGTTTTCCAGCTTATCTATAAACTATCATCTGAAACAAATATTCCTATCTTTCCAGGAACATTTCCAAGGATAAAGCAGACTATAAAAAGCACATGCAAAGTTTACACATTAATGCCAGGAGGCATTCAAGGCTGCATCGTAAGTAGTTCAGGTCTGGGGGTTCTTCCTTGTACCTCGTCAGATTTGTGGCTTCTCACAGTACAGGAGTGTGAAGGGGAATGGCAGGTCATGTTCTGCCAGCCCTAATGCTAATTCCAAAGTAGCTCCTATACATCTGATCGGAAAGAAAAAAAATTTCCCCTGGATTTAAGCTGTGTTTTGTATATTTATGGCCCCCCAATCTCTCGTGGAGCATGAGAGCACAAAGCTGACTCACGCCTGTCTGGCACACAGCACTCAGGAACACATCCTGCAGAACCAACAGGCACTCTGTTCACCTTGAGAAAACTCAGCACCAGGGGGCTGAGTGTGCCTGCTAAGTGGGTTAGTAAATCCTAGCTGCTTCTTTTTCTGCTGTTCCAGATGCTTGGAATTTGGATTCTTGCCCTGTCTCTGCTCAGCGCAGCAGAAGGTAAGCATATGGGGTTAGTGTTTGTATTGCCTTGCTATGCTGCTGTATTTTCCACCTGTTTTCTAGGTATTATTCTACACCCCAGTGCCTTAAACTTACTGTTTGAGGTTGATGTTGTTCACTTTTCCATACAGGAATGGTAAGATGAGAGTGTGTGTGTTGTCTTTCTTCCCCAGTCTGGGAATTCTGCCCTAAGAGTGAGCAAGGAAAGTTGATGCTTCATATCTCAGAACAAAGCTATTGCTCTACTAACCATAGGGAATTATTTCCTGTACCCTTATTAGTGATGGAAATGGAAAAAAAGCCAGGGCCGGGGGGTGGAGGCAGTCTAATGAGGGCATAGCTTTGTATTCAGCAGAAAACACTGGCTTGTGTGGTATAAGACTTCTCATGTAAGCTGTTCAGCACAGTCTCAATTTATTGCTGATTATCTGCAATATTTTATCTTGGCATTAGGAGAAACTCAGCAGCTGTCTCTGCCTTGGGCAAAGCAACAGCTGGGGGGGGATTCCCGAGGTATTGCACAGGATAGCAGAGAGGAACTCCTCCAAAGGCTTTGTTGATGAGCAGTAGGGTGGCTTCTCTCCCTGGGGTGAACTGCAGCCTCTCAAGGTCTGGGAAAAGGCAACTGCTGGTCCTAGCTTTCTGTAAACTGTGGGATTTTCAAGGGAAAAAAAAGACCCCCAGAGAAGCCATGCTCTGAGTCCTGACTGCTCCATTTCTCTGCTCATTCTCACATTGTGGTTTTGGTCTTCATGCTACAGGCAGAGAAGTTTGCTTTGAAAGGCTTGGGTGCTTCACAGATGATGTGCCATGGTCTGGGACCACGGAAAGGCCAGTCTACAAACTACCCTGGAAACCAGAGAGCATTGACATCCACTTCCTCCTGTACACTAGAGAAAACACTGACGACTTCCAAGTAAGAGCTGATGTGGTTTAAACATTAGTGACTCACATGCAAAAATTGTTAATGAACACAGGCTCCAGCTGTGCTCCTGAAAAGTGTTAAAAATGCCCAAACCTCCACTTTATTCAAAAGACCACCTCTTCCAGCTCCTTGGCAGGATCCCCACTGAGAACTACTGGGAAACTGAGCATTTGGGGGCAATTTTTTCCCACAGATAAATTCAAAGCATGCTGAAGTCTTGTCTGCTCTAAGATAGGTGTCAAATATTGCTTCAAATGGAGATAAACATAAACCTTCAAGTGCACTCCTGCAGATGAGTTCAACATTGCAAAACTTTTAAACACCTGCACAGATAAGCAGTTCAGGTCTTTGCAATTTTGAAAACTTATTTACAAAAAGCAGATTTAAAGGTTCATTAAGATCTCATCTATGCTAATTTTATTCTTTTAAAATCTGTATCATTGTAGGAGGTGTCTGCTGTTGAGAAGTCAACAATTGAGGCCTCAAATTTTAATGCAACCAGGAAGACCAAATTTATTGTGCATGGATTTGTAGACGATGGAGAAGAGAACTGGCTGTCAGACATGTGCAAGGTAGGTACCACAGGGACACCCTTAGTTTGCATTTATAAACACATTCATATAAATTGTTTTCTCTGTTTTGAATGAATATTTCTCATGGTATTTGTAGTGATAAGAAAGTGAAAAATAGTTCACCTTCTCAGATTGTTACCAAACTGAATATGCAGCTTTGCACCTTGAGGAAAGGCATGAGGTAAAATGCACTCAGCTTTTCTCTTTAGTGAAGTGAGAGAGAATATTTGACTCAGTAAGTGCCCTTTTTCTTGGTAAAAAGAGCACAAACCCTGGAGCAAGATACTGGCTAGGATCAGGGTGATTCCAGAAATAACTGCAGGCTCATAGCTCCTGCATCCTAATTCTCCAGCCAAGAGAAGGTTTCTAGATGTGGAAGGGCTTTCAGGAAGGTTTGGGCTGCCATGTGGGTGCTGGAGGCTGAGCCTTTACCAAAAGCAATAAAGACATAAAAATGTATATCCAAAGGGGACCTTAAGGGGAGCATTTCGAACAAAGCTTTCAATCTAGGACTTGCTACGAGCAATGAATGTAGTAAAGCACTCTGCTTTATTGATTTTTGTGCTCATTCCACGAATCATTTCTTAACCCTGTCCCTATGCAAAGTGCAATTCCAGCTTGTGGTTTTCTCAAGTCCTCCACACATGCTTTTAATTGCAGCTGGAGCTAATGAAAGCCCCTAGTCATGCAGCACAGAGCAAAATACCACTTGATGGCACTTTGAGGATAAGGTTTTTCAACCATTAACACAACTACAAATTTTTAAAACAATGTATTCCTATTTTACATATGAGAATGCCATGAGGAACAATGTAAAACTAAAATCAAGGTATTTAGCATTTATTGCATCTCCTTTGCCTGCTTCTTTTTGATGCTAGATCAAAAGAAAAGCAAAATGATGGGTGATTGTTGGGTTTGTCAGTTAACAGTTTGTTTAAAGTATCAGAATTAGATTGATGTTTTTATAATTTTCTGCCTTACATTTTGCACTCTTAAAATAGAGCTTTATTTCCTGGAACTTCTCAATCAATGAGAGAGCTCACAATTTTTTTCAGCTCGTCCCTTAAATCCATTTGATCAATTTTCCAGGATGTAGAGACATGAGATAAATCCTTAAATTCTTCATCTATTATGGTAGCCTGTGTTTTGTCACAATACTCTCGTTTATATTTAGAAACAAATTGGTGTCAGTGAATCTTTTCAATCAGGAGTGGAGCAAAGGGGATTGTGAATACATCGACCCTCCTGTGTGTATCTGTTATTTGCTTTCCTTCCCATTATGCAATAATCCTATCTGCATATTGATTTTTACCACTTCTAGTATGGCCACAGACATTTTCATTGCCTTTTTTGTCCTTTGTCAGTTGTGGCCACATACTTAAGCTGCTAAAACAAAATACTTTTAGCCGAACATCCAGCTCAGTGGAGAACAGTAAAGCTTCTGATTCTGTGGTAAAGTCTCTGCCTGCATATGCATATTTCCAAATAAAGCCATAAATCCGAAATGAACACCAACAGTTTATACACTATCTTATAAAAACATATTCTCTTTCTTACAAATCTGCATCAGAAAACCACTTGACTATTACTATCAAAAACATTCTAATTGAATTTGGGTTAAAGTAGTGCTTTTAAATCACTGAAGTGAATAGGTTCATAAGTAAAGCTTTTATTTAGTGTTACATACCAACTTGGATTGAAAATAAAAATTGAAAGTTTCATTATTGATACTGTTTTCCTTTCTGTAGAAAGTACTGCTCTGGGTTTTTGAAATGATTACTACATTACATATCACCCTCTTTCAGCATTGTGTGACCACACAAGCCCCTGTGAGCACAAATCCAGGCTACAGCTTTGGTTTTCAAAGCATTCTCATACAAGTTCACACAGCATTTAGTAGCTGAGCCACAGTGACCAACACAAACTGATCCCATGCTGTGTTTACCACGGTTTTTAATTTTGTTTTACCCAACAGAGGATGCTCACTGTGGAAGATGTGAACTGCATCTGTGTGAACTGGAAGAGAGGTGCGAGGTGTCAGTACACCCAGGCATCGAACAACGTCCGCGTGGTGGGCGCCGAAATCGCTTATTTTGTGAATGTTCTCATGGTAAGGGTCTGCTCTCTCTAAAGCCATGGCTAAAATACTGATTTCAAAGCAAAACAGCTCTGGAACTCTCACAGGTGTGGTTGTAACCAGCAGAAAATATTGTCCTCTACTCCACTATCAGTTGCGCTGAAAACAAATATTTTGTAAAAAGGAGAGTGCTGTGTGACAGCAGGAGGGCCTGCCAGCTTAAGGAGAGGAAATAGATTTGTAGAAATAATTTCTACAAGAAATTCTCATAGCACAGCCAAAGAGTTACTCTGTAGATGTTAACAAATGCAGTGTAAAACTTTTATATATGCAGAAATAGTGGATATGGCAAACTAATTTTTCATGGAGACAGAACCAAAGAGCTCACAAGAAAACCAGAAAATCATCTGGTAGCACTGCCTGAGGACAAGCAGGACCAGGGAAAGCCATGGTGGATGGTGCCCAAACCCACAGGAGGTGTCTCCTTTTGCAGCCAGCTTCACACGGGAAGTGAAGCTTGGTCTGAAGCCCTCTCTTAATCTAAATGCTTTCAACACAAATTTCCCATAAAAGAACCATAAACAACTAAAAGCAGAGGGTGTGCTGTGTCTAGCAGTGCTCTGACCCACCTCTCACCATCCACATCTGCATTGTAGCTACTGAATTCCTGCCCAAAAAGGCTGAAGGCCTCTCTCCTCTGTGCCTGGTGCTGCCAGGTGTGACCAAGAGCTCCTGCCTGGCCAACCCTTCCAAGCCAGACAAGCATTCTGTGAAGCTCAGGGGTTCACCCTCTGGAAAGACACAGAGCATCTCAGGACTCTTGACAGAGGTTTGCAGGTTGTTATAGTTCCAGAATAAGGTTGTTATAGCTCCTGAATAAGGAGGTTTGGAAAATCTGTGTGTTGGGTAGAAGCAACCGGCGAAAGAGACGCTGAGATCCTACAGGAGTTCCTGAGAAGGAAATTAAAAGCCGTGTTCCAGCTCCTTCCGTGCTGCTGCTGCAGAGATAGCAGTGTTTATTTGTTGCTGTTTCCCCAGGATGACTATGGGCTCTCCCCAGCCGACGTGCACATCATCGGGCACAGCCTGGGAGCACACGCTGCTGGCGAGGCCGGCCGGAGGCGCCCGGGCATCGGCAGGATCACCGGTCAGTGCCCGCAGCCACGCCGGCCCCAGGGCCACCAGACAGACCCTGCACCCCCCTTCCCTCCTGGCTGCACCTCTGGGCTGCAGAGTAACTGGGAAATTACAGACCCCAGCCCTTCCACACTGCACCCCAAGGGGCAGGGCTGGGGTTGGTAAGGCTGAAAAGAGTGCGATAATTATTTTGCCTGCGCACGTGTTACACAGCAAAGGGATTATTTTATTTTTTTTTAACATGTTCAGCGCTTCCAGAGTTTAAAGCTGTGGGTTTGAGCTCCTCATTCATCACGTAGGCAACGCCAAGGGCATTGTGCATTAAGCTGAGTGGCCTTTCATGCATAAAAGACAAGTTTGGATGTTATTAACAAAACCCTTTTAAATTGTTGCTTTTCCTCAGGGATTTCAACCCTTGGTGAAACTGGGATTAATAGTCTACAAAATTCAGTTTAAAAGCCAACCCAGAATATGCTGCCTAGGGACAAGAAGAGATGCAACTACAAGGCAGCAAAAACTGTGCAATTTCCAAGACTTTACAAGCACCTGAAATTGCTGCAGCAATTTGGGAAGCAAATTGATTCCACTTTCTGCTAGGTTTAAAAGCAAAGCATATTGCTTCAAAACGAGATGTTTTTCCCAAAATCTGACTGGAGCCTTGCATAAGCAGGGAGGTTTCAACACCTCCAAGCAGGTGGGATGCTCTCAGCACAAATTCCTCTGAGTACTCTCAAGGAAGAGACTCTAGAAACCACACAGATGGATCAGTTACTTGGGATGCAGACACAGTAACCTCAGTTTCAGCAATGTTATTAAAGAGAAGTTCAATTTCTTAAAAAAAAGTTAATTCCAAGTGTTGGCATTCAGTATTGTTCTATGTAAAGCAGTCAAATTTAATAGGCTTCCCACAAGTGACTTCCCTGGAGAAAAACCACTTGGTAAGAGAGAGAACACATCCTCTTTTTATTAATGCCTGTATTACTTAGATATAAGGAACCATAGGCAACTGTATTGTGATATTCATTACATACAATCAATCAGTGATCTGTAAAATTATTCTACACCTACATCTCTTTATTTATACATAACACTACTCTTTTTCTCTCAGGACTGGACCCTGCACAACCTTACTTTCAAGGCACTCCAACTGAAGTCAGACTGGACAAAACTGATGCAGACTTTGTTGACATCATCCACACAGACTCGGCTCCTACAATCCCCAACTTAGGTGAGCATGCAGCTCTACTGTACTGATTATTTATTCCTCACTGTACTGAATTATTTATGCCCTGTGGCACTTAATTCTGATTGTTCCCCGGGGCTGCTGTGGCAGAACAGAACAAATTCACCACTGTGGTCACTAACAGCTCCTGTCCTAAAACACCTTGCACAGGCAAACTTGAAGCCAGCAGCTACAGCTATGAGACAACATTAACTTAAAACATGTTTACCCCTGTTCCAAATGCTCCAGGTTTTGGCATGAGCCCAGCTATAGGACACATTGACTTTTATCCAAATGGAGGAGAGCAGATGCCCGGGTGTGAGAAGAACCCTGTCTCACAGATCGTGGATATCGATGGCATCTGGGAAGGTAAGTGTGTGTTTGCATTACAAATCCTGGAGAAGGCCTCCACCCCTCAAAGTGCAGCCACTTATTTTCCTTTAATTCAGGTGTTTTACATTAGCTTTTGGTGTATCCACCAGCAATGGCAGCTGCAGACTGCAGTGAAACTGGTAAAATGCTCAAAACACACCACTTTTCCAGAGCTGGTTAAAAAATGAACAAGACAAAGGTTTGCCTCTGGAAAATGTGTTTCCTCTAAAGGATATAATATCAGAAACAAAAGTCGCTGGAGCTGTGCCAAGAATTTTGAAGGGTCTTTAACAACACATGACATTTTGTGTCTAATTGCCCAGCAGCAGCACTGGTGGAATTGGGCAAAGATGTTCACAGCTACCCCTGGGAGAGGTCTGCAGCTGAAATTTTTCTGAGACAGAGCAATTAATTCGATTCCTTGTTAAATTACAGATTACAATCTGAGTTGCATTGAAGTGATGTCACTGTGTCTATTTTTAGGCAGCTAAAAAAAGATTGGCACGTAGTTGCTCAAGTACCCTGTTCTTTGTTGTTTTACGTGGTTATAATAAAATCTCAAAGTACCAGAGGATTCCTTTGTATCTTTCTAAAGTTAAATTGCTCATAATATTAAAAAGATAAATAAAAAACCCCGAAGATTTCTGCTGCAGAGATTTTTTCAATAAATTATCTGAGATCTTTCTTACACTACTACAAACACCTTAAACTCTGGGAATCCATTAACTGGTTTGTGATAGCTACCTTTTATTCCAGGTTTTATTCAATGTAGTTGGAGGCATTACTTTTTCATTCTCGCCCCACCCTTTTTTTTTATAAATTTGTTATCAATAATGGAGAATTAAAGCACAAAGAAATAACTGCATAGTATATGGCCTTCCTTTTAACTTAAAGTCAGGAAAATACAGGCAACACAAAGGAAAATAATATATTCATTATTTTAATTTTAAGAGTCTCCCTTTCTTAAGCACCCCCCAAATAATAATAATTTTGTTTTGAAGCCCTCAGCTGGAGCAAATCAGCACTACCCTAGGAAGTTCACTGTTAAAGACTTTTCATTTGGGTTTCTTTTGTTATGGTAATGAAACTGTTGCCTACAAAAGACCTGCTTCGGGCAGCTCTGGTTTCTATTGTTAAACGCGGTCAGATTGCTTGAATAAGAGGTTTTTTGGGGGCAGGGGCTGGGCTGAGCTGCACAGTCGGTCTCCACAAAGCATTTCAAGTTTTTATTTTCTACCTGTTGAGCCAGGGAGGTTCCTTAGGGCGCCAGTGCATCAGGAGCGGGGCAGGTTCCAACCCGGTGTTCCATCCTCCAAGAGCTGTGGGAGGCTTTTGAGGAGGGATGATGCGGGTCAGTGCCGTGGTTTCCTCCCTTGAGTGGAAAGAGAAAATGAGAATTAACCTGGGGGCATCTTCTCCCAGGAACTCGGGACTTCGTGGCCTGCAATCACCTGCGGAGTTACAAGTATTACTCGGACAGCATCATCTACCCTGACGGGTTTTTAGGCTATCCCTGTGCTTCATATGATCGTTTTCAAGAAGTAAGTATTTCTCAGAGCTTAGGATGAACCCCATTGAAAACACTGTTAAAAATAAATCCTTTGACTTTTTTTTTTTTTTTCCCCTTTTCCTTGGTTGGCTGGATAATGTTATTAATAGATATATTTGTTTTCACTAGGGAAACTGTTTCCCGTGCCCACCAGAGGGATGCCCAAATATGGGTCACTATGCAGACAAATTCAAGGACAAATATAAAAAAGATTTCACCAAACTTTACCTGAATACTGGAGAGGCCAGGGATTTTCCTCGTGAGTTTTGAATGCTTCCATTGCTACAAGCTCTTTGTAAAAATTTTATTTGACAGTTAACTTTAGCAGATGAACAGATCTCATCACAGAGCAAGGTCTCTTCTGTTAATGGTTTTTTCTCTTTAGCTCCACCTCTAATGCCAGTTTGGGGCCCTACAGAACAAGAAAGTTGGTGACAAACTCTGGAGTCCAGTGGAGGTTACTGAGGTGTTTGGTGGATTGCAAGGTTCAAGGAGAAAGGAGGAGAGACAATGCAGAGAAGCTGCAGAAAGGAAATTTCTTATCAAATAATATGAAAATTGCAGTCATGATGGCAGTGGTTAAATGCAGGAAGAGGGGCCCAGGGAAGCTGGGAAATCTCCATCACTGGAAATGTCAAAAAACATTGGACAAAGGCCAAGAATAAGCTGATCACAGCTGGTGTCAGAACTGGATGGACAAGATCACCTCCTTGACAGGCTCAGTTATCCTAAACCCCAGCTCTCACAACACACTGCTTAGTTTGCCCCTGTAAGCACAAATCAGAATCTTCCTGAGCTACTTTTGCTAATTGCACACTAAAAGGAAGTTCCCACCCACAAAAATGATTTGCCTGGAGCTTCAGAATTTTTTCATGCTGCTTAGATTCTGTATCTGTATTTACCCCCAGCACCCCTTTATTTCCAGCTTCACTCTGTATGAAAACCTTCATGGTCAAAATGCTGAGATCTGTATTGGATTTACTACTTACCATACGGACTAGTTTTCTCTTTTTTCTCTCCCAGAAAGTTCCACAAATGTTTTCCATTTCTCATGTTCATCTCATTAGGACATAACAGATTTGACTCACTGGTGTTTTGTATCTTCTGGTCTCAACTATACTGTACAGACAGGAAAACAACAAAAAGAAAACCACAAGAATTTGATATTTTGGGGACTGTTTCTCCCTGGGTACAGTCTAAATCACTGCATTTCTTCTGTGTAGTTTGGAGGTACAAGGTAACCGTGACCCTCTCTGGAAGGAGCAAAGTAAGAGGATATGTAAATGTTGCCCTGTATGGCAGTGGTGGGAACACCAAGCAGTACCAGATCACCAAGTAAGTTAAAAAATCAATAGAAAAGAAACTTCTCTTCTAGAACCCTTGATTTGTATTTGTAATTAATAATTCTGTTTAAACTGGTCTTATGAAGAGAGAAATGAAAAGGCAGCATATCAGGCCCACCTGCCCTTGGTGAAAAAACAGTGATTTTGGATGAATTACATCAGAAATCTGGCAATAATGCTGCTGCCATGCTGTCACGAGCCAAAGGATGGTCGTGATGGTTCGTTTTGATTTCAGAGTGCAAAAAGAGGCAGTGATAACTTAATTCAAGTGAAATCAATTGTATCTTTATTGATACACACAGTTATGCGATAGAAAAGAAGGGGAAAGAAGAGAGGGAGAGAGAGAGGGAGAGAAAGGGGGGTAAAGAAAGGGTATAGCTACCAACTGACAGACGGGGGTCCTCGTGACGCCGATGCCAACAGACCACCTTCGCAGTCTCCGTGGCACGTAGGTCAATAGAGCCGTCGTCCGCTGGGGAGGCCTCAAAGTGTGAGTCGCAGGGGGAAGCTTTTATAGTCATTGCAGAAGCAGGGGGCACCCGGCCAATGCAGGCAGAAGTGGGGGGCACCTGGCCAGCGTGGGGGGAGCACCCAAGAGTCACTGTGAGGAGCCCCGTTGCTCTGAGAATCAGGTGCAACCATTCAGATCAGGCAGGTTTGGGGCAAGCAGGTCTGGGCTCTGCAGCAGGTACAGCACAGTCAGTCAAAGCAAACACGGCCTCTGCAAACATGGCCAGGAACCATGACAGTGTCCATTGTTCCTACACGGGTCCCTGAGGAGGGCGTCTTGGTCCAGTGGGTGCAGCTGCAGGGAGAAGCTTGGATCTCTCCTGTGCTGTGGCCCAGGGTCCAGGGGGGGTCTCAGCCTCTGACAGTCGTGAGGCAGAAATGAGGGATTTTCGGACCGACTCTTACACCACCCCGTGACTCACGACTGGTCGGCAGGAGAGCTCCATCAGTTGAGTTCGTTGCGTTGTTCTGAAGTCTTCAGGACTCATTGTCAGTGTCAGTAGTATACCCAGGAAAATAGAGTCCAGAGAAAAAGAGAGGGGGAAAAGAAATAGAGAAGGGAGAAGGAAAAACAAGAGATATCATAATGATTAATATTGATTGTTAATATCTCAAAACAAATTATTATGACAAAACAAATCCAATGACATTAAAATTTCAAAACAAATAATTGTTGTTGATTAATAAAACTCTTAAACAAATCATGATGATAAATGATTCATAAAATCAAATAATCAAGACAAAATCTTAACAATATTAATTAAAATAATATTATTAATTATAACAATTTTTCAAGTATTCAAAGCAAAAAGTCTTAAAACAATTTTTTAAGAGGATTATAGTGATATTAATTAAAGCAATTTTCAATCAAGGCAAAAATTATTGTAAAACAATTTTCAAGTAGCATGAACAAATTTAAAAATGATTAACACAAATCACAAAAATCAAAATACATAATTTTCTTAAAATATATGTATTACTTAGGCAAAATCCATTTCACAGTCCGTGGCTATGGCCTACTTGTAAAGTTTGTCTTGTGTCAACATCTCTAAGTATATCTATTGTTTCTAAGTAAAGAATGAGATTGCTGCAAAACAAAAGCCAATCAAAATAAAGTTAAAAGAACAACGATGGGATGACATAATTTGTTATCAAGGTCTTGGTTTTATCTAAAATTTCACTTAGATCCTGATGGAGCAACAATTACTTTACCAAAGTGAGGTTCATCCCAATCAGAGTAGGCCGTAGCTTGTGGATCAGTGTGTAATTAGATTGTAAAAGCTGGTAAGAAGTAACTGGAGCTGAAAAAGAAAAATCAAAAGCTGTAATTTTAGTAAAGTTACAAGCACAAAAGTTCGAGTGATTTTTGGTTTCTAGTATAACATTTTCTACAGTTACAACATCACAAGCAGTCCTAAAGCATACACATCCATTGCCTACATATAAAAGCACTGTTTCAGGAGTCTCGTTAGGATAAACTTTAAAATGACAAATATTTTGTTCTATGTCTAAACAAATGTAATTTTATTACTTTCACAAATAAAGCCTTGTTGTTCTCGGACTATGCAGGATTCTAAGTTAACAGTTTGCCATTTTTTATCGACTTGACGGGCCCACTCCCTATACTGGAAAAGATAGAGAATAGCTCCATCATGTTTTAATCTTAACACAATAATAGGGAATATCAAATGTATCAAAGCATTACATATGGTCAATACAAAAGCTGTGGCTGTGTTTATAAAAGAGTCATAAATAAAATTCACTAAGTTCAACTAGAATTGAAAATCTCTTTTGAAATCATTGGCATTGTTCCAAATTACTTTCCAAATTTCAGTAGAAAAAGCTGCCATCTTTTATAATTGAGGCAGCCACTAACTGCATCCACTACTGAGACTGGAGGCAGCTAAGAGCTAAAAGATTTAGTTTTGCGATCAATTATCAATTTATAATCATTCACATTTACCAGTTCTCAGTTTGATAATATGTTTGATAATAGCCACTGAGTCGTTCCCAAAGCCAATAAGGACGACTGTAAAAGGTGTTGTCAAATTCTTAATTATAACAACCAATTTATTAACGAATATTTCTAAATCAATACTGTTTAAAATTCTTAATTTTGTTCCTATAACACAAATAATGTTTAAAATATCACCAGTTTTATCATGGTTTTATGTGGTCTTTATGTCCATCGGAGTTCTCCTGTGAAAAGTAAACACAACAGAATCTGCCTTCAAAGGCAGAAAAGTTAGTATGAAGGAATTATCCAGGGTGTATTTATGCTTGGAACTGCCGGGCAAAAAGCAGTGATTTTGGAACATTTGTTAGCCTCCCATCCATAACAGGTATGAGAAGCCCATTTGATCTTTTCACGTTTTGCCCAATCTGGGACAATTTCTGCAGAAAAGTGAGACTGCTTGGGGCAAAAGGGAGGGGCTGTTCCAGTGACTGAGGCAGGTTTGTCTGGGTTACCATCCAAGTTCATTGTCAGATTTTTTACAGCTCCAAATGAGGCTCCTTCGGCCACCCCGTCAGGTGAGGGGGTTGCATATGGAGAAGGGCCTCTCAGGACAACAGGTTGTTGTACTGACAATCCTGAAAAAGCAAAACACCATTCCATGTGGAAAGGATCTGTAGGATAAGTAGGACCAAGTGTTTGGTGGGCGGTTGCCTCAAAAATTAACAATTTTAAAGCCTCATGATGAGAATCACCCCATTCCCAAATTTTTCCTTTTCTCAGCAGGCTGTAAAGGGTTCTGGCAATTATAGAAAAATCAGGGATGTGTTTTCTGCAAAGCACTAGTAATTCTGAAACTTGTTGCAGTTCCTTCGTAGATTCTGGCATTTTAATTTGATTGAAGGAGGTTATCAAATGCATATCATGCTTCTTTTCCATCAAATTCCCAGAAATTTTACTTTCAGGGGAAATTTGTAGATCAAAGCTTTCAAAGTTGGAGATTATTTTCTGTTGAGGATCTTCCACTTCTATTTCATCCCTACCCACAAAAATATCATCGATGCATTGGTAAACAGCTACATTGTCAGCTATGGGTATTTTTTCTAACTCTTGGGCCAAAGCAGGGTGGGCACGGGTGGGTGAATGTCGGTTCCCTTGAGAAGGAAGGCTTTGCTTTGGCTCCTTGCCTGGGTGCTGAGAGGGGGAGGGTGGGGGGGGTTGGATTGTTAGACTGTTTCTGGGCTCACTGCCCAGATTCTCAGAAGAAAGGTGTGTAATTTGCTGTGACTTTTTAGGGAGGGGTTGCCCTGGCAAATTTGGGTTTTGTTCGGGGACCCCTTTTTTAATATCTAATAGCAACAAGTGTTGGCGGCTGGTGATTTGTTTACTTTTCTCTGGTTTTTCACTACTAGGAGTTTTAACATAGTTGGTCACTTCTACTGCAATTTCACTTAATACATAGACATTACGATCACCAGCAGGTGAATTAGATTGAGGGGCTGGGGGCTGGGAGGGGGTAGGATAAGGACTGAAACCACGATCTGTAGATCCGGTTGGTTCACTTGGGTTTCCGAGGGATCTGTCTAGCTTTTCTACAGAACTTAAAACAATTGCTATAGGTTTAAGTAATTCCAAAGGCTTTTGAATTAAAGGAATCATAATTTCAGGCTTTACAGGCAATTGCATTGGAGAGTCATCATGTATCATTTGCAGGCAGGCAGCTTTGTGAATGTTTTCCATGGGCTGTTCGGGAGTACCAATTAAAGTTAAATGGTTTCCCTTTTCCAAGGGGTTATACCCCTCTGCCCAGTGAGCTGAGCATTGAATCAGGGACCATGAATTATGTTTTAAGGAAACTCCATGTCCCCAATACCCACTAACTTCTTGTTCTGTCAATTTAATTTGATCTCCACCACCGAGAGAAACTCGGGAAACATGTCCTGTCTCTGATTCATGAGGGAACCGCGAGTACTCTCCTTTTAGCTTAGATAATTCAGTGGTGGTGTCTGGGATTTCTTTAGTGATTATTTGTGGGTCTGAATTTTCATCAATATAGTTGCATTCTGTTTTAACTAGAGGTGTTGTGTTAGGGCAGCAGTGTTCCTCACAATTTTTTACTAACACTAATTCTTTCTGGGGGTAAATCTGATAAATGTGAGGAGTTTCTTTTTCTTCTGCCTTTTTTGGGAAGTTAGCATTCTCTAAATTTTTAGAATATTCATCTCCCAAGGCAGTCCGTAGCAAATTATTTTCATCTCGCAGCAAATGATTTTCATTTTGCAAAATTTCAACTAAATTTTGAAGGGAGTCTATTATTGCATTTTCTTCACTTCTTCGCTTAAAGCGAGTTTCTACAGCTGCGGTAAGGCAGGCTCCCAGAACTGAGCACAGTATGGTTTTATTTTTGCCCAGTTTAAATTTTGTTTCATGTTGTAAAGAACATACTTTATCAACCACACTTTCCAAATTAGACCAGTTATTATTAGCCCAAAATTCCACCTCTGGAGAGGGTCTGGCATTGTGTTTAGCTAGTAGAGCATAAAATTCAGTTTTATGTATAAAATCATTAGTCATTTTGTAAAGGGGATCAGAAAACCACTACAGGGAGGTAATGCTTGGTTGTACACACACACAGCTACGCTGCGTCTCCCCTCTTTCCCTGGGGTGGGTGAAGGGACAAAATCTGTCTGCTGAGGCACTGTTTAGTTACGTCAAGGTGTCCCTTCTCTCAACAAGACAGTTCACACACAAAAAACAGTTTCTCTTTTTGCACTAGGAGATCTTTTGTGAAATCCTGAAGACAGATACACCTCAATAGAGTATAGGGATGCTTTCACCTAGGTGTCTACAGTGTGCGAAGAATCAGAAAAGCCCCCCTTGCTTTCTAGCTTCGTTCACCGAAGTGACGGGCTAGGTGCGGCTGAGGCTAATCTTCCTCTTCCTAGTACAGACTATAGACAACCTGCAACCCCTCTGTCAATCAGGATCCTGTCCGTGACGCCAATTTAATGTCACGAGCCAAAGGATGGTCGTGATGGTTCGTTTTGATTTCAGAGTGCAAAAAGAGGCAGTGATAACTTAATTCAAGTGAAATCAATTGTATCTTTATTGATACACACAGTTATGCGATAGAAAAGAAGGGGAAAGAAGAGAGGGAGAGAGAGAGGGAGAGAAAGGGGGGTAAAGAAAGGGTATAGCTACCAACTGACAGACGGGGGTCCTCGTGACGCCGATGCCAACAGACCACCTTCGCAGTCTCCGTGGCACGTAGGTCAATAGAGCCGTCGTCCGCTGGGGAGGCCTCAAAGTGTGAGTCGCAGGGGGAAGCTTTTATAGTCATTGCAGAAGCAGGGGGCACCCGGCCAATGCAGGCAGAAGTGGGGGGCACCTGGCCAGCGTGGGGGGAGCACCCAAGAGTCACTGTGAGGAGCCCCGTTGCTCTGAGAATCAGGTGCAACCATTCAGATCAGGCAGGTTTGGGGCAAGCAGGTCTGGGCTCTGCAGCAGGTACAGCACAGTCAGTCAAAGCAAACACGGCCTCTGCAAACATGGCCAGGAACCATGACAGTGTCCATTGTTCCTACACGGGTCCCTGAGGAGGGCGTCTTGGTCCAGTGGGTGCAGCTGCAGGGAGAAGCTTGGATCTCTCCTGTGCTGTGGCCCAGGGTCCAGGGGGGGTCTCAGCCTCTGACAGTCGTGAGGCAGAAATGAGGGATTTTCGGACCGACTCTTACACATGCAATAGGATAAACATTGTTTCTCTGCTAAATTTCCACCCTCTTGCCACTATAGCAGATGCTTTGACAAAACTGGTAATTAACAGTAAATGTTGCCATGCCTCACATCCATAAAATGCTGTTTTTCACAGGGGTACCCTCAAACCAGACAACACTTACACAGCCTATATTGATGCAGAAGTTAATGTACGAAAAGTTACCAAGGTTAAATTCCTTTGGAACAACAACTGGATAAACCCAACTCTTCCCAAACTGGGAGCTGCAACTATCACAGTAGAAGTTGGACAAAATAGAACAGAGTAAGTATATCCATTGCAAAAATCTTGAAAGTTACTGGAGAAGAGAGGTGACAAAATTATAAGTGGAGTGGAAGCCTTTTCACAAGTTATTTAAGGCAGTAAAATGAAAAGATTCTCCAAGAAACCCTTTTTTTCCTTCCTTTCAAGACACTGTTCATCCATAATTCTATTCACTATTACTTCAACCCTTTGTTTTGAATAACCTCAACAAAAACCTGAAAATCTCTCCAGGATTTAGAAGAGCAAACTTTCTGTATAACCCTTTGGGTGAGAAAAATTAACTCTGGCTTGGATTGTCAGCCTCATTCTTGCCAAGCTGTCCACAAGAGCAGATTATTTGTGGGTCTGATTCACTGTCAGCTGGAACCAGCCAAGTATTCCACTGGCACTGGTGACCACTAAGGTCAAGACTGGCTAAAGAGGATGGTGATAATAAACCCACCCTTCCAATGGGGAACACTAACACTTGGAGCCTGCACTGAAAAGCTTTATATAAATCTTAGGGAAAGAGGCTGAAATTGATTTCTCTTGACTTTGTGAAGTATGGCTTGGATGTTCACATTATAGAAGTGTGATTTACTGATCCTGTTTTACTAATTTTCCTGGACTTTTAAACAGGAATTCCTTGGTTTTCTCGATCAGTTATTTATTTTATCATGAGTTGGTATCTAGAAGAGAACGTAGAGTTTAAATTTTAGACCTGTTTTCAAACACACAGTTAAAATTCCATCACTTAAAAGACAACATGGGAGGGAGAAACAGTTTCAAGCAAAGTGAAATGATTACAGCCAAGCAGCACTTGAACCCACCTTAGAGCAGAGGTCCTAAGTCTGGCTGTAGTTTCCAGTCAGTAAAGCACATTGCTGAACACAAAATTGTATTTCTGTACATAGGAATTCACTCTTCCACTGACTTGTAGCCTTTGCACAAGTGGTTGTGGCCCTCCCTATAGAGATGCTAGCACAAAATCTGGGGAAAAACCCCAAACCTGAAACATTAAATTAAGGTGGGCAATGAAGCAGGATGAATACAGCTGACCAATGCTTTCCCCAGCAGTAATATTTCAAATTTAGAAGCTCAGAGTTTGTTCCCTTCAGCTGTCTCAAATGACAAATCAGGTTGTGTTAACATCAAAATAAATCCACCCGTATAGTTCCAACAACTGCTGACAGCTCAAGGTGCTTTCATTTTCATTTCCTTTATCCTCAGGTACCGTTTCTGTGGGTCTGGGACTGTGAGGGAGGATGTTCTGCAGACTCTGACTGCTTGCTAACAGCACCTTGGATCCCCAAATCCTTGCTACCAATAAAAGCTACTCACACACAAACACTGGAATCTGCAGCTGTAATACTGATGGTGTGAGTTCTTTGGGCTGGGTTTTGCTGGTTTGGGGAGGCAGAGGTTGAGTCTGTGGATGCCTCTCTGTAGACACAATTTTTAGAGCAGCTTTAGCAGTGAATGTGCCAGAACCTGTTGAAGAATTCCCCTCCTTCAGCCTGTTTCAAAATAATTTCAAGCAAGAGGAAAGGAGGCAGGCAACAAAACCAAATTCATTTCTGTCCCCATGTAATCCTGCCTCGTGTCCCTCAGTGCTCTGCTGGACAAGGGGGCTGTGTCCCCTCTGCTGCTCAACCTCCCTGATAAAACCTCACACAATCCTGGGGATCTACTGCTCCACAGACCCTCTGCTCCTGGGGACCTGCTCTGTTTCTCCTGAGGTTCCCCAGCCTGGGGCACTCTGCTCTTTCTGTCTCTGGGTGATCTTTCCTCACCTAGAACACCTTGTCCTGAAGTGCATCAACTCCCCAGCAAGATTCTGTGCAGTGGTGGAGGTGGAAACCAATTTCTTTTGTCTTGGAGCACTACTCTAGTAGAGAAAAAAGAAAAAAAGAAAAAAAGGAAAAAAAATAAGAGCAGTATTTTTGTTGTTGTTGATGGGTTTTTTGGTTTTGTTTTTAAATTGAGTGCATTCTGGAGCTCTCACAGGGTGATAGGAAGGAGATAGGGGACGAAATAATAGACAAAGAAACATCAGCACTGAAGATTAACAACCTATGGGCATGCTCTGGGCTGAAGTGAGTTCTTTACGTAAAAGCCAAAGTGCTCCTTGCTGTAACACAACTGAAGAATATCCTCCAGCAATTTCAGTTTTAGTCAGAGACATGCAGGTTTGCTTTTATTTTTAAAAACCTTCCAAATTGCACATCTGCTTCTTGCCCAGATTAAAAGGTACTATTTGATTTAGATTAGATGTAGGGAAGAAGTTCTGTATTTTAGGAGTGCTAAAACTGGCACAGGTTGCCCTGAGAGGTGGTAGGTGCCCCACCTCTGGGAATATTTGACAGCAGGCTGGTTGAATTCCTGGAGTATTCCCCTGTTACATTCCTCTCTCCCTGTGCAGCTCCTCAGGCAGCAGCAAGAGCAGCAAGCACACAGCAGGGTTCTCTGTGTGTTTCCCTCCCAGAAGGACACTTAAAGGCTGACATTTATTTTGTCTCCATTTTTTCCCCACATGTGGTCAGTCTTACAGTGGTAGAATAATGAAGTCAGGCCTAATAAATGCAAGAATTGTGAGTTCTTTGTCCTGCATCAGGCTCTGCTGAGCCCAGCTCTGGGTTGCTCCTGCAGAGCCTTCCTTGGCTTCCCATGGCTCCATGGCCACAGCTGGGCAGGAGGAAGAGGATCCAGGCACAGGAACAGAGGCTTTCACACTTCATCCAGTCCTTGGAAGAACACACAAACCCTCTCCAGGAGGATAAATAGTTGTGGCTTTTTGAATAACCAGAGAGAGAGGAGCTGGTGTCTGATGCTGGGTTTTCATGTGCCCCCTTTGGCATCCCCTGCTTCCCTCTGCCTTCTCTGTTTGTCTCTCCTGGGATTTGGTGTCCTGATCTCCGTGCCTCCTGCTCAGGAAACCTCACCAGGGTTATTAACTTCCTAACACTGCAGAAGAGTTTCTCCTTTGTCTTTTGTTCCATTACCTTGGAATGAGCAGATTCTTGCCTACACAATTGTTTTGACAGTTATGATATTCTCAGCATTATCCTTTGCCATAGCCACTTCAGCAGCCCATGTAATTTTAACAAACACCTAACAGAATCAAGACGTTAAAGCTGACAATAGCACAATAAAAAATCTCCTTTTAATAATGAACTGGAGCTGCCGTCATCCTGTTTTAGCAGAGTAAAATCTCTCCCCCCCTCCCGAACACTTTACAAAGCTATTACATAAAATGCAATGTTAAATGAACAACAAATTACTTTCCCTTTAGCTAGCTTTTAATGCTAATGGTGCTATTTATTCCTGACCTTTTGAAATATTAGATTTTTTAAATGGCAACATAAAAAGAATTCTTGTTTGAAAACGCGAGCGACTTTAAACCACATGTTATTACTTGTAAGTATAGCATGCACATGCATCCTTCATTTCAGTGTCCCATTTAGGGCTAATTGGTATATATTTCAGTTGACATATATTGTTCTCCTGCAAATGTGTCAAATTCCTTAACGATGGCGGTGACAAAAGCAGAATGCTTGAGATATATAAATTACTCTCTTTACCATATAATCATTCTTATCTATTGGGAATGGTATTTGTGACAAACCGTGCTCAAAAATACACAGCAAATTGATTGTTGGTTTTTTTTTTTTAACTTTAATATCACGCCATTCATGGCAAGTCTTTGATTGCATCCTTAAATGTAGAAATGTTTTGATTTTTATCTGCGTCATTTTTCAGCTTTTGAAAAGCTCACTTTATTTATTAAAGGAAGAGTAGCACAGCGAGGATCTTAAAATGTATCTTTTGTTATCAGCGTAAGAAAAAAAAAATGGGCTGTAATTGTGGATATAGAGTGAGTAATTTGGTGAAAAACGCTTTGTGCTATAGTTTAGGTTTTATAATTCCTGCCAGAAATTACTATTATTTTGTTGGTGGGCAGCATCACAAGAAGAATTTTAAAATATTTTAAATATGGGAACAACTTGGGCCACGTATTTCCATTACATTTTAGATTGCTGTGTGCAATGCATTTCCCCCCTTTATTACAAATCATCTTAGAATTAGAGAAAAAAAAATTAAAAAATGGAAGATTTTGTGTGACTCTAATTATTACTGCGATATAGCAGTGCTCATTGTTGTCTTTAGACAATGCTGTCCACAGTCATTACTTTGCTCCATAAATCTGTAGCATAATGAGGTTCTATCTTCCAAGAAATATTTGAGCGTGTCTTAATTTGGCATTGATGAATTCTCCTTCCCGAATCCCTGGAGGGTTTTTTTAATCTAGTTTGTCATGTTAGGGCTTTCATCAGCTGACGGTGGTATGGCTGTGGATTTATTTCCATACCTTCCTGGGATGTGTCCCCAGAGGTTGCAAATAAGAATTTTATGGTGTTTTGCCCCAAAGGCTGTTTTTTCTTGATTGGAGAGTAATTCCCAAACTGTTCTGCCCCACCCTCATCCTTCAGATGTATATACTGTGTGTGGTTGTATTAAAGTGTGGAAAAACAAGGTTAAATTTGTTATCATCTTGTTGATGATTTAATCTAGGAGCAGTTTCTTTGACAAAAGAGATATTCACTGGAAAAAGATACCATTTTTTTGCCAAAGAAAATGCATAATAAGTTCAGATGCAATTTTTTTCCCCCTAAAATTTGAAGACAAAAAAAATGTAAGATGTTTCCCCATTCTTAACTGGTCAAAAAAAGGTCAGCAGAGGGCAGAGGAGGAAGGGAGAGGGTTATGTGATGCTCCACAGCTCTAATAAAAAAAAATACTAACAGTGCCCTACATGACACTCACTTGTAAACTCTGCTTGTAAACAGAAATAAGAAGCAAAGTACACTTTAAATTAGTCTAAATGTCAATTGTGTTCAATTACACAGTAACAACTGGGTGGCTACTGCACTTGCTATCACTTTGATGACCTATATTTTGTGAGACCCAAAGACAAAAGTTGCATTCAAGTCCCTCTGTGCTCTGGCCCATGGAATTATTGTTGTGTGTCTATCCCATGAAAAATATTACCTTTAATCGCATTAAGTAGATAATGGCTTCACATCTAACCAATTAAGGAGGTGAAGAGGGAAAAAAAGGGATCTAAACCTTCACAGTAATGCATTTGCTCAGATAATAATTCCCATTATCATAATTTAGCATATAATTTATACAACCTATGTCTCAATTCCACATGAAAAATAACAGCAGTGAACATTACTGCGGGCTTGGGTGCCTCAGCTTGGGGTGTGCATCCTTAAAAAGGATGGATTCTCTGGGAGTGCTGATTACCCTCCTTGGAAAGAGTACAGTCCTAAGTGCATTTCTCACTCAGAAGAGGTTTTCCATGGAGAGGGGATAGATACAGTCATCACTTTAATTTTATGGGATACAAAACACAGGATAGGCCTGTCCTGCCCGAGGTGATGGAAGAGCAGGAGCTGCCCCTTCCTTCTCCCAGCACTTCTGTCTTCAGCCCAAGTCACACCACAGAAACTGCCCAGGAGTGCTCAAAAACAAATTAAACAAACTCTCAGCTCAGACCAACCTTTTCTGCACTGTCTTTAACTCTTTATCCAAACACCAGCCTTCTCTCTTTTGGTGAGGGGAACAGAATCCCCAGGAGGGAAGGGCGAGGGCTCTCCACCACCCCCAGCTCTCACCAAGGTGCTCTCGGTCCCTCAGGGGTTCTGTGGCCTGACCTCACATCTCTTTCTGAGCTTTCTCCTCTCCCCCTTGCCTGCAGTTTGGAAATCAGTGCATCTGATCATTTTATAACCCTGCAAATTCAGCAGGACTCGGAGAGGATGTGTTTGCCCCTCTGCACCCTCCCTGTGCCACCCCTCACCTCCCAATCCCCACCTCCCACAGAGGGCAGGGAGGGCTGGGCAAAGGAGGCTTCTCCCCTTCACTGTAGATCCTCAAGCCTTTGCTTTAATTCCAAAAGGAGCCCAAATCTCTTTGCTGGGTCATGAAAATCAACCTCTGGTTCCCTGGCACAGAACCTGGGCTGGGAATCCTCTCCCGGTGGCTGTGACAGAGGGGACCCCGCTCCTGTGCCATCCCTGAAGGATGGCAGCACAGCAGCAGAGAGCAGCGCGGGTTTACTGCACAGGGTTATAAAAACTTCTTTTTAACCAGGGAAAAACGTCAAAAGTGGAGAGCAGAGTGATTGCACCAAAGAATAATTCTCCTTTTGACCCCCAGAGAAAGAAGTGCCTAATGAAAGTATATGATCACGGACAGTGTGAAGATAACTGTCTGATCAGATAATGGAATTGTTTTCAGTGATAAGAATGAATCCATTACTAATGCAAATAACTATAATAATTATAATTTGCAATACAGTAAAAATCACCTAGTCTACCTCCTCCTCTGACAGGAGACTGTATAATAAATTATAGGCTGAGAAAAAAAAAATAAAAGGGATAAAGGTTAAAAGATTAAAAAAAAATTCTGAAACTTAAATGCTTAACAGGGAAGTCAAGCCCTGAAAGCAGAAATTGGTGCTATTAAATAAAGCAATTGTGAAGAATGAGATATTATGGAATTGATTAACAAACCAGAAACCAAGCATTTCCTCATATCACTACCTCTTGTCACAGATTTCAATAATTCTGAAAGAACAAAAAATTAAGAGTTGGCGTATAGCAAGGAAATTAATTATTTAAATGTAGGTGAATATGCTAATAGGACTCTGGGAAGATGAATATAACTTCACACACAAAAAGCCCCCAGAAGGTTCAATAAACTTGAGGAGTTTCTCCAGTGGCTTTTGCTTTGCTTTAGTATCCAAAACTGGTCCAGCTGTTCAGGTGCTCCCAACCAGGACTGCTCATCTACAGGGCAGATCTTTTAGGATTTTCCAAGTTGCTCGTACCAATCCCATAATCTTCTTCATTCCTGTGAGGTACTTTGGGCATGGAGACTGTAAAAAAATCTTTATTTCAGCTTTGGAGTAGAATAGAGCAGATGAAACAAATCCTGTGTGCAGAGTTTTTACTACAGTGAGCTGTTCTCTTGTTCACAGCACCTCTGCTTTCTCCACTGGTTAAGCAGAGAGGAAATAGTGATGCACAAGGTTTATCACTCACTGTGGGCATCAAACCATTCATAGTTTTAAGTGACAGAGCACTGGGAATCTCCCAAGAGATCATGCAATTCTTCCCCAGACATCAATTTGAGTAAAATAGCTATTAAATAACCAGTCTGAAGCACTGTCTTCCAAAACTCTCCATTTAGATCTTCATTTTCCAAAGGTCAGGATGTCCCATAACAGCCACAGGGAAAAGCCAGAGACTTTAATAACAGGGGTGTGTAAGAAGACTTAGACACCCAGAGATGCTGACATCTAGTCAAAAGTAGGGATGACTAGCAGATCAATTTAATCTTTAACTCAGAGTTGAATTTGTTTTTATGTGGCTGGAGTATCTTCCTGCATTTTCAGTTCAGAGTAAAAAGCTCAGTGTACCCTGCCAAAACTTCCCCCTCAAGTCATTCTTGAAGTCAGAGATTTCTCATCCTCTTTGAAGTTTCTCATTGCAGCACTTTTCATGCAGCTGAAAAGCTCAACACACAGCAAAGCACAAGCAGTTTATCAGAACTTCCACAGTGTAGGAGCTCCAGAAAAATGCTTTAATTATGCAAATTCCAAGGTCAAAGTGAGTGGAAATCTCACAGTCTGCTTCACAACCATGGCTTGTGGTTACCTCATGAGTGCCATTTATCCAGAACACACCCAGCCAATCTAACATTGACTCCTGCAACAAGCTCCCAAGGTTTAAACACATACCTTTGAGCTTAAACACAAGAAGGCCTTTAATCAATGTTTGCAAAAGGCAAAACCACAACGTGCCTCAAATCCCCACATCCCATTTCATTGTCTGCTGATGCTTCACCAGGGCTGTTTTGGAGAGGAATGCTCCTCCCCACACGAGTCCTGCACGTGTGTTCCCACAGAACAGCTTCAGCATCAGTTTCCAAATCTCCTCCCAGAAATGAGATGCTTATCTGCCAGAAACCAGCATCCACTGCCTAATCCTCAAAGCTCCCACAGAGCCATAAAAAAGATCACAGGTCCATAAAATGGAAGGACCTGGGATTTAATTAAATAATTAGATTCAGGGCATGCATGAAACTGGTCCTCAGATGTGTCAAAAGCTGTCAGGGTGGGAATGAGATGAATTGTTCCCATGTTCTCTAGGGGTAGGACAACCACAGAGAGTCAAAGCTGACATTATGTAAGACTTCAGACAGATGAGGACAGTGAAACAACAAACAAACTGCCCAAGCAGGTGACATCATTTCAGCACCAGAAGTTTTAAAAACAGATTAAACAAATGCTGGGAGTAGTTTAGGCAGAACTAACATTGTTTTGCAGCAGAAGGTAATATATGATTGATGCCTGAGGTCCTTTCCAGCTGCATAAAACTCCTGTGATGCTCTGACAGAGCAGTTGCAGTCAGCAAAAAACACTGGATGGGTCTGAATAGAGAAGCGAAAAAACCTGAATTATTATATGCTACTTGACTCTGAAGGGGAGAAATTAAAATTCTTTTGGTGGGATAGGATCAGTGCAGTTTGTACATCCCTGCAGTCCTGTAACATTCTTGGTAAGTGTGTGGCACTTTCTGATATCCAATCTCATCTGTTTCCATAAGACAAAACAAAAGAACCACAACATTAAAGTGTTTTGCAACATCCTCAGCGATGTTACCTGATTTTTCAGCTGCCTTACACAATTATCAGGCTGAAACGTTGACCTTGTTCCCTGAGTAGACAAATCTATTCTCCTGCCCACTGTGTCAGGAATTTTTCATGGACAGGGCTGTGTGTTCACAACACCCTGCAGACTGTACTGCTATCCAGACCTCTGCCAGCACACAGAACACAGGGAGAAAATCATCTGAAGAAGGATGCTGGAACATTGTTTGTAGAAAAAACCACATTTAGATACAACTCCTGCATACATCTGCAGAACCAGCACCTTCTCTGCTGGTTTTGCTCTACTTAGAGCTAATTTCCTTCAGCTCCACTCATTTTGAGGAGTCAATACTCATCTAGGGAAAATGTTGGTGGGGGACACAAGCTGAGAAAACAGATGTACTAAGATTGTCACAAGACAAAAAACAAACCTTCTGAGCAGTCCCCTCCCTGCAGTGCTTCAGCTGCAGCCCGTGTGTGTTCCTGCAGGGCGCTGGTGTGAGAATCTGCACCGGGGCAGCACCGAGGCTGCTCTGTGCACTGCAGAGGAAGAGGATGTGTTCAGGCTGGTGTCTGCCCTTATCAGCTGATGGCAGACGGAAGTTCCTACTAGAGGTGCAGAGATTAATCCTCAAAGAGAAGGAAATACTCCTTGTTGCCCTTAGGAAAGGGAGAGTCACCTTTCTAACTGCACAGACTGCTGCAGTTTAACAAACCCTGGCAGTCCCAGCTCTGTCTCACCACTCTGCTTTGAAACCATCCCTGACCTTGTGACAGCTGCAGCACTCCCCTGCCTCTGTTCTAGCACACCCAGGTGCTGGTTGCACATCTCTCCAGCCAGCTCCTTTGTCTCCTTACACTCCATCTGGCATCTTGCTCCTTTGATGTCTTGGCTCTGCTGTAGCACACAATATTCCCAGAGTAAGCTTAGATTTATTTTTCATTTCTCCATGTCTGTGTCAGCTCACCTGTGGACACTGACTGGAGGATCATAGTGGCTGCAATCCATCTAATTTTTTTTGCCATCACAAGGTAATGAACACCATGGTCTCATTCAGTAACTTCTGATCTGGCACAAAGCCAGAGCTCCTGGGATATGGCATCTAGTAAACCTTTCCCTGCTGTCACAATCCCTGAAAAATGAGAAAATAGGTACTACTTTAAAATCATAGCCAGTACCTATCAATTGTACGTTAACCAAAGCCAGTACAGAATTTCTTTTGCAGAAAAATGTTTGCATTTCACTGACTCAATACATGGAATAAGGATGGCACAGGACAGTTTTTGCTATAAGAAACAGATCTTTGCATCTGTGAACTGCACAAGCTGTGGTGGAAACTTCTTCCTTTTTTGAATACTCACGTTTAAATCTCTTGAAGGAAAAAAGCACACTACCTTATTGTGAGTCTGTATTGATTCCACCACAAAAATGGTTTTGATTGTTAGAACACAGCAAGGCATGAATGAGAACTAATAAAACAGAATTTACTATTAAAAAGTAAGTACCAGACGGGCAAAAATTCCAGTCACACAAAGCATCTGCACTTCTCACTAATTTACCCAGGCTGCACCTCTTGAAAATCAAGCAGTTCTTACGTGACTGAGTTAATGAGCCCTGAATCCATCGTCCCTAAGACAGAGAACTGGACACTGCTGTCAGGGGGGCCCTTCTACAAGTTGTTTTATTCCACAGCTATTCAAATGAATACAAACTGCAAATTTCAGTAAGGACTGAGGTGATTTTGTAGAACCAGTAACT
Source organism: Prinia subflava (assembly GCF_021018805.1). Taxonomy (NCBI): domain Eukaryota; kingdom Metazoa; phylum Chordata; class Aves; order Passeriformes; family Cisticolidae; genus Prinia; species Prinia subflava. The sequence continues at coordinate 6,768,728 of NC_086255.1, read as the reverse complement.
TACACAAAATCCCTTCTATCAAGATGGGGCTGTAGCTTTAAATATTAACACACTCCTGTGAGAAAGCATTAAGATTTAGAAAAGTCCAGTGTGAGGACCAAATTCTGAATGCACACACATAAAACTCCCCTGGAAGCTTCAGCACTGTGGTAGAACACCGAAAGCAAAATTTGGTTCTTAATGTGTCTCTGAAGACTGTAATTATATTTCCCATTGTACTAGTAACATTAATTGAATGTTTAGCTGAAATCAAGTTCATTACAAGTTAAATACAGTACCTAGCCTATTAGGATGGTGTTTATAATTATAGTCATAAAGCACTTGTAAAACACCTTCATTGTGGCACAGAGGTGGAAGTTGGGTGTAGTGGCTGCTAAAGCATCTCAGTTCTCTCTGCACCTTTGCAGCATCGTGGACCAAGGTCACCTGTGCCTCTGAGCACCTCCAGAGCTTGTGCCAACACTGCTGAATTTTGGAGGGACACAGCCTACAGCTGACAGCAGAGAATGAAACACTGCACAAACTGCTGTGCAAGGGCTTTCTCAGTGCAGCTGGACTTCACTGAACATCCCTGCATCTACAAAGAGGCACATTCTCATGCTAATATACCTGGTTACTGGCCAGCTTCACGGCCTGACAATGCATTTTTAACAATGAAACAGCTTCTAACAATACAAGACCTCAGAGATTAGAGTTCTCTTTGATACCTCAGATTTTGTGTTTGGTTTCCTGGCTCTCTCAGAGCACCATTACAGAAAATACCTGATCTGCTTTTGGTATTGCCCAAAGCCTTTCTGCCTGAACTCCACCAACTCCACCTTACTCAGAGAGCTACACCAGGCTTTGCTGGAAGCTGAGTCATGAGCAGTTCCACCTTGGGCACACAAGTGCACTAAAGCTGTACAGATGGTCGGTGTCACCTCTGCTCAGTTCCACACATGAAGGAGCACCCACATTCAAGCATAACCACTTGGCCTGTCTCACTTTCATAATAAATCAGGTTTCTTTTTATAGCCATTTTCGTAAGAACAGTAGCACCCAAAAGGAGAAATTAGTTTTAAGGTATTTTATTTGACATGATTGAAGACACAAGAACACTCAAGATACAATCCAGACAAGTTGTGAACAGCTCCAAGTATCAGTGAAATCTGAATTTATCTTGCACAGAGGTGAACAAGACCACAATGGTTGGTTTTATAATATAGTTTAAGACTATTTCAAGCAGGTGAGTACTGTGACATTATGCCCAACAACTTTTATACTATTCATCTGCTTAAGCCACTTCATATCATAAATATGCAGCTTATCTTGGCTATTAAATCTCTGCAATATATAATTAGCCTTCTCATAATAATGCATTAAAACTCCTGTATATGAATATTGGTATACTCATACCAACACAAACTGTCCTAACCACCACTGCACATTTATCATATTCTAGCACAATTAATCATTCCATCACAATTAGCTGCTAAACTTCAGCCTAGAGTTCAGTAACTTGGACCCAAATTTCAAGTTGCTGCTTAGAGCAAAACTCCTGCCAAGACCTTCTGCTTTCCCCATGGATAGCTGGCCTTGTTGTCTTTTCAACATTAGGTTGCACAATGTCATCTGAAACCCCTACCAAAAAAATGCTCTGCAGGGGAATGTCCTGCAAAAGTATCACAACTACAATTCTAAAAATGCCTCATTCCCTAGGAAATTTCATATTAGTTTTACAGCCTAACATCCTTTATCAAAATGGGCATCCACATGCCTCTTACAATGTAAAGTTGTTTAATTGGGTTAGAGTCTACAGACCACAGCATAGTATTCTACTTAACAATTCTAATTCCTTAGAGAGACAAGCTAATTCTCCATTCTGAAAGAGGGCAACAAGGACAGCTGGGAGTTTGTTCAGTAGTTCAGTGCTCTGCAAAGATAAGCTTGATAGTGTTCTCATCAGACTGAAAGAGGAAGTGCAAAAATATGTAAACCACGTTTTACAGTTACAGGGATTTCAGCAACAAGCCCCTGCTTGGATCCAGATGGGATCCTACAAAAGGTGAATCAGAATCTGGGATCTGTGCAGAGATCTGTGCTTCAGAAGAGCTGCAGAAATCACCTGTAGCTTTCCCTGTAGACAGGCTGGAAACAGCACAAAGTCCATGGGCCACCTGATCGTGCAGGTCCCCTCCCCTTCACAGGGGAAATCTGGAGTGGCAGCCATTTATTAGACTAAATCCTGTGTTAAGGCCACTGAAAACAAATCTGTGCAGAACTGGACAGATTCAGCTTCACATAGCATGCAAAGACAGCAAAGCCTATTTTTCTGTAAGAATTTTGGGTTTTGGCAGATGGAAGTGGTAGACAGAGACTGTGTCTTACCTGCAGCTACAATACAAGAGTGTTGCCTGGCTTTGGAAGGTAGTTTTTCATTTGTTGTTGTTGTTGTTTTTTAAACTAGAGAAGATCCTTATTAAAAAGCCAAAAACTAGTCAAGAAGCTGTATACCCAGATTTTACAATGTGATTTTTGGTTTTACAGGAGGATTCATCCATTATTATGAAGAATTGCTGGGGATGGAATGGTCACCATCTGAAACAAAGAAATGAAAACCCCAGCAACAGACTGCTGAATTTGTGTGATGTGCCTAGCTGGTATGACTTGCATTGCAGGAAGAATGTTGTATTCTCTGACACACCAACATTTCTTTCCTATTATTATGAGATTGGCCTTTTACATTTCATATCTTACCATCTTTAAAAGCCTATAATTACAGAAGCTGATTGAGAAACTGTGTTATTTAAAATTAACAGCTGAATGAAATCAACAGAGGCAAAGTGCATTTTTATACAAGAAAATAGCACTGTAGAAAGAAAGAGTCTGTACAATATTTAAATATTGTATATACATAAAATTATATTGTTCATAACTCATCTTAAAGTTTCTCTTGTTTGTAAACCATGGAAAGCAACACACACAAAAAATTTCCCAGTATTTAGCTTTTAAAGCATTTAGCAGGCAGCAGGAAATCGACTGCTAGCAAGCACACTTTGTAATTATAGAAAGTATCCAGCAGGATACTGTGACTAGCATTCTCCATAGTCCTTTATTTATTCATTTATTTTAAAGCTGAATGCAGAACACATTTCCCATTCAACCAGGGAATTCTGCAGGAGACACAGAAAACTCAATGACAAAATGCAGTGGATCAGTTCTGCAGCTCTCTATTGTGGCAAAACTCCAGGATAAACACAGAAAGTTTAAGTGCAGGATTGGAACATAAATTAATGAAATAACTGATAAAGCTTTCAATCTCCCAAAAGTGTCAGTAATGGATTGACCTCATGCTCAACTTTTTAAAAAGGAAGGTTTAGATTAATAATTAATGTTGCAAAGTTTTGAAAATGTAATGAATTCCAGCAGGTAATCAGGCAGCTCTGTATAAATGCTCTGGAAAGTGTCAGCATTTTAGGATGGTTGGTACCAGTCTGCTAATTTGGAGTGGAATTAGGATTTGAATCTGAAGTTGTCAGTTCACGGCAGATACAGAATGTAGGTTTCAGAAGTTTTCCTCATGTAGCATTTTGCAATGTAAAAACTATTCTAGTTACAAAAGAAATTTGCCAGGTTAAGCATGCTTAAGGAAACATTTCCACAAAGTCATTATTTGGAAAATAACATGCTACCATGGCCATCAGTGCATTTCTCCTGTGTCAAGAGTTCTGTGCTCACTGCCAGGTAAGGTAAGCTTTATTTAATGCTGTTTGCAGTTTCATTCTATTGGCTTCTGCCTTCCACTTCATTGGCCATTCAATTCAACCCAGCAATGTATTTTACTGAACTAAAATGTTTGCTACCAAAAATATATTATGGTACTTTTGATCTGAATGTTTTGAATTGTTTAAATGTTTCTGGATAGCCATCATCTAACTGTGCTTCCAAATATTAACACAGGAATGAACAAGAAAAGAAATAGAATCACTTGGGGAAGTGTTGATAAAGCAGATGGGTCAGAGGGATGTTGACAGGCTGGAGAGATGTGCAGACAGGAGCCTCAGAAAGTTCAGCAAAGCCAAGTGCCAAGTGCTGAAGCTGGGCAGGAGTAACCCCATGCAGCAGGAGCAGCTGTGGCCCGGCTGTCGTGGCAGACACAGAGCAGGGCTGAGCCTGAGCCAGCAAAGTGCCCCTGGCATCCAGAACAGCCTCCTGGGCTGCACTGAACAGCACTGGCAGCAGGACTGAGATTGATTCTTCCCCAGGTTCAGCCCTGCTGAGACCATGTCTGAGTGCCAGCTCCAGCTCTGTGCTTCCCAGGACCAGAGAGACACACACACACAGCACTGTGAGCAGCAAAGGGCCGTGAAGGGGAAGAAGGGACTGGGGGATCTTTCATGGGAGGAGAGGCTGAGAGAGCTGGGGCTGTTGGACTCAGGGAGGCTCAGGGAATGCCAGGAATGGGCACAAATGCCATTCCTGTCTAGTTCCCACACAGGAAAGATGATGGAGCCAGAATTCTCAGAGGTATTTAGTGAAGGAGCAAAAAAGAGGCAACACACACAAATTTAAACTCAAGAAATTCTTTTTAAGCGTAAGAAAAAACTTTTGCAGTGATGGTTATCAAATAAGTTGCCTGGAGTTCAGGGATCTTCAATTTGGAGATAATAAGAATTGGAAAAAGCAACTTGTTCTGACTGATACTGCTTAGAATGGAGAGGTTTTATCAGATAGTCTATGGATGTCCCCTTCAAGCTCAACTACTCTGTGATTCTGTGGTTTCAGATGGAGACTAATAAAAACAAGTGTAGAAGACCCAAAAGAGAAATAGGTTTGTTCTCTGATATTATTTCCCAAAGTATAATGAAGGTAATTCTAACTAATTAATCTGACAGCTTGTTCTGAGAGCTTTGACAAAAAAGGCCTTGTTTTTAAACTGGAGCAATCAATATTAGGCCCTCTGAACACATCTGTATTTCCTATATATAATTTCAAGGATTTCTGGGGATTTTCTTTGCTCAGAATTTAAGTAATTTAGATCCTATTTCTTTGAGTCATTGATTTTCAGCACTCTAAATTCTGAAAGCCCTGGGCAAAATCAAAATAATACAATAAAACTACTAATTTGTTCCCATTGCCAGAGGATGGTGCTGTTTAAACAGATATCCCACACAGATACACCCCCTACAACAGCCACGTGGGTTAGTGAGGTTTTTTCAGGAGGAAGATGAGGAGGAACAAGGCAAAGAGATTACAACTTGGTATTTTTTAAACTAACCTTCAGAACCCAACAATAAATCAGTGTTTACTTTATAAAGGTAGATCTTTAAGCATGCTTGAGTAACTTGGTAACTTTTACTACCTCTGGAACTTTTGCTCCCAAAACTTTTTAAGGGTTTTTCAAATGCAGTCCTTGGTCACCACAGGACACAAACACAACATACCCCACCTTACTCGCTGTTCTCACAGAGCCTGCTGAAATTCAAGGTGATGACATGACGGACAAAAGTCAAAAAACGGAACAGTGGAAGATCAGTCTCACAAACAGGCCATGGTGGGGGGGAAGGGCCGTTAGTAATTTAAGAAATCAATACCAACTTTGACACTTTTAGAGGTCGCAACGTCAACAGCCATGGCTTTGATTTCAGTGTCCCCAAACTGCATGAGCGTTTTGATCTCGCGCCGGTTGGGCGCGGCAGCGTCAGTCCCCGTGAGATCCAGGCGCAGCGTGCCGCACTTCTTCACGCCGGGCTCGGTGATGAAGCTGACGCTGTCTTGCTCCGAGCTGTAGATGTTGATCACTATCACCAGCTGAGAAGGCTTGGCGGGGGTGTAGCTGCGTGTCACAGTCTCTCCCAGGGCCACAGACTGGTCGGCTGAGATGAACTTGTCAAAGACGTCGGTGCACCAGCGCGTGCCGTCCTTCACCAGGAGCTTCTCCGGGGGGTGCTTGCCCTCCACGAAGCGGTTGAGCACCCCCACGCCGTAGGTGAGGGGGGAGCGCCGCACCTTGATGACAGCAGGGTCGAGGCCAAAGAGAACGGCTCCTTTGAGGATGGTCAGACCCACATCCTGCGGGATGATGACCCGGCACCTGGAGCCAAAGGCGCTCTGCACCGCTTGCTGGAGCAAGGGGGATTCGGCAAAGCCGCCCACCAGGAAGAGAAACTTCACATTGGTCACCTCGGGCTTCTCAAACACTTCACCTGAACAGAAACAGAGACCACTCACTAAAATCCACCTTAACAATGCAGTGCAAGTGAAAATGCCAATGTCTGAGTGCACTGAGTGTTCTATGCACGTGATCTGAAACTGCCCCATCTGTGCCCTCAGCCACCCTCACACTGCCACCCTCAGCGTGCACCAGTCCCACTTCTGTTATCTCCCGTGTATTTCACCATGAATTCATTCACCTCAAAGCATACAACATTTCTGGAGTGGCATTTAAAACCCACCCTTTACTGCATTCCAGATAAATCACTCCATTTCAAATTCACTTATTATTTCTGACCCCAGCATCTTAACCACAATAAATACCATCTGCAAAATAATCCCTCTTTACATTTTTACAGATTTTCCTTCTTAACTTAAGCCCACATTTCCTACTTTCAAGAAAACTCTACAGTTCAGTTGTAGGCTCACTTTTAGTTCAAACAAGTGAGTTACCTGTCACAGCTGTTGCAGTCCTAGGTGTCTCCCTCCCTGCTCACATAAAAGCTGCTCTGTACTTGTTGTCTTATTAAGTTCTGAAATTTAGTCAATAATCCCTCACATATGATGAGCCAAGCTGGATATTTACTCCAAATAGTGCTTTGTAATGTGTAGAAAGCAAAACTTTTCTCACCACAAGCATTTTACTCTACTTGATATAAATTTCATCTTCTGCTAGGAAGACCTTAAATAGTAACTTTCCCAATAAGCACATGTCACTTTCCATTACTGGACAAATAAATTCATTGCTGCTTAAGCCATGCCTGGAAGTACTTTTACCATGATGCATTATTTACTATTTGTGCTTTAGAGATGTCAGTGATTTGGATGGTCATGAACAACCATGACCTTCCACTAGAGAGGAATGAACTGGAGGTCTTAATATCTGGAATAGTCAGAAACGAGTTACAACTCTGGCATAATTTAGTTGTTGCCTGAACCAGGAAAAAGAAAAGCAGGATTTGGGTTTCTCAGTGCATGTCAGCCCTCTGAATGCTTGCAGCCCTGGAAGCACAGAGTATTGAAGCTTAAGCAGTAACAGAACTGAATCACAGTCAGTAATTAGCACTAGAGCTAGGCAGGAGTATGTGCTCAGGACACATCCCTTACTTTTATTATTTTCCTAGTTGATTTCCAGAGAGCTGCAAGTTTCAGAACTGAACTCCTTGTCCACAGCTGGTGCACACCAGGAGGGTTGTTACTGGGTTGAACTGGGTGAGCAAAGCTGCAGTTTCAGCTCAGCCAGGAGTGGAATCACACAGATACGTACTCAGGTGCTGAACGATCTGGTCAATCGTAGGTTTGAAAAGAGCGTTCATCGCATCCGGGCTCATCCTCAGCATTCCCTGGGAGGACCACTTCACAAAGTCCACACTGCAGAGAGAAAGAACATTAAAACACTGCAGCTGAGCTGCAAAACAACCACCACTAAATAAATGAACTAATGAGTTTACAGAATCTGCGTGCATTTTCCTTGGAAGGAAGTGCCCCACCTCACCCTAGCCCCATACCAACTGCAGTCATGTAAAATTTGAAAGGAGAATTATTATTTTGGCTTGTCTAATTGTTGTTTTCTTTGCCTGATTGCCTTCTGCAGCATTAGCAATGCTCAACTGCTCTCTGAAACAGCTGGCAGTCAATGCAGTGCTCGCTCATCTGAAACAGCACTGATTCATCCCCAGAAGGGCAACACTTAGATTATAGCAGGAGCAGGCCAAAGCCACTGGAAACACACAAGGAAAACAAGCAAGTTGGGAAGCCTCAGGAGGCAGAAGAGAAAACAGCATTTTTAATGAGGCGTAACATTTATTAAGTGAAAACAGGCATTATGCTATTCTATCACTGATACACAGCTGTATAGCTCAGTAATCTCCCTTTTACTCATGCACATTACATGTCAACCTTTACACTCTCTCTATCCTGTTATCGAATTCATTTCTTTGAAGGGAACATTTAGCATTTCCTCTAAGATTCACCATTAAGACTACCAGTAAAAAGGAGATGGCCTTGTGAGGGAGAGTATTTCCAGAAATTTTTAATGATTTCAGAACCTCAGTCTCATTTAGAAAGTGACTTTTAGGTGGATGCCAAGTCATTTAAGCTTACAGTAGGTACATTTACAAATCTGAAAGAGATGCAGAAGTTCCAGTCTGCATACTACATTCAACACTGTCTAGTTTTAAAAATGAAGGTGTAAGTTCTAAATATCAAGTCTTCCCCTCTCAGCTTCCAAGCCTTCTGCCCCAGATTCACAGGTTCACTTGTTCATTCTCTTTTCCACCACTAAACTCCAGGTTTTCTTTAATATGCAAAAAATGTATATTGCATTTGCAAATTTGCAAAGATGCAAAATGTCCATTTCTTTCTGCTCACTTTCTTTTCTACAGCAGCTCCTGATCTTATTCAGGGTGACTTCTTGATACTGAAAATCATGAATTGAAATCTCTGGAGGGGGTTGTATCTCCCTGTCGATTAAGCAAATCATCAAACTTGTAAAATACTATAAGAAACAAAAGCCTGCCACCACTTCAAAAGCTGAATGCTTTCCCCTAGCAGAGCTTTATGCAGTAGTGTATGTTTTCTCCAGTGATCTGATACTGTTGATAACTTCCCTCAAGCCATAAACATATTTATACATCTCACAATCTGGGATTTTTTCCAGGACCCAGGCTGCTAAAAACTAAGGTTCTAGGCAACAAATTCTGTGTTTGATCTGACACTCCTAATTAACATGCAAGAGACAATATTCAGTCAAAGAGCGTGCAGAAATAAGAAAAGAAAATAAGAAAAATAATAAATAAATAAATAAATGAGGGGGAAAAAAAGGAAAATAAGAAAAGAAAGCAATACCTGAAAAGTGCAAGTCTTATACAGAAAAGCTTTTGCAAGAGATCAATCAGAACTGGAAACTGCACCAGAGGCAACTCCATCTTCCCATCCTTGCACTACACTTTTACGCTATTACCTTTCGGTCCTAATATAATTAGGATATTTTAATTATTTCTCTTTGCTACCAGCCGTTAATTCTGCATCCACATGGTTTCAACTGTCCACTCACTTGCTCTTCCTCAAGGCATGCTCTACGCTGTGCCCTCTGAACTTCTTGTAGTAGTCGATGAAGGAGAAGGGCAGGGTGATGTTGAGGGGGTTGGTCCTGTCGGGCGCTGCCGCTCGCTTGCGCGACTCGAACGCGATCATCAGATCCACCCAGGCCGCAGGGCGCTTGATTTTAAACTGCTCAATGAAATCCTCCCCAAAGATTTTACACAGCAGCTTCTCGAACTCGTAGTCCACACCTAGAGAACCGTACGGCCCACCTGTAGCACAGACAGAACACAGCTTTAATGTTCTGGATATTCTTTAATATCCCAATGACATTTCGAGTTGGCCACATGCACATCAGAAAAACGCCATCAGGACTGTCGTGGGAGAAGGTCCATGGGAAGAGGATCTTTCCTAAATGTAATAGTTGGTCTAATACACAACATGATCTTACCTTTGCCTCCTGTATCCTCATAGCCACTGTAACACTACCTCTATAAATGAGTGATTCAGCCAACCAGCAGCTGGGTTATACTAATTTTGAGTGCTGGTCTCATTTCAGGATGAACTGCCAGTAAAATGCAATAAAGGCAAACATTTCCTTCACTGACAAGCCAAAACATTACATTAATATATAATGCACAATCTAATTACATAAAGCAAGCAGTGGGAGTGGCATTACCTGTTGCTTTGTAGAGCTCCTTCAGGTGTCCCTCAGGGAGTCTGATCTGATGGACAGTCATATCCACGGTGCCTCCTCCGCTGTCAACCACGATGTACCGATCACCTGGAACGCCAAGGGGAGAGCCAGGGGCATTTACACACTGTGAGCACACCAGCTCACTGCAACCACAGCTCCTGAGGGCACCAGGGAGGCAATGGCCTACAGAGAGCCTGCAATGGCCCTGCTGAAGGCCTGATCTTTGCTAGCAATTATAACACAATGATTGAGAACAAATATCAAAGTCAGATGTCAAAAGCTATTGATGTAGCACAGCTGAAAAGTGGGACTGCTCATGTTGCTGGTGTACATCCTAGTGAGCTACCAAATATTACACCATATTTACAAAGCTTGTTCTGAGGAAAATATTCTACTTGCATTGGCTTTCCATCATCTCATTAATAAATCTTATATGCTAGAGCATACAAAATTGCAATTCAGCACTTGTAACTAAGAGCAGCACATGAACATGTGTTTTTTATCCTTTTCCCCTTTATTGTGAGAACAATGCAATGCACAGCACCTTTGTGGGAAACACAATCAAAACCAGTGAGAGCAAAGTTTGCTCAGGAAATTTTGTTGTACCTTCCTCCAGCTCAGACCAGATCTCTCCTATGACATTTTCCACCATGAAGGTCCGACTCTGCCGGTTCCGGCGCACGTGTTCCTTCCCTAGTGATTGACAGAAAAAATAGTTACTGTATAAAAAAGCATGAAGAAATAACATCAAAAACTGCACGAAACAAGTGCAAGCAGGCTGAAAGATCTGTATGTATCACTTCTTAACAAAAAAAAAGTACAAAAATTATTGCACTGGAACCAGGAATGTCAGAATGTCATTCCTGGAAAGAATGGAAAGTGGTTTACGGCCACCCTGATCTTCCTTGATATTCTTATATGCACTTATCTGTCTTTTAATCTATATTAATTACCTAATACAAATAATGCAAACTAATCATATAGAGTAATAATCTAATAAGAAAGCTATAAGCAGGTCTGACTTGCAGATTTTTAATACACTCTGGCTTGCAAAGTGTGTGCTGGCAGCAGGGTTGGGGGCTGGCAGCCAGCTGTGCTCACAGCAGCCTCTACCAGCAGGTGACAGCCTCAGCCCTCTCCCAGACAATTCCCACACCGCATTCCCACATTTCCTAAAGCCACTGCTCATTTTGAGTGCTCAGGCAAATGCCTCCCCAGCCTCTCAGGATGTCAGTCCTCTTAATGACACAGTGATCACCAGGGCTGACCCTCACAATATTAAAAATATACACCAATTAAAAATTAAATGTAATCTTGCAAGACTATTATAACAATCTGTTAACTTGCAAGACTGCTACTTAGACATTTAAAAGATGCAGAACAGTCTGTCAAGAGAAAGCAGAGTAGTGAGAACCTCTGCTATTTATGCTTCTAAATCAACCTCTCTAACTGAACGATCAAAAAACCCTACATTCCTTGTGTTATCATCACCCACCTTCAAAGACACTTCATAAAACACTACAAAAGAGGCATCCTGTCATGAGTGGATTTTTTTTTCTGAAAATACCAGCACAAAAATCACAAAATGCACTTTGCTTCCTATTTCTATAGTGCCTGTCATCAGGAAAAAGAGCATCAGCTCCACTGGTTCCTTCACCCTCCCAAAAAGACCCCACGGTGCAGAGTAGCTGCCCCAGCCTCAGTGCACTGACTTGGAGCACAGGGAGAGCTCAGATGAAGCATCCCATGACAGAACAAGCACCAAGTCCAAGCAAGCCCACAGAAATCAATGGCAATCCTTTCCTTCCCTCCTGTGGGCTAGAAGAGAACACAAGAGCCAGTCTCTAACTACAACTGAAGCAAGCTTGTCCTTGCTACTAAGAACACTAAAATTTTTGTTTTGACTTCACAGCAATAATATGGTCCTTGGAGCGCTTCTCTCTGTTTATATTTAAAGGGTTTTTCTCCTTAATCTGTTCTCAGCTTGTCTTGGGTGCTTGCCATGCCTTTATGAAATTTTAATTCCAACCCCAAATTAATTCGCTCCAAACTTTGTTTTCATTAATTTTGACATGAAACCTTTCTCATACCCAACAGCTTTTTTACCATACAAAGTCAAGAATGAGAGTGGTACCCCCACCCAAGAAAAAGCCCATTAGCAGAAATCCATGATCTGCCAGATTCTGCCCAGCTTCAAAACCTTAACCAGATAAACTCCTTTATTATTTTCCCAGAAGAAAATCCCTGTGTTGTCTGAAAGTGAGTTCATGTAAAATCACATGGAACTGGAATAGTTCAGGGCACAAATGAGGGGAACAGAAGCCAAGGGGCCCTGAAGGGACTGAATCCTGAAAACAGATTGTGTCCTGTACTCTGCGTGGGCCTCCAAACACTAAACACATCTGAAAAGTGCTGGCTAGGAGAGCCATGGATTTGAGAGAATGATGTAGTCACTCTGCCTAACTAAGAAAAATATGCTCTGGTAAGTGCAGGAATAGCTCTACTAGCTTAACCTCCCACTTGCCTCTACTGTTTTGATCTAGCAAATGTGATAAAATACAGACTTTTCTGAAAAGCTCCTTCTAGGATAGATTGTCACACTACCATCAGTATCAGGGCAACTGTTACAATTCAGAGATATAGAGAAATATGCACATTATGCAGCAATCAAATGTTACTGCTGCAGGCCATTTTCCTTTTTTGTTTCTTCTATTTCCCTCCAGTTTCAGTAGGCTGCCAAGCTCAAAAACCTCTGGTGATGAAGGACCTTCTGTCAAGTGACTTACAGTGGTCCCATCTCTGTCCCTCCCCTTCAAACAGTGATAGTAGCAACAGATCCCAGCTCAATAAATCAGAAATGCATTATCCAGTTGCTCTTCAACATGCAGATAAATTCACTGTTTCATTCCAATGCCATGTGTTCCACTGAGTGTTGAAAATCATTAATAATATTTCATAAAGACAACATCAAAAAGCATCTGCCAATACTTTGGAACACCTCAGACTGATTGTTTCATTGTAGATCCAGTTATTTAGCACTGCCTCAGTAATGCAGATAACCAAACACATAATTGCTTCCAACAAATTAAATGAAAAAAGTGATCCAACATGAAGTACTAACTTAAATTAAGGCAGAAAAACGCTGTTGTGAAAATACTAAAAGACTCCCACAACATCCAAATCAAGACAAGACAAGAAAGCTACCTGCATGCTAAAATTCAAGTGTATATTGGGAAGAAATTGCTCCCTGTGAGGGTGCTGAGGCCCTGGCACAGGTTGCCCAGAGAAGCTGGGGCTGCCCCATCCCTGGAAGTGTTCCAGGCCAGGCTGGACAGGGCTTGGAGCAACCTGGGATAGTGGAAGGTGTCCCTGCCCATGGCAGAAGGTTAGAACTAGATGGGTTTTGAGTTTCTTTCCAACCCAAATTATTCAGTGATGTCTGCTGGGTCAACATCTAAACAAGCTTAACTATGATTAAGCAGCAAAACTGTTTATAAAAGCAAACTGATGCCAGCCTGAAACATTTCAAGAGTACGAGGACAACAAGAAATGGTGAGAAACCAGCCCTGGGGGACAAAGCAAACTCAGGCATGAGAATGTGCAAAGCAAACGAAGAGAAGTACCCTGTGTAAATCCAGTTCCAATAGTGTCACTCGGGCTGTAGCCATTGACAGGTGCCCTACTACTCAGCTCTATCATCTGGTGCAGGCGCAGCTTTCGGCAGTAGATAGAGGCAGCCTCGGGTTCCAGGGCAATGATCAACTGCTCGGGATTTTCAGGAGATGCCATTCCTGCCTGCGAGAGAGAACGCATCAGACACTTGGGGTGGGATCCCAGCAGACCCTCTCAGGGCCACAGGGCTCTCCTCAGCCCGTGGGCTCCGCTGGGTCACCCCTCAGTTCACCCCACAAAGGAGCTGCTGCTACAGGTCTGCATCTGGGAATTGTCCTGCCCACACTGCACAGCACCACTCCACAGGCTGGAACGGGGAGGTTTGCATGCACTTACCATGCTAAGTGTCTAACCAAGCACTTGTGTACATGACAGGTGGAGAAACGAAGAAAATCGGTTTGAAACCTGGAATAATTGGCCTAAAACCTGAACTCCTCATTAACCTGAGAATCTGCCAGCTAACAGGGGCCCCAGCCTCCTTCCAGCCTCCTTCTGTCTTTCCTTGCCACAACAATATTTTAAGTATGTCTTTCTTTACGTCCCAGATATTCACAGTCCTTGCCAAAATGAGGTTCCTGCACTGTTTAACTGTATAGGAATATACAGTACACTTTGCCAGTAATGCATCTTCTGTCTTACAACCAACATTTTTTATTTCAAAATCCATGGCTTTAAAGTACATTTGCTATTATAACATCTTCAAAGTGCTCAGTATATTCAAGAAGACAAAATACAACAGGGCAAGTTCCCTAAAATGTAATGAGAACAAGCCTAAAAGGAGTATCACATTATAAAATCAGCATTTGCCATTCTTTCTATTTTCTTTCTGGATTTTCAGCCTTCAGACAAAGATATTTTCAAAAAGCCACAAGTTCTTATGTAACTGCATAACTCTCAGAACCGGGCTTAAAGAAAAATATTCAAAGAACAGTTCACAAAACTCTGTTTTAATATCTTCTTCCCGGTACTTCTGCCTACTGAACGATACTCTGTTAAAATAGACATCTTTCAACTCTTTCTGCCAACTTTTGGGTTACTTGCCATTACTTTTCAGTTAACTGCCTTAGCACTAAAGCTTGCTAGCAAATAAAACCAAAGGAACATTTTTCTGCTTCCACAGTCAGTCTTCCAGCCTTCAACTCATACACACACACATCGTGGTGTCTCCAGAGCATTCCCAAAAGAAGGCAGGCTCACATGGGAAGTCGGCAGACCTGGACTAGAATTTGGCTTCTTTCACACAGCTACACTGTGGGCTGTGGGAATTGCTGCCTCATTGACACCTGCAGCCAGGAACTTGAAGTAAAGTTGGTTTAAAAGTAGTACCAGCATAAGACTTGGAGGCTTGAAACTGTTCTTTGTATTTACTGACTCATTTTACCCTCTCCATCCTAATAAGTATGATAAACAGGTTCTTAAAGAAAGTATCTTCCTCACTGTTGGTAACAAAAAAAAAAAAAAAGGTAGAAAGTTCTAAAATAAGAAAGAGTTAAGAGTTAAACTCTTAGATCATGGTTGCTCATTATTTTACAAGCACACCATGACTGGGATTATGGTCACTTTACAGCCTTTATTGCTGTTGGGCAAACCTTTCTGCTTCAGTTACATCCACTGGACTAAACAGCATGATCCAAAATTAGCAGAACTGTGTGGGAAGGAAAATATTGTTCAAATACTACAGCATATCAAACCTTGCCAGCTCTGTGGCAACACATATTGAAAAAATACTATATGGAAAAGAATGTTTGCAACTAAACTTTCGAACTTTAGAAAATACAGATTTACAGCAAGCCAGAGTAACCCTATAACGTGTAAGAAGAGTATCAATTAGGCACAGACTCTGCTGCCATCACAGCACTTGGATGTGAGCATGTTGGCAGATGCAGGCTTAGATAAAGCCCTGGAGCTGTGCTGGGGCTGAAGATGTGCCTCAGGATGAACCCAATCCCTCCTGTGACCCATCTGGAGGGAGCAGGCACAAGCAGGGCTGGTTTCATGCCAGCTCACTTCAACATCACTTATCTCCAGCAGAGCTTTTCCACACAAATTGTCTTTCCTTTAGAGAGTTTTGCTACAAGCCTAATCTGGATCTTGCTGCAATTCTAAGGCAGCACTTCCTGCTCTATCCAATACAGGCTGGAGAACAAATAGCTCTCAACTACCCTGCTGCAGTTTTCACTTGTATTAAGTATATTATCGTGTTGTGTGAGAGCTCTGAATCTGAGCAGCAAGTGGGTTTTTTTTGACATTTAGCCATGTGGATGAATTCAAGAATGCTCAGTCTGCTCCTCGTACTGGGCATGCGTCAGCAGCACAGACAATTCTTAGTCTCAGCCTAACCTACGCACTAAAGACAAAATTGTATTTTAGGGAAAAATAGTTTGTTGCTATGGGTATTAAAATCCAAAGGCTACAACGTAAAGCATTTGCAGAGTTGACAATTGAGTTGCACACACATGGAATGCACTGGTATTTCCTAACTGGAGGTGGTGGTGGGGAGAAGATTGTATGAATTGCCGTATCATCTGTTCTAGGGGGAATTTTAGTCCAAACTCCCAAGGCTGGTTCTGCTAAAAGCAAACAGTAAATTTACCATTACAATAACATTTGCTTCCTCCCCTCCTCCAGCAGCAGCCTGAACCATGAACTTTTCACATTGCAGTCAGGAGAGGAAGGCAGTGACCTGCAGTGGATGGACTCAGATCTGTGTTCTCAGACTCTCCATGCACAGCAGATGCTATTCTTGCTCCTTTTTCTCTCTAGCTATGATTTTAACATACCCAAAATATCTCCTGAGGAAAACATCCAACAGAAATGACAGTTTTTAACAGTTCAAAGCACAGCTGATCCTAACAGAACCTCATGAAGAAAGTGCTGAGGTTTTTAGTTTAAAAGCTTTTCTTACAGAGTTTGAAGGACCAGCTACAATGAAGAATGTGTTGTTTCACATCATAAAAAGAACATACAGAGAATCTTTTACAGTAAAAGGTACGAGGCATCCAACACATATTTTTATATGTAGACACACATATATATCTACATCTATACACACATACATATTTATATATAAAAATATTTATGTAGCAATATTTCATACTTTGTGCAAATAGTATTTTTACTTAGACCATGAAAGAGAGCACATTACATATCTATCTGTACATCTATACACAGCACAGAGAAAATGAGGGAAGAGGAGATGACAAAGAAACATGAGCACATAAACACTGCTGAGGAGGAATGGAGCAATGAGGTTGTTTTAATACAAGCTCCAAGAGGAAGACTTAGGCAGTACATCTGTCCCATCATTACGGCCAAGGGACAGATGGGAGAAAAATATTGAGCATGCAGAGAAAGAGGAGTGGAAACAGCAGGCAGTCAACATGAAGAAACAGTGATGCATTTGTTAAAATTATTAATTGCAGGCATTTGGGAATTTGCTGTGTTTTACACTTTCTGCTTTCTGTCTGCCTCACTCCGTGTTCTTGCCCACTGCTGCCCAAGTACCACTGTAATACAGACCAGGGACTGACAAATTAACAGGCCTGAGCAGGACAGATCTAAACAATGTCTCAATATTCAACACTCTAGAAATCATTCTGGCACTGGGACAGACACACCAATTCGCTTTTGCCCAGGGCTGCTTAGAGCAGACTTTAGAACAGAGCAGTGTCTTGACTCCAGCCTGCTAAGGGGATTTTCTTGCTCCCAGAACGCTCATTAGCAGTCATCACTTATAGAACATGAAGGAAGCAGACAGCAGTTGCCCCAAGAACACAAAAGTGGAAAACTCATCATGGGATTACAAAAACTCTTTGAGCACAAAAAATTTCTTAAATTAATTTGGAAGATATTCCTTTATTTATACACCTGGAAGAAGCGAAGAACATTATGAAAAGAACTGCTCTAAAATCAACTTTGCTCATATACTTGAGGACTAGGATTTCATTTTTTGACAAGAGAACTCCCAGACCTCACTCCCTGCAGTAGCACAGGTCTGTGTGCGTTCTGTTCATTTGCCAAGATGCACCATCGACAGCAAACTCCAAAGTGCTTCAGAGTCTCATGTACTGCATAACTTCACCATCCAGGCGCAGGTGAATTCTCACCCTGGCCACCAGCTCTGTTTTTATAGCCAGAGAGGTGCCACCAGGAGAGAGCCACAGCTGAGCACAACACATTCCTGATTCCCTGAACAGCATCAGCTGCCAGACTAATCCACCACTAGCAAATATTGAGGTCTGGACTGCAGCTCACTACAGCAGTCCTGAGCACTTCAGAGAACTCTGTTCACTCACTCCACGTGCAGAATCACCGTTACTACAGATTAAAGGATGCTGCTTTTAAAACTCAGCCTCACATGCCAAAACACACACACAAAAAAATCAAAACTGCACTTTTAAAAAATATTTAACGTATATGACATTAAAGACAGCATTATAATAGAATATTCCACGTAGTCAGTCTTTTTAAGGCAGGCCTAGGTGAAAATGTCCTGTCTCTGAATGCTGCTGTAATTAGAAGCATCAGCATTTAGCTGCAGTTCTCCATAGCCAGATAAAACACCAGTGGTGTTCTTTATTTATTACACCACAGTGACCTCAAAAGAAGTGCAATGTCAGGAAATACACCATCATTGACAAGGCACCTGTTTCCTATTCCTATCCTTGCAAATTATTGAAAGCAACAGGTAAAGTTCCTTTTTTGTTATTTTTTCAGAAAGATAGATCAGATATATTTTTAAAGGGGGGAGAGAAAAGCCTGCCCACTGATTTCTAACACAAGGAACATGCCTTACATGGAGTACACCTGTTCTTTTGAGTTATAAAACTTATTAAAAGAATTGATCAGATGAATTCTACTTTTTTTTCTGCTCTAATATAATTTTTATTCATCTAAGACCTAATTCAGTACTGCAGGGCTATAGGCACTACATTCACAATTAATAAAGCATTTCCAGATACAAAAATGTAGCATAAATAAACGGATAAACACATGAGAAAGAGCCACTCTCATTACACAGTTGGAAAAACAAGGCACAGGGACTAAAAGGCTTTCCTTAAGGTTGCCACAACAAGGTGGGAATTCCCTCCACAATCCCAGAACTCCAGCTCAGTGTCACAGCCAAATGCTACTCTTCCCCAACCAGCAAGGTTCCATTTCTGCCACGGAGCACAATGCAGAACTGCAGGAGCAGCTTCACCACAGCTCCACCTCAGCCTTGGGTCCCCATTCTTCTCTCCCAGTTTGTCACCTCAACCAACTCCACTATTTTAATCACTTCAGAAGCAATGCTCCAGACCAGATGAGTACAAGGATCCATTTTCCAATTGGTAGGAAAAGCCTCTTAAACCTGTTTCACCACTAAAGTCCCATTTGTAGGAAGCAGAGATAAAATTTATAAGTTGGATCTCATGAAACAGCTCTGTAAAGATGATGGGATTCATTAGGAAACGAAGCTCTGAGGGACAACATCATTCAGCCAGAACAAGAGAAGCTAAGAATTAACATCAACATTTTTCTATTTTCCAAGTTACTTATTATAATTAGTAACAATAGGAAAGGCATGATTGCAAGTTAAGCACTGTGCAGACTGCATGAAGAAAGTATTGTGAGGCTGAATCAAGGCAAGACAAAACAGGGGCTGGAAATTAAGTGCCTTGTGAAACTTCCACTGTTTAAACTAATCAGTTCATTGTGTTAAGGGATTCACGATAACACCATCCACTTAGGGCCTTGGTAAGTGAGCTCCTCTAATCCTCCTCCTTTTTCACTAGCTAGCACTTTCTCCAGTCCTATGCCATCAGACTGGGATGTCACAAATAAACGACTGAGATCTAATTATGGAGGCAGAGCGTGCCAGGAAAGAAGACGAGCGACATGGGAAAACACTCCCAGCATTATCCCAAAGAGGCACCCGAGGGGAGGAAGCAGGGTTGGCAGGGAGTGGGGAGAGTGGGTACCACAAAGCTGCAGGAAAAGCTCAGAGCGTGCACTTTTGCTGAATCCTCAGCCTGGAGAAGGCTTCAAAAAAGATGTTTGAAAATCACTACACCATCACATTCCCTGATGCTTTGCCCTTAGACTGCAGAGTGATGAAGTGCTGCAGTACAGGAAATATCGTGGGTAAACAGACTGAGGTTAGACAGCCCAGTTAGCTCTGCCCACTTATCTCTTCAAAGACAGATTCCTAAAATTGCTCAACAGCCACAAAATAAACAGGATTTTCAAAGATTCCTATTGGTGACACAGCAAAGAGGCTGGGTTTGCCAAAGGCAGGAGGAAGAGCTTCTGGGTGCTTCTCTATTTTCAAAATTATATACTCTGGATATAAGAGCCTAGATGAAAACTGAATATTGACTCTTTTTTTTTTTTTTTTAATGCAATCAACGCAGTGGCTGATCCTGCAAAGATCTGACATCTACAGTGCCATGGAGGCACTTCTTGCTTTACAGAAACAAGAGCATTTTGTTTTCTCTTAACATTCACTACACATACCTAACAGAAATACATGAATGCCCACACTTTCACACTACTATTATGGTTGAACTAAAATCAGGCTTGTGGCACAGGCTGTCCTTCGTCCTAGCCTGATCAGGTGTCACTGATACTTTGCATTTCACAAGTGGGAACATTGTGGAAAATTATCACAGCTGCAGAATTCTTTCAGTGTCAGCTTCCCCATCTGTGCAGCTCAGGGACAGGACAAATACTCATCTCTCTGTAAGAAAACTGCTTGAGAAAGCATAAAGGACATCTCAGGCCATGGTAAAGTAGTAGTAACTTCATTTTGCAGACAAGGGGGATACAAGCTATGGAAGATGAAAGAGCCACTAATGGAGGGGCACAAACTGGAAGCTAAGAGACCCCCGTAACAGTTTTCATTTAATCACTTTGCACAGACATAAATGATGAAATAATATGAAAGGCATAAAAGAACGAAATCCAAAGTAAAAATCAGCCTTTAAACCTTCCTTAGGATTTTGAGTTTATCCTGAGAGGGCTCTTTTGGGGCCTCAGACATTTTCCCTTCTGCCATGAGGAAACAAATATTGTCACTATATATTTATACTATTTCCCTGCTTTTAAAATACCAGGGTGTAGGCTTGGCAGTGCTTTCTAAATTCCCAGGGCTTGCCCATACCAGCAGCCTGTATAAAGGAACTTAACCCACAGAAAATTCAAAACCTTCCCACATTTTTCACCTGGGCTGAACCGACCACCGCTCTCACTTCAAACAGGGAACTTGCCAGCTGTGAGCTCCTGTGGAAGGGGTTTTTGGGTGACATCCTCCCATCTGAGCCAACCAGGAGAGATGATAATAAAGTACCTCACATCTGCACAGGTACAGCTAGACAATAGTGGTGTTTGGTGAACACTACCAGACAACACAGAAATTAATTCCAGTTAATAGTTAATGCTACTCCCCCTTTAAGAGTTGTGCACAACCACGTAGGCTGAAGGACCAAGAGGTTTAGATTAGCATTTTACTTAGTCAAAATCAGTTTTATGGTGGAAGAAACTCTTGTAGGCCAAGGAGCAGTTGAACAGCTGCCTGCAGCTCTCTGAAGGGCAGGTCCAAAGACAGCAGAACACAACTTTTTCACAATCCTGCCAGAAGATACAAGGAGGGACAAAAGCTGCACACAGCAGGGTCCAAACTGGGTATTCAAACCCCTTTTTTACTAAGATGGTGATGCAGCATGTGAACAGCTGCTCAGAAAGGCACCTCTGTCCTTGGAGTTTTAAAACTTGACTCAATAAAGCCACTGCTGAAGCAGTGTTGCCAATAAGCCTGTTTCAACTGGAAGGTCGGGCTAGATGATCTCCCACCAACACTCCCACTTAATGATTCCACGACTCTAAGATGCAGCAGGTACTCTACACTGAGAAAGGCCAGAAGTGCAGGAAGGAATCCTTCCCAAAGGCTAAGGACCTACACACTTTTTATCTCCTTGTCTTCGTGACTCTGGTGTCAAATCCTTGTGTGCATCAGTGAGAGGGAGCCCATCCTGTCTGACAGGGTGACACCAGTACCAGCCTCACTGCTGCAAGCCTGCAGTAATTCAGGGCCTCACAGGTTTCTGTACGGATTGTAATTAGAACTTTTGTTCAAGTGTCTTGGAATCAAAAGGAAACATTTGTCAAAGCACATTTTTTTATTTTTAAAGCTAAAAATATATAGAGCACAACAGCCTCAAGCAGTCCTGTAATCCTAAATATCAGCCATGAGTCATGTTAAAAAGTGATGCAACATATGGAGAGCAACTTGTTCAATGCATCAATGATGCACAAGCTGAGTTTACAACACTAACACAATCTGCTTTCGAAATAAGTTATCTGCCTCAGTCCACTGTCTTGGCAGAGAAGGAAATTCGGTTCCTAATTAACTCATTCATTGGTTGTAGAGGTAAAAATGGTCTTTATGCTTAAAAACGTGAGGATACAAGTAGTAGACATGGACTTGAAACCTAAATTTTGTATTCAGTTCTGCTACTAACTTCCTACATAACATTTTGTAAATCCCTAAGAACAAATTTTGTGAAGCAACCCACTAATGAAAAAGCATCCACTTCTGAGGACCCAATCAATACTAGGGTATTCAGTGGAGCTGTTGCTGAAGTTTGTTGGAGTGAGGGGTGCTCAGGCTCTGAATAGTCACCCTGGCTGTCTGTGCATGCACATACCTGATAACATTACTTAGCAAGTTACTTTGGGCCAAAGCAGAACCCATTTGATATTTTGCTTCTTTTTACTACTCTGTCAGTAAAGCTATTCCTGTGGTAAGAAATAACAGAACATTCCTCCTTCTTAATAACTGCCTGAAAACTATGTCATTATCTCATTCTGAAAAGCCAGAAAACAAATGGAGCACCTGGAACCATAATGAAGTGTGACTTTTATTTTCAGCACACTTAAAATAATGAATCTGTGGAGCTGCACTGGCTACAGCCAGAACTGCTGCATTTGTGTGGCCACTGATTAGATGAGCCAGTTTGTTACAGACAGCTAGGCTGGCTGATTGAGATAAATGCCTTTGCTAAACACAATCAGGCCACCTCAATTTATTTTTATGGTGTTGCTATTATCCAGCTAAGAGTACAAATTGCTTTATCTGAGCAGTTCCATATTCATATTTTATACATTACTTTTATTATCTATTCTTTTATTTTCAACCTGAGCTTGGAGTTCTTTGGGACTCTGTAGACTGTTTGAATCTATGAATAAATTTTATACTTACTGGGTCTTTTGGATTTTGCATTACAATTTCCCCTTTTTAATTTATAAAACTATTTTTTTTTCCTTTAGGAAGGGAGGTGGAACATAAGACAGGAAATATCTGAATTATGATTACTGTCTAACAACCATGAAGCAACACTTTTGTTCACAATTCATGGAGAAAGTTCTGCAGTTTACCTGTGCCTATTTGACAAAAAGCTTTTATTAACTGCTCATAAGAAAGATAATTTCTTGCTACACACAGGCGAGGCAGAAGCTTTCTGGGTCATCACGACAGAGAAAAGGACTTCTTGTATTTGTGAGACATGAAAGAATACCAGTAACTGCAGCAGACTTTACTTAGGACATTAGACCCAGTCTATCACATTTTAGTCTCAGAAGTAATCCTAGACACAATTTTCCAAGGAGAAGAATCTTGGATCATTTATTAGGCAAGGAATAACCACAAGAGACTGAAATCACCCATTTTTCTTTGCACAAATTGCTTGGTTTTTGCACCTCTGCCCTCTCATTGTTCAAAAATTTTGTCAAGTATTGGGAGCACAAATAAATCCAAATTAGCATTATTAAAGCTGAGTCACATATTGCTGAATGATAACAAGTAGAAGTCATGTTTTTTGACAAGTTGAAGGTAAATGGGACCACAGTGGCATTTGGTGCATATTTCTCCTGGGTGATGTTGCTGCAGCTCCTTCCCAAGGGACTCTTGCCACAGATCACATTTGGGCAGTAACTGAAAGCTCAGCTCCAAGTGGCATTACCAAGAATTTTTTGCTGCATTACATTATATCCCCCAAGGTGCAGCAGAACATTACTTGCAAGTTTGATGAGTAGTGTGCATTAGAAAAACGAAGCCATTAAATTCTCATAAGCTTTTCAATTTTTCATGTTATAATACTCTAGAAATGCTGTTTGTTCCCAGGGCATGCACCAGTTACCACAACAGCAAAACCTGACTCTTCCTACTTAAGTCTCTTCCTAATGTCTCAGGCTCTCTCCTTCCCTTTATTTAGAAACATCTTCGTTGTGGGTCCTTATGGCTCAGGCTGATTTTACTAAAAAGACACAAGTGGCCCTGACTGAGAAGGACTGGCACTGAGAAAAATACTTGCTTGCTATTTTCTGTAAGTTACATCTTGTTCTGTACCTTGGGCTTTCTGATTTTGCCCCAATATTTTTCACTACATTTCCAATTTCAGCTCGTATTTCTTTTCTCTGTAACTGAATATTGGCATCTAAGATGCCTTTTAGACCAATCTATTGACCTTTTCTATGAACTTATTACAATCAAACCCATTAGTTTTAGACCCTGTCCACACTGAGTTACATTTGTGGATTTCTATCCTCACTAATGATTGTAGTTTACAGCCTTTCAGACCATGGTGTTCTTTTTGGGCTGGTAAATGCCACCTAGCCCAGTCTCTCCACCAGGCAGAATGAAGATTCCATTTTTGGCTATTTCTGTTGCTTTCAGGCAATTTCTAAGAACTTGAGAAATGTGTTTCAGAACTTTGTAAGACAGGCACAGATTCACTCTCACACAGAATGCTATGAAAACCTCTTGTTTAACTTGTTCAGTAAAAGAAAAAACTCCAAATGCTCCAACTTGTGCCACAAAAGTGGACAAACAGAAATGTCCAGAACTGGATTAGCAGATGCCTCTACCTTCATGTGAACCTGGCTGAGGAACTCAAATGTGTGAGCAGAGATCAATTAGTACACATTTTCCACTCTGTAATCTTCACCTTTCAATTAGTTATAATTTCCTAATTAAACAGAGCTATAAGATGGAGAATCTTCTCCAACATCACTCGATAGACAATTTAATCCTCATGATTAAAAAGATCTTAGTATCTCAAAAGTGACCCCTACAAGTTACAAATAATCAGGATGGTTGATGTATTACCACACTTCTGCCTCGTCTGCCTCACTAACAAGTACTGTTTCAGAAAAATAACCAGCTCCCTAGTGCTGCTTACACCTTCTTATGCAGCTTATAGCAGAAGCCTGTCACACTGTCCCTACACAAATAAATTTTAGTTGCATGTATTTTATGTACAGAAGAACTGACTTATGAGGGAATAAGAGTAGCTTCACAAATTTCAATCTGGTTAAGCCTCCCAAGCCCCTCTTTAAAAATCAAATATACTTCATGTCACATTTTTATTAGCAAGGAATTTCTTGTGCTGTCAGATTATTCTTTCACCAAGTTTGTTTATTTTTCTCTGAAGGTTTCTCCAGAGTAAAGCAATATTGATCAATGTAATGTCATTGACCACGGAATACATGTTAAATAATTCTCATTGTGCACATTCCATGACAAAACTGATGGGAAAACAGTAACAAATGTTCAGCATAAGAGCTGGTTAAATAAAGCCTCTGGAATTTTAGGCTCACATGCTCTAATCCTATAACCTAGATTGCCTCTCTTTTTGTTTATATGAGCTTACTATGCAAATGATTTTATTTGCTATTTGTAATTGAAAAATAAATCTACTTCAGAGCTCTAAAACTCAATTTCAAAACCCAAGAGTTCATATTAAAAAGAAAAGAACCCTCAGTATCTCAGATTAGACCAACTGACTGATGTCTGAAAGTATTTTGGGCAAGCTTATGAAAAAGCACCAGCCTTCCCTTTCCTTTGCCCTGCCCTGAGTGCATTTGTTATGCCATGTCTTACTTTCTTATCTTACAGCTTCTGCATTCACATACTCCTGTCACACTCCAAACTCTTCCTTAAGACCTTTTTCCTATCAGCATGTTCAAGGAATTCCAGCCTGCAGATCCTGCTCTGCAGTTACTGTGCCCAAAGAATGTGAAGCAGAACAACTGGGACACAGAAACAAGAAAAGTTGGTATTATTTATGGTATCTTATATTTTACTAGTGGGGAGAATGGCAAATATGACTATAGTCATTACTAGGGATGTAGTGAATACTGATTCAATGCACACAAACCCTGCAGACACATTTTGGGAAAGGGAACTTAAAGATAAGTGAGCCCTACAGAGCTGACATTCTGCTCTTGCAACAGAGCTCTCTCCAGTTCTGACCAGACCTCAGCAAGTGTCCCAGAGCTTTAGAACCATCTCTGGACACACAGGAATTAAGCATGAGGGAGAGGAAAAAGCATCTGTGAACTGCTATTCAGAAATAAAGTAATTTGGATTCAGCAAAATCATCTGTAAAGACATGCAACTCTCTACAACCTCAGACTTAGTCCCTCAGAAGGCCCCAGAAAGAATAAACAAATACCTGCTTGAAAGAGGTAATAGCTCAGCTATAAAAATTGTTAAGGATGCAAAAAGCATGGAAGATGGATACAGACAGGCAGATTAATAGCAAGAAGCAATGAGGAATAGTTTTTCTATGTAAGTAGGTTAATCACAGTCAAGTTTTTGTAAAAAACGTTTTTAAAAGGGTTTCAGAAGAGGAAAATAAGTGAGCAATACAGCTGTTCATGCAGCTTATGTCTGAGATGACACAGAAGGAGTGAAATGTGGGCTGATGCCCTGTCAAATGTGAGGCTACAAAACTCCTCAGTGGCAGTGTTCTGAACAGATACAAACCAGGCCAGCCTACAGCTGCTGAAGCCAAGGAAATGATGTTGCAGTAACCAAGATGCAAAATCACTGACAGCTTGCATGAAAGCTCAGCAGTGTGCAGAGGCAGGAAAAGCTGTCATGCAGACAGAATTAGCAGGATTTTGATAGGCTGCATGGAAAGAGAGAGGAAGAACTGTGACTGAAGGGAACACACAGATTACTCATTCAGGGAGAAGGCAGCACAGCACCTGGAAGGGACAATGCAGGGCAGATGAGGAGTTCCAGGTTAGCAGCGTTTTGTTCAAGGCAAAGCAGAGATGAAGGGACATCAGAGGTGCACTGAGATCATAGGTTGGTCAAAAGCTGATGGATGTTGAGCACAGAAGATTTCCAACACTTCTTACTTTACTAATTCCATTAGCTTTGCCTAGACTACTCCTTAAGCATTCCAGAAAGGCTGGGCTTTCCACTGTGAACCAGTGACTGAAGCTGTTCTAGTGCTTTAGCTCTCTTGGAGCTACTTCATTTGACACGGATTGCTCAGCAGATTTCCACAGCTCATTAATATTTTCTGCAAGTTAACTCTCAGCTCAGACTGGTAGTTGTACTTCAGTGTGTCTTCTGTTACAAGGTTTCTACCATGCCTTTTCACACTTCTCTACATGATTCCCCTCATTTTCAAGATGTTCCATCTTCCAATAGCTAACAAGAGCTGCAACTTCTGATCCATCCATGAGGAACATTTGGATCCAGCAACAGGAATGTGAAAGACATAATGGCAATTCAGAATTCTCTTTTCTGCACTTTTTTCTTCATCCCCACTGCTTTGAAAAAAAAAAAATCGGCCACGTGTCAAGCTAACATGAATTATTTCCTAAAACTCGAGTTTTCCTGCAGTGGATCACAGAGCCTGAGTTAAAAGCCTTGTCAAACTCTGCTGTTTGTCAAGCTTGCCCATAGAAGTACACAACCACAGACACAACCACAGACACAGACACTAATTAACAACATTCCATTGTGCCACAAATGAGAAATGCCAAGAGATCTACCTGAGCCCTGCCCTGCTCCTTGCACAGCTCCCACTTCACGAGCACACATGCACACAGACAGCAGGCAGACAACAATATACAGAGAGAATGAATGGGTCTCTAGTGTTTCAGATTTACCTACAACCGTGTCCTTCCATCAGAACTTTAAGAGTGTTTTGCTTCTGGCACTAGCATTAGCAATCCCACAATACAGACTGTTAAGAAAAACGTTGCTCAACATTAGAGATAGGTGGAAACAGAGTCAGAAAAATCTGGGTGCTTCCCAGGAGCACTCTGCAAATTACTCATGAACTAGAATATATTTTACAAACTGTGCATTGCATGGCTGCTGCCAATGGGTTACGCAAGTCTCTGACTAAAAAAAAAAACCCAAACTAAAAATGAACACCCTGATGAAAAGACGAATGTGTACATCTCATGTATTAGTGACATAAACCGAATTTGAAATAAAGGACATGCATATGGAAAGTGCACGTCCAGAGGGGCAGTTGGGGGGGAAAGAGTTAAATCCAGATAAACCTTTTACTGGTGATAATAATATTTGAATTTAATTTTATATCCAGACTATCTGGTTCACAGTCCTTTCACTCCTACTGTGGGAAAATGGGAACTGGAACAAAAGTCCCACCAAGGAGGTTCTTTTCTTTCCCTCCGTTTTCCTTTTTTTTTTTTTTTTTAAACTTTAAAAGTCTGTGATGACCTAAAGAGAGTAACAAAACAAAACTGCGTCCAGTATTTTAAACTCAACTTTCCCTAGGGTCTCAAAACTGCATCTGTTCCATGTGCACTGAATTCAGCAGGAATACACGGTCCAAGATGACTAAAATATCAGAGTCTGCAGTGAGGGACACCAAGACATTAAAGTAAATAGTAAGAAAAAGGCATTTAAGAGGTTAATACATATAACCTACAACTACTGCTTGGTAGAGTTAACTCCTCTGTCAACGTTTCTAGACTGTATTTATACAGTTTATACTAAATTGCCCCAAATACATTTTATCATTTAGCCTATAAACTAGGGCTTTAAAGGGGCATTTCTGCATTCAGCCTGCAGTATTACCTTGTAGGCAGCTTGTCTCATAAACTGCTTTGCAGGCTGCTTCCAAATAGCAGGCACTGTAATGACCCATCTTACTTCAGTGTTCTCAAAGTCTGAGCCTCCTTGGTCACTGAGCTCCTAAAAAAAAAGGAAAAAGAAGGAAAATAGAGGTGAATGCAAAATGATAGGTGTCTACAGGAAAACATTCTTTTCTGCTGGCTCTGATAACAATAACCCTCTTTTCAGTTTTTTCCTGTTACATCCATGCTACAAATCAGAATTACTCCCAACCTGCCAAGAACGCTTTACCGTGCCAAAAGGTGGGATTAAGGTTGAAGCTTTCTCAAGGAGGCCTATAGAAAAGTTTACTGCTCAAAATAAAGTAGAAAAGTTGGCTTTTGTAAAAGTAGCAATTTACAGACTATTACAGCACATTTATGTACATTCTTACCCACAGTGTGGGATTTGCTGTTAGCTTGAAGAATTCACACTTACATCTTGATTAATACACAGCAAAATATTTGGGGTATCACTGATGAACATTTATGTTTTACAATCTGGATTTTTCAATGACTTCTTTATACACCACTTACCTTTAAATCAAATTTTTATAATGCAGTTAACAAGGGGAAGTTACAGTTAACCCCTTTAAAAATGACTGATTGATCCTTCAAAATTTTGCTTTAAGCAAACATTCAAGACTAGTTTAGTACTTTCATTGTCCTTTTTTTTCTCCCCTTAAAAAAGGGGAAAGTCTGTACGGCATTTGCAAATTAGGTGATATACTGACATGTTTTGGGCAAGGTTCCAAGTAAAATGTCATTACCATATGTCCTATCCAAATCTCCATCCAAACAGAGAAAGGTTCAGAAAGGTGGACAACAGGCCTTTAGAATGTAAAAAAATGTTTCTGCATGTGCTGAGCCAAGGTGTTGTGTTTGTTTAGCTATGCTGCAGCTCAAAAATCCATGCTGAAAAAGTAGCACCTTTATACTGCCCAGGGCACACAGACAGACACAGTACAGTCCAAGGGAACAGCTCACTTGCATGGCTTGTCTGATTCATTCCAGGATTCACTCACAAATGCCAGGGATTTAGTTACTAACATCAGGAAAAGGATATAGCCTTGAGCAGGCAGCACAACAAATATATGGGATTTTATCCAACATTCATATTTGCTAAGAATATCCCCAGTCTGTGCACAGGTCCAAGTCTGTGACTCCACAACCAACCCCCCCAAAATGTAGTTGAAAATGTCTTTGACAAGATGAAGCATTTGAGTTGCAGTGGCAGGATTGATTCTCTGCAGCCATAAGGAATAGACTGGGATTTCAACAGAAAATAAATTAAACCCATTCAGAAAAAAATAGGCTAGCTGTTAACCACAAAGGCTATTTTAAACAACACTTGCTTGGATGAATACTCTGATTTGACCCAGGAATTGCTCTGCTCACATTGACATTATAGTGGCACGTTGGAAAGCCAGTGTTTACTTAACTCACAATTGGCTGTTTACAAGAGATTTAAAATATCAAAACCTGTTTACTGGGGACGTGCATTCCATTGGAGAATAAGAAAAACAATCTTGCGATCCAAAAAGAACACTGTAAGAAATGAGCACTGCAACATTTCAAATCAGAAATGGAAATTTTCTTGTCAAACCTACCTTTCTTTTTCCCATTAAAAATACAGTAGAAAATACCTAAGCCAGTAAAAAGCTATTCAGAACTCTGCATCACAGTGATGCTATTAGTGAATCAAGCTTGACCTGTGCAAGGGGAAATGACTTCAGGCTGTTGTGAGCTCTCCAGAGTCCACAGCGTGCCCAGAGTTTCTACACCTGCCTTGCTTTGTTTACATCAAATACAACTTAGGTCAAAGCTTGGCAAGGCTAAAAATATTAAGGTCATATTTACACTAGTTATAAATACAGAAAATCTTGATAAGGAAGCATTACCCCACCTTTAATGCTTGTTCCTTAAAGAATTGAAGAGCATAAGCAAATATCTCAAGTGCTTTGACTTTTTTGCCATTTGCAGCTGTCAGGTCTGTCTCCATGGAAAGATTCTGCATGAAAAAAAATAACTGGAAGTTATTAAAAGAAAAAGGCAAACATCAAATTAATTCCCACTGCCTGAGGATAGTGAACTCTTCATTATTCACCTGATTAGGAAAAAGTGACAAAACTATTCTGAAGAGGATTTAACTCATCACTTGAATTTCCTGGAACATGACACTTTGCTTATTTTAGACCTTGTTTTTAAACACTTACCATGCCTACTACAGAGAACTGTGGGCAGAGAAAGAAATATGCACCAAATATTACACAATTGCAATAGATGCATCTGTAAATAACTGCAATAAAGTTGCACATGCAAGATATTGAATCCAGGTTAAGAATTACAAATACAGATTTTTGGTTTCCCACCAACAGATGAAACCAGAAAACACCTCAAAACAGAAAGTACTGGCCAATTCCCAAATTCCTCTAGAATGGATTAAAGACAAAAACACAATCAGTGGGAATAATGTCAAATTAATAGCACTTGCAGTTCTGGCAGGGAATTCTGGGTGAATTTGCTTGGATACTCTAGAGCTCAGTCTGGCCCTCATATCCCATTTCTGCTGACCAGATTTATTGAACAAATCAACCTCGTGCAGAGTCCTCAGAGAGGACATGAAGTTCTAAGCAAAGCAGATACTGAACTTCTAAGATCTACAAGGAACGTGGCAAGATACAGTTGCCAAATGCAGTAATAAACAATACCAATCATAATGCTGACTGAAGAGTTTAATTTACTGAATTTCCTCTCTAAAGGTAGAGATGCTTCACTTCTAGTTGACAAAAATTTCGTAGTGTTCAGAGGAAAACAACCTGAGTAGCAAACACAGTTTGGGTATTACTTACACCAGTGGTATGCAGCTTCATCTTAAACTTTTCAAAATACAGCCAGTGCTTTGATTCAGCGGGATCCAAGTCGTGGTAGAAGTCCCTTGCTGCATAGCCAAAGCTATGGAACTTTCTCTCTGGTGTTAGGAGGATTGTGGTTGGGGTCTTCTGGTTGGAAACACCCGGATCTCCACCTTCCCATCGCCTGGCCAAAAAGTGAAACAGCTCCAGTAAGTGATGCTTGAGGTTAGAGCAGCAGGAAAAAAAAATGTATCATGAGAAAAAGCCATGTAGTGGCAAATTGCACAAATTGCTTTTCCCTCCAAAGACAATAATTTCAAACCTTGTAATACCAAAATCAAGTGGTTTTACTCCCACCTAAGAAAAAAGGAGTGCAATTTTCATTTCAGGTAAGTCAACACATTTTTGTGGTTAGTGTATAATTCTTAAGGATATATCACACTCAGATAAGAACACAGGTTCCCTGAAGTAAGCCATACAAAACTGAGGAAACAGTTTTGTAATTAAAATTTCTACCTAAGCCAACACATGTAACAAATGTTGTAGAGAAAAAAAATAAATCAGTAATTATCCAAGAACACTACTAATAAAAACCCAAATATGTCCTTTCCAATTGTGATTCAGACTTCATGAATGGTTACTTGCAAGGGACATTTTTCCCATTTTGAGTTGGGGATCTGCTTAAGTCAGCTAACATCACCATGGGGAGGTTGATTAAATCCCCATTTCTGTCCCAGAATATTCTCTGAAACAAGACAAGCCAGTTCAAGCAGCATCTGATCATGAGCTTCATTTCCTAGACACCTGAAACTCTGAGGGCACCCATGCCTGCAGATGCTGAGCTCTCTGCACTGCACTTTCTACTCATCTGAAGTTCATGGATTTTGTGTTTCAAATGCCCAAAATGCTGTATGAGTTTTAAATTGTCAAAAATGATGCAGACTTCCCTGACCTCCAAGGATCTTAAAGGCACCAAAATATTTCTGTCACTATTAGTGAATAAAACTATCCCATCTCATCAAGATTGTGAAGGTATCTTTGGGGGATACCCATGAAAGTACTCAGGCAAAAGTAACCTAAAGCTGCTTCCACAGAACGGATAAGGAAATAAATAAGGAAATAAATAAGAACATTGAATATGGGAACACCCAGCAGCAGGAACTGAAGGGGGGCATGGCAGGACAAAAAGGTCAGACAGTAGAAAGTTGTAGAAACAGCTGTGAGCATTCCTGTCTTTTCATTTCTCCATTAAAAAAAAAAGCAGAATGGAAGAAATTCACATTACTGTTCCTCCCCCCACCATATACTAGTACTTTCTGTATGAGAAACAAACATTTACCAGAAAATATTTTCTTAAAAAGGAATCAGTGGAAAATCTGTTTATGCTCTCAGACATAATCATAACACAGCTCAAACAAGAGCCAAGTTAAGATCACACAGGCAACTGCATTCATTATTAAACTACACGTCGATTGCTTTTTCTAAAGATAGCAAACGCACTTTCAGAACATACTCCTGCCAAAGCCCTCGTTCTGAAGCATAAAAAATCTGTCTTGCTCTGTGGTAGCTGTTTATGTGACATAGGAAGAGTATGCAGAAAAAGTAATTTCCATTTCACTCTCAGAAACAGTTGAATCCATTGAAAATTAATTGACCTCCAGACCAAGGCAGAAAACTGACACAGAAAACTGCAATCTAAGGGGCTGGTACTTGGCAAAGTAACAAAGAATGGGATCTTCTGAAGGGCTGGGACCCCTTCAGACCATTCCACTGGATCAAACAGAGCAAAAGCTCTTTATTGCACAAGCAGAATAACATGTCTGAACTTCCTTCAGTGCAGAAGACAATTCCACTGTCCTGAAAGCAGAAACAGCATGATGAGGAGTGGAATGATTTCCACATTCATCCACTTGAAAAAAAACTTTCCTAAATCTGCCTAGCTCCTCTGTTCAGCCTCTGAGCTATGATCAGCTGGCAAGGGCTCTGCTCCAGGTCATTTCTTCTAACCTGCTGCTAGAATTGCACTTGGTCAACTCCAAAATCTTTGAGTAGGTGTTACAGCAAACATATGGTTCCAATGTGAAGAAGCTGGGATCTCACAGCTCATGAGCAGAAAACACTGCTATTCCACCAGATTGTTAAATCCCACACACCCGCTGCAGGCAGAGAGGAGACAGACTGATATCATTTTTGCTTGGAATCATTAATGATTCATTCTGAGTCACTGGTGGGAAATGCCATAAATAGGCTGTGGCTAATAACAATGCTTCTTTGTTTTTCATTATGGCCAGGCACATTTTCTCTTTCCGGAAAAAGCACACTTAAGGTGCGGTTTAAACGAAGACAAATTTACGTTCAGTGCTGCAGGATGAAATTTTCACAGCCACCTGGAGAATTGGATGCTCAGTTCCTGATGAGTTTCTGATGGAAACTGGACACAGTAATTGCTCAGCATGTTCTAAAGCTCTCAGCTTGTATTACTGTTCAGTCACAGAAAGGACAGTGAGGAAGGAGGAGAAGAATGACCACTATTTGCAATCAGAGATTTAAAAATACTCCTGTGTGATGCTTTTTCTAGAAAGAGGCAGATGCAAAAGCTTGGGAATGGTAACTCCTGGTTGAAATATTCTTGCCAGGTGGAGCCCTGGCCTCCCTCCAGTTACAGGAGGATTTTAGTCAGTAGGACTGCAACACTTTTGTTTGCAGTTTCCTTTCATGGTACCAATACAGGCAAAATAATGGTAATAATTAGGAAAAATAAAAAGAAAAAGGAAATGCCTAACAAAAGTATAAACCTGTACAAGCCAGAATTGCTGTGAATGCATGGGGGGGATATTTTTGCATTGCAGAATCACAGTTAAAGAAACTGTTCAAACAGAATCAAGGTAGATTTCTTTCAAGTGCAGACATATGAGTTCCTAGGCTGATACAAAGTGGAGTTTCTGAACAGAAATATAAATAACATAGACCTGTTTATAGGCACAGAGCATCTAACTGTATACTAGAAGTGAAAATAGAGACAGGAGAGTCAGTGAGGAAAGAAGCATGAGGTTATACAGAGGTTAGAGAAATGCCCTTGCCTGGACTTCCATCTGGCTAAGGCAGACCAAAGAGTGACTTGTGCAGAGTGATGAGAATTTGATCCAGAGCTGCAGCACCACAGTCAAGGAAATGAAACACTAAGGTCATCAAAATGCAACTGAGTGCTACCAGCAGCGTGTATGCAGAAAAAAGGCAAATGTGTGTCTCCCAATGATTACAGCCAAACAGGAAGGGAGGGAAAGGGGAAAAACCTGGAGGTTGAAGTAGCACTGAAAAGAGACCACATTCTCCCTCCTTCCAAGGACAGACTGTGATTTGTTTCACAGCCACATGCATTTTTTCATTTACTCTTCTCCATTTCAGAAATACTCCCATTCAGCTGGATGCTATCTAGCCAGTAGCCAAAACATTTGTAACTTCATGTAAGTGCATATAAATCAAGAGGAGTTTTTTCAGAGCTGTGTAAATACCTCATGTTTTCCCTCCAAATGAGATGTTATTAACTCGTTCTACAGCAGCAAATTTTCTGTGTGGCTCTGGCACTGCCCTGCTGACTGAAGTGCTGAGCTCATGGCCAAGGCAGCTCAGGTGCCTTACTCCAGTCTCAAGTTAAGCTGCAAACAGCACTCACTGTAACATTTGTGTTGCAAAAAGAATTTCAGCCACAGCTACCTGTACCAGAGCTGGGAGCAACCACCAACAGCTGTCTGTACTACCTAAAACTGATGGAACAGTAACCAGTGTTTTGCAATCGAAGTGAAGTAATTCAATGAACATTTACAAACCCACACCCAACTCAAAACATGCCGAGATGAGTGAGGCCACTCATACATTTAAATATATGCTTAAAGAACTTTGTTCAGTCAATGCTTATAAACTCTTTTTTTTCAGCATTGGGAAACACATTAAATAAACATACACAGTCAAAACCATGACTTTTTTGCCTCCTAATTACAAGAATCACGGCACTGCTGCCACTGCACTCAAACCTGGTGCTAAAGCCCTGTGTGTTCATCTTTTCCAAAGCAGGACCTTCTAAATAAACCCATCTTACCCTTTTAGAGAAAAGCAGCTTTGTTAAAAGGCAGTCAGAAATCTAAGGATCTGGAAAGGATCAACACTAAGGAGGGAAGGTGGAAAAAATGTTAGGAAATAGAGAGGACCATGCACCACTGGTATGCTTTATTTTAATGTAAACATTCTCGAGTGCCGGCGGGAAGTCACATTTACTCTGCTGAAATATTTGTAAGTTATCCCCTATGTAAGCCTCATTATATACAGTTTGAGCCCCTTAATACCTTCTGAACTACTGAAGACTTATCTTAATAAATATACCATTCTTTTAATTGAATTTCATGATTTCATGAGTATTAATATATAAATATATGTAAAAATATTATAAAAATATTAAATATATTATTTGATAAGTCCATTTCAATTGTATCTTGCCAAAATCCTTCCCAGACAGAAAGATCTATTTAAAAAAAAATTTAAATCATTCTTGAAATTAAAATATTTTCCACTGTTTGAAATACCTCTTGGAAATAGGAATGCAACAACCCCCTCCCAAAATAAAAGTTCCTCCCCTCTGGTTGGAAACACATGAAGTAATTTATTTAATTTCCTTCAACATCAATATCTCATATCATTGCTACAGAGGTCTGAAATCACAGTCATGCTGCCATTATTGTACGAGGAAGAAAATGTTGTGTTTTGAACCACAAGCAGCAAAATGTCAATTAAGCCTTGGAAAATGCTCTCAGCACCTGGATTTCAATGTCCCAGTGACTGACAGCAGGAAGCCTGGTAAGGAGAATCTAATCTGTAATGTGAATCCAACAGCAAAATCAGGTCCTAAGGTAAAGTTTGACTCCAAGGCACCTCAAGGACTTCCCCAGAAACAGCAGTGACTCCACACAGTAAAATCTCCAGCATTTATAGGAGCAATACAGAGTTGTTCTCAACACAATTTAGGCTTGCTCAGATACAGCTTCAGAAATGTTTTCCCTCATTCCATCCAAGTTCTTTAAAATTTTTAATTAATTACTTGCTGCCAAAAGAGAATAGGAATTGACAAACACTTGGGGTTCCAAGCTGTCCACCCTGAGAGCTGTTGGAGACAGCAACAAGGGAGTGTCCTTTGACTTCCAGCCTTGTGCACTTTCCTGTGCTGCTCAGAGAACAAGGCATGGCTGAAATGCAGAAAAGACCTGGAGAGCATTACATGTCCCTCTGCAAATGGTAGAAATCTGTGCAACTGCATGGCAGAATAGCAGTCCTAAATTTACCTCCCTTTAGAGAGTATTTCAAATCCCTCAGCTGCAGCAGGTCTTTGAAATACTTTGCAGCCATACACAAACCAACTATGCAGACTGACTGCAAAATCAATAGTGTCTGCTGAGATTTAGGGAGCTGCATTCAGCTACTACCCTTGCTTAGAAGAAAATGCAGTATATCACACTGGACTGCAGCAAATTGGGCTTTTTGACCTTTTGTTCTCAGCACTACAGCACAGTACCTACTTCTGTAACAGCAGTGTTGCTTACAAGACCCTCTGTGGCTGAGCTTTTCATATATACTTTATGTCTAAAATTATCTATATCTTGCTCTTGTTACAATATTGTCATTTCAAATATACTTTAATAAGAATTGCATATGCTTTAAGTTATAAAGAACTTTTAAAAATACTGTATTATTACAGTGGTTTGGAGGGCAAACCTTTCAGGCAGCTGCCATAACAGTTTTTGTGACTGCATAGACTTATATTGTGCTTATTTAAGCTAGAAATAAAAAAATAAAACTCCCTACATCACAGCATCTAAAGCCTGTTCTTTACATACATATAACACAAATTTCACATCAAACCTTCATTTTCACATTCATGCCTTTTGATTGCTTATTTCCCAATATAAATTGATCATTATCACAGATTTGATTCAGATTTAATGCCACAAAGCTTAAATCAGCCAAAGAAACTCCCAGTGCAAGTAACCAGGTGTTGTACACCCAACTATACACAGTGTGATTGCAGGGGATGGGCAGCTCCTGGCTGCCATGACCCTTAGAAAATCAGTCTCTGAGATAAGGGCATCCCGACTTAATTATTAACTCTGCTCCCTGAACACTTCTGAAGACTCAGATTCCTCCTTTTACTCTGTCATCTTGTAAACTTGGCAAAATAAGCAAAATACTAAAGCAAATCAGAATACAGTAAGATGCAACAAAAAGTCATAATCATGAGAAATCTGCATGCTGTGGTAATGCCAGACAAATCCAGACACTTCAGGCTCCTGTAGATATTTTCTATGGCTACTGCAGGCAACCCATGTCATCAGAGTCACAAACTAAATGCTGCATTGCAGCCCTTACCTCATTACATGAATACATTCCGGCTCCTTGGTGAAGCTGTAGGCGTAGCCACTGGAGGTTGTGCCAAAATCAATAGCCACAACAACAAGAAATAACTGTTCTACAGCATCATCTGCATCAGAGTCCTTCTGTTAAAGAGCAGAAGCAGAATACACACTGAGTCACTGGGCACAATCATTTAACCTGCCAGAAGTTTTGCTGTGCAAGACCTGCTCATCTCTTCAGTGAAAATGAGGACTTCCCTAAATTTGCCTTTGTGACCATGGTTGATACCAGAAAGCTGCACATTCCAATGGAATTGGAATTTAATACATGACTCAACATATATGCTAGATCCTTTTATACATCATTTTCTAATCAAAGCTTCCTTCATACTCCTTTTTGGAATACTTCTTATCCTGTATTATTAAAACTGAAGGGTTTGGGATTGGTTTTTGTTGTTTCTTTTCTTAAACTGATCAGCTGAAGAGTCTGTCCATCAATGTGATATATTTGGGATTTGGTGGGTTTAGGAGTTAACTATATCATAAGTATGAACATGAAATACTATTACCATTCAAAAATAACGGAGACAAACCCACCCAAAATACAGCAATAAGCTTTATATCCCACGTTATAAAGAAGAATTTATATACCACCTATTTAGCCAGCACTGCATGCTGCATTCCTGTGCTAGGATGTGGGCAGCTGTTCAGCTGCTTATGATGAATTTCAATCCTTTTCCCTGCCTTTCACCTGTAATCCTGCACTCCCTGAAAAGCACAGCCAAGGGCAATATGCCCCAGACCCTTCACCATCCTTGCTGCCCTAAATGCACCAGGGCTGCTCAGCCTGTACTCCCAGGAACACTTTGCAGGAACTGTTATCTTCCACAGAGGAGCTGCCACATGGTCTCAGTCCATGGGCAGCATTCCATGATATTCCTCAGAGATCTCTTAATTCCACGCCTCTCACTTCCTGCACATTTCTGTTGGATCCCTGCATTTTCCAAGATCACTCCATATAGCTGCTACTTGAAATGGAGAAACAAGAGCAACAAGTTTTGGTCTCCAGTCATAAAAGATTTGTTTGGGTTCTCCTAATAAAGTTTTTCAACTAGGACAATGTCTTCCTCAAAAAGCAAATCTAACTGAAATATGATGCAATTCATCAGCATGACAGAAGAGGATATAGAAATGAGTCCACAGAGAAAATGGGAATAAGAACCAATAACTATGACAGAGAGCACTGGAAATCCTGAAGATGGGTTTTTACACAATTCTGAACTTGAATTGGAAAGCTGAGGCAGAAGGCTGACAAAGACAAAAATGTGCTCTGAACACAATCCCTTGCAGTAACATGAAATACACCGTGCGTGTACTGTGTTACAAATCACACAGGTGATCATAAAAATGGGTGGGAGTTAGTTTTAATAGGAGTTTATCAACAAAAACACCATGATGTACAAGAGATTAAAACACACTACCTATGGGACATGCTCGTGGTTCTAAAAGCTTACAGAAGTGGCTGTTTTCCTTAAGAAATAAAACTAGATAAAACTAGGTAGTTCTATTTTGAGCTTCTACCTCTCTCTCTCTCTCTCTTTCTCTCAGAGCAGATTCTTTTCTCTGAGAATTTGGGTTTTCCTGTTGAACACCCTATATATTCTCCTTTTTTTGGAAAGGAAGAAGACTTTTCAGGGGCTGCCTAAACAAATCAGTGATAAAGACAGGGACAGATCTTGGGAACCCTGAGGATCAAGAAGCCCCCTGTGTTTGATATAAAAATATGCAGCAGCAAGTCTATGAGTTTAGCAAAAAAAACCAGCAAACCAGGAGCCCAGTGAAAAGAATCAGAACTCTGTCAACAACTCCAGTGTGACCAAAATCTCACTTAATACTATGGATAGCATAAAGAGGGTCAGTCTGGAGGAAATTACAACCCTAAAGAAATTATGTCCCACTAAACTGGCAGGAGAAGGAAATGGAGGCATGCAGTATAGGTAAAGAGTGCATTTCTTACCACAATGTGTGATGGAGACAGTGGAGTGATTCCAGGGTCTCCCAAACTTTTGGCTGGTGATGAGTAAGCAGATGTGGAAACTGCATCTAAAAGGAAACAAACACCCATCAGTGTCTGCAAGCAGAGTGAGTAGATACAACAGTTACTCTGCATACTGCTAAACTGTTTTCTAGTTGTAAAGAGTCTGCTAAAACACAAAGCAAATTCCACAGCTGCATCTAAAGCACATGCTTTGCTTTTAAAACATGCTAAGACACAACTGCTCTTTTGATTTTAAAATGTTTGTCTGACCTTCATGACTATTACATTCTTTTATTACATTGTCATGTACAATCTCAAAAGTCTTCCTAAATATATTTGAAGATCATAGCTGGTAAAAGCAGCTTGAGCACCACACACTACCAGGGATTTAAATGTATGAATGCAGAAACTAAATGCAAGCTGTGAGATCCAAAAGACAGACTCATTTACAAGAAAAAGAGGAGCTGAGAGCAACTGGAGAAAGCAGGAAGAGTAAGTTGCAATTCGTCCATCCTGAGCCTCTATTCTGAAACTTTCCCTATTCTGTCTCTGTTTTTATCCTCCCCTACACTCTGCACTGGAACATCTTGCAGCTGTTAATACTACTGCAGGACAGAATCCAGCTGGGAAAAAGGAAAGCATTATTAACAAGTCATCAAAGAAATATTTCTACCCGGCATACAATACTAAAACTTCATTTAAAGGCACAGACCAAACGAGTGACAAATACTGTAATGCATTCTTTTTATTTTTCATTCTTTTTTTTACGTTGTTGATGATAGAAAAGAAAATGGGTTAAAACAATTAAGCACTGGTGGCTTAGATGGATTTAAATATAATCTGCAGTCTTTTGAAGAATGCAATAGTTTATCAAAATAGAATGTAGAGAAGGTATCACACACCCTCTGCTCATGGCCCTCTGCTCCAAAATTTAAACCCTGAGTGCTTACTGGCTTCTCTTGTACAGAATACAGGCTATAATTGGATGTAAAGCAGAATGATGTAATAGGCCTCTGAACATTAATAATAATTAAATAATACATTTCCGTGTATTTTTATCACCTACTTGGATGCATCACACATGCATACATCCATAGCATTCCTAGACATGACTGACAATTCAGAGCATCACTCCAAGATGACACTGGAGGTGCTCTGCAAAACCTTAGAGCTAGGTAGGGAAGAAAGTTAATCAAATATGTGTTGTTTCCCAGGGAAGATTCAAATATCCTGCAGTGGGCAAGTATGAGATAATTTGCCCAGAGGGGAAAAAAAATCTTCATCCAAATCTAAATATTGTTCCTGTAACTTCATTTATTTCTTGAAGCTATATATGCATGTTCATCCTGATTTTCAGAAGCATTTGCAGAAGCACAGTATTTGCATTTTCTACACAAGTTCTCCAGGAATATATTAAGTTACTGCTCTTGCAGTGAAGTACAAAAAGTCACAGGCCAAATGCGACAGGCACAGAATCTGCTCGGTTCATTAAGATTTCTTGGGAACAGATACTGTTATCAGCCTCCTTTGTGCAATTTTTGCCTCTTAATTTTTGCACCAGCAACATGCTACTGATTTTAGAATTGAAGAACAGTATTTCAACACAGAAAAAAAACCCACAATTACTAATAAAATATATTCCTTGCATCCTGCTGTCATTCCCAGCTGGACTTAAACCAGTACTTCCTGAGCAGACCAGGACACTGCAACACTGACTCAACACCTTTGGAAACCAGCACTTTACCCACACTCAGGATGCTGATTTGAAGCACAAAATGATATCAAACCATGTGTTTTCAGTGTTTCACTCTGCCATTAATGCTTTTGGTTACCTGTTTCGGCACTCATGTTTCAGAGGTGTGCTGGAGCAGTCCAAGGAGGCCACAGAGATGATCAGAGGGCTGGAGCACCTCTGCACAGAGACAGGCTGGGAGAGGAGGCTGCAGGGAGACCTCAGAGCACCTTCCAGGACCTAAAGGGGGCCTACAAAAGAGTCAGAGAGGGACATTTTACAAGGGCATGTAATGACAGGACAAAGGGTAAGGGCTTCAAAATGAAAAGGGCAGATTTCCATTAGACATCAGGATGGAATTCTTTACTCTGACAGTGGAGATGCACTGGCACAGGCTGTCCAGAGAAGCTGTGCCTGCCCCATCCCTGCAAGAGCTCAAAGCCAGGTTGGATGGGGCTTGCAGCAACCTGGGATAGAAGAACATGTCCCTGCCCATGGCAGGGGGGTTGAAACAAGATGATCTTAAAGGTCCTTTCCAACCCCCCAAACTATTCTGTGTTTCTGAGATGCATTTGCCAACCTGTCTTCAGCTATCAGCCTTGAAAAGCTATTTATATCTCTGTGTGCAAGTCAGAAAACTCTGTGTGACAGGATACACATTTTCATATCTCAGAGAGCAGTGAATAAATATGCAGAGCAATATTCACATTAATCCAATGAAACCACTAACTTGGGTAGTGTCCTACCAAAAATTGATTCAAGTTAATAAAAAAGACCCTTCCAAACCCATGACCATCCTGCACTGCATTCACGGCTCCTCCTGCAAACACCCAGCTAAATAAAATAATTATACAGTGCATCCTGGATCTAATGCCAAAACTTCTCAACATGCAGTGAAATTACTGTTAAAAGCAAATGAAATTAGGATATTTGCAACATTATACTATCTAACCCATCTGAACTGCACAGTGTTAAAATATATTTGTCCATGTAGGAGCTTTCATATTTCGTTGAGCTAGTGTTTCCTTGGTGAAAAAAAATGTGCATGTGTAACAATTTTTACAGCTGTGTTCTGAAGAGCAGTAAATGCATGGATATTCCAGAATATTTAAAAATTCTTATCTCTAAAGCACTGTGATTGGTTGATCTGACAGAAACAAAAGCAA
The DNA here is from genome assembly GCF_021018805.1 of Prinia subflava. NCBI lineage: Eukaryota > Metazoa > Chordata > Aves > Passeriformes > Cisticolidae > Prinia > Prinia subflava. The sequence continues at coordinate 6,726,014 of NC_086255.1, read as the reverse complement.
GCCAGAGAATGGGAAAAGGGTTGCAAGGAACCTGATTTGCAATCACGAAACTGAAAAATGATGCCTAGACTGTCCTGGATAGGAACTGGGTATTTGGAACAGTCCTTAAAAGCAGAATGACTTAGAATGACTTATTATGGCTTCTGCAACAAAAAACCATAATCAAGTCATGTTCTACATAGCTCAAGTTCCAGCTTTATCTCCATGTTTACTAAGGATCTTTGACTCTGTCAAACTACATGATATGACAAAAACACAGCTAAACAGCATGCATTAAATAAACACTGAAATTCTTGCCAATTTACACACCAAATTGAATGGAGGAATCTGATTTAGAATCCAAATAAAATAACTCCTCAAACAAACCAGTATTTAAAATAATATTTCTCTAAATGTGATTCTTGAATAAATTCTTCAAATTTCTTGAATAAAAGTTCTTATATTTACTCCTGATATGAACATTAACCTGGAATATGGCTTGGATAATTTCAATCAATTTGTATAGACTAAATTTGAACACATTAGGATTTCTAACTTTAGTCCTAACCTAAGCAATTGCCAAAGAACACCTTGTGTATTTTTAAGGCGATCAGAAGCTGAAGGGAAAACAGAGAAGGCTCTCATTCTCAGACTTTGGAGTTTTATTTAACAATTCAAAGGGCCCTCATTTGCAGATTCCCAAACATTTACAGAATTGGTAAAATTATGAGATCAGAAGATATTGTATTAATAATGAAATCATGTCCATTATCACATTAGCTCCAATTGCTGGTTTAGCAGATTTAATTTAAATTATTCCTTCTTTTCATCTAAACAGATGCAAGAGTTTATTTTCTGTGGTTTCCTGCAATGCCTAATCTGTTTAGCTCTTTCTGTTTTTCAGTAAATGATCAGCAACATTGTAGATTTTGACAAAATGCAACGAACGATTAACCTTTAAGTGTCAAAGAATGCAGACTAAGAGCAAAGTCCAGAACATTTATAACAACTTTGCTGATGCAGCGTGGATATTTCACTGATTTCATGTTCAGCTGAATCAGATTTTCTGATAGATCGGGAGAACAGGCCCAAGCTTATTATTTAATTAGAAAGATCAGTTAATGGCAGCTGGAAGGTCATCACTCTCTTCTGAATATTTGAGAGCCCCTGCCACACACTCCTATCACCTCTGTAAGAACACAACACCAGTGTGTGTTACATCCCAATCAACACAAGTTAATTTATGTTTCTATCCTGGCAGAGTGGTCACAAACCCAACACCAACTCTTCCCACAATTTTCTGAATCAACAACAGGATCAATACCATTCCCCAGTATTTCACTAAGTGCTTTCACCATACAGGCACCAGTGGGTCCCAGCACAGCCTTTTCCAGCTCTCCCAAACCCCCAGTGAGAATGGCTGCAGGACACCACCCTGGCTCCAAAGGAAAGCTGCAATAACTCATTTTGATTTGTATAATGCACATCCACCGTTCCAAATGCCAAATCATCCAAGCACTCAGATATTTGTAGGCTGATGAACCAGGTGCACAAGGGAAGCTGGGATGCATTAGACCCACTAAAAATGTCACTGATGCAGCTGATCTTGTGGCTCCAATAAATCCATGTTAACTGAATTCACCATGGACACACTGAACATTTCACAAATCAAACACCTGCACATATCTCAAGGCCATTTATCTGGAATTTCCAGTCATCCAGCACGTGGTAAAGGTGACTGCTGCTATGTGTATATACACTGCTCTGCTCTCAGTCAGGTTGTTAGTAATACCAAAATCTTAGCCAAATTCTTTATTTCCCATTCAGGCACTATATATGGATTTAAAATTTAGGAAAATAGAAGGGGAAAAAAACGGAAAAAGAAGGATGTACTGAACCAACATGGGTATAGAGGAGCCATCAGGCAACAAAAGAATGGAATAAACCCTTTATTTTTCATTCAAAAGATTATAACCTTTTGAGCATCAAAATAATTTTGACACAAGCAAACCTTCCTAATGATGTTTGCACAAGAAAAGAAGGGTTCACCATATTGCTATTAGATGGTAATTGCTGCACTGATGAAGAAAACCTTATTCAGCTTTCCCCGTTGCTGAGATTTTCCTTTGCATTAAGCACAAAATGTCAGAGCTTCCAAATGTAACGTGACAACCTAGAGCATTTTACTGTAAACACAAAGATGGCCTTTTAAAACAATTACTGAACAATAAAAAAAAGACGGAGAGAAGCAAATAAAAAAAATCCACTTAAAATGTTCTTATGCATAATAAAAAGATCCCATTTTTCATATCAGAAGTAAGAACCTTCTGTTTCTGCTGAAACCAATGGCACCACTGTTATGACTGAAATGGAGTTAGAGTTCTTTGTTTTAAAATGCCAGTAGGCATCCAGCTGGTTTCCTGAAGACTGCAATACACTTCTCCTCCATGAATACAGCCATAGCTAATCCCTGATACAAATCCAAGTTTCCTGATACCCTTTCATAATATCTGGTCCCCCAAAAAACTGGAATTCATTGCTCTGATACCAAATAGAGCCCAAGGATTTCCTAAGTAAAAGAAATTATCTCCCAATATTTTGCATAGAATTCTAAAAATAAGACATGTTTGTCATTACAACTTTGACCTTTCCCATTTATTGCTTTTATATTGTCTCCCATCATGATTATGCTTTGACTCAAGGAATTACATTTTTACTACACTATGAATGCTTTCTAAAGTAATTTTAAGATTTTACCATTATTGTTAAGAGTATCAAAAACCAACCCCAGTTTCATCCCGTCACTCACTCTGTGGACAATATTCATTTTCCTGAGCCACAGCACCAAAGGGAGGCCAAAAGACGCCACCAATTTTCTGTGAGCTTAATTTGAGATGAAAGAAACACGCAAGAACTCGCAATAACCTTCTGAAAATGCCACATGGGTTATGTTCACTTCTCCTCTATCTGACAGGACATAGGCAAAACTACTTTACCTACATTTGATGTGACCTCACTAATGCTTGGTAAGATGGGCTAAAGCTGAGCACTCACACCTCCCTGCACACTGGGTCTGTAATGCCCCAGCACGTCCTCACCAACAGCAAAGTCTGCCCTCAAGCTGCCTTCCACTCAAACCCAAACTCAAACAGCATCTATACCATAAGGTCTCAAATCCAGCTCCACCCAGAATGACCTGAGAGCTTTCCAGCTTCTGTGATCAGTCAGCTCCCTTTTCCCTCCCATTTCCTTCCCCATGCCCTGATGTGATTCCAGGATGGGAATTTCCAGCATTTCCTGCCCTGATGTGATTCCAGGATGCTCCAAACCTGCTCCTGCCCCAGAGCTCAGGGTTAGGGGAATTCACCAGCAGAGCCCTGCAGTGATCCCTCTCTTCCCACATTCCAGCTCTGCACAGCCATGCACTACTGCCAGGAGAGACAACACTTGTCCTGATTTATCTGTTGCAAAATGCAGGCTACATGTTGTGATAAAGGTGGGTTAACAACAGATTTGGCAGCTCAGAGTGGTAAAAAGACCATGATCTTCCCAAATATTCCCCAAGACAGTTCTGTAAGAGACACCTTCAGTGCACGCTAACCAAACCTCTCTTCCTTCAACAAGCTCTCCTTTGATCTTGCTTCCTTCACACTTCCTTGCACTGTCTGCCTGTATCTCTCACCTCCTCCCTCGCTGCTTCCAGGAACATGTAAGGAACAGAAAACAAAACACGAGCTGTACAGAACTTGGGTGAAAAGACACCTTCTTGGAAAAAGCTTCCTGCTGCTTCTTCATCATCACGTCTGTCCTCATCTGCCTCCTCTGCTTGGTTCACTGCTAGGTTGTCAGGAATGGCACTACCAAGATGATGCTCTAATTCCCGGGACCATACTCATAGAAGAGAACATTTGTGATGTTAATCACTCTCCTTGTGAAAAACACCATTTTCCAGCTCAAACTGGTCTGGTTCTCTGCTTTTTCTTTGTAAAAAACAAGATCAAAATATTAAAGTTATAAACCCCTGTTTTACTACAAGTTTCTATTTAAGAAACATCTCAAGATGCAATTGTATCCTGAAAAGAATGCAATCCCACCCTTCTAAATCAAGATATTCAAAGGAATATTACAAAGAACAAGAATCCCTGTTCAGCTTTTCAGACTGTGCATCCAGCACACAGGAATAAGAACACTTTCGGGGGCATTTGTTTACTTAGCAGGCAAAAAAGGTTATTTACTTTTCAAACATTCCTAGATTCAAACAGTATCTCGCAATGCATCAAGCTGGATGAATGTAGTGACACCTTTTTCTTAAAACATGAATTGGGAAAAAATTTGAATATGTTTGTCTTCATTTTGACAATCTTCTGGAAGGCTTAACATGATTCACACATTTATAGAGTCTTGACAAGAGAAAACCAACCACCCTCATCAATTCACCAAAAAAAAAAAAAGGATAAGCAGGGGGCAGGGTAAAAAGAAAAGCCAAACTAGAATAGACATTATTTATAGTAGTCAGCATGAGTGATGCTGTATTTAAATCCCTTCATATTCTTCAAGCCTATTAAACCAATTTTGTCCAAAGATGGAAAAATAAAAGAATAGTAACTGTGACATAACTGCAAAAATTGGTATCACATTTGACAAGTCATTAGCAAAGTCATCTATGAAACCATAGTCTATGGCTATTTATTCTGAGCAACATTTCAGTGCTATATCAAAAAAAAGATTTTCTTTCTTTTTATTTGATGGTCTTGAAAATACATAGTTACCAGGCTTAAAGGAAAGCTTAAAGAAAAAATACCTTATAAGAAGAAATTACCTGATTAGTATTTGTAGAGTAGATCACAAGATCACGCAGTCACCAACCAAAATCCACCTCCAAAGGTTTTTATACTAACAGCCATCAGGTTATGTTCAAGTCCCATGACAGTGCATCCACAGAGACCACAGTGACCAGCAGAAAACTAACTGCAAATTTACACTGTCACGGTGACAAGCCCCTGGCACAACCTTCAAAGGAGTTCCTGTGGCTGAAATCATAACAGAAGTGTAGCTGAGTAAGCAAGAGAGCTCCTACAAAAGGTGGATTTTTGAATGCAGCACTTCCATAGTGACAATACTGAAAGCTTTTGTAAATGGCATGCCCTGCCGTTCTGATTACTGCCAGTGCTCTACTCAGGTATCCATGGAAACTTGAGAAATAGATGTTAAATTTGTTGGCTCTGTTTGGCACTAAGGGATGGGACTAGTTGCCAGTCTAACCACAGGTATTTTAATCTTTAATCATAGAGAAGGCACCAAGAGTGCTCAAATTATAATGAAACCCACCAAATGGTCACATTTCCCAAACAATGACAAAAGCAGGAGGCAAGGATACACTGAAGAATTGTTGTTTTAATAGTGTGATTATCTCTTGAGAGAGAAATAGCCTAATCCCTGTAATGAGGAAAGACACACCCAAATATTCACTCTTCCAGCCTCACAGGGAACAGGAAAAAAAAACAACGCATGGATACAAATGCACAGAACCTCGTCGGGACAGGGAACATAGAGTACTCAAGAGTGTAAAACCCTTTGAGAGAAGCTGCTTCAACCCTAGAGACCAGTCCTGAATAGCACTGACATGTGCTAAAGATGTATGCAGAAATGGACAAAGTGAAGTTGTGTTCCCAGACCATTCCCTCCGGGAGAAGGAAGTAGCAAAGAGAGAATAATTTATCTCTGCTTCCTTCCCCAAGGAAACTAGTGCAGGTTGGGCAGGCTCCTGCAATAGGAGCTGATTTTCTTCAGAGAGAAAATGTGGATTAACTCCCTCAGATGACATGGAATTACTATTATTGAACTACACTCACATCCACACTTTTCTGGACTCCAACTGATGACGATTACTAGAAATCTCTCTCAATATTCCTCAGAAACTGCATCTGCAGAGCACAGTTTTAGAGTGTTGAGTTAAAAGCTAAAAGCAAAATCCTCTCCAGGTCTCCCATTCTTGTAAATTCAGGTGCCCTTGGAACTGATCCCTGTGCCCAGAGCCTGCAAATCTGTACAACAGAGCTCCTGTCTGGGCCAGGGAGCACCCAGTGCCTCAGTAGAGAGCAGTGAGCCAAGGCCAGGGAGCACCAACACAGCTCACAAAGCCACACTGGTGTCCTTGACACACCCTCGTGCAGTCCTGAGCGAAGAACAAAGGCATTCTAGGCTTTCTGGCCATCATATTCTGAGGAGTTTCGTTTATTTATTTGCTTACTTCTTAGAACTGACTGCATTTTCCTGTTCATTTACATGAAAACGTTTCTCAAATCCCTCTGAGACAGCCTTTGAAGGAATTTCCTGTTTTAATACTGATTACTGACACAGATCACCACTGCCATACTAATGTTAAAACACTGCAAAGTCACTGCTTTAATAGCAGTTACGGCAAAATTTTAAACTTGCATTTGTTTATTTTAAATGTCTATCACTATGATTCTTAACAGCACAGCACAATGGGCCAAAGCTGACACATTTTGAATAATGAGAGCCATGGAATGTTCTCTCAATACCAAAAATGTGCCTGGTCACTGAGAAAAGGCAGACTGGGTGTAACGACCCAGGAGCCAGGACACTTGTCACAGTGAGGAAGGTGAAGCCTGCAGAGCTGTCACAGGCATTCCAGATCACCCAGGCTCAGCCTTGGCAGCAGCATTCCCTCAGAGCAACACCAACATCTGTGACCTTACAGCACCAAACAGCTGCACACTCTGCAGTGGAACATGTGTGAAGCAAGTGTACCACTTACAGCCACGGCCGATGGACTTCAGAGCTCAGCCCTGAAACAGACTCCAAACCCTCCTGGCACCTCTCCCTCCACTGCAGAAACACCAATTTGATGCAGCCTGCAGCTTCACCCCATCCTTGTTTTCAACCAGCCAGGCTGTTTAACAGAAACGTGACAAGTGCCATACAGAAGCTGAGTAATGATGTAAAAAGCCATCTATGGATAGACAAAGATTTCACTAAAGTTGTATAAGGAAAATATCAACAGCTAGTTCACTTAAGGAAAATCTAAAAAAGGAACAGATGCAAACTCCCCAAAAAGGTCATGTTGCTTCATACCAAATTAAGGTCATGACTATTCTCATTCTCCTAATCAAAAGTAGCGTAGTTTGCGTGTGTTGCTTTTTATTCCTTTCACATTTCCCATTATCATTTACTGGGAGCCAGCACAGCTTTTTTAAATATTAAAAAAAGCCAATTTGCTTCTTCACAATACCTATAGACTAAAACAGCCACAGGGAGAAGTTTCTAAAACCATAAATGGTGTGCTCTTTGAAGTCAAATACTTGTGAAATCCCATCTGACACATCGTCAAAAGGCAGAACCAATTCAGGTACAAAAAACTGACACAATGGGATCTTTTAATATTATTGTTTTAAAGTAAAAAGTATATTCTTAAGATTTTTTTTAAGAAAGAGATGGTTGCTTTGTGCATTTGTAGAGAGAACAGGTGAAATCATAGTAGAGGGGAGCAAAAAGGAATTAATCCCCTGGAACAGCTTAGAAGAATAACTAGAAATTTTAAAATATTTGACCAGATGTAACTTTAAAAGGAAAAAGAAAAGAAATCCAGACTTAATTGCAACAGCAGATATGATGTCCAGAAGGGGCCTAAAAAATTTCAAAAGCATTGCCATGAAAGTGGGAGAAGTTGGCCACGGCAGGTCACATCAACTCAACCAACAAAAGAAGCATTTGGCAGAAAAGAGCACAAGATGAGACACCAGTCAAGTCCCATAAAACCCCAACCACCAGTGACAGAGTTAAAAAGCAAAACATATCCTAACCCCCGACATGTTCATGAAGGGATCAGGTCTTTTATAGCTGAGGCAGCATTCTGGTCTTGCTGCACTGAACTGGCCTCCCAGAGGCTGCTTTAACTTGAGCTGACATCCAAGGCTGCAGCATCCTCTTCCAGCTCCTGGTGACACTTGCATTTGGCAGAAATCCTGATCACTCCCTGGGGACCAGGATAAAGCCCCTTTACCCAGAAATGCATCGGCTGAAAATGCCTCTGGACAGAACCCCTTGGGGCCTCTGTACAGCTGACTGAAGCTTTGGGGAGACTTTGCAGGTACAGAGCAGGGCAGATGTGTTGAACACCAACTGCTGTCCCCATGGGAATGAACCAAACATTCAGCCTGAAAGCTTACAGGGTGCCTGTCATAAAGGAAAACTTGTCAGCTCAGCCAGCATTACCCAATTACAAGGCAAAAGCTTTAAAAATGCCAAAACTCAGTATAATTAGATGCTTTCCATGCAATAGCTCCTGGGTAGGAACAACCTCACTAAGCAAGCTGCAGCTACCGCAGTGCTGTGCTAAGTGAGGCTATAAGGATGATGGGCAGGCACTGCATACAGCACTCTGCTATTTTACAAACAGGCATTTCTTCTACGCATTGTACTGTGCTGCAAGAAGTGGCTGCAGCTTCCATACTGTCAATATAACACACACTAAATCACAGTTTATCCCTGAAGCCTTTTTTCCCTCTGACAGCCTCAGCATTCCAGCGCATGGAAAGAACATAAAGATTCCTGGCATCACAAATCATTGCTTTACTACCTGCTCTTCTGTCTTCTAACCAAATCCCTCCTGCACAGATTCTCCCTATGTCACAAGTTACTTCATCCCAGTATTGCATTGCACCAACCTTGCAACTTGGCAGAAAACAAAACGTGATACCCTGTCATCAGATAGACAAATGAATCTGTCAGTCTATTCTTCCCTTTGTCAGCTGCATGCTAGAAAATTGTTACAGGTTATTTCAAACCAAACACACAATAGAGACTTCATTTAGGAAGCACTGAGAGAACATTTAGATGCAGGGACAGGGAAGAACCCAGCAGGGCATCTTGAACACTCAACTAGTTTCTAAGTAGCATATTCTGATTTAGTTTGGGTTTTATTAATGGTCACTTTATGACTCTTTTATTCCACTTACACTGAAATTGAGGTATGTCATTCAAAATGTTCCCTGAATCCTACTATAATCAAACTTAATCTTTTAAGTTTCCCCATACATTTCTGCCAGCAGCGTTGGCTCAGCATTACAGTTTCCTCAAGCCTTTGCAGCATACAGTGAGGAAGAAGGCATGGAGAGATCGAATGCAATCAGGCTGAGTCTGCATTTCCCTTAGGGTTATTCACCCATACCATTTGTATCCTAGGAACCCTCTTCCCTCCCCCAGCTCCGTTCCCACACAAGGAGAGACCACCGCGTCCTGCAAAGGCTCTGCTGTTTCTATCAGGCACAGTGTAACCCCAAAGGGATCAAACCCACAGCATCCTTGTTTCAGGCAAAAGAAGACTCAGCGCAGCCCGAGTCAAGTTTGCAGAATCGGGGACATGTGGCCCCCTTACCGCGGTAGAGCGGCACGGGTGGGGTTTCCCCCAGCCCTGCACCTCGCCGGGAGCTCCCTGTGCCCGGGGCTGCGCCAGGATGCTCAGCCCACACAGCGCTGTCTCTCCCACCCGGCTGCCAGGTCTTTCTTTTCCAGTGCACCAGGCTTCCCGCTATACAGGGGTGCTGCCTCTATGTCAGCAGCAGCCCCTGAGCTCCAGTCCGCGCCCTCCTCCCTCTGGCCGCTGCTGGGAAAGGGAGAGATCCCGACCCGCGGGGAGCCACAAAGGCCCGTCCGGCGGGGATGCCGCGCCCGCCGCAGCGCCCCGGCGCCGGGCAGGGCGGCCGCCGCGCCTCGCCCCCGCCCGGCCGAGCCGCCGCATTGTTTTGTCACCTGGGTCCCCCCGCGGTGCGGCAGCGGCTCCCCGGGGACCCAGGTGCCGGAGGAGCGGCGGCGCTGCCCGGGGCGGGGGCTCCGCGGGGCGCTGAGGGGGCTCCGCTCCGCGCCGCCGCCTCCCGCCGCCGCACCGGCCCTGCCCTGCCCCGCCTGCGCGGCCACAGCCGGGACATTGTCTGCCGCCTCCCGCCTCCCGCCGCTCCGGACGGGGCTCCCTCCGGCTCCAGACCGCTTCCCTCCGTAAGCCGCGGCCGCCCCGCCGGGCCGCGCCGCGCCCGCCTCCGGCGGCGCTCCTGCATTGCGGCGGGGCCCCCTCACCTGCGGCACCGCTCTCCGCCTCCGGCATGGCCCGCTCCCGCCGCGCTCGCCGGGGCACGGGCCGGCGGCGGAGCTGCGCTGCCCACCCCGGGGGAGGCTCCGCTGCTTCCTCCAGTCCCCGCCCCGCTGCGCCTTCCTGCGGCCGGTGCGGAGCCGAGGGGAAGAGGCTGCGCGCCCGGGCCGGCGCTGACGGGCTGCCCGCGCCGGCTGCGGGGCTGCGCCGCCCCTCCCCGCCCGCTCCCGCAGCCGCACAAGGAAGGCACCGGCGGGGGGGCCGCCTGCGAGGGGCGGCCCGGCCACAGATGCGGATTTCACGGCCACTGAAGCGGAAACCCCTCCGCGGTGACAGCCACAGAAAGAGACCCCTCTCCTTGGCCGGAGGTGACACCCCGGCTCCGCCCTGTGCGCCAGGAAGGGGTGCTGGAGTCCCGCGGAGACGGAGCGTGAGAAGGCGCGGAGGTCACCCCAGCTGTCCCCCGGGTTGGCAGGGGAGTGCAGGTCCAGCTAACCCATTCAGGAATCACGGACGGGTCCCCCGACATCATGCATTACGGGATGGTTTGTACGGCATGGGATTCTTTATATTTGTCTTCGGAGTGAACTCTCCCACACGGGTCTGCAGTGCTGTCAGATCAAGAACTTCTTGTTTCCAGTGATTTTCAGCTACTTGTCTCCAGGACCTGGGAGAGAGACACCCCTACTGTCACTTGATCCGTGATGAAGTTTAAGAGTTTTCCAAACTACGTAAGAAGCCATTACAAACACAAGACAGTAAAAATAAGGCTGGTACCCTCCCATGAACAATCCTGAAGCCAGAAAAGGTTTTTCCTCTTGTCCACCCGTGCTTCATGGTGTAATTCTCCTTTACTTGCCACCCTCAGCAGCCATTCATATTTTGAAAGCAGTGCTAACATTTCATGTGAAATAAATAAAGGCATTAACACCAAGCACAGCCTTGGTATCTTGCTGACTCCTGAGCTCAGGAGGTCACTGATATTCAGGACAGTCTAAAATGCACCCAAGGTTCTCCCAAGTCCGCTCACACAAGGTGGGATCCCCGTGAAACCCCTGAAGACCAGGGAATTGTGAAGCAAAGCCCCCAGCACTGCAGGTGCTTACTCAGCTCTGATCCCTGGTTTCTTGCTCTCATGGCATTTGCTCTGTTCCCTGTGGGCTTCATCGCCTCTGAGGACGGAAGGTGTGGCACAAAAGTTAAAGCACATCTGCACACCTGACTCATGTCAAAAGCCTTCACCCACCCTGTACACACTTAAAAGACTGTCTCCCCCTGAAATCCACTGTCTCATCCAGGGAAAATGCAGAGCTCATTTCTCCCACCTCCCAAAATCAGCTGCACAAGGGGATTTTCTAAACTGTTGAGGAGGAGGGAGGGAAGGAGCACGCTGGGCTGGTGGGACAGCAGCTCATTCCACTGCTCACATCGGAGTCACCTTCTCTTCTTGGGGACACTGAGTACATGGGGATCCCTCATACAATTAACAAAGCCAAGAACAGCCGGCAGTGGGACAGCGGGCACTGCTGCTTCCTGCTCTTCCCTCAGCTCCACGCCAGGCAACAAAGGAAAACATCTGGCCAAGAGTCAGCTTTAATTACCTATTCAGAGTCAGGCTGAATATTTACGCTGTCATTAAACAGCCTCGGAAATAAGAGACCAAACAACTCTAATACTTGGTTTCCTGACAAGAGACTTAAATAGCAGAAACTTTTGCTTCAGATTAAATGCAGTTCAGTAGCAATTAATGGTAGACTTTAAACATGTATTGAGGTAATTAACAAAGGCAGAGGAAAAGAAAAGAAGCAACCAAGAAACTCGTAAACACATATCCAAATCATATACTTGCTGGGGGTGGGAAATATAGTACTCAGGGTAGTTTTTCATGATCCCTCAAGCAACAAAACACACAAAAATAGCATTTACTGGGTACAGACATCTTTCCGAATGTCACGGCAGTGACTACGTTATTCAATATCAAGCCAGGTTGCCTAAGTTACACACTCAGCTGTAGGTGTTTTGAATAATGCAGAAGGAGAATATTTGAAAGCATGTGACTGACTGCTAGTTTCAGAAATTAGACCCTTTTCCAGAGAGCTTAGTATGTCCTTTCAAAACCTAATGAGAGGAACCACTTAAAAAAAAAAAAAAAAGCATTTGAAGTAAAATTAGATTCTCAACTTGAAATATAAAATGAAGAACTAAGGCTCCTTAAATTTAATTTTGTTTTATAAAGGCAAAAAAAAATCATAGAAAAATAAATTATAGAACAATAAAATATTGCGCTTTTTCCTCATGTCATCTCTCTCTCCCTTGGAAATGAAAAAAAAGTACATTTCATGTGAAAGAAAAACACTTTTGGAAAAGGTCACCATCTCAAGTGAGCCTGCCCTGGGGCTGAAGAGGCTTCATTTTTGTTGCTTATTCCATAGGGAGTTTGTCATTCTTATGCTCATTTGCAAAGTTATTTGTAATCTGTGGTTTTAAAGATTATCTTATAAGCATAACAAAATGAGTCAAAATATAATGATAAAGATGTAAAAATGGATGGTCAAATTTTGAAAAGGATGCCATGAGTTGTCATCTACATCCTCTGTTCCTGCAAACATCTTGGCTTGCCCCTTGCACAAGAGTCAGTTTTAGTGTGGGTCTGGAAAGAGTTTCTTTCCTTCCCAGGGAACTGACATCACCTGGCTTAATACACTACAGGGTAAAGCAGCAGAAAGGAAGAACCTTTTTTTCACCCTGAAACATCAAAGTGGTTTTGTGTCAGACAACCAAGGCACCCATCAGTGTTCAGCTCAAGCACAAACTCAGTTGTTGTGGTGTTACTCTGACTATGGAGAAAAGCGTGATTTCTGCAGAAGCTTGGGGCAGTGTCTGCTGTTAATTCCCCTTTGCATCTGCTTGGGAGTGAACACCTCAGGAGCAATCAAGAAGTGATTTAATACACTGTACTCTTTGTCTGCAGCCCAGGTGATCCCTGAAAAGCTGCAGCCTCAAACCATTCCATTCATCACACAAAGGGTTCAGATACACTGGCACAAACTGACAGTGCAAGAAAAATAGCTGCTTAACCCAGCCCTGATTTTAGCAGAGCTACCACATGCATGTTCTCCATTAGCATCAATAAAAATTTCATGAGAACTGGAGATCACCACAGTGTCCTCTCAGGGCCATTCCCACACGTTGTAAGAGCTGCACGAAACTGTGCCTGGTCAGTGAAAAGAGCTATGTGCTTCTCACTCCTGAGCACCAGAGTCTAAGTGAGGCATTGATGGGTAGCACTGAGAATCAGTGAGCTGGAAACACCAGGCACAGAGATCTGGAACAAATACAGTTATTTGAATATTGTTTTCAATGCACCTGGCAACAAGGTGTGCACACATTATCACAGACAGAGAAACCAGTGAGCCACTGGAGCCCAACACCCGGTTCAGTACTGGCACCAGGGAGAGTTGAATCTTTAAATAAAATACACCACATTTAAAACAAAATAATAGAAAGCAGGTAAGCATGCCTTGCAGCTTGGCAGCTCAGGAACCCCTCATCAAGCACTGTGTTCATCTATTCAATTAAAATTCCTAGAGTAAAGGTTTCTGAGTTCAAAATTTCCTCTTGTGTAGTTTCTGGAGCATCACTAAACATACAATACCTGGTTTTTGTTTGTCACCTGTATAACTGTTATTGCAGTCTCCTCCTGCATTCCAGCTGTTCGATTTTTCACCTTTATAGCATTTTAACCTCTCAATTTCTGCTTATTCCTGGGATAAAAACTTAGTAATTATTTTTATTACAGAGCCAACTGGCAATCTGTTTCCCTAGATGCAATTTTATTTTCTCCCTCCCTAAAAACAGACTTTTATTTTAATACTCAAGAAATCTCTATAAAGATAAGAAGAACGCAAAACTATTCATCACTGTCACAGCTTTTCAATTAAGAAGCTTATTGTGCATGAAGGGACATGAAGGGTTTCTTCAAAAGGAACAGGTTATATAATTTTCACCTGTCTTACACATATCTCATTCTAATATCCCGACATGTGTTGGAAGTGTATCACTCTGGAAACACTGCCTGCAAAGAATTCTCCAGCATTTCTCAGCAGAATGGTTTTACAGGAAAACTGCTGGGTTGGAGATGCTGAAAGTGTGTTGTGCTCACAGATGTCTGGCTCACTTACTTATCTTGAGAGTGCTTTCAAGTATGACAGTCCTCACACCATCGAGGTGTGACCAGCACGCCAAAAAGATAAATATTCTATAGTCTCATGGACCCAGTGGGCTGTGGGAGCTGCTGTGTGCACAGAACTAAAAGATAAGTTCAGTCCCAAAAATCTCCACTCGTACTGTATGTCCTGAACACCATTTTTCCTTAAATTCATTGCCCTTCCTCTACCTTAGATGTATTAAAGCCAAAGCAAAATTAAAAAAGCACCAACCCACACAAACCTCCAACAAACAAACAAAATCCCAGAAGAAACAGATTTATTATATAACAATATTGTCACCCCATCATCTTTTACTCTCCAAACATGCACCCATGCATATACAGTAAAAAATGCTGTTCTGTCAAGGCATTTTAAAATATCAGCCAGATTGTGCATCCATATTGGCTTGTTTCACCACTCATTTCTCATCACTCTAAAAGAAACAAAGCTCTAAATAAATCAAACAGTTAACTTAGTTTTGTGGCATGGCTCTTGTGAACATTTACACTGCTTAAGTAAGTGATGAGCAGGTTGGCTCCCACTGAAGTCAATAAAAGTGGCAGATGGCTCAGCCACCTCTAAAACCAAGGAATTACAGCTGGGCAGGACAAAATTCTGCAAAATCACCAGCCTACTTTTTGTCTTATTTCTCTGTTCCAGAGAAAGATGTATATCTCAGGAGGCAAGATTAGGTAGCATTGTCCACACCCTTGCTTTGCAGACTGCTTCACTGAATTATACAGCATTAGCAAAATTGCAGGGTTATTTGCAGTGTAAGGAAGAGTTCTGTCCTTTAAAAATGTCCTGCAGCAGCTCAAGAATACAAAAATTTGCCAGAGTAAAGGGGAAAACGATCAGACTCATCCAGTGACATGGGAGTCCATTCTCTCACTGTGCACCTGTGACAGATAAAAATGTCATCACAGAAATACCCAGAACATGAGAGCCACCAGGCTCCTTCCTAACTGCTTTCTGAAGATTTCTGCGGGCCAATTAGATACTAGAAAGAAGAGGCAGCATGCTGAAAGACAGGCAACACATGATTGACATGATACCCAAAACAAATTGAATCCAAGGGGAAAATCCGAATCTAGAATTGTATGTAGGCTTCACAGACTGATTGCTCATAAACAGACATTTAGGTTTTATGTAGGGATATATCAGCAAATGGTTTTAGGGATTTTTCCCTAAGATGTTTCAGAAACTGTGTGGAGAATATCCAGACCTAATAAAAATGTCACCCAGATCCTCCAGATTAGTGCAGAATAAACTGGAAAAGTGGGAACTGGAATGCACATGATATTTTATCCATCTCACTCTCTGTCTAGGGGGCAGAAGTGATCCCAGAGACACACACAAACAGGAATGAAAGAAGTTTAAAGGCCAACTGCAGAAATGGAGGTGAGCAAAGTCACAGAGGAAATGAGAAATTACAGCAGAAGCTACCTGCAGTATACAGAGGAATCCGTGGCTCCACCTGAGGCTGGACAAACTGATTATTTACTGCAGTAAATCCTAAGGAATTCCACTGACCTCCAGCTTCCATCTGACATTTAAATGCAGCAGGGACATTTTAGATTTTGCAGGGAAATGAAAAATAAGTAAAACCCCTCTGACACTCTTAAGAAGTGCCTGGTAAATATTGGTTATTTTTTCATTACAAATACATTTTGATAGGTTTTATAACCTTTAACATTTCATATATATGAACATCATCTATATGAATTTTATATAATTTGAATTTTATTTCTAAGAATATTATTCAAAAATAAAAGGCTAAGCTCTTGTAACAGATGTACAAAGATATGTCTTGGGAATGCTCATGAAATATAAATCTGCAGATATAAGTGATGTTGGATATTTTTAGAGTATAACTTCTTTTAAAAAAATATTTGGCAGAAAAATAAATTTAGAACATCAAATGGTACTATTTATTCAGTCATGGGCAGAAATAGCCCAGTAAATCACACACAGGAAGGAAAAATAGAAATGCTCCTAGACATAGTAGACATAGATATTTTAGCATGAATCTACTGGTTGAAGTATGTTCTTACAAAACATTTTAGAAAATTCTGATAGCTAACACATTTGTAAAAATTAAAAAGCTGAATTGTCAGTCACCACTGTGAGTCATTTATTTACTCTTGGTTACGATGTCTGAAATGAATGGTGTCATGAGCATCACCAACATTTTCTCTAAATCTTGATGTGCTACTCCTCTCTGCACATTCTCTTTTAATCCCACATAGTTCTATTTTTGGAATCTTTAATGAGGGCACACACATATAAATGGAAGCACAGAATATCCCAAATGAACTGAGTGAGGTTTTCCACTCAATGTCTAATTTATC
This sequence comes from Prinia subflava, assembly GCF_021018805.1. Lineage (NCBI taxonomy): Eukaryota > Metazoa > Chordata > Aves > Passeriformes > Cisticolidae > Prinia > Prinia subflava. The sequence goes on along the minus strand of NC_086255.1, from coordinate 6,709,368 downwards.
TCACCACAGGTTGCACAAGACCTCTGGTAATTTCTTTCCTCCCTAATCACTAAAGGCATGCAAATTCTATAAGATTATACCATTCTGTCACTTGTTTTAAAATCTCCCTGGGGAAAGACATCAATACCATTTTTTTTTACAATTTCTAAACATGGAGTGTAGTATGCTAAAATAAAGACTATGAATCAATAAGTTTTATTATTCCTGCAAGGAGGAGGGAATACCATGAGTAGTAGCAAGTAAGTAAAAAGTTGAATTATATAATAAGTAACAATCCAACAGTCATCTATTGACATGACTATTTTTAAGAAAAGTAGCTCATTTTACAAGATTAGCATCACTGAAACATCCAATCTATCTAGCTTCTATAAATGAATATTGAATTAATTATAACAGCTATATAAAAAATGGAAGAAAAAATACGCCATTTCCTGTATTTACACAAATGTAAATGAGAATACAATTTGTCTCTGACTTCAGGATTCAGTAATGAAAAAAAAATAAAGATAGCATAGCTCCACTACTTAATATGTCTTTGTAATCAGGAACCATGACTTAAATTTTGCCTTGGTGAAGCATAAAGCTGTGAGTTGAAGAAGTCCTACAATTTTTTTGTTCTCTTTTAATTACAACAACCCAAAATCTTTAAACTGGCACATACAATGCAAGGGACATCCTTCCTCCTATTAAACCTGTTGCATTTGCTTGAGGTGTTTTCAATAATACCCCATATCATTATTTTCAATAATTATTTGTTATTTTAGTCTTCTTTTCCAGCAGAAAAGAACGTTGTTGACATTCCTCTGAGTGTTTAGCTTAAATTATTACTAAACTGCTCAGGTCTGGTAATTCAACAAACCAAGAATTTGTTCAGGAGAAAAACTAATACTTGTTTAATATTGTCACTTTCTTAAACTTAACTACCAGAAAAATGATGCTTTAATTCCTTAGAAGAAACATAATGAAATCATATTAATTTCTTTTTTCATTGATGAAAGAAGAATCCCATAGCATTAACCCGTTAGTTGCAATAAAAGATGTGATTTTTATTTCTTGTTGAATATTACCATTTAGAAAATGACATAGATTATTATTTTACTACTCTATGTATACATGTGTGCCTTATAAAGCCAAGATTTTCACTGAGCACAAGAATACTGGAGGCCTTTTTGTGCTTGAGACATGAGGGCAAACCCTGGTGACAACTTCTTTCCTCTGGATCCAAAGCCTTTAAATCAATTGTAAATCTCCCAGTGAATTTTTTTGTGTGTTTGGTTGGTTGTTGTTTTTTTTTTAATTTTTTGATGTTAATAATTTTAAATCAAGTTAGGTGATAGCTGCCTTGGTGGCTGGGAATTGTACAATAGAGGGTGTAATATATGCTGATGTTTTTAATGCAGATATTCCATAGCCAGCACATCCTTCACCTGTGCTGTTACACAGGAACTGTGTGTTCATCCCCACAATGGCTGTCACAGAATTTGGATTCAGGTTTTTGAAGAAGGCTGCTACATATTAGGAATCTGGATTTTAAAAAAAAAACAGGGGGAGGTCATGCTGAAAAGGAGACTGAATTGCTCTCAGAATCCTGCAACACCAAGCAGATCTCAGGGAGGACATTTGGAAAACCAAACAGAGGGAATGCACTGAGATTAATGCATTCACACCAAAGATGATCTTTGTCCATCCATAATCTCCTGACTTTGAAACACAAGGCAATGAAAATAAATGTAGGGGCATCTTAAAATCAGTTCTGCAAAAGGTATCTGTCATATGGGCAGGGTGTAGGCACAATAAAAAAGCCATCACCACAGGAACCTGCATTTTGGTTTGTTTAGAATGGCAGCATAACGTTTCTTATGAAAAGAAATGCTTGACAGTGTTTGTGAAAAGTGAAATAGGTGTTAAAAAACTCTTCAAATCTATTTGACATCTCTCTTCCAAAGGACTGTATTTTCAATCTTTGACTTCAGCTTGCGTATGACTGCTCTGTTATTTGGAAAGTAGTGACCTTCTTTTTACTAATATAAAGAATGAGCAATTTTAAATTGAAATGTACAAACCTGCTGCCATTAAATTATAATTTAGTGCTGTGCTCAATGCAGAAGCAGTCCTCCTCCTGGAATAGCCTTCTTCCAAAGAAATGGAAAAGAAACAGTCAGAGGCAACAAGCTTAAATCATATCAAATTGTTCACTAACATAATTCTGGTGCTAGCATAAAAGTAGGGCTTCAGGTTGCATGACTTAAACAAAAAAGGGTAGTAAACAAAATAATAACTATGAAGATATGGCTAAAGAAACAGAAGGAGCACAGGGTGAGGAATTTACAGTGAGGAGTCATGGCCTGGAGAAGAATAAGCACGAGGAGATAAGAATAGTATTTTTGAAAACAAGGTCATTGCAGAAAAGGTTTCAGATTCCAGACTATGTTTATAGCCTTTGGTGTCAAGCTGCCTAAGAAGAGATTCAGAAGGACTGACTTTGTAAAAGTAAATTTTCTCTGTCATCCTTTTTCTCACCCGAGGTGCTATCTGTCAAGGCCTATAGACTTCACTGTAGATAGATTATGTTAATAAGACGTGAAATAATGTATATGGCTACAGGGAAAAAATAGGGTGCTTGTATCAAATACATTTTCCTGTTCACCAATGCAAGATCTGAGGGGCACTTTCTGCAGATAAATGGGCCTGGGATTATGTTAATTTAAAACTGTGTTCCCAGCTATAAACAGATCACACAGACAATGGACATGTAAGCAATCTGAACGTGGCCATAAATAACTCCTTACAGTTACCCTTCCTTCTTGGAACTATTCAATACTGGGTATCTAATCCATAGAAGAGCAATACACTCAACTCTCATCATCTCAATTTTGCACTTGAGGTAACTTAAACAAGGGGTTATAAAGTCAGTTTTTCACAGGAATCTGTAACTCATTTTCAATAGCACTGCATGGGAGCTCTGAGGGTTCCGTATCCCTCAAGACTTAAGGTCGGGGCAACAATAGTTCAGAAGTGCTCACTAATTCTGAATGGCTAATTTTAGATTTTCAAAGAGCCAAATTCACTGCTGCTTCCTCTGAGCTGCAGCTGCTGAACATCAGAAAGAGCACTTAGAGTACTTGGATATAGCTAGATGCCTATCTTGATTTTCAAACCCACAGAGGCACCTAATCCTTTGTGAAAATCACAGGAGATAATTGTAAAATTGCTTTTCAAAGCAAGCAGTAAAGTCATCTCCATTTCCAGGTCCTTTGACAACTTTACTGGCACAATAAAGACTAGCATAAGTGTCTTTCCCTGTAATAGATATTTCAGTGTACTCATGTGTTTGCAGGATTTTAGAGTCTGTTAGCAATTACAAGGATTTTTGCTGCAAAGAAAATTAAGTTTGCCTTGAGGTAGCTCTCTTAAATCTGTGACTTCCTACAGGCATTTGCAATTTTAAGGACCTTGAATGGGTGGACACATACAGTTATCACAGACAAAGAAGGGAAGCAGTTATACTTACATTTGAAATCTTGTGTGTTATGCGTGAACAGGTTTTATGTGGATACATGCCATATTTTCCCACCAATGTGGTAAAGTTTATAGGAAAAATACAATTTTAGGTGAGTAATTACAATTATTATTCCTTTCAATCCACTGGTGAGTCTCCTCCTTATGGACTCTTTTGTTTGTAATGTTTCTTTATGTGTGGCTGGCCCTTCTCAACGAGTAGAGCTGAGCAGGAGCAGCAGATAAGGGTGATGGACTGGCCTCTTTCTAGGCCCCTTTGTTCACTGGTCAGGGACCACTGCTCTCACCAACTGCTGCTGTAGCATATTTCTGTGTCTGCAGGTACCTGAATTGCTGCCAGCTGGCAGATGCTGATACTCCTGCACAGCCAGCAAGCTGCCTGCAGCTTCAGCTCCAGCTGAGGCCTCAGGAATAGAAGCAGCATTTTGAAAGTGTGACTTTCTGTGTTTTCACTGCCTGTGCTCTCTGATCCTTTTAAATGCTCTGAGCCAAAAGCTGTCCAGATGTGCATGGGGAGAGAGAGGTGCCTGTCAAACAGGTGTTCTGGTGTTCTAACATGGACACTTGAACTTTCTCTTGCCATCAAGAAATGCAGGTTCAGGACCTTTCCAAATCATGCTGAGGAAATACCAGCATTCTGCAGGCATGGCTACCACCTCCTTCATGTCTCCTGGTCACACACTCATGGTGTGTTCTCACAACATGATTTAGACATACCCCTAATTCTAGAAAATCATGTTTAGGAATCCAAATGGGAGTGTCTGCTTGCTCCAAGCTCCATCTTAGTTCTCGTCACAGTTCCTGATGTTCGTGTGTTGTTCAGTCAGATTTTCTCTCTAAGCACTGGCATATGTGGGGCTGCTCTGGGTCACCCAGCCCTTCCCTATAAACTGCTTGAGGGAGTTCTGGAACTGAGCACTCAGTTTAGCTACAAGGCTCACTGGAGACAAGGAGAAAGGCAGTGCCAGGGACTAAAGTGTTCAAATACCTTTAAAGGTCTAGGTTGAAGCCAGCTGGATTTCTTTTTACCCCAGCAAGAGGTCTTTTAAATACCTTCATGTAAGTAATGCCACTTGTCACAATAAATAAATCACAACAATAGGCCTGGAAAGCATTTTAAATCTTTAAGGGAAAGATCAGCTAAACTCTCTCTAAAATACAAAATCTAATGAGAATTCAGAAGAGTTTGTTAGTGTCAATGTGAGACACCCACCCTGAATATAAAAAGAGATGCAATAGTATGAATCCATTGAGGCATGAGTTTCTGCTCAGAATCTTTGTTTGTGGGTAACCAACAGGTAGACTCCAGCTTCACAGTTGTTTGTCTGACAGTCATCCCCACAAACCAGCAGGCATTCCACCCCCACTAAACAAAAAACCTACAAAGCTCAGCTAAAAAGGCCCAAATTAAATTCTTTGCAGAGTTTCCCTGGTACAAGTTCCTTGCCCCTTCCTACTGAAAACAATCATTTCTGCAGGAAAATCCATGAGAACAGAAAAATTATGCTCAATATCAAAAGCTCAAAAGCTGTACAACATGCAAGTTAAACACATTCCCATTGGCTCAAAGTTCCCTAAACCTTTGTAACCAACTCCCTCAAAGTTTAAAGTAGAGAAAGGATGCTCATGAGTCCCTAAGCCTGTACTTTTACTGTAACATCACCTTCTGAAGTTAGAAGTCATCCAGGCTTCTAAAATCATGCTGGATCCAAATTCTTTAGGACTTTGAACACTTGAATTATTCTCTTTAAATAAGGCAGCAACCACTTTCCACAGCAGTCAAAGTTTCCAATGACTTCAGTGTGTTACTCCAGATACCATGTACTCCACTAATCTCCTCAGGAGGTGATGGAGGCACAGAAAACCCTGTAAGGCCAACCTCTGAAAGGAAAGGTTGCAGACTCTTGGGCAAACAGGGATGATAAAAGCATTCCTGGCAGCTGTTGCTATCTAAGTGTTCTGGAACAGTCAAGGACATCTTCAGAATGGCACAATACCATCTTCAGAAATCCACTCCCATTATCTATTTTGTTTGTGCAATGCTTATTTGCCCCTCAGCACCCTTGCATGACCCTCTTTAAAGCTAATGGATGTTAAACATACTCAGGCAAGAACAAAATGGAAATCAACTCCTTGCAAAACATACATATATAATCTTTGGGTTGACAGACAAACCTGAACCCAGGAACATTTCTGGATAAACATCACTTTGATTTGACCCTCCAGACCCAATCATGTAACACAGAACCAAACCCACAATTGCCAACATATTGGCAATGAACTGAACATATGCTAAAAACAGAAACAAAACCACACACAAAATCCAAATTCAATATCAACAAAAATCTGAAAAAAATCTGAACCAATCTGAGAAAGCATAAGGTTGAGACCATGCCCTTATATTTCACAAAAGCCACAAGGCTTAGACCAAACCCTCTTTGTCCTTAGACCTGAATTTTACAGTAAGTTTGTATCCTTAGGTTACCTTTTCTACTCAGGCATAAATGAAGCAGCCTGGAGGTTTCATTCTGTGCTCTCTACAAAACCTGTAAGCACTCAACCACTGACAAAAATACTCATGCATTTGCAGTGTTATTCTCACTGTATCTGCTTTTGGGCATTCCCATGCCTGGCATTAAACATGCCAAAAAAAGTCTTATGACAGGAGCTCCAGAAACACAGAGCCAGGGCTTTCTTAATAGCCAATGACACTGTTCCAGCTGATTAATCTGTGCCCTACGATGTGATCTTTTTCTTTCAGCCAAGTTGATATGCAAGCTTACATTTGAGAAGGAAATCGGTCAAGTTCTGCCTACATTTCCAGCAGTGTAACCCTGAAGCCAGTTCACTGTTCCATTCCCAGTGTTACATTTTAGACCCACAGCACTGTGATGCATATCTAGGATCAGACACTGGTAATGCAGAAAGATTACATTTTACATAAGCAACAATGTCCCAATGGTGCACAAGGAAAACAAATGCAAGGAAGCTTCAGGAAGAATCATTTGTACACACAGTAAATTCCAAATGAAAGGTGTTGATCTCTTCTACCACCTGCAAACTCTGAGCAGAGTCAATGAGCAAGGAGTTCTCTAACAACTGTAATAAACAGCTTCCAGCTGCACATCATTGGGACAAATCTGACCTTTCCCAAACTAACCCAAAAGATCTCATGTATCTATACATAAATATGTGCATAAACACACACCGTTTAAGAACTGTATTGATTGCTCCTCGTTATCTTTTTAGAAAAGATTAGAAAATATTTTCAGATGCAAAAGGACAGAGGAGCCCCAAATTTTCACTTTCTTTTGGGAAATCTCTGCTGAAATATCATCACTGGAAAGTCCATACTTTTATCACATATTTGTTTTGCATATGTTGTTAACTATCCCATGGATTTAGGTTGTTCAAAATTCTTAATGTCATTTTGATGCTATGAAACACATTAGCACTGGTGGTTTCTCTGGATGGCTCCTTTAATCCTTTCCTAGTGGCCCTTCAGTTTTATTTTTCTAAAGAAGTTTACAGCTTATTCAGAATCATGCTGCTCTTTTAATCTCTTGCTGAACCTGCTGTTCTCTTTGTGATAACTATGTTATGTCTTGAGCTACATTAAGATGACTTGGAAATTGAGAAACAGGATTAAATCTTTGTTGTTAATCTTTATGACTGTAACAAAGCCTAATGGGAAATTGGAAGGGATTCAGAGAAGAGTGAAAATTATTAAGGTGCTTGGGTAGTACATATTTAATTACCTTCAGAAGGCAGCAGCTCACTAATGTGGGTGTAACCAGTGTTACCCCATCTTCAACACGAATCCGAGGAATATGGGGTCAGACTCACAGTAATGGGAGATCATTATTTACTGTTAAAAAAACTGTAAAGAGATAAAAGGATGAAAATTGTTTATACTAAATACCAGGAAGTATTTTAAAACTTTAAATCGGATGTTATGAACAGATGATGTCACCTAGGAAATAGTTTGAAGATGGAGGTGGGTGGCTGTTGTAAACTGCCCACCCAGGCTGCAGCCTGTCCCCAAGGCACTCTCATGAAAGGCATGGCCCAAGCAGTTCCTGGACTCTGTGACCTGCTCTGCTGCACAGCTGGTACCCCATGGCTGGAAACCAGCCCTGGTGTTCACTGGAAGGTGCTGCACATACTGGCTGCACCTGTGCAAGTTCCTCTTAAATGTCTGTTTGCACCATTTCCTGTAACCCACTGAGCTGGGATCTTTCTACAGCTCCTAAAAAAGCTGGGCTACACAACCCAGCAGAGTTTAAAGCTCAAACATTTTGCCTACCTTTGAAAATCTCAGCCAAAATGACCTTTTTGGTTTCTTCAGAAACAGCCCCTCTCACCAAAGTGTGTAACAGCTAAAATTCATCAGGCCTCAAGCTACAACACTTGTCCATTCAGAACTGTTTAGGGGAAGGGAAGGAGTCTTAATTCTGGAGTTTGTTTTGCCTCTAATCTAGCAGAAGTCAGCTATCAAACCACCCTGTGACACTCCTTCATTACACATTGGAAGAAAGTTAAATTTCAACAAATGTGAGAGGAGGGAGGGATGGGCTGTTCCCCACTGAAAACCCTGGTGCACTTTTTGCATACTCTTGTTTTACAATTGTTTTAAAACCATGCTGAGGATCATGGATAAGAATATTTTAGGCCAAATAAATAAATGGGACAGAGCAATTTTGCAGTGTCATTCTCCCCGCTCTCCTTTTTTTGTGCTTTGAACAGCTAAGTCCATTGCAGACTATTTGACTTGGCAGTTAACCACCAAGGCAAAAGGTCAGGTACAAAATCTTAGCTTCCAAGAAACACTCAGTTTAGCAGTTGCCACTAATTGACACCAAGAAAAGATCAGACTCCAAGCACTCAGACACTCCATTTCTCCCCAGCTGTCAGTAAGTTAATTGCTGCCTCTTTCTCCACCTCAGGAGAGGCACTGGCCTCTGAAACCAGAGTGCCCAGTTTTTGAAGGGAGTCACACACATTGACCCTGACTTTTGCAAATGGCCCTTCAAAAGCCATCCTCTGGTGCTTCTTACAAAACACATTAAAATTGTGATCTTTCTTTGCTGTCTCTAATTATAAGGCTAATCTAATTCTCACTAAATGTTACAACAGTTTTAATATTGGCTCCAGGAGCAGTGGAAACATAGAGTTATATTTAGCATCTAAAGATGATCTGGTGTTCACAAGGTCATGCAGTCTGGAACCCAGAAGAAGCTGCCACTTCTTTAAGTTTACTCTCATGCTCCAGAGTTTATTGCAAAGAAGCTGCTGGTGTTTTTCAAAGAGCTTCTTTGTGGATATATTTAACCAGATCCTTGGGGAAATCCTCCTAGTGCTAAAATTAGGATTCGATGAGCCTGAAAGACAGAAGTTTCAGTAACCCTAGGTAAAAGTACATTAAGCTAAGTTGATGTTCAGCCCGGTTCAGCACAGTCCCTGTCCTTAGCCAACAGCACACTGCCATCCTGTGGTTCAGGCTGTCACCGGCAACTGGTGGAATACCGGGATGTTTTCACAGAGCTTTCCTAGTTTTATTTCCTATTATGCTAATAATCTGCCAGCTTTATACTTTCTGGGTGTTTATTGAACGATTTTTTAAATGAAGCAATTAAGTGATTCCCTCTTCAGGCTAGAAGAGTCAAAAATGTTCAATAACATTATTCAAACTGTATTTTTTTTGCTTTACTTTAATAGTGGGATGTTTCTAATGCAGACCACTGCCATCCTTCCATTTCCTTCAACTGATCCAAAATTCGTGGTTTATAGTATTTTTTATGTGTCTTCACGCACATAACTTTACTGATCTGTTCAGTTGCTTCTCTAAACTGAGAAAGAAGGAATCACTTTCTAGTCATTCCCTCAATCAATTTGGATCAGTCTTCTAATAATTTTCCACTCTTCTCCCAGTTTATATTTGTGCCTGGCTTTACTCCATCCTAGGTGCAGAATCCAGCATTTGGGATTGTCAAATTTCATCCCATTAATCACTGCCCAATGCTCCAATCTATCAAGATCTCTCTGCAAGGTGTCTTGTCCCTCAAGAGGGACAACAGCACCTCCCAGTCTGGTATCAATAAATGTGCTTATGGTGCATTCCACTCTTACATCCAGATAATTGATAATCAACATATTGAACAGAACTGGCCCTAAAATTGAGCTCTGAGGAGCACTGATGATATTCTGGTGTGGTATTTTTTTAGGAATTTGAGTTTGAGGGGGTAGGCTGTCACCAGTTGTCACTCATAACTGAAACTGCACAGTGAACAAGCAACAGCTCACTCTAAAAGGCTGGCTTTATTTTTATTCAGAAGGATTGCAGCAGCACCTCGAAGGGACACTTAGTTGTTGCTATCAAATAAACAGCTTGTTTGGAGAAGATAGCATTCAAAGCTCATACCAGTTATTTGTTATTGCAGGTGCATGGAAAAAGGTTTTCCTGACTCAGGCACTACCACGATTACATGACATCCTGGAATATATTAACAAATATTTTTCTGAGCTAAAATTACTAAAAAGTAAAATTTGCTTTCCTTCTGGCACTTCTGTATTGAAACATGTAAACCTCATTGATGTGCATACAGTTATGTATCTATAAACATACACATTTACATTACTGTTATCTATTAGTTTTCTGTTTTATAGTGTAGCCCTTAGCTGTCGCACGGGGAGGACAGCTATCTCCAGGTTGTTCAGTCTGTTCTGCCATACGCTGTATGACCTCGCTTTCCCTCATGTTCCAGGGAACGGGGTTTATCCAGAAGCCTTTCCCAGCGGCGCGCCCTTCCCTCCGCGCTGCTCGCTGTGCCGGACGCGGCGCACGGCGCTCCAGAGGAGGGCGTGCTGTGGCTTTGCAAAGTGACCGCGTCCCTGCGGCCCAGGGCTGGCACAGCTCGGGAGAAACAGCCCCAAAGCAGCAGCGGGGTAGGGGAGGCAGGCGAGTGCAGGAAGCCAGGACAGTGCATTCCCCGCTCCTGGGCACACCGAGCGCTCCGTGCTGCCCGGGCTCTGGGGATGGTTCCGCTCCCGCATCCCTGCGCTCCCCGGCGGCCGGGAACTCCCCGATCGCCTGGATCCCAGCCTTCCCCCGGCTCTTCCTTGGACTTCTCCAAGCAAATCGTCACACAACGACCCTTGGAGTCCGAGAAGTTTTGTAGCGTGGGGCGTGTGGAATGAAAGGTGAAGATTCTAACCCTGGCCAGTTGTCTGAGCTGCTAAACACCGATGGCTGCTCAGAATTTTAGGCTGAACTCGATGAAAACACAATTTAACATTGAACCCCAGCCAGTTCCTACCAGAAAAGAGGTCCCATATCCCTTGATGAAAACGACTGTTCAAAACTGGACACTCAGCTGGTCATACAGTCACTAAAAATATCTCTTTTGTAAACAGATAGCACAAGGGACACCCCAAAGACGAGGTCAGGGCGTGGTGCTGGTAACACCAAAATTGTGGGTTTCAGCCCTGTAGGGGTCACTCATTTAAGATTTGGACTTGATGATCCTTGTGGGTTGCTTCCAACGCAGAATATTTTCTGTAAAATATTATGAAATAGGACGAGAACCAACACAAAAACTTATCAGAGGATCTGGATCTCTGAATTCAACAGAAATATCTGCACACTCTGCCCTCTCTAACAATTTATGAGATTTACTTTATCAATCCTACGCCTTCAGAAACCCTAAGAATCATGGAGTAAAAGTTCTTGAGTAAAAGTTCTTGAGTAAGAGTAAAAGTAAGAAGTTCTTGCCTTTGAATAAAAGTTCTCTTTTAAGTTTAACATCTTTCCGACAGTAAAAGAATATTTTTAAATGGAAGAAGCTAGACTTGATAAAAAAGCTTCACTAACAGCTGGCAGGCGCATTTTGCTTAAAACAGCAAATATATTTCAAACCATTCAGTGATGAAAATAAAAGAAAACTTATAGGAATGGTAAATTTAAATAAAATTATAATTTTTAAAGTATGAAGTCTTTTTTACATTATCAGCCTCCATATAACTATGTGATGCAGAAATAACTGTTATAGGCTTTTTTAACATTTAAATTCTATTGCTTTTCAATTATTTGATTTGGTCAGGATTTTTATTAATTGAAAGCTAGGATAGCTTTCATGTCTTCTAATGCATTCTGCTGTTGTATTATTGAAGTCAATGTCAGCTTGTCCATGGACTTGAGTAAGAATTGAACTTTACAGTTCCAGTCAGTGGGACAGATCTTAATTCTTAATCTTGATGAAAGGTGGGTACTTTGAATTGCTAAACATAGTTTTTGACAACTTTTGGACAAATTAATATCTTGAGGCACTTACCAGAAAACCAGACAATGCTGCTCTGAAAATATGCACTTTTACCTTTTCATGGTCTTTTAAATCTGAATTTCCTGTCTTGACCTGTGAACTGTTATGATACACAGTTAAACAATCGTGGCCTTTTATTTCTGTGATGTTTCATCCCACAAGACCTTCATTTCAACCCATCACATGCTGGTGCTGTGTCTGCAGCACAGTTTGCAAAATGCTCCGAGGTCCTTTCAAATGAAATATAGTGTGGATTTAAGATGGTCAAGCTGACCACTGTAACACATCAGAAAGCTGGCATAGTCCATGATATCTGACCAAAGAAAAATCCTCATCCTTTTCACAATATTCAGCAGGTCCTGCAATTTTTCTCTCAACAGGAGACAAAATGTTAGGTTACAGAACCCTTAAAATTCCCTGCTGGATCTCACAGAATCTGCAAGTCCCACCCTGTGGAGAATGCCACTTTGTGGCAGTCTCTGCACATTCCCTGAAAGAGTTCAAATTCTTTACACCAATTGAACGCATTTCTGTCTCGTTTGAATGGCAGAGTGAATGCAGACACTTGAGAGTTCTTGGTCGCAGACATTCTAATTGATCTCTTGGCTGCAGTATACTGTAATTTGTATGGAAATATGCATTTCTCTCTGGAGGCTGTCCTGCAGTGGACTAAGCATAGCCATGTCACCTAACAAGAGCACTTTATGAACCATAATTTTCTCTGTTCAAATTATATCTCTCAACTTAGGACATGCATGAAGAACCTTTTCCATATACACACACACACAGGAGAGAACCTGTCAAAACATGTAGCTTTGATAACATTGACTCAAAACCTGAACACTTAACAAGAGCTCTCTACGAAATAAATGGAGAAGAGACTAAAAACCATGTTCTCTTAGGCTAAACTGCTTTCCACACCATCTACAAGATGTGTGTGTCCCTGGTGTGAATCTCATTAGACGGGCTGGTAAGTTATGCACACAGAAACAGACTTCTGAGCATTGCTCTGCCAAGAGGGGGGATTGGCAGCACACAGAGCACACTTCCCTTCCCTCTCCCCATGCTGTGGGATCTGGTGAATCCCCAGCTGTGCTCTAAAGCAGACCTGTCAGGTCTCATGCACTGACTCACTCTTTGTGCCACACTCTGTCACCGCCGGCATTGCTCGTTTCCCCACGGCGCTGCCGCGGCCTCTCTCCCACTTTGGGTCCCACACATCAGATGCAGGTGCTCCTGTGCTGGGTGATTATCTGGCCAGCTGCTCTGATGTGAGGGTCAAGGAGCAGAGGAAAGGTCACGGTCCCGGCACTGCAGCTGGGGAATGTGCTCCTCAGCAGGAGCCGGCGCTGGCAGCAGCCCTGCTGGAAGGCGTGCTCCCCTCTCGGCGCTGTGCGCGGCAGGATTCGGCTCTGCAAGCACTGAGCAGTGCTCAGCACCCAACCCTGCACTGGAATCTGCGCCCCAGCACACGGAACCTCATGTCTGAACACCAGAGACTTCATAGGTTTGTTTCACAGGCTTATCCTTCCCATGAAATTTCTGCAAGAGACACGACGAGACCTCAGAGATCTGGCTGGTATTTCCACAAGAAACCTTTCGCTGACCTTACCTTTACCCTTGTGCTATTACTGATCAACTATTGGAGACACAGAAACAACAACATGAATTCAGATGATTTTTTAAAAACTTTATTTACAGAATAAAAAGGCAATAAAGAAGTACTTAGGTGAAGGTAACAGTTGTGGACTGATTTATGCCCACTTCTGAGTCTCTCTTGGTGGCAATCAAAAATTACATTTCATAAATACATGTTTGTATACAGTTACTTAAAATGAAAAAGGCAAGTTTTTCATTCCTGAGATTTTAAATGTCATCCACCCAAAAAAAGAACTGTTAACATTTTAGCTGCCCTCAGTAGAGGAGGCCAGTGACTGACATATGAAAAGCCTCAAGGCTGTAGTTATTTACAAATTTTGACTTTCTAGATTCTTCCACATGTTTAATTCTGCTCCTCACCATAAACTTTCCCACTGTATTTCATTGACTGGTATTTTAATAATTATTTCATTTATTCCTAACATTTCTTTTTCTGGCCTGATTTTTCATCTCCTTCAGTACTATGCCAAGCAAGAACAAGAGCTGGGAAATATCTTTATGCAGAAAACTTCTGTTTGGTCTTTTGTACCATTTATTCCACACTGATGGGTGCAGCAGGTTTTCACTGCTGCACATGACCCTCTGTGCTATTTCCATAAAAAACAGGAATAGCGCTGCCTAAGCAGAGGTGTAATAAATAAGCAGAATTTAACAATTTTCTTCAGAAATGTAGCCCTAAAATCCAGTAAAATAAGACTGAGGAAAAAAATAAATAAGCTGTATTTTACATTAATTAGAATCTTATGGTTTATTTGTCAGAAGAACTCCCTTCGGCAGAATCTCCACTGACAACCACATGTTGTTTAGGGTATCATATTTGTTGGAACATAGATATCTGTTCTTTTAGGCATTAAATCTTTCATTATACGTGAAAACCACAGTCTTCGCATGTAATGAGAACTTCTGATCTTAAAGATTAATTATTTCTATTACATTTCCTGAATCTCAATTAGTAATGTGCAATTGCATTTATTTTTATGCACTGAGCCCTAAACATCTGTGAGGCTGGAAAATCCTAGTGCATTTTAAAAATTTAATTTCATCTAGAGGTGCAAACACACACACACACAAAAAACAAACCATAAGAAACAACAAACAGGCCACCCTATCCCAAATAATCAAATCAAATAATCAATTAAAATAATAATGTTATTTTTGTATGGAACAGTGGATAAAACCCAAACAGACAGTCAATTTAAAACTTAAAAATAGTAATTCATGCTAAAAGAAACTTTTAAATGGAATGTGTAAGTATGCTATCCATCTTATAAGGTAAAAAGCAGTGGCAAAGCAACATAGGGAAGATATAAAAACTGTCAAATACTTCAAGAATTTAGAGTATCTTTCAAAGACAGGTGTATTAATAACCCCCTCAGTGTGTAAGAAAACTGTATCCATATTCAGAAGTCATTAATTACGATTAACCTTCAATAGCAGTCTGTCCACAATACTGTTCTGCAGAACTTAATGTGTATCTGCTTTCTCTAAGCATTTTCCTCTCTAGCTGTAGCATTTTCAGCTACCACTGTTGACTGCTATTTCTGATCAAAGTGAAATAAATATTAGCCCCTAGATTTCATTCACCCTCCTTTTTCCTATGGTCAAATGAATCCAGATATTCAAGAGGAAAACCAGCAATCAGAATTCCACACAAGATCTAAATTGTCAATTGTCAGGTTCCACCCAAGAACTTGAGCCTTCCTGTTCCCATGCCTTTATTTGCCATATTTCACCCACTATATTCCACTTGCTGCCTTTCCATGCGCTACCACCAGCTACAAGGGGGTTTGCTATTGTCATTTCACTAACCCTAAAGAAGCTTAACTCTATCTTCAGAGTCGTTGTAGGGGTGGAGTCTGAGGCACCTCCCACAATGTGGCTTCGGTAAAATAAAGCAGAAGCAGATAGGAACTTACTGGGCATTTTTTCTGTGTGTAAAGTTGTAACTTGTATGCAAGAAGATCTCAAGAAACCCTAAATTCTCCATAGCCAAGCACCCCTTCAAAAAAAATTCCTACCTGTTCACTTGTTTCTTAATTTTGCTCACAGTTCTACCAATAGTTGATCCTACACATCTACTTTAACACCAGTGGAAGAAAGGAGGAGATCTACATCTCCTGGGCATTACTCAGCTTTGAGTAATGCATCTCCATGCCTCCACTTAGAAAGGAAAATGTTACTGGAAAGGTTTGGCAGATGAGACACCTTGTGCAAAATTGAAGTTTTAAATATCTGGTTGCTTTGTGTTTTGTGCACTGCACACATTGGAACTAAGCCCAAAGGAACAGCCTCACTTCTCCGTCCTCAGCAAGCTTCTCTCCCCTTCCTCCCTTCTCCCCCCAGTGTTCCTAGTGAGTTAATCAGTTCTTCCACACCTGCACAAGGATAGCTTTTAAAAAAATCTCATTATTACACTTTGCAGTACATTACAATGGTGATAAAAGGGGCATCTCTGTTTAGCCTTACCTGCCTCTAGATTTCAGTCAAAAACCAGCTTAATTTTAAGGATGATCTTGCTACCTTCTCATTATCACATAAGATCCAGATACTACATTTCTGTCTTTATTAACTGATAATCTATGTTGTTCTGGATGTCCAGTACTTTATTTACTTAGTTTCCCAAAGAGAGAATAAACTATTTAATTCCTGAAAGCTTTCTGATTTTTCCCTCCTCAATTTTTTGTTGTTGTTGTTTTTGTTTCATTCTGCTATTGAACGTAAAACAGAAACACGTAATGTAACAGAACGTAAAACAAAGAAAGACAAGGATGGAAAGAGTGTTCTAATAGCCAGGATTAATTAATCAAAGAAAGATGACAATAATGTTTCCTACAGGCAGGTTTGCAACTCTGTGTTTTGTTTCAGTGGATCCTTAGCAAATCTAGAAATAAACACAGGACAAGGAAATGAAGAGGATGCAGAAGCTGCTCTGTGTCTGGGATTGATTCTACTTCCTCCTACTCATTTCCTCTACTATTTGAAAATAAAGAAAGAAAAGATACACACCCCATGACTTTTATTTATTTCCAGTTAAAAGATTTGCGCTTTTTTTTTTTTTTTTTTTGATGCTGTAAAGGCTGAACACTCAACTAACCCACTGTGTTTAGGTTTCCCTGAGTGCTTCACAGAGATTTGTTAAAGATATAAAATAGCACACCAAACAATGAAAGAGCTTGTTTCCCCAACCATTTCTGTTGAAAGCTACTTTGTATTTGTTCCTATGCAACAAAAAATTAAGTTTATGTGTAGGTGTTCCATGTTTTTACAAACTCTATACTCCTTAGTTGTTATAAGATTAAAACAATTTTCTCCCTCAGTAAATGCTTCCCTTGAAAACCACTGGAAGCACATAATTCATCTGTCCATTTATAGCTTCTATTTTCTTCTAGGCACTGAGAAACTACTGATTGTGATTGTTGTTTTCCCTTTTAAGAAGCTGATGTTGAACAAGTGACAGATAAGACAATTTAATGTTTCGGTGACCATACAGATCGATTTTTCATTTATTCTGAAGTTTAAGAGACAAAAAAGACAAGCAACTAAGGTATGATTGCAGAGATTTTGTTTAGCAAATTACTCTTCCATACCCAGAAAATTTAACAGGCACTCTCATTAAACCTGCAGGGAGTTTTAAGGTAGCTTTAGTACCAATATTTTTCAAAAAATGCAGTCAAAGATTTTTCCCCTGAATCATTTTCTTCTTTATGGAATCTATCAGAACAGTTTGGAGATACAGTATGAGTCTTTAAATGTGAATAATAGAAAAAGAAGAGGGAAAAAAGAAATTTATTGCCATTGGATGCAGAAGATCTCAGTAAAAAGATAAGTGAAAAGGGAACATTTTGGGGCATATGAATTGGACAAAGAAATGGAAAAACCATACAAATTTGGGAAAGTGTTTGCATGGAAAAGGTAGGGATTGGTATCACATTTCACATGGTTTCAAACAGTAAACACTGCTGAAATCTGCTGTTCTGCATGAAGAAATCCTTCTGGGGAGAGCAGGGGGCCTTGGATATCTGACCTGGTTTCCTCAAGAAGGATGAAGAACACCTAAGTCAAAATATTCTTCTTTCCATTTATTCTTCAGGAGACTAAACTTGGATGCCAGAACTGTTTCTCTGTACCGAGTCCTGATGTCAGGTAAGGTGGCATTTGCAGGAACTTATGCAGTTTTTATAGATAATACCCAAAAATAAAAAATGAGATGACTAATCAACATTGAGTAGTCAACAGAGACATTTAAACTGCTTTCAGTAATATCCTAAATAGCTTTCAGTCATATTTCAGTAATATCCACCATTTTCAGGTTACTGGATATTTGCAAGAATTTTAAAAATTATGTCAAGTTTTTGACAGTGATATCCCAAGCACTCCTAGAAATGTCCTGGACATACTATGTTGTTTTATATTCACAAGTCTTATTGTCTTTGCAATGTTAAACATCAGAGAATCACTAGAAAAACCCCAGAATTTTACACTCAGAAATCCCAGAAGTAATCCTAGAGATAAGCCTCGTTCCATCTATCTATAGACAGACAGATATAAAAAACATGAAGCTACTAAAAATAGTGTTGTTCTTTTGAAGCAATTTTTTTCTGCCTGATCATTTTACTGATGGGAAGCAGAATTTTACATCCCAGGGATCCATAACTGTGAGAATAATTTAGAACATGTGTCTATAGATAGTTATTTTGCACAAGGATTCACTATGTGATTTTTCCATGGGCTTAACTGTTATTCTCATTAGTAAAAATATTACATATTACAAATTTTAAGCCATATTAACTTCTATGCAAGTTTTGCAGTACAGTAGAATTACATCACTATCAGTATCCTAAAAATAAC
Source organism: Prinia subflava (assembly GCF_021018805.1). NCBI lineage: Eukaryota > Metazoa > Chordata > Aves > Passeriformes > Cisticolidae > Prinia > Prinia subflava. The sequence continues at coordinate 6,691,024 of NC_086255.1, read as the reverse complement.
CATTGGCTCTGCTAAATGCTAGAAGCAGATTTTATTGCCTCATATACTACTCTTGACGACTTAATTAACTACTACAAAAGCTAATTAATTAGACATCACAGTCTCTAATCATTCTGGAATTTGCTCTATTATGTTCAGCTGGAATATCCTCTTTCCTCAACAGACCCCCTAAAGTTTAGATGAACACAATAAAGCACTAGGGGGTTTTATTTTCATCTTTCCAGATACTCAAGATCAGGGTTGAATATTTAGACTGACTATTTTTTTAAGATTTTCTCTCTGTCTTTATTACAGTGGATGTTTTTGTGGGCTTGAAAGGCTTCAGCCTGTTTTGGTGTCAGTGTTCTAGCATTTTAACCTAGCATTGCCAAAACACCATTCTTAAGAAGGCAAGAATTTCTTCAGCTTAACTCAATGACTGCCTACTGCTGCTCTATCACAACATGCATGTCACATGCACAGGTATTTTATCAAGTGACTTATCAATTAAACTCAAATCTGTACCTCCAAGATTCGAAACTGTTTTGTCAACAAGATGCAGCCGCTCTGTAAAGTCAGCCAGTGTATGGTGGTGGAATGAAAGTACCAATGAGAAACAAGCTGATAAATTGGTTTGACTAATCATTAAAACCCATCCAGTATAATCGTTTTAGCTGATCTCGTTTAAGTCATTCCGTGGAGCTGCCAAGAGAGTTCAGGGACAGGTCGATCTTCTATTCGCATCATGCAAGGATCAGGCAGATAAAATCCGATCAGTTACCTGACCATTCTTGCATTTATACGTAATTATTCCCTGTTGTTTTAAAGCTTCCATCTGGAGGAAAGAAATCTGTTCTGCTCCTGACCTTTTCAGACCTCATGTCACTGTATTTAGCTTTAACAGATGGATTCTACTGATCTGATATGAAAATAGAAATAAAAGATTGAAAACATGAAAAGAGCGGAAAAATATAGAATCATTAAAGCCCTGATTCACTGCTAAGTGCAGGTCAGTGGGTGAATCTTCACTGGATTCATGGGTCATTGGTCAGGCCTCACAGCTTGTTCCTGCCCTAAACTGCAAAAGAATTAAAGAGACTCTATTAAGAAGGTGACTGGCACTACCTTCCTCTGAGTGGGAGAGAGCAGGAAGGATGTTAGCACACACTGTATTCCCAAGGCCAGGACTACCTCCAACACACAGCTCCAGTCTAAAGTGCCAGCTCTGAACAACACTCAGATCTGCCTTGTGGCAGTGAGAGCAATTGCACAGCAGATTTCTGCACAAAAGCAGAATTCTTCCTGCCTGTGCATGTCTGTTCAACAATTTCTTCAATTTCTTACTCGATTTCACTGAATGCAACAGGTGAGTATTTGTTGTCTCCAAAGTGGAATGCTTTTTGAGTTGTCTCTCGGATCAGAGATAAGTGCAAATAAAAGAAATAAATAATTTTTAAAAAGGAAGTGTTTAACATCATTAATAAGAAGAGATGCAACTGCTTCCTATTTTAGTCTTCCTGTTTAAAAAAACCCTATACACCCTATCATTACAATGTGGCTAAAACTATCAAAGTGATATAATTTCCTTTATTGTTTCCTGCCCTTAATGCTATTGAGTATTATTAACCAGTTGCCTGTTATTATCCAACTGCTGCCTTTTACTGCAGCAGTGGTTTCATTCCATAGATGCCAAAGCAATTCCTGCATGTAGTGACTTCTATGTAAATGGGGAATGTCAAATTCATCAGCCTAAATTTAGGAGTAACAAGTCTTGGTTGTAAGTTCTATAAACCAGACACTTTCTGGAAATTATATTCACGTTACATTAAAGAAATCCAGTAAATTATTTCACCCTCCATCAGTCTAATGCTTTGTGCCATTTCTGGGTAAACCAGTTTGAAAATCTTGACTTACTTTTACAATGGTCAGCAATGGGTTTATGTTTTAAGGGCTATTTTATCAGTTAACATAAACTAGCATAACTCAGCTGAAGTCCAAGTGCTATTGACTAACTAAGTGAAGATTTATGTTTAAAAAGCCAATTCTCCAATAAGTTTGTGATCCAATTTTCAAGCCTCCTAAAACTGGCCAGCTGTTCCAAAACACATGGCCACATATGAAGACAGTCAGTGTGCTGCTGAGAAACAGATGAGGTTGAAGGAAAACTATTCTATTTTTCTCGCTATTTTTAAGAAACCATTTTTTTCTACAGTAGTGATGAAATAAACTTTTAAACATGTTCTAGGCTTTTGATTCTGACTGCAGAAGCATTTTATAAGTGTTACTCAGGGTGTTTATTTAATACACATTATTAATAAGGAATAGGTTCGCATCAAAGAAGTAGGAGGGATATTATTTATGCAAGGATCTACATTTATTCTTTTTCCTTTCCATATGTGGGCTGCCCAGTGCCTGGCTTCTGGAACCTGTGCTGTTTCTGCACCAGTGCCTAAGGTTTATTTGGGGAGGGCAGAGAGAAGGGCTGCTAATGGTCTCCCAGAGATAAATGAAATTGCTGATTTAGTCAAGCTCATTCTTGACCTTGACACAAGATGGGACAGGCAAAGGGAAGAGCTCAAAATAGAGCAAGTGTAAAAAAGGAAGATCAAACGAATGCTCAGGTCTGGCCAAGACCCCCCCTACATTCAGCTAACACCTGGCTGAGTTAGAAAACATGACCAGCCCAACCTTCCTGTAGGAGCCGATTGAAGCTGTCAGCTCCCGGCTTGTCACCCACTGCATCAGGAGGCCCCTGGGCTGCCACAAGAGCCCTAATTAGGCAGAAATGGCACTTCGGCAACTGACCCGCCAGGACCTTTGGCAAAGCATTTAACATCATTAGTTAACATTTTTATTAAAAAAAGTGTGAATGTAAATGAACAGCCAATGCATTTCAATAGGGTTTGTCGGTGGCATTGCACGCCCCCCCACTCTCCCAACCACACACACACTTTTTTGCATGAATAGTTCACTTGTTTTCTCTAAAGGGGGATGGGGAGGTAGAGACTGTTTTTCAAAGGGAACAAGACACGTTCAAAGCAGAAGCGAGGTCTTAAACAATCAGACACAAACTCTTGCCTTTTGGGAAGCGTGTTGGGGAGCGAACAAACAGCCAAACGAAATCCTACCTGCAACATGCCTAAGGGGACATCTGAAAGGGAAAGCAGGCATAACCCACACCTGAGCACAGAGATACAAAATCACATGTTCACCTGATTGTTCTAAGGGTATTCATTGTGTTCTTGTTCTTTTCTCTTACATCCAAGAATAGGTGCCTAATCCAGTAAGCCTGCAACCCTTTGCCACAGCTATCAAATACTACAGCAATGTAAAAGAATGAATGTCTAAGAATATACTGTCCTCCTCTTTCTTTGTAATTTCTTTATTCATTGCACATTACCTTTGACAGATTACTAAAAAATACCACTCAAGCACATTAGCAACCTACCTTAATTAAGACCCACTAGCAGGAGTTTATCTGTGAAAAGTTATTTGTTAATACAGAAGAGTATGCAGCCTTGAGGCAGTTCATTAGTACTCCATTTTTTCTCCAGGTTATTTAACTGAAGAGTTTCTGTAATTTATCAATATCTGCCCAAAGTCCTGGAACAGATTTTGGAAATAAGAGGCACATAAAAATTATTATAAATATACTTCCTAATAAAGAACTGGACAGGATTTGGAAATGTGTACTGCCCTGTGATATTTTATGTCTGCTTCCTATGAACATCCCCCAGTCCAGGTAACTTTTATTTTCTCTGAACCCATTATCTCTTTCTTCCTCCAAAGGAAGCTACAAAATTCAACACTAGGGCTGATTCTTTAGGCCAGATAAAGACCATATTACCCCAGATTATGGAATTTTCTCCCTCTACAACAATGGCAGTCTACAACAGCCATATGTTGCCAACAACACTTTTTTCCACCAAAAGAAAATACGTTTTCATTTGTTAGGAAATCATTCCATTACATTCTGTGTACATTCCATTACATTCCATTACATTCTAGCCACATGGCCTATCACTTGTGCTTTCTAAATAAAGTACAAATGTAAGAAGAGATTAAAATAGATCTCCCACAATTCGGGACTCAGGGACTGAAGATATTGGTTCAAACCCCAACTCATCATTCTTGCTCTGAAGCCCATGGAAGTTTATCCTTTTTCTCAGCACCTAATTTTTAAAAATGAAATAATAATATTATTATTTTATCACACATTGGCCTACCCAGAGATTCCAGTCCCTGACTGTTTCTGAGCAATGTACATGTCATATCAGGGGAAAAAAACAAACCAACCAAAACAACAACAACAAAAAAACTCCACCAAAATTTGGCTATGCATCTCTCCTGGTCTGAGCTGGGATAAAGCTCATTTTCTTCCTAGTAGCTGGCACAATGCTGTGCTTTGGATTTAGCATGAGAAGAATGCTGATAATACACTGATGTGTTTAGTTTTTGCTAAGTGGTGTTTACTCTAAGTCAAGGACTTTCAGTTTCCCATGCTCTGCCAGTGAGGAGGTAATCAAGAAGTTGTGAGGAAGCATGGCCAGGATGTGATCCCAACTTGCCCAAGGGATACTCCACACCACAGAAGTGGAGGGAGTTGGCCAAGAGCCACTGGTCTCTGCAGGAGGATGGGCCGGGTATGGGTCAGTGGATGGCAAGCAATTGCATTGTGTATTGTGTATTGTGTATCACTTGTTTCTCTTCTGTAAATGCTCTGAGATATATAGATTATGTCATGTAAATTCTTACTCTCTTTGTGTGTGTACCTATACACAATCAAGTGTTTGCATTCTCTTTTCAAACAAATGTGTGTAGCCTTTGAAACAACATGGAATTCTAGATATGCATTTTTAAAGCATAATACTAAGTTTAGAAATCCATGTAAGAAGCCTGGCTTGATCTTTAGACTCAGCTGTTGACAGTAAGTAAATAGGTAATTTTCGCAGCATTGAAATATTTTTTTACCAGTGAATTAACAAAAACAAAATCCACATCTTTCTTTCTAGAGCAGAAATAAGGCAAGATAGATATTTAAAAAAAAATTTGCTAATGATATTTATCTGGTGACTTGCCTATCCCCATGATGCAGTTTTTTAGCTTGAAAGCAGAATTAGCAACAACAACAACAACAACAAATCCTTAGGAAATGCCCAAAATGTGGAATCATACCAGGCTCAGAAAGTTAGTAACTGTAAAGAGTCTATATGTGACCCTTTTTCCCATCACATGACTGTTTTCCAGTCTAGTTCTTCAGTATGGCTTCTCCTCTCCTGCTGGGAGCTCGAGGGGTGGGTGAAGGCAGAGAGAGGTGACAGCTTATTGAAAAGCCAGTGCTCCCTGCCTGGTTTTGGCACATTTTCTGCAGGTGCCTCGCACTACAGCCACAATGGGCTCTGGAAGAGAGGATTCAGACCTGTCAACAGCTACAGGAGGCAACTGCAGGGCTTTGTCTTCCGGGCTAACTTCATTGTCCGGCATTGTGAACCCTGCAGCACAGGCACCCGTTAATGAGATGAGCCCCTTTCCCTCCATTTGTTCCTCCCTCTGTTCCTCTTGCCTTTCTGTAATGATTTAACTTGATCGCATTGGTTGCTTTCTAGTGAGGATTGCTCCAACAATCAGATAAGATAATTGCCTGTAGAATATTGCTCAGCAACAACTATTACTTCCTTTGCTGAAAATGTCAGAGCAATTGAAAGCTCTTAGTGAAGTTCAAGAACAAGGAGGCAAAGAAGAGGCAGCTCCTATATAGGTACCTATCTGTGTATATTTAGCAAGTTTGCAATGGCCAGCTCTCCTGGGTGATCTGACTTTATAAGCAACATTTTGAGCATATTTTATATTTTCATGACTTTTAAAACAACCTAAACAATGTAAACATATGCGCCAAGTATTTCTCACATTTACTTCAGCTTTGGAAGACAATATTATAGAATTGCCTGGTTTGCATTTCCCCCAATTCCTATTCCATTTCTAGAGACCAAACTTATGCAATTTCTTTTTAATCTTAAAATACTTTCTTTATACAAAAGTTTCTGAGGTGAAATGACAGCTGATAGAAAAGTGACATACCAAGAGAAGGTCATTTAAATACTGGACTCCAAATGTAAGTACAATTAAAATACCAGAAATAATTTGGGCCACTATTTAATTCACTTCTTCACCTGAAACACACACTGTCACTACAAAAGCCACGTGATGTTACACCCTGAAGAACAATTCAAGAGCACACCCACAGACATAATGCTTTTTATCACTAAAGTATACAGGCTCTAGAGGTTTTGTATGACATCAAGATCTCCATTTATTTGACTGACAGGGCAAATAAGCAAGGAAAAAAAATGCACATTCAAAAATTTACTCAGAGTACAATTGGAAAACCTGCACAAAACCTTATCCTTTATCCTTTTCCATTTCCCAGTTTTCCCATACTGCATATGCACTGTCAACAATAATACACCATCACATAGCCAAAGACATCAATGCTTTTTACTGTGAATTTCATAAAGAAAAAATAGCTTTTGAAAGCTTCTTAGAGTTCTGTGAAAAGAGTAGAGAGCTGAATCAGCAGCTGGATCATTACAGGCTATTCATATGCTGAGTTGCTGAGGAACCAACATTGGGAAATTCCTTATTCTTTGGAGAGGAACTCAACATAAGCTACCATAAGACAGTTGTTTTTTGCAGCATCACGGGATTACAGCACCCAAATCAGTGATTGATATCTGGAGAGACCAGGCCTCAGTCTTGCAATATTGTTCAACCAAACTTACACTAGTTTAGCTACATAGAGAGCCAGATGTACCACTTGTTTATAAACTGGATGTTTCAGAAAGTGAACACTATTTTAGAGCTAATTTCATGTTTATGTTTTGCTATATAAAGCTGCGTGCTGTAGGACTTGCTCTTTGAAAATATGAAATAATCATAGTGTGGGTATCCAATTAAACTAAGCACTGATTTCTGAAGTCTGTATAACTCATTCTGAATTACTTAGAGGCATTTGCTGGATGACAAGTTTTGCAGTAGTGAACTAAAAGGATTATGTAGACATATGAAATATAATTTCCTCTTATTCTTTTCATGAGTATTGATCATTGCAAGAGGCACAATTGTTTTAAATAGTGCCATAACTTGTTTATCAAAATTAAAGTTGAATTTAAACCTAAAACTTCAACATGAAGAATTGTCATACAGGAAACTGAGAATAACTGATCTCTCTTTGTGTCTGAAGCTTAGGCTAGCAATCTGACTCCGGAGCCCTTGACAAAAACTCACACTTCTGGAGAAAAGCTGGAAGTGGTAATTGCTACTGATGCTTGTCCTGAAACAACTTGGCCTTTGAATGAACTCCCATTACAGGGCAGACTAGTGCAGGAGCTTCACAAACACTTCATGACAATCTTGAAAAAATGGTCCTTTATAAGCAGGAAACACAAAAGAAAAGCTCTGCTATCTTCTGACAAGGAGCCAGGGAATTTAGGATGTTCCTGTGCTCTTTTTTTGATTCTTATCCTCACAGAATATAGGTAGAATTAAAACAAAATTGAGAACCATGTTTATTGAGATGTTTTGCTGCAAGCAGGCAGTAATCCATCTCAGATTTAAGCCTAAAAGCCTTTCAACTTGTAGATCATATGCTTGACATACACATGAGGTGAGGAACAGATGATCCAATAGCTTTTGTGGATTTCAGCTTTTAAGTGCCAGGATACCATTTAACTTTTAAAATAGAGCAATAGTAAGCACTTCTCAAAATAATTTCATTGTGTCACCTACTTATACACAGAATGTTTTAGTCTGTATGTGATGGACTGCTTCTCTCCCCATGCATGGAGCAGGTAACTGAGAATTAATAAAAAACTGGCACAGCCAAAAAACCTGAAGGTTTTACACTCTGACAAAGGCAACTGTGTACATTTGGTACTGCTCTTGGCTTAATCACTGAACACCAGCAATTGCCAAAAATTACATCCTCTTTCTTTGCTGAGAAACATGGTGAATTTTATGATGGATATTTGAGCACATTAGGTGTAGTGATTATTTTCTGGTTGAAGACTGATGAGTTTTACAAACAGTCCTCATCTATTTAGGGCATTTCACGAAACATACAAATGCAAATTTACCATTTTCTTCCTGTTCTACAAAGTCTTCTGTCAAAAACCTCTTTTTCTCACTCCTCCCCTCATGTTGTTTCATCAGCTATTTGTAAGAAATGGAGATTAGAAAGCAGGAGATGTGTATAAAATTAAAGGTACATTCCTATCAGTGCAATAGACAGAGAGTAGACAATATTTTCAGTGGATAACAAGCATATTTTCTAATAAACAATACATCCTGACAGAAATCTGACACTGAATTCTATTCTTCAGCACAATTCCAGTTACGCTCCATTGAACCATAACTTTTCTTCCACTAATATAATGAAATACACTGTATCAATACACCATAACCAAACAAGGTTGTGCAATTCCATCAGTGCAATTAATGCAAGAAAGAGAAGGACTTACTGGAGTGAGTCCTGTACAGGGCACAAAGATGATTAAAGGGCTGCAGTGTCTTTCATAATGGGAGAAGCTGAGACAGTTGGAACTCTTCAGATGGGGAAAGAGAAGGCTCAGTATCAATGTGTATAAATACCTGATGGGAGGGAATAAAGAGAAGAAAGCCAGACTCCTCTCAGTAGATCCCACTGGCAAAACAAGAAGCAAAAGGCACAAATTTAAAAATAGCACATTCAGTGTAAGACAAGAAAATAATTGTTGCAATGAGTGCAGTCAAACACTGGAGCAGGTGGCCTAGAGAGGTGATGGAGTCTCCCTGTGGGGACATTCCAAACCTGACTGCCCATGGTCCTGGGAAACCTGCTTGAGTGGACCCTGCCTGAGCAGGTGACATGGAGGAGATGATCCCAGGACTCTTCCAGCCTAAATGATTATGGGTCTGTAATTTACATCATGTGATAGCTCCAGGAAAGAAAGATCCAGTTTTGTGAAAATTCATTTGAAAGCTGCACCCTTGTGCTCTAGGTTAATATAATTAATATTAAACAGCATTTTCTTCTAAAAGTCATCATGTTAATGATCCTATTTTTTCATAGAGTTTTCAATTGTTCAGTTGAACCAAAAATATTTTCCAAAACCAAGCCACATTCAGAAAATAGAATATTTCTACATTGGTCCATATCTGTTAGCATTTTGAAACATTTTTATCAGTGTCTGAAGACAATGAATGCAGGTTTTGTATTAGAAACATTCCCTATCTCTATGTTTGTATCAGCCACTGCATAATTCTAGAAAACAGAGATACTTGAAATCTGAACTAATCCCTTCTGTGCAAATTCACCACGCCTGGTTATTGCGCCAAGAGTCACATCTCCTCCAAAACACTCCAACCCCACCACACTGACCTCATGGTCATGGAACTCTTTAATTTCCAGCCTTTCTGTCAGAAATGCTATGCATTTACAAGTGTCATCGATTTTCAATAGAAGTCAAAGGTGCACAGGCTCACTCAAAATCTACTGCTTTGAGACAAGCCACACAACGAGCTTCTAATGGGATTCTCTCAGTACAAAAAATTTATAAAAACAGTATTTCATGGATGAGTACACCCCCAAGCACTAATGGCAGTCAATAGATTCTTTTCCTACAAAATAAGGTATATTTCATCCAGCATAAGCTGGATGTCATTCAAACATATGTCTGAGTGTCTTATATGGATGTGTTAATATTATGTATTCTTCAGAAGTCAGACTTTGAAAAGCTTTTCAGTTTACAATCACATCTCACTTCAAAAATGTGCATAGAGCATGTAAGGTCATTATTTCCTTTTTTTTTTTTTTTTTTTTTAATTAACTAAATGAGTCTTGAAGTGAAGAAAACAAAGATAACAACAGAAATAGGGGAACATAGGGAATTTTGCCTCCACAGCTCACACAGCATTTCCCCAGCCCCAAGGGAACTATTTAAAACTTGTTATAGCAAGAAAGGGACCAAAATGGTTATAAATGTCATGTGACTTTCATAAAAGATATGAAAATTTTGCAGAGTTGTGTAAAAATACCACAAGAAGAGGCAAGTTTTTTGAAAAAAAAGCCAAACAAACAAACATATTTTTTAACTAAAGAAACCTAAATTACTGAAATGGAAGAAATGAAGTCAGTTATAAATTCGTATGATCTTATGGGCTTATCACGAAATGATAGTCAAGCTTTTGCTCCAGATGGTGCAATAGTGCTTGTGACATCCACTTTGAACTGCAATCTAGTTATGTGTCAAGCAGGAGAGTCCATTATTCACTGCATCAGTGCTGGGGAAAGAAGGTTAAAAGTTCAAGACATGCCCCAAGTGATTAAGGTTGTAAAAATCAGGAGATATACCATGGGGAAAAAATGCCACTCTTCCTTTTCTTCCATACTTGGTTTGTTCCCAAAAAAATGTGTTTAAGAAAAAAAACAAACAAAACAAATACTAAAACAACCAACCAAACCAAACAAAACAAACACCCCCAATCAAACAAAACACCAAAACCCCAAAACAACAACAAAAAAATAACAGGATGCAGAAATACCACAATTCCCTACAGTAATGTACAAATTACCTTTTTATTTGAACTCCTTAAACCATTCTGCTATGACAGAATTTTACCTAGAAAGAAGCATAAAGGCTTCTCTTAAAATGTGTCCACAAGTTACAGGACTTGAGAATTCCGTTAATGCTTTTTTAAAAAATCTGCAAAATTCTTCATAGTGAGAGTAATAAATGGAAAGTATTAAAAAAAAAGGGTGCTTTAGTGCTCAGAATCTTTGAAAAGGTATGAAGTAATTCTTTTCAGAAAGGTCTCTTCTTTCAACAAACAATTAGAAAACAGTAATTCCATTGTAATAAATTTTCTGTCTGCTATTTTCTAACTGTTTATTTCTAAGTTTGATTGCACATTTGTATAAATTATATTATGTATTATGTACTATAAATGTATTATGCCTGTGTTGCTGCATCCTCTTTGAAATTAAGTCAATACCTCATATGCAGTAACTGATCTATTAGCACACATTTTCATGTAAAGGAAAATATTCCATATGAATTTCACAAAATCTGATAACATTCTGAATATATTTGTAATTTGTTAACATTTCAGAGTGGCATATTGACAGTGCAGACAAAACTCCTTGTAATCCATCACATTGGGGTCCTTGAACTATGGAGGATTTAGTAATGCCCTAAAGTTCCCAATAGTTATTTCAAAATGCACATACAAAGAAATCCTGTAGCAAACTTCTCATATCCAAGACTAAACCTAGGACTAATCAACAACCTGTGCACTAGATTAAAAAACCTACACACTACAAAACCCATCTATACCCCACAAATTTGAGGACAACCTTCTGTAAACGCAAAACTGAGCTCAAAACCTTGTCTTTAAGTACTGTGTGTTCCAGATCCCCTCTGGAGTTGGAGTGATAAATCAGAACTGTGAGCTCTCACCCTGCATTCAGCAGGCTCCTTGGACAGGGCCAGGCTCACCCCTGGCACAGCAGGAGCTGAACAGACCCACAGGAAGGATCCTCAAAGTTTAGAGAGAAATTAGTACGAAAGCCCACTCAACTTGAAGTAACCATTGGAGCGGAGAGTGATTACTCAAGGCAAATGAACTCTCATAGGAGTACTTGGGAAATTAAAATAATAGTGCTGGGGGAGTTGGGGAAAGTCTTAAATAATTATTAGAAAGTTTCAAATATGAAGTATATATGTTATTTAAGTTCTTGCAAGTTTTAATCTAGACTAAAAGTCTAATCTAAATGTTGTGTTCAGCCATGTCCAAAGACAGAATCTTTTGTTTAATCTTATACATAAAGTTATATTTAGCTTTGTTACTGGAGTTTTTTCTTGAGAGGATACAGAATATTAAGAATAAACAAGAAACACTACAGAAGCATTTTAGGTATAGAAAGAAAAATAATTAAAAAGCTTCTTTTAAAAAATTGAAATGTCTCAAAAGCAGTAACATATCTGTAGAAGAGAATTTGTATCAGCAACCTAGAAAGACAATCCTGATTTTATTGGAAATGTCACGCACTTTTTATGTACTGAGAGCCAACTTCAAAGAAGGCCTTGTTAGGAATGCACACACATTACTCCTCTGTGAAATCCTACAAGAACACAGATCCTACAGAACACAACCCTACAGATGGCAGTGAGACCATGATCTTAATTGATTTAAGGGTCAAGTTTATATCTTTAAAGATGCATTTTAGAACAGCAAAAAGCAAATCCTTCATGCAACCCTTAAGCATGTGGTATTATACTTGGGTTTAGAGCATGCCTGATTAGCACCACGTATTTATACCCAAAGGAGGTGCACGTGAAAAAGGGAACACACACAACACAGTATCATAAACGAGGAAGAGCAGACTGTAATTTGTTTTCTGGCACAAGAGGTATAATAAAGGCTTGAGGTGAGAAAAACCTCTGAACAGTTGCTCTCAAAAGAAGCATGACCCATTTATCTCTGAAACCAAAAGAGGAGGCAATCTAGAAGATTTGGGGCAAAATCTGTTGAGAAGACATCAAAATATGATGTTACCCCTAGGAATGTCATGATTGCAATTATACAGATGGGGGTTTATAGTACATGTTGATATAAGTGAAGTACCTCCACTGTCTAAAAACAAATAAAAAGAACTACTAGAGGGTGTCATTTGTACCCAGTCATTTTTCAAAGGCAAGAGTTACACCAATCACAGGCTTTTCCTCACTGGGTTTGCTCCTTGGCTCTTGCTACATATACTTTGATTAGAGAGTTTTTAATTACACTTTAGCCTGTTAGCACCATGGGGCCAATAAAACTAAGAGAAATAGAACTAAATTCTTTTCATTCAACACAACTGGTAACTAAACACCAATTAATTACACCCACACAAGCCTAATGAAGATAATGGGGTTGCAGAGAGTTCAGGGATGGTATGAAGTGGCTTGTGGTATCCTAACCTTAATCAGTTAACTACTTTGTAATAGGGAGGATCACAGGATAAGCCACCCTCTTTCTACATGCTTACAATTACTATTACTCTTAATGGAAATTACATGGCCATACAGATAATTCTTGTAACATTCACTTGATCAGGAAACAAAAATGATAAATACTTCAGGGAACTCCCTACTAGTATTTCCAACAGTTTATTGAAAACAAGAGTGCAGGGTTAATAAATGAGTATAATTCTGCTTCATCTCATTGCTTCCCTTAAGGCAACCTGACAGATTTCTTCTTTTCCAGGGAGGAGGCATCCACATTGTCTCTGGGAAAGCTGTGCCAAAGCCTCACCAGCCTCACATTAAAGAATTTCTTCCTAATATTTAATCCATATCTGTTTCAATTTAAGGCCATTGCTCTTTCTTCTATTGCTACACACCCTTGTAAAAACTCTTTCCCTCATTCTTGTAGGGGGCCCTTTTAGGTTCTGGCAAGGCTCTAAAGTTTCCCTGGACTCTTCTCTAGGTTAAACAATGCCAACATTCAGCCTGTCTTAAAGCAGAGGTTCTCCAGCCCTCTGAGGATCTCAGCTGCTCTCCTCTGAACTCATTCTAACAGGCCCACATCCTTCTCATGCTGAGGCCCCCAGACACGGATGCAGTGCTCCAGGTGGGGTCTCAAACAAAGGACTGAGAGCCACTATCACCTGCCTTGACCTGCTGCTCCTCCCTCCTTTCCACGCAGCCCAGCCCACGGGTGGCTTTCTGGGCTGGCAGCACAGACTGCCAGCTCATGCTGAGCTTCTCCTCCATCCACACCTCAAAACCTGTCCCCTCAAACCCTGTGCTGAGGGGGAGCTCCAGCCACTCTCTGGTCACTGGCAAAGCCATTCAAGAGCCCAGGGACCAAGGGCAGAGCCCTGAGGGACACCCTTTGTCCCTGGCCTCCACCTGGACATGGAGCCACTGACCACAACTCCCTGGCTGCACCCACCTGGCTGATTCCTCATGCCCTGCACAGAAGAAGCAGAAGCAGAAGCAGAAGCAGAAGAAGAAGAAGAAGAAGAAGAAGAAGAAGAAGCAGAAGCAGAAGAAGCAGAAGAAGAAGCAGGAGAAGAAGAAGCAGAAGAAGAAGAAGGAGACGAAGAAGAGGAAGAAGAAGCAATAATAAAAAGAAAGAACTGTCTAGCATCTCAGAATGGTTTAATTTGGGAAGAATCTCAAAGATCATCTAGTTCCAACAGATTCTCTTCTGCTCTCTTTCTCTCTCCCTGAGATCTCTTTCCTATTTCTTTCTATCTCCCAGACATTTCTAGTTAAATAAAATCCATGTTAAATAAAATCTGTATCTTATCATCATATGGTCTCATTTGCACCTTCATTCGGGCAGAGGCATCTCTCCCAAATCCAACTGTAACACATTCCCTGCCCAGCCTGTGTGTGTGCTTGGGATTGCCCCAACCCAGGTGCAGGACCCTGCACTTGCCTTTTGGAACTTCATGAGGTTGATATGGGTCCATTTCTCAAGGGTGTCCAGGTCCTTCTGGAGGACATCCCTTCCCTCCAGCACGTTGACTGCACCACTCAGCTCAGGGTCATTGGAAACTTGCTGAGGGTGCCTCAGTCCCACTGTCAGTGTCACCAACAAAGATGGGTAACAGCGCCAGTCCCAGCACTGACCCCTGAGGACATCTCATGTCACTGCTCTCCCCTTGGACATCAAGCCACTCACCACAAACCTTTCCGTGTGACCATCCAGCCAATTCCTTATCTACCAAGTGGTCCATCCATCAAACCCATCTCTCCAGTTTAGAGAAAAGGATGTTGTGCTGGCAATGTCAAACGCTTTACACAGGTACAGGCAGATGACATCAGTCACTCTTCCCTCATGTACCAACACTTACTCCTTTGTTCTCTCAGTCCTTGACTCTTGCGACTTGGGTGGTGTAGCTGCAGCACATGTCAGTGAATGGAGGCACAATAGTCATTGAGTATATCAGCCTTCTTCACAGCCTAGGTAATCCCCCACTTCCTTCCAGAGAAGTCTGACATTTTCCCTGGTGTCCCTTTTATCTCCAACATGTTCCTTCATGGTGCACTTTGTTCAGAGCCTGTGAAAGGGCAGAAGCTGAGAAACTGACACAGAGGCACTAAAACATACCAGAAGGCACAGCTCTCACATTGGCTGGCATTACCCAGAATTTGATCCTGCTCAGAGACCACCGCACCAGCACCATGTTCCACCAGGAGCCTGTTCTTCCAGGAATATTTAATTAAACTGGAGCTTTCTGGGGCAAGCCTGTGCATGTGACAAATCTGTGGCACTATTTGACTACTGCCACCCAGGTCTCTGACTGCACAAGCCCCTCCTGAAGCAGTTCTGTGCCCAAAGGAGCAGCCACACACTGCATCAACTCCTCCTGAAGTAAGAAAATCTAACGAGGCATTCGCTACCCACTCTCCTCAAGGAACACGTAGTGTCAGTTTAGAAACTTTTCCAGAGGAAACAGCTTTTAAAAAAGAGGGTTTAAATCTCTGGACAGGTACCATAGTATTTCTAAAGGATGTGAAGGGAAAAGAAAATGATTCCTTAGGGATTTTTCTTCATTATCACCCCACCTGGAGAAGTGAGCACACAATGAGCAAAGGTCCACACATATTGATTTTAGAGCTGGGGAAGTGTGCAGCTAACAGCTTTTAAGTATCTCCATTTTCAGTTACTTCAACAAAATTACCAGTGAACAGTGTAAGAAAGCAAAAGTTTTTGTAGGAAATTGCGGTCTAAAAATGATCATTTAGGTCGCGAAATGTTTCTTTTCATTGAAAGTGGAGGGCTTTCAAACGTAGGAGTTACTGTGGGCGTTTTGCAGCGTCGTCTTCACCAGATATTTCCCAAACCACAGCCTGACCTCTTTCAGGACCGTAATCGTACACAGTTTTGTTGCTCGGAGACTTTTAAAATCGAGGAGAGCTTTGGTCGGTCCTGACTGGGAAGGCCATGACCGGGCTCTGAGGGAAGTGCGAGCACCGCGCGGCACTGAGGAACCAAACCGAACC
The DNA here is from genome assembly GCF_021018805.1 of Prinia subflava. Lineage (NCBI taxonomy): Eukaryota > Metazoa > Chordata > Aves > Passeriformes > Cisticolidae > Prinia > Prinia subflava. Next base: position 6,675,011 of record NC_086255.1, on the reverse strand, counting down.
AGACCGAACCAAACCGAACCAAACCGGGCCAAACCCACCCATCCCTGCTCCCAGCCCGGGGCGCTCCCGGGCAGGTCTGAGGGAGCAGAGCCCCGGCAGGTGTGGGCCGGGCACAGCCCCGAGGTGCCGCTGTCCCCGCCGCGGGTGGCGGCGAGCGGAGCAAGGGGCGGGCGCCGCCTCGGCCGTGTTGCCCGGCAGCGGCCGCGGCCCCGCGATGGAGGCGGCGGCGCGGCTGCGGCGGGAGGCGGCCGAGTATTACCGAGGGCACCGAGTGCCGGAGCGCATGGAGGAGGCGCTGAACGCCCTGTTCCCGCTGTGCCCGGAGGATCTCTACGGGGAGCTGGTAGCGCGGGGCGGGAGCAGCCGGGCGGGGCCGCAGCGGCCTCTGCAGGCCCCGCGCCCCGCGGAGGGGCCGTGTGGGTGCCCGCCGTGCCCGTGCCCCCTCCCGGCCCCTACCCTCAGAGAGGGAATTGGCGAGGAGATCGGCGTGTCTGTGCTGAAAGTTCAATGGTTTGCCCCCTGGCCCGGGCAAGGGCTGCGATGGCTCTGTGTTTGTGGCCAGTGGCACTTGGGTGCCGCGCCAAGTAGATGTCTGCAGCAGCCGGGCTTCTTGTCCTCTGCTGGTTGCTTGTCTCGACACAAAAACAGAGTAGTCCGCAGACGGAGTGCAAAACGGGTTTTGTTTGTCGCTAACAACACCGCTGCTCAGCAGGGATGGCTCCCGCGCCAGCAGCAGCGAGAGAATGGGTGCTCTTCACACTGCAGCTGCTCATGAAAGGCAAAGGGGCCCCACTGGAAGGGTCAAGAATCAGACCGATTTTATCTGTTCCCACTTGGCAAGATATTGTTGACAGTAGTCATAACAAAACCTCGATTACTGGCGGTACTGGAATTGCCAATACTAGAATAGTGAGCAGCTCTCAAAAGAAAAAATGATTTCTAGTATGGTCTCTAGTATGGTCTTTGATGGGAGAGTGTCTGTGGAATTGAATCATTTCATTCCATCTGACACTGTTTCCCATCTCCAGGTGTTTTGCCATCATCAGTGAAAGGGACTGGAACCTTGCTTTGCTTGGTAGCTGGCATGTTCCTCTTCTTTGTAGTCCTAAGTGTTTTGTAGTTTTCCCATTTGGTAAACCGTGGTTTGGTGACTCTCCAACACCAGATTAAATAATGAAACTAGTAAGGAAGTATGTAGAAACCTCAGGTAAAAATGTAATCCTTTTTCTAAACCAACATTAGTGTTTATTAACTATGAACAGAGACTCAAATGTATTGAATTATGATAGTTCATCAGGCCCATTAAAGACCATTTTGGAAGAAGAATGAGGACTCTGCCTAGCAGAAGTAATGGTTTGCACCTTTCTCACAGGGCTCTAAGCTTGATGGAATGTATAAATCATAGAATAATAGAATATTCTGAGTTGGAAAAGGCCCGTAATGGATTTTTTCAGTGGTCATTCATGGAATAAAAGCCTCGTGGCCTGGAAATTGACTTTTAATTGAGTTCTTTCTCTTTCATTTAAGGCTAACTACCTTTCTAAATTTTCAAAAGCTCCAGTAATATGCAAATTAGTTGGAAGAAAAGTTCTTGATGGAGTTGGTCAGCCAACATTAGAAGTGGAAATATACTGTACAGTTAAAAACTATGAGAAGGTATGCGCTGCTTCTTCTTGTTTCATTTATTTTACTAAGACAATATCTGAGGAGGCAACTATTCTCACATCCCAAGGAACGTTTTATTTTCCATCTTTATGGCAAGATATAAATCCCTGTGACTCAACAGTTGAGTGTTGTAACTTGCAAAAAAAAAAAAAGTGTCGTGAAAAGTTAGTGGCAGCAACTGTGAGAAGTTTTCTAGGAATTAGACAATATTTTGTGAGTGGGATCTGATCGTGTATCTTTGTATATTAAGTTCTTTTTCTGTCGTAATGATCCTGTGGGTTTTCTTGCACCCCATACTAACCTTATATGTTCAACTTCATTTCACCTTTTTCTTAATATTCAGATCTTTATATTTCTCTTTGTGTGACACTTTCAGGAAAGTACAGCACAGGTGAAAGACAGTATAGATAGAGGCACCTCTTTCACACAGAGCTAATTGGTTGATGTGGGTGACAGTAAAGTCAAACATACCCATTTAGCACCTGCAATGCAGAATTGATGGCTCATCTCTTCCTCAACCTGAAATATTCAAATTACATCTGCGCAGCTCTAGCTATCGTGGGGTAATTATTTCTGCTTTCCCTCAGTAAAACTCTGGTTCACTTAATTCTTGAATTACATATAACCTCATAGATCTTCATAGGATGTAAAGTTAATACTGTTAGTGCAGGCAACTGTGGGAAATTTGTAAATTATGTCTTCCTTAAGTGATTTTTTTTTAATATCATTTGTTCTTTGTCAGTACAGAAAGATAGGTTTCAATTATCTAAGTAAGACAAAGGTAACTGATCCTGAGGGATGGCATTAAACATGAATGCTGATGAATCATGGTGCAAGAGGCTACCAACAGCTTCAGTAAAAGGTGTCCTAATGACTGTATGGTCCTTAAAATAACTCCATTCTATTGTGATAGCATCATTATGTATAAGGCAGATCTGTCAGAGGGGATTTGCCTATGGAGCTATAATTTTAGGTCAAAAACTTGAATAATGTCTGCAATTACCAAAGTACAAGAGCCTAAAAAGAAGGTGCTGGATGAGAAAAGACAAGTGAAGTAAGTAGATTTGGAGATATGTACTTGTAGAGTTGGTAAGGACATACTTCTTAGTCTTTCAAATGACATTTCCAAGTTAGAAATTAAGTAGTGTTTTAAACCTTTTACATCGGTTTGGTTTTGGTTTGATTTTATGTTTTTGTTTGTTTGTTTGTCTGTTTGTTTTCAGAGGATTTGTTCTGCTGTAATGGCTACTCATTCTCAAATACCTGAAGATGCTTTACCTGAAACAATTGAGGCTGATGAGAAAGAAAGAAATGACTCTGTTGATACTGCTGTGGAATGGGTGAATGACTCACTGAACACAATGTTAAGGGACTTGGAGCCTACTGACCAATGTCAAGCTGATAAGATGCTTGGGTAGGTCTTGCTTATTATGAAAATTATTGAAAAAAAATTGAAATATAAAATATATTGACAATTATGAATGTTTGAAATATACACCATTAATTTATATTGTAATGAAAGATGTAGAATATGCAATTTTTTCTGCTTTTTTGAAAATATTTGTGAGATATAATGTCTGTCTCAGACCCATTTCCTTACATTATTGCCTGCTTTTCATAATTATGATATAAAAAGCATGCTGTTTTGGGCTGCAACACTGACCGCAGGCTGCAGCAAACAGAACCAATTGCCTTCCACATGAACTTGGGAAAACCTTGATAAAGGGAATAAGGACTCAGTTGGAAAGAGAGTCTAAATAGGATTTTAATGCATTGTTTACACTACTTTATATATCTCACATACTCAGTTTGCCTGAATTGGCTTTCTGTGACCCATGGGTGAAGATTTCACGTCATGCATGTAATTGAAATTCAGCCACCTCTGAGTTTGCAGCCACACAATAACCAGTGCACAGCTCACCTACTGCCTTAACCTAGGCCAGGCTGGTGGATGTCATCAAGCCCTGACAGGATCTTTACTACCCATGCAAAAGAAATAAATCCTTCATGCTCACACTGTCTGCTCAGAGCTCACTTTCAAACCAGAGTGATTTACAAAGCGTGTGCTGAGGTTTGCAATGCTTGCTTGTGGTCCTTTTTGTTCAGTCAGTGCTGCAGATGGCTCCCAAAAAAGAATGATATGATAAATTTATGGGCTTCACCAGCTTCACACAGGGCATCCATGGCAGAGGCTCAAATGCAAGCACTTAATCTACCTCCTAGCATGGTCTTTAGCCTGCATCACATCTGTCTACTTGTCACGTGTCTAACAATATTTTGACCCAGTAATTTTTATGCCTCTTCCCTCAGTGAATACTTTGCAAACAAGGTAGAAGAAAAAAAGGAACTTGAAAAGCCAGAGGAAGGAGAAGGAGAAAAAGGAGAAGAAAAAGCAGCAAAAGTTGCTCCTGCCCCTGCTTTGTCACCTCCAGCCCCAACATCTAAGCCAAAAAAGGGAGAAAAAGGTTTTACTTTATTTAATTTTAATATTTTCTGCAATACAGATATTCATAAAGGTCCTAAAAGACACCCTGTCTCATGTTCAAAGGGTTTGATTACTCTCTCCTGACCTTTTTGATCACAGCAGTTTCTGCAGCAGAATGAAGGAGGGGAAAATACATTTTCCTCATCATTCACATGCATTGGTTGAACAGAGTTTCTGCCTTTGTTTTACAGTTGGTTTAGACAGGAGGTTATTATTCTTCAGTGAGGAATAAGAATGGAGGAGGATGCAAATGAAGAATAAAAAGGAAAATGATAAGGAAAGAAAAGGAAATCACAGAACTGAGTGGTAAAAAGGAAATAGAATTAAGATAGAAGCTGAAAACAATTGAAAGAGGAAGGAAAGTTTCCTTCTAACACTGAGAAAAGGAGGAAATACAGAGAAATTCAAAAGAGAAAGAAAGAAGAGGGTGAGATGGGAGTGAAGGGTAGTATGGAGTAAAAAGGAAATAAGCAAACATACTACTAGAAGAAAAGGGAAAAATTGGTGTGAGACTAGAAAAACAAGGTAAGAATACCTGGCCAAAACCAAACGACCCAAAGGAAAAAACCACCATATGTTATTTCCATCTATACATTAAAATCAGACAAAAAAGGATTGTTGTCATTTGTTGGAAGGGCAGAAAATTCTGGCAAATTATTATTTCATGTCAGTTTAGTTGCAACTATCATATACTGTGAATAAAAAACCTCCCACTATATATGTTGGATGTGTGCACAGTAAATTCACCTTTGACCTGAAATTTAACTTCTGCAGTTGTCAGGTCCATCCAGATACCATTGTGGTGTATTTGATACTTCAGTCAACCTTCTGCTGATACATCTATTGTGTGTTTTCACTAATTGTGACATTCACTGTAGTATTATTGTCAGTCTCAGTGCCTGATTATTTAGAGCCAATATCAAACAATCCCCAGTGCAGTGGTTCTTGGGAATCAGATCATTTATTGCAGCTTCAGCAGGTGCTCCCTGTAAATGTTCATGTAAGCACTGTAGGCAAGAAATATAGTCGTGGGAACTGCTTGGTTTAAAGCATTTTGGACAAAGTTATTGTATCTGAAAGGGAAATGAATTCTTACAGAAATTTAATGTGTAATATTTAAAAGACTTTCTTCTCTTTGGGAATTCCAAATGTAATAGGCCTGAATTTTTTTTTCACAGTCATTATTAGAAGAAATCAAGTATTTGTGGTTATAATGTAATCTTCCATTTCTTTAATGCAAAATCTGAGCATTTAAGGATCACAACAAAGAAGACTGAAAACATGCTTTTGAAAGGAGCCTGAAAAATGATATAATGTTATTGAATTCAAACACAGATAAATAAAAATACATATTTCAGTGGCTGAAAGATCTCCAGAGAAACAGACTTGAAATGCATTTGAAAGCAGAGTAAAGACAAATTCTCTACTTACTTGTAAGGTCATTCCGTATGAAACATCTGCCAGAATTAAGCTTTTAAAAAATAATTAATTGTGTTTTAATACACTGAGTACACATTGAAATGACAGTACTGTATTTACTCCCATAACTCCGATCCATAAGGATGTATTTAGAACAAGAGAATATTTAGCTATGCTGTGTTTTAGGGAAGAAGGTGTTGGTGGAGGTGAAGCCCCTCCCGCCTGCAGAGCCTGCAGAGCCGGTGCTGTGTGGCAGCCTGGCCATCGGGGGAGCTTCACTCGCCATAGCAAAGGCTGGGGCCACCATTCGCCGTGTCCCGTTGTACTTGCATACTGCACTGCTGAAGCACAATCAGGTACTTGTGGCTCTTGGAATTGCCTTGATTTTGTCCCAGTTATCACAATTATCGCAGCTAGTTGTGACAGTGGTATTAAATTTGCCTCCTAGAATACACCCTTAACACCACTGCCTGTGTTCACTGCTTTTGAACCCTGTACCATAACTGAAATATATCAGAAATTATTCTGACTTTTACATTTTTTATTTTCACCTGGCACTCCCAATTACAGGAGTCACCTAAAGAAATGACTCTACCACTCCCGATGGTTACTCTGTTTAACTGTGAAAAAAAATCACCTACAAAACTGAAATTAGTCAAAGAAGTTATGCTTGTACCACCAGCTGAGTTATCAATCAAACAGGTACTGTTTCCTTTTTTTATAAATGTATTCTATAAACATCATACTAACCACATATGTAAATAAATATATAGGTCTTTTCAATACAGTCCTCACAAACTGTATTTTTCATTTTTTGTTAGCTTACAAGGCCAAAGTTTTAACAGATGTTAGGCATAATTCTGACACTAATAACATTAAGTAAAAAGATGATTTAAAAGAAGAAACATGAAGATTTAAGTTTAAAATGGAATTTTGTATAGAGGAAATCAGTGCATTGAAGATGATGTCAAGGAATTGTGTTACACAATAATAGGTTTTGCATTAGTAGATTATAAATATTGCCAATTGTTTGATATAGCATATAAAACAACAAAACCCATAACAAACTCACAGGAAAGCATAAAATATTTGAGAATAAGTTGCTTCAAAATGAAATTGTGACACTAGAAGGGAATACAAAGAGCAAGAAGGGTGGATGAGACAGATGGGATCAGCCCTCTCTCTTTTTGTTTAGCCATGTGTTGCATTAAAGAATGTATCTGCACAAGATGCCTCCATTAGGGCTGTGATTTCTACTTTGTGTGCTGGTGACCCGAACAAATAGCTGAGCTGGATTCTCTTTCTTTTTGCTTTTCCTTTAACTTTTCTGGATGTTCCCCAGAGCTGTTAACAAGGTCACTGATTCTGCCCCATTCAAGGCCAGGGTGCCTCCCGGTGCCCACGGCAGAGGGGGAAGGTGTTTGCTGCAGTGCAGAACACCAAGCTGTTTGTCCTGTGTTGTTGCCAGCTGTGACTGACTTCTGCCCCCTTCAGTATTCCTTTACTGGCACAGTTTGAGAAAATTTGAAATGTCCTTTACGAAGTTCACACTCAACATTTACTAGCTCAGCTGAAAAGGAAAAAGAGCCTTGCATTAAAAGCAATGAATTCATTTAATTGGAGAGTTCCCTAATATTAAAAACCAAGACAGGGATTTCTTTTTCCTGCTTCTTGGAAATATTCTGAAGATAAATGACCTCTGTCTTGTCAGAGTTTAGGAAATCTTAGGCAGAGTCACATTTGGGAACAGGGATTATCACCTTCCCACTTCTTGGATATAAATGCAGTCCCAGGTATTTTTTACTTGTTAGATATCTGAAGGGCTACTTTGGGGGAGGACACTGCTTTCCTTGACATCCCATAATCAAATATTCCACTGCTACTAACCCTTTATCATTGGATATTTGACTGCATTTTGTGGATGGAGAGATTGTGTTAAGGAGTCTGTAATGGTTTGGGCTTTTTTGAAGACTATATTTAAATTTGCATTTAGAATAAGTGTTGTCAGTCTTCTGATTTAAGCTGCTAAAACAAATTAATATAACTTTCTTTTGAAGATTACTGTTGTTTAATTTCAGAGCATAAAAAGAATTCTGGATATTCAGAAAGAAATGACAAGAGTGTTGGAGTCTCCAGGCAGAACGGTACAATAAAAAATGTGTTCTTGCAGTGAGATGTACTTCATTTTACTACCATTGGCCTTTTAAACATCCACATGGAACACTTAGCTTATTAAAGGCTTGTGGCACAGAATAGAGGATGTGTTCCTCTGACAGATGAATAGAACATTGGCCATTTGGTGATACTAAATTAGAAAATTCAGAACAAAACATTGTTCTAAGCATAAGGCGTTCTGTTTACCTGAAGAAATATACTGGGAGTGAATGGTATCAGAGGGCATATACAGTATATATTCTGACCTTTCTACACCTCTCACACACAACATATTTTATTCCAGGTACTATTAGTGTGGCAGTAAATCAGTCTCAGTGTGTGCATGTGCTTTTTGGGAAGCAGTGTTGTGTTTGTCCAGGTACAGAGTCTAGATTCTCATTTCTGAGATCCCTTGTATTTCTGATGGGCTGGATGAGAATGTCTTGAACAATAAATGAGGGTTGGACAGATGTCCACATAGAAATAAATATTTTAGATGAATAATCACCACAAAATAAAACTATTAAACTATTAAATAAAGCTATTTCCTAACTGAAATATTTACAATCTCTTTTAACCAAAATTCAGTCAATCCTTTTCATTTTTTCTCTTTCTTTCCCCTTTCCTTTCCTTTCCTTTCCTTTCCTTTCCTTTCCTTTCCTTTCCTTTTCCTTTCCTTTCCTTTCCTTTCCTTTCCTTTCCTTTCCTTTCCTTTCCTTTCCTTTCCTTTCCTTTCCTTTCCTTTCCTTTCCTTTCCTTTCCTTTCCTTTCCTTTCCTTTCCTTTCCTTTCCTTTCCTTTCCTTTCCTTTCCTTTCCTTTCCTTTCCTTTCCTTTCCTTTCCTTTCCTTTCCTTCCCTTTCCTTCCCTTTCCTTCCCTTTCCTTCCCTTTCCTTCCCTTTCCTTCCCTTTCCTTCCCTTCTTTTTCTTTTTCTTTTTCTTTTTCTTTTTCTTTTTCTTTTTCTTTTTCTTTTTCTTTTTCTTTTTCTTTTTCTTTTTCTTTTTCTTTTTCTTTTTCTTTTTCTTTTTCTTTTTCTTTTTCTTTTTCTTTTTCTTTTTCTTTTTCTTTTTCTTTTTCTTTTTCTTTTTCTTTTTCTTTTTCTTTTTTTTGTCATCTTTGTATTTTTCGATGGAATTGATTTCTATCTGCTTTAATTCCAACAGCCTGGTCTACAAACAGACAGTAAGAAAGGAAAAGCACAAAAAGCTGCGGTAAGAAAAGAGATTTTAATTCTAAGCCTTCAGCAAGGTATTAACAGCAGCAGGGAACTTAAAATGTTCTTAAGAAATGAAGCATTAATCTACATTGCCATTTTGGAAAGGTTAAGGCAAGAGTTAAATATTCCAAATGTTCATATTTTACATAATAATCTAGATTCCTGTGACTATACCTTCCATTCCTGGGGGACAGTAGAGGAAATGGGTGGAAATCTCTGGGATTTGGTAGTTTTTCTCATACAGAAATCCTGGTAATTTATCCAAATTTTGCAGGCCTGTAGCACCAGTAGAGAACTTTAGATCCTGTAGACCATTGAGCTGTTACCTGTCAGGCTTGTGGATTGTGCTGTTTCCTAACCCTGGGAGCATAACTCCCCTCTTATCCTGCTGCATTCAGTGCCCAGGTCCAGTCTGAGGTTACAGATAATGGCAGATCCAAACCAGGGCAGCACTCACAAAATTGCACAGGACATTATTTTATGTGGCTCAAATGATCTTTTTTATCCCTTCAAAACCAGTAGTTTGTCTATGAGTTTTCCAAAGAGTGGGATGGAAATGCCATGCAGGTTTTGCTCTTCTTTCTGAGATGATTTAAATATTATGAGGTGAGAACTGTAACTGTTGTGAAGTATAAAAATAAAGGATGAACAAAAGCTTTCCTATTTTGTTGTTGCTTGAACAACAAAAAAACCACATCATCATTAAGATGCTGATCAATGTTTTCCTGGTGGGTATTTTCCATATTAATACCACAATATGTATTGCAATCATAAGGTAGAATATTTCTGTAAAAGATACACAAAGAAACAGTGCATTAGATACTCTGAAAAATTCCATGTATTTCAGTAGGAGAAAACTAAAGGAGACAGTAGTGAAACTGAATTTAAAAATTATAAAAGCACTATGTTAGTTTAAACTTTTTTGTGAGGGAAAAAAAGGAGAAATGACAAAGTAGGCAATGAAGAAGAACTTATTTAGGTAAAGGAAGTAAAAACTGGACAGAGAAAAATGTTTTTATACAGATAAACAATGCTTTTAATAGAATATAACAAGGCACAGCATATGGACATCTTGAAAACCACATGAAACTGCAGATTGAACCTCTGTCTGAAGGGCAGGAAGACTGCAGCATTTTTTGCTGTCTGTTGCTGCATCTTTATCATCCAAAATTCCCAGACTTTAAAAATCAGTGTTTGTAAAACCTACAGAAAAACTGACAACAGAAGGAAATAGGTGAAATATTTGCTCAATACAGCTCTGCTTGTGGCTGATGTCCAGCAACACTGTCCCTGAAGCAGACAACTGTGTGGGCTGGAGGTGTTTCCCCTCTGTGAAATTCGTTCCTTCTCGAAGTCTTGGGAGATTCTTGAGGTTTCTTGAAGACTCCCCAGAGTCAAATCAATGTTGCAGTTGAGGATTAATGAGTAAAAGCTGTTTAAAGGGAGGATATGTTTTTGTGGCAAAGGGTTGGTCCATAGCACCAGAGCATTTATGGCAACCCAGTGGCTGTTAAGAGTGTTTTTAAAATAATTTTATAAACCAGTGCTACCCATACAAGACTGAGATCTGCATGACTAGACATATTTCCAAGGGCTATTGCTCTCTACTCGTTAGCACTTGATAATCCCTCTTTCCTTGAGAATTGTCCTTAAAGCTGCCAAGGAGATTTCTGAGAACAAATTTATAATTTGCTGACTAAATGCAGACTGAAATGACAACAAAAAAAAACCCAACTCATAAATATGTGTAATATATATGTGTGTAAATAAAGTGATTATTTTTGTTTTGCTTTCAGCAACCAATCTTAAAAGGAGTATCACACTTAGGCTGCCTGACAACAGGATATGATAGTCTAGAACAACTGCTACTCCTAATTCAAATGGCTTGCACCAACATAGGTCTGGAGCTAGGAACAGACATGTACTTAGCAATAAATTGTGCTGCTCATGAATTAATGAATTATGTAAGTTTTTTTTTCAATTTTGATTTTCTTGGGTTTTAAAATAAATGTAGCTGTTAACATTATTTATTGTTACATTCAAACTCACCTACAAGCTCCTAACTCCATTTTTTTAAAGTAGCAATCAAGCAAATGGAAAGAATTATCTCTGCATTAATAAATTCTGTCTGAATCTGCCTGTTTTACATTATATTAAGCTACATCTCTTGTTTTTTTTTCAAACTATCCTAATATTAGCATATGTTTTTACTATGGTATGTTTATGTACACATTAGTGCCCATCTCATAGTACATCAACATTAACTTTTAAATTTCAGTTTTTTAATGGTTTTATTTGACAAAATCTGTTTATCTCCAGACAAAGTCTTACAGTTCTTGTCCCTTATTCCAAGATCAATCAGGTTTTTCTCTAAGCAGAAAAAGAAACTTCCAATCCCATTTAGTACCTCATGAGCTTTTGTGTGTTTGGGTGTTCTGTAGTGCCAAAGCTTCCATTCCCAATATCTTTTGTGAAAGCAGTTGCTCTCCTGGCTGTGATATGTGTCCTATACCAGAACGTCCAAAATCTTAACCATTGAATTACCAGTAATTCTGTAACTTTACTGTTTTACTGAATTACTGTTAAGGCCACTAAAGCCGTGGATGTCCTGCCACAGTTTCACTGTGTGCCCTTAAAATTCCTCCCAGGCTGCAGTTTGTGCTTCCCAGAATGATGAGACTGGTTTTAAGATGTCTATTTTTAATTTTTTTTGAAAGGGGAAAGAGGCAGGGAAAGGCAATATCATGGTTTTGAGCACTGAGGGTGCACTCCTTGCCCCAGCAATATTTTCTTTATGAAACTGAGGAAAAAATCACCTTTTTTTTGGAAGAGAAAAATGAGATTTTTTTCATACAAGATTCAATAAAAATGTCAGATATTGCTAACTTTATGCTCTAATTGTATCAGACTGGCAACAATGCCTAGAAAATGCTGAAATAGATGTCTCTTCCTTTGGCAGTGGCATTGTTCAGAGACTTTGGCATGAACCCACTGGAACCCACGGTGTCATTTTAGGCAGAGTTTTCTGTAACAGTGTGCTAACAACTGAGACACAGAGTGAAGCAGATGAGTGAATGCCTCCTGATTGAAGCACACACAGCCCACTGCCTTTACAGAGATGTGTTCACTCTGCTTTTCAGGGTCCTACTTTCCTTATCTTTTATGCTTTTTACTTTACTTTCTAGGATAAAGAAAAATATGAAATACTCACTGGAACATTCAAAAGTCCTGATGAAATGGTTGCCATGTATGTGGAAATGATTAATAAATTTCCTTCTATTATTGCATTGATAGATCCCTTAAGAAAAGAGGTAAGATACTGCAGTCCAGTCCTTTAAAAACTAATGGTGCAGTTCACTGACCTTTTCTCATTTTTACAAAATGTGTAAAATGCAAAGCTTCTGATTTTCAAGTTTCAAGCACAAGAATATCACTAGAAAGTGCATCTAAAAATTTCTTTGAATATATTTTATTGGCAATATCCAAATTTTTCAGTACATTTGAGGTAATTTCTGATGGAAAATCCTGGCATGAACAGAATACAGTCAGTACACATACCTTAATGAATTACAAGAATTTGCTTTTTTATCTGATTCTACTTGCTGAACCACTGTTCTTTTGATTACATTTTCCTCTTTATATACACCATTCAAATTATAAGGTGAAATTGTAAAATTCAAGTGTATTACAAAAACTGATGTGTAATGCAATATTACATTAAGCTGGAGAAACAAAAATTTGAACATTGTTGTATATTCAGCCAAAAAATCACCAGAATATATTATTGCTGCAGTTCTTTGTGATGGATATTTATAACCAAAGTCCTGTCACTGGCAGCTTTGCTAGGCAGAATTTTCCTAGAGGGAGGAAGACACCCTGTATTTACCTCTGTGATCAAAGTTAGAGGAGTTAATTAGTGTGGCAAATTAACTACAAGAATAAAGCACAATAATATTAAGCATGTTATCAAGCTATAGATGGATAAAAGAGATTGTATTTATACATAAGGTTGAATTTCCATGTGTTAAAGAATAAAAACTTAATTGCTGCAGAGCCTGCAATTGCAGGCTGAGATTCTGCAGTTGCACAACTTCATAAAAATTTGCTCTTGGTGTCAAATGTCACTTTATCTTCTTAAAAATAAATACAGGAAGTTCATTTTCATGAACAAAACACAAAGACTGTGATTGAAGGGAGAAGCAAAATGATGTTGACTCTGTGAATCTGCCCAGTGCCTGAATCAATAATTCTAAAACCAATGAATTAATAAATCCATCTGATTTTGTCCTTAACTGGAACTTTAAAAGTTCATTTTTTGAATAACTCTGTTTGATATTACCTCACTCTGGTTGGCCTTGCCTCCCTGTGTTCTTTCAGCCTGACTCTCTGAATTACCATGTTCCAAAACACCAGGTTATTCCCCACTCCTGCCAGGGCTGCAAACTGCCTTGAGAGTTCTTAGGAAGGAAAATATTTGCAAGATGAGAATGAGCAGGAGAATTTCAGCAGACAGTGAAGTGCAGTTGGGAACTGAGGACAGAGTTAAGGGAAATGCCTCTCCTCCTCCTCCTTTTCCTCCTCCTCTTCCTCCTCCTCCCAAATCTCCAAGGTTTACCCATGCCACATCTTTGCCCCTGATAATTAGATCCTTGAGGATTAGTTCGGGTACCAATTCAATAATTCATTGCCAGACACCAGACCACTTCAGTGCTTAAATTTAAACATTTGTCCAGGAAAAATGAGAAAAAACTCAAGAAAACACAAGAAAAACTTCATTTTCTCTTATGCACAGGCTTGAAATCCATACAGGAATGGCCCTGATGTTGGTTGCAAGTAGATAAGTACAAAAAACTGATCCACAGACCAAAAGTAGCCACTGGCAGAATTATGATGTAGAGATCTTTTTAATGTGAGAACTTTGCATTCTGTGGACACAAAGCAAGCAAAATAATTCATAAATATCTTCTTTCAAATTCTTTACGTATCCTTGTCCTTTATTTAGCCTGGACTATGTACCATGTGGACAATGCATTAAAATAAAGAAACAAAGACCCTGAAAAATGGAGCTTTGCTAGAAAAGAGGGCATTGTATTCTGCTGTTCTCCCTGGGTCCTGCCACTGAGTCTGTGTCTCCTGTTCATCATTTTATGTTCAAACAATGATGACACTTGAAATATTAACACAAAAATTAGTCCTTTGAATAAACCAATAAACAATTATTTTATGCTCCATCAAAATGAAATAAATTTCAGGAGGGAAATCAAAATAGCAGATTCCTAGACTTAATTTAAATATTTAACTATAGTTTGTGCAAATAGCGTTGATTAATTTCAGATTAAAATTTATGTTTTCTAGCAAAAATCCTAAAACCCAAGGAAAATCCAAGTGGTTTGTTCTTCTTAGGCAGACAGATTTAAAATACATTATAAAATGTAACAAGTTTATATGAAGGGCATATTTAGGATTAATATTAATAAAATTAATTAAAATAAAATTAATATTTTATTGTTACCTCCTCAATTAGAGTTTTCATTCAGTTTAGTTTTTAAACTCCAGTTGTTTGCTCAATTTGTTTATGCAGGACAGAGAACAGTGGAGTAGCATCTGCTGTGCCCTTGGTTCCAAATGCTACCTGATTGCTGAAGATGCTGCCACCCAAATTTCCAAACTCACAACTGACCAAAGCACAAACATACCAATGTGCAGTGGTGTTGTCCTAAAATACATTAACCAAACCAAGGTGTCAGACCTCATAGAACTCACTGGAATTCTGGATGGTGAGTAGAGGGGGAATGGCTGAAACCAAACCCTTCAAGTCACACCTGTAAATAGTACATGTTCTTATTTAATTATTGACACTTCTAATTCAGAAAGCACTTGTCAGAAGAAACTGAAATTCAAGTTTTGATTCACAAATCCCTGTCAAGGGGCTTAAAACAGCAGGCAAGGCTTCAGCCATTGTCAGTTAATACACCATGGATGTTTTGAACGTGGGTGCCCTTTGACACTGCAGCCAAGTGTCATGCAGTTAGATATTGGAATTAAAGAAAATAAAAGAGGTGTGATCAATTCATCTCAATTTTGAATAATTTTAGCATTAATAATTTAAAAATTCAGACATGTACAAACTGTTTAAAATTGCATTTAGACAGATTATCGACTACATATTACTGAGCTTTTGCGGTAAGTACTAAGAACCTGTGCAGCTTCATATGTAAGATTTCTCTTTGTATCACATTTTTTCTTTATTTGTTTCAATACCCAAGGAATAGATGGACAAATTTAATATAGTTTAGTTTTTTTCTTGTTCCTTAAAAACACCCAGAATTGCTGTATCAAAGTGAGTAAATAGCAACTAAAAGATTTCAGTCAGGGTGGTAAATTCTTTTTTGAAGAGAAGAAAAATCATTATTATAGTGAGGAGCACAATTAAAATAAATAGCACAGCCTGATCAGACAGATGAGTGAGAGACACAGACCAGGACGGGTCTCTGTGTGAAAATAAAACAGAATGCTAATGTAGCAAACTAATACAGTTTACATTTTTATGTAAACTGTATTAGGTGCGGTTTACTCCTGTTTGTATTTAAGCTTCGATAGCCAAAGGGTAAAAAAAGAATGAGATGTCCAAACACTTTCTGTGTCAAATATATAAAATATTCCCTAATGAAGGTGTTCCCTCCCATTATATATAGGTCAAAGACATATTACCATATTAGGAAGTCCAGATGGAGAATCTTCAGATGAGAGCCTTGTGGATCTGGTAAGTATTGAAAGCTGTTCAATTGCAGAATTGCAAAAATACTGCTTTTAACATGTACTATTTTTTAAGGAGAAAGCCTTTTTGTGCTTGGAAAGAAACAACATTTTACAAAATGGGCTTTTTCCTGAGGGTTGGTTTTTTGTGCCTTTTTTTTTTTTTTTTCCCACGGAGAGTGGTTATTCTTTTGAATTTAAAGAGAGCACACAGGAAATTTGCCAAAGCAGGGAGTATATTCGAAAGTGTGTATGATTCATTTGCTTGCATTAGTTTATAAAAACCTGTGAGTTACTTAAAACATTCCTGCGTAGTAACAACACTTTAAGCAAACATTCTTAACACTACTATATTTAATCTTTTGCAAATAAAATTTCCTTTCATATGCCAGCGAAAATTACTGTTTGCATCCGGCAGATCTTTCACGGAGAGGTTTTATTTCCCCGTTTTTCTCTGCGGAGAGATGGGGATGTTGAATCAGGCTCAGGGTAGCGTGGTGAATTATTGGGAATGGCTTTTGTGGCCCAGGTTTTACCAGGGGCCCTCTCTCGTTGCAGGCTGTGGGCCTGGGTGCCAGGTTCCTCAAGTTGGGAGGTCTGTGCCGCGGAGAAAGGGTGGCCAAATACAACCGGCTGCTGGCCATAGAGGAGGAGCTGGCCGCCAAGGGAGCGCTGCGTACGAGCTTCTTTCTTACTTTGTTTTCAGCCTGCCGTGAATACGGGCACAAAGATTGGAGGGAGAATGATTGAAACTGCACCCCAGGAGGGAGGCGGAATCAAAAGGCTATAAATAAGGGCTGACAAAAAAAAACTAGGATAGCACTTGCCACAATGTATATTGTTGTCCTAATGGATTATCTGTTTACTGAATGTTAAAATAGACCCCTTCTTGAGGAGTAGCCTACATTAAGCTTTTTTTTCCTCCCCAGAATTAATTGGTTGTAGTCTTGAAGCCCACGGTGCAAAAGGAATAAAACAAAAAACCGTGCATATAATGTGTCGAAAAGCTGCCAAAATGGAATTTTAGGCCAAATACCCCACCTCCCTCGAGGCCTGAAACATATCTTGCTAACAAAACTTCATTTCACAAGCCTCTTTTGTATGTTACATTTCCAGCAAAATGTGTTTGGAAAGCTACAATTGCGTGGGTAAGCCTCAAATAAAACCCAAGAAAACCCCAAGTTGACGATGCACATTCAGCCTTACCCACTTGTATGCATCTGCCTGCCTGTTTCGGGATCTGCATCTTCTTTTTACACTGTACCAAGGCACTGTTAAATGCTGAACAGTTCATTAGAGCCACTTCTCACTTGCTCAGGTATCAATCAAGCCAGAATAAAGACATGCAGTCCGAAGGGGAGGCAGAGGGATAAGGAGAGAAAGGAAGGAAGGAAGGGGTTTGCAGAAATTGTATTATGCCTAAGAAAAGGAAACACAAAGCAGAATTAAGGCATTTTACTCTCTTGCTTGTAATACTTTCCAATATTCTACCCATAGAGCAGCAGCACTTGACATGCACACTGTAGAACAAAGCTTTTAGTTGAAATTTCTTTTTATTGAAAATATTTTGAGCTTTTTGAAATCTCCCACTTGCTCATAAATAACCATTGTAAAAAACAGAAACATAGAAATTCTCTTTTTTTTTTTTCTAATAAAGTAGTTTCACAGAAGGCACTTTTCAAAAATAAGATAATTATAGAACTATTAATTTTAACTGCATTAGCAGTATTAATATATTCCCTCCTCAAATAGTATAGTCTAAACAAAGGCTCTGGAGTCTGACTAATATTTAGACCTATATCTGATGAAACGAAACAGAACAGTCCCCGTTAATGCTTTGGCAGAAACAGGATCCGGTCCCTGAATCGGCAGCGGGGCAGAGTGAGAGCATATTTAGGATTAATATTAATAAAATTCATTTAAATTTTATTTATTTTAATAAATAAAATAAATGCTCTGAGCTGCACACCAAGCCCTTCATTTGGCCGGGCCGGAGCTGCAGTCCCGGAGAGCCGTGCCCGGTGACACCGGGGGAGCCCCCGGAGCCTGGGGGGCTGCAGCGGGCCCGGCTTCCCTCTCCTGGGAGAGCCGTGCCCGGTGACACCGGGGGAGCCCCTGAGCTTGTGGGGCTGCAGCGGGCTCCCCTCTCCCCCTGCCTGCCCCTCTCCGCCGCTCCGAGCCGCCCTTGTGCCCCACAGCCCCGCCCGCCCCGCTCCGGGCCGTGAGCGCGGCCTGAGGCGCTCGGGTGGGGGCGAGGGCAGCGGGGAGACACCGCCGGGAACTGCTGGGGACAGTGACCTGTGGCTGTGGCATCAGCACCGGGACAGGGCTCCTGTGAGGCAGGGGCAGCTGGTGGAACTCCGGCAAAGGCACCAGTGCAGGGGGGAAAAGATAAGGCAGCAAGGTGAGGTGATCAGTGAAGAAAGGAATGCAATAAATATCCCAGCTCAGGCTGCTGTGCACCATGTCCTGATCCTGTAATCAAAGTGTTCCTTCCTTTCTAAGGAAGGAACACACTATTAAAAGTGTTTCAAGTCTTGTAAGTATCATGTGGCATTTTCAAAACATCTGTGTGCACCAGAGAACATCACAACCCCATTACAGCAAACATGAACTGCTTTTTTTTTTCTTCTTCTTCTATTTCAGGTGAAGCAAAACTGGAATTCGTTGATTTTGCTGAAGAATCACGGGCAGATTTTGCTGAAGAATCACAGCCAGAACAAGTTGCTGATGCACTTCCTGCCCCAGAGCAGGATTAGCTGTCTCCAGTGCTCTCAGCAGCCCTGCAGATTCACAGCCTGCCTGCTCAGCTCCCAGAGAATAGCACACTAACCTAGCTGTTGACAGCCTTGTCAACACTAACTTTGGGATAAATGTCTAGAAAAAACATTTTACTAAGAAACTCATATATTAACTATTCCTAAATCCATTTATTTTCAACCAGTTCAGCCAAGTATTTCTAAGATATTTCAAATACTGGCTTCACTTTTTCCAGGGACCATTGCCTTCAGCTGAAACCAAATTAACTGAGCAGTGACTATAGTCTGAAAATACCACAAAATTCTGTGCTGTATTTACAAATTGACAGCACAAATACTGCTGTGTTAAATCCAAAACTAAATGTTTGTTTTGAGAAAATCAGAATCTCCCTCCATACAAAGAGCAAGCTGTTGACAAACATTAGAAAAAAACCCACAAACAGAAGACCACATTTTACAAAAAAATAAAGGCCTTGACTGTTATGCTGCTCCATCCCCCCACATCCCCTCAATGCTGCAGTGACATCCAGCCTGCAGAGGAGATTTTGCTGCAGTTGTAGCCCTCAAGGCAAGTGCAGCAGTGCAAACCCCAAATGCTGGGCACAGAGCTGCGACTGGCATCAGTGGGAAGCCTGCTCCAGTGGGCAGCAGTGAGTAACAAGTCAATTCCACAAGGTCTGGGAAACTTGTCAGGAGTCTTTTTAATAAGCAACAGTGAAAAGTTAAAGAAATAATTTATGTTCGAGGTAACAAAACAGTTTAAGTAAAAGAAACGCATCTTGAAAATCTTCTGGGTTTTGTACAATTTGAAAATCTGAACATATAATACAGCAGCAGTAATTTGAGGAAAAAATACATATATGAAATTTTGCATTTTAAGTTCAGTGGAACAGACAACTAAGTGAAAAATTAACAACCAGAACCAACTGCCCCCAAGAAATGAAAATATCAATGAGAGACAAATTTCCGCAAGTTTATGAACGGTATGTAATTCAGTAATTAGATCAAGTCCAAGATTTTCGTAGCAAACATGCAAAAACCACCAAAATAGATGTGAAACCACCACACTCATTACTATCATTTTATTTTTAGGAAAAGCACCAGACAGTTGCATGCAGAGCCAAACCAACAAACTCAGAACATTCATCCTTCAATACTATCACTGTTTCAAATAATTAAATAAAAAAGAATCCAAGTGCATTCAAGTACGTGCCCACCCAATTTCAGTTACACCAATCTTTAGGTAAATCCCTGATTCCATTTGTTCATTATAAAAGAATAAGATACTGTGTTGAGTTTAAAGAGACTACAATGGAATGTGAATTGGCAGTGCAGCAAATCAGTGATGTTCCTATCTCACCCTTGCCATAGGAAATAAGGGCTGAGGGAAACTGGGATTTGTGTTATCAAATCCAGACACCTTAAGTGTCACCTAATAAAGAAATTAATGCCACCAGTGTGTGCCAGGTTCAAAGCAAGGGCTCATTTGTTAGCACTGTGAGCTTTCAGCTGGGAGTTCTCAGAATGTTGATGATTCCCAATAACTTGCAGTTCCAGAATGAATCCCAAAGGCTGCACATACCCAGCGGAGCCTAAGGCAAGTTACTTTTGTGCAGCAGTGAAAACAGACTCCAGCTGCAGCAGTTCCAGAAGCTGCTGTGTGACACCGAAACAAAACCCAGGAGCAAGTCCTCCTCTGCAAAGCTTTTAACCCAAATGAGAGCACCAGTCCAGCCCACAAAGCCCTGAAGCCCTGGTACCACAGTGAGATGCTGCACTGCCTCTGCGTTTCAGTCTCTGTCCCCTGACAGAGCTGAGACAGAAGAGTTGTGCTTGTGCTTTTCATTCCCTCCCTGTGTGGGGACAGCAGGCAGGGAACCAACAAGATCTTGGTCTAAGTGGATATCAAAACATTTTCAGAGCAATGTGTCTAAACACATTTTAATTAATAATTAGTAACACCCCCCATACTGAAGCTGATGAGGGTGTAATCATTTACAGAGTCTAACCCAAACCTGTCCAGCTCAAGAGGGATACAAGGGGCTCCTGGCAAGCTTTGGAACAGACCTTTAACAAGGCATCTTCTCAATAAAAGAAGAGTTTAAAAAGCCTCTTCAAATCCACTTTTAAAGGTAACTGACACTATCTAAGAAATTAAAAATCATACCTGCAAAATTAAAATGGGAGAGGGATTTTGAGTGACACACAGTTATTTAACACTTCAGTGCATGTAACAGAAACTGCATACAAAAGACCATTTCAATCTGTATTATTTCTGTCTGGAGTACAGACCGTGGCCCCTAGTAACACACCTAAGCAATTCACATGTCCAGATAATGATTCCCAAAAGGTACAGCCTTGCAGAGTAACAATTAACAGCTAGAACTATCTGTTTCTTTTATTTTCCCAACATTAGCTTCTTTATGCAGTGGCTTGCTTTTTTCCTCTTTCACTTTGTTCTGGTTCAGGGCGTTTTCAGACATTTGATCCCCACTGGTGGACACAGGATCTAAAACTACCACAGATTCTGTCTCTTTTTCACTGCTAGAAGCTTTTCTTGTCAATTCTGTGTGACTAGTTGATCTAGAGGAAAAAGAACAAATATATAAATACAAATGACAAGTTCACATATTCAGAACAGCATAAAAACACAGAAAAGCATTTCTATTAGTAGCACATATGACCAAGACAGGTCTGCTAAGCTAATAAATAGATTTATGGATTTAACAGCTGTTAGGTACAGATAGCAGCGCACAAAATGCAACAGTCACGTTCCCCCTCCTGGATCATTTGCTAAGCCAGGCATGGAAGATGAAAAATGAACTCACAAGGCACTGAAAAATGGCTTTTCCACACCTCTACCCCAGAGCCACCTGCTCGGGGGCTGCACCGCATGACCGAGGCACAGCACAACCAGGTGTTCCCCTGGTCTCACTGGGAGCAAGCACTAATCTTTGCTGGAAATTCACCTCCTGGCTTTGCTGAGCTATCAAGGGCATTTGACCCACACACTGTGTGCTGCAGGAATGGGGTTACACCACCATTGTTTGCAGGGCAGGGATTTGTGTGCGTAAAAAGCCTCTGAGCAGGGAGGAAGGAAAGGTCAGAGACACCCAGGCTGTCAAAGCTGCCATCAGCCTATGAATATTAAATGCACTTGTCTGTATTCAGAAGCTTTGTACTGGTGTTGAAAACATGCAGGCAAATCCTCAGATTAGCTGGAATGCACCAGCAGAGAACATGGCAAACACTGGGAATGCTCAACCTGAACAAGTGGCAGATAGGAGCGTTCCCACTGCCACCTTAACCCTGCTGGGTGGGCAGACAGAGAGCCTGAGAGCACAGGTTGTGCCTCCTGCACCCTGCATTCCAGAGCCTGAGCCCTCCAGAGCCTCATCCCCCAGATACTGATCCTTCCAGAGCCTGAGCCTTCCAGAGCCTGTCAGCCCAAAGCCTGAGCCCCCAGAGCATGATCCCACAGAGCCTGATCCTTCCAGAGCCTGAGCCTTCCAGAGCCTGAGCCTTCCAGAGCCTGAGTCCCCCCAGAGCCTGAGCCTTCCAGAGCCTGAGCCTTCCAGAGCCTGAGTCCCCCCAGAGCCTGATCCCACAGAGCCTGAGCCTTCCAGAGCCTGAGTCCCCCCAGAGCCTGATCCCACAGAGCCTGACCCTTCCAGAGCCTGACCCTTCCAGAGCCTGAGCCTTCCAGAGCCTGATCCCACAGAGCCTGAGCCTTCCAGAGCCTGATCCCACAGAGCCTGAGCCTTCCAGAGCCTGATCCCACAGAGCCTGAGCCTTCCAGAGCCTGATCCCACAGAGCCTGAGCCTTCCAGAGCCTGATCCCACAGAGCCTGAGCCTTCCAGAGCCTGATCCCACAGAGCCTGAGCCTTCCAGAGCCTGATCCCACAGAGCCTGAGCCTTCCAGAGCCTGATCCCACAGAGCCTGAGCCTTCCAGAGCCTGACTCCCCAGAGCCATCAGCCCAGTGCCTGCGGGCTCAGCGATGAAACCCCTCAAGCTGAGGACATGCACTGTAGGCTTCTCCAGAGCCTTCCTTCCCCACCCTCCCCCCCTGCTTTTCTTTTCATTTTTCTGAATTTTCATGCTTATAAATAAGGAACAGTCTTTCATACTGGTAACACACTTGAGAGGAAAAGGTAGAATCAACTGGAGGGCAGAGGAAGAAATTCAGCTACAGGATCCATCTGCCATGAACTGCCCTTTATTGTGACAGTCTTTGTGCTAAAGAAAATGGCAAAGAAGAAAAAGGTCACCCCTCTCAACAATTAGAACGTTGGGTGGGGACTGCACCAGCTCCCACCTGATGGGGAGAGAGTAAAGGAACAGGTTAAAACCAAAAAGATAATCACAGAAACAACAGTTACTGCACTTTCCATTTCAGAAAGAATTTACTCAGCTTGCTGCTGCAGCGCTGGATAGAGCAAATGAAATTCCACGTTCAAGCTTTAATTACAAGAATTGTCTCTAACATTAGAATTTTGATATAAGTTAATTAATGCAGAAATTGGCACTAATAGATACAGTTTCAGACTCATTTGATTATCATCAGAAGCTAGTGATTTCAAAAGGAAAATAATGCTTATTTTATGCAAAAGTTGTCAATCATTCCAGAGAAATACAAGATGGAGTATTTTGAATGTTACAGCAAATTAAACTTTTTAAAGCAGTGTAACCAGAAGAGGGTTATTTTAAAAAGTGCTACTTTTGAAAAGCTGATTGCCCAACACTATAAAGATGGTCAAAGCCATAAATGCCAAGTTCATTTTTATTTCACTTTGGAGGTAACTATCTTTCAAATCCAACAGCTGGACTATTTAATACAATCTGGTGAATCAAAGTATAATTCTTCACTGGGCTCACAGTGGGGAGTCTGCATTAGTGTATGGCAGCATTCCAGCAACTGATGCACAGCCAAACGCTCTGAAGTCTGTTTCATTTATAACAAAAATGGATAAAATGGCAATCATATTTGCCACCTTCAAAGGACAGAAAAATGAAAGATGTCGATATAAAGTAGTTTAATGGAGAAAACCGGTGATTAAATCAGTGTTTGCAGCATAAAAATAAGAATTACTATCCGACTTTGTTGTACCAGTATTGCCTTCTTCAAATCCTTCACACTGGTGCAGCACCAGCCTGACAATGCTGCTGTTACAGCTGAGGCATTGTTAAAAATTATTAACCCTATTTATCAGCTATTCACACCTTACTTTCAACAGTTTGTCAAGAGCAGAATGTTTCAGTGTGAAGAATGAACACAATTTTGGTGCTTCTTTTCAAAAAACAGCACCTACTCGTACAAATAAAGCTGAGAAAAGCAATGAGTAGAGACAGAGTTTGCCACAGTTCTGAAAAACTCAATTTTGTCAAGCCAAGGTATTTGCATTTAGTTCTATGCAAAGCTCTTCCCTCACTGTGATGGTTAATGCTGTTATCAATGTTCTTGTTATTTGTCCACTATACAGTTAAACCAGAAATTGAGAGCCTAGTTCTATTGTACTCATTCACACACAGCTGTTCACAAGTCTGCATGTATTCTTCAATGACTAAACACATCAAATCTGCATTGTGAAATATGGGTTTAGATGATAAATACATTTGAGATTAATTCTTTGGGATATGCTGTGTTCCATGCTTTGTTAGGTAAGAGTATCAGAAGCAATCTGTTCTGTTTATACAGTCACAGAACCTACAGAAGGTGTAAATACTAAAGGGTTACTAAAGTCTGGGAAGTAGCACTGCTGTGACCTTTGCATAAAATCTACAGTAGGAGTACAAAAGGACAAACTAAGGATCAGACTGTCAACTGAGACTTGGATTTTCTTTGTTTCCTCTGGTAATATTAGAACCTTGGCATTATTTAACCTGGGTTCGTGTTCTATTCACGAAATCATTGTAAAATCATTGTGATACATATCCATTAGAAAACAGAATTTTATGTCAGTATTCATTGAGAATAAAAGCAAAAGCTGCAGATGTGTCTATTATTTTAGAATTCTTTACAAAGTAGGAGAATAAAGCAGAGAAGACCACAGGCTAATACTGAACAACAGTAAAAAATACACCCATTCCAAGGTTTCAAAGTCTGAGATGAACAAAGAATTCCACCACAGTACCACCAGTATTTGTCCAGCAGTGATTACAGGGCATATAAACAGTGACACTGGTCAATAAGCCCACTGTTCCCTACTAATAGTACCAGTGCTACCTGCAACACCAGACATCTGTGAAGGAAGTGCAAGAAATCTCCACCATTTCAGAATGCCCCTGCCAAATTCAGCTGAGTACAAAGGTGGTCAAGCACAGCAGCCAGCAGAACAGAACTGCAATCTTTAGCATGGAGGTTATTCCCATTTTCAGGTGCTTCTTTTGAAAAAGCTCAAAAAAGACAAGCAAATTTACTTAAATGAAGAATCTTGGAGAGCTTCTGCCTGCACTGAGAAGGCACACAAAGAGTACAAGCTAAGAAGAATGATTCAGTAGCTTTTAAAACAGTTAAAACTGAGGAGACCTCCAACTTCCAGAACATCCCATTGTTTTCTTCATCTGTTGTTTAAACTAAATTGCCCATGTTCAAGCTGCACTGGAAGACCTTTGCACTTCATTCCAGCTGAGCCTGAGCTGCTCCCTGCAGAGCTGGTAGATGATTTGGGGTACTAAGATTACAGCCAGGAGAGGGAGGACAAATCCTTTAATTGTATAAAATCATCAGATTAAGACTAACCCTCCCTGTAGTGCACTCTGTCAGCAGAGAGCTCTGCACCCCAGAAACACGATGTTTACCAAGTGCTGAAAAAAACCTCACAAACAACCAAAAACCCGGGGGCAGAGCCGGACACACCTCTCCCTTCTGCGCCTACACACTGCAGGGGGTCACGGGAACTCTCTCTGCTCCCAAGGAAAATAAATTGTCACCTCCTCTAAGCAGTTGTGCCAGAATTACACTCATGCTGGGTTAAACACTGGGGAAGAGATGTGCAGAGAAGTTACCTGCACACTGAGGTAAGGCCTCGGTTTCTCTACAGGACACACATTACTGATTTCTCACATTCCACACCATTCCTTAATGGCTACAGACACACAGGAACCTCTTGCACTGAAATAACACCTCACCTAGGGGTTCTAAACCCAGGTTTTCTATAGCAAGCTGTACGTTAAAATCCAGGTGAAGGAAAAACAATAAACCCTGCCCTGCAAGAGGGATAACCTGGCAATTATGAGACATGCAGTCCTCCCCTGTGATGTGAAAGGTTTGCTCGGCCGCTGCAAACAGATAAGGATGTCCCACCTTGGTTAGATTTCAGGGAATTATAAATGATGAGGGAGCTGCATCCTTTAACCTCAGGTGGGAATAAGGAGCAGAGGATTTCTCATGCAGCCCAGGCAGGGCACTGTGTGTTCAGGCTCTTTGGGAAAGGGAGTGATGCCACAGGAGGTGCAGAGCACAGGGCTCAGGGTGATTCACTGAACCAGCTCCCTGGTGCCCCCCCAGGACATCCAAAAAGGCTGGATCACATGCCCTGGTTCAGCTCCATCCATGCAGTGAACCCAGGGATCCAGGATGCACTAAGGGCACTCCAGAATACAAATCAAAGCTCAGCAAGCGCAGACAATAGTGAGATTTGCTTCAGAAGTGCTCTGCTGATCCAAACCAAGCTGCTTCCAGAGAAGCCCAGAGCAGTGCCTAATTACAGAGCCGAGCTGTCAGACCTGCTGGCCACATGAACTCCCCTCTGCTGCCTGTTTCCAACAGTGCTTTCACACCTCGGAGTCTGGGGGCTGCTTCTACCAACCTCTGCTGCACACAGCACCCAGGAGAGAAGAGAAAAGCAATTGCTCTGTCATTGCTGTGGGGCCTGCAGGTCACCCCAGCACCCCTGCAGCCTGGCCACACCAGAGTGGAGAGCCCAGCTCCTTCTCTCTTGCAGGAAATCCATGCCCAGGGATGAGTGTTCCCAGCTGAGCAGGTTTACACCAGTGACTCAGTGCAAGGAAGCCACCAAGGACTCTGGCCCACTACATTTGTTTTAATGCTTTAAACAGATAAATTAAAGTGAAATGTGTCTTTCAGGATGTCACTGAATAGGCAAGCTGAGAAATAAATTGAGCTTCACATATGCTTTTTTAACACATAACAACTGTGACTGTCAACACAAGATCCTTTTCACTGTCAATTCACCACGCATTCTGTGAGACCTTGGGGCCTGCAATTATTTCATTTCCTTTCTTGTAAATGCAATTTCCACTTAGTTCAGTGGAATAAAAGTACACAAAAGGTGGCAGGAGTTGTTTGTATTTTCTGGTTTGCTCAAAATCATAGACATCCACAAACTACAAACACAATTTTCAGGAACAACCTCACCTTTCTGTCAGGGTAGGCGTTCAAGAAAATGCAATGGCATTATTCATGTCAAAACAACTGCTGAAAATATCTTCATCTTTCTGATTAAATTAAAATGAAGATCATTTTTCTTCTAAGGATACTTAAATGAAATAAAAGGGGAAAATACATATGATTGAAAATGGCATTCTGCTTTTAATTCTCTGTGGGAATTAAATACAACTGTAGAGGACAAAAGGAAATTGGGCTCTTTATCCACTCAAATGATGAAAGTACTGCATAAGAGTGAAGTATCAGTTCATAAAAACAGATGCAAACTGAATATTCTGCTCATTTGTCATGACTTCCTCCTCTGAACAAAGCAATGGAGACTTGCTAGAATTGGTACTGGTGGTATTTTCTGACTGACAGAGCAGGAAATCAGAAGTCTAACTAGCCATAACTACAATATTTTTCCTAATCTGATTTGTCTCATCTCTTTCCTTTTCTTGAAATGACAAACTGACAAGCAACCTGGCAAGGCAACCGAAGCAAGTGCACAGTGTAATTCCAAAAGGAGCCTTGTATTGTTGGAGAACAACCCAAACCTCCAGGGAATCTGAAATAAATATTGCTGAAGTAGGTTTAACTCTGATGCTGGTTTCAGGTCTTCAGTTTGCTGTGATGGAAGATTCTGCTGCCCATCTGTGCAAAGGCAGCGCTATTTTTTTTAATTTGAGATTTCAAGGTAATTCAAAATTTTTACCAACGAATTTCTAAGAATAATAGTCAGGACTTGTTTTGGTTCAACAGAAACTGCCCTGCACACCAGCATACAGACTGAGATGACTCACATGGTTGTATTTTTTAAAGTATTTGTCAGAACTACTTTTAATCAAGAGTTAACAATATAGCTACCATCCCTCCTCAGGATATGGAAAAACCCCTTAGCCTTGTTATCCTTCAAAATCTCTTGAGGGCTTTTTTTTGACAGAGAAGATGAACATTTTTTGAAGAATGTTTATAGGTCTTAGAAAGAAAAAACTTTATTACAGAGAATTTAATTTCTCATTTCACATGAGACTGCAAATTATATGGGGAGTAAACAGCTGCAGCCTGTACATTTATCTTGTTAACCAAATCTGATATTAAATCACTTTCCAAACACACCAGCTAAACACATCTTGTACTACAATATATCTAGAAATCCATGTTCTACTTACTGTAAGGTAGGCTTGGAGCCTGTAGCACCCTTAGGCTGGCTGGGGACAGGACCTGAGTTGGGTACTTTGGAAGGGAATTCTGTCTCCAGGTCTTTCTTCAGCACTGCCTGTGGGGCACTGGCTCCCGAACCCAGCACAGGCAGAGACTTCGATTCTGATGTGGCCAAGATTCCAGTGGGACCTAAAACCCAAAGAGAGTTTAATGCTTTTGTTATCCAGATTGGTGTAGAAACAACTCAAGAGCAGAGCAGAACTCAAGCTAACTGCAGAAATCAAAACAGAATTTTAATGAACAGTGTCCAGTGCAGGAGAATATCAAAATAATGCATTTGCAGCTTCTGCTCTCCCCACCAAGATTTCCCTTTCTTGTAGCACAGGCAGAACTTGCTGTGTTGATCCTCCTGCCTTCTGGGGTCGTGGTCAGTCCTGCTGCCCACACAGCCCTACCCAGGCACAGCTTTGGTGCTCTCCCAGCCCGACTGCAGAAAAGCCTGACCTCAGTACTAATGAGGAGTCAGTGAACTGTCTGCAAAGTCCAAGACAAAACTCCACAGTGACATTCAAACCAGCCACCCCTGCAACAACTATGGCATGGACTTAACGCTTGCACAAGTTCTGTTTGCAGCCAAGGAGAACATCAACAGTTTCTTACAGAAAATGACAGTAAAGCACAGCGTAAAAACTGCAGACCCCTGGTCTGCAGAGGAGGTTAATTCAAATCACCAGCCCTAAATCTCATTTCTCTGGCTAGCATTACTTTCAAGAGTATTTTTACAGTAGGTTCAAGCAAGAACTCCAGCAATAACATCTGAGCTCCAGGCTGGAAAGAGGAATCTGAGTGTATGTGTTTGTGTGTGCAGAAAATCCTGACAGAAGCATCTCTTGGAAAAAATGGGATGAAAAGCAACAGGTGAGACAGGGAAGGGAGCCACTCTAGAAGAAGGTGAAGTTCTCCACAAGGGCTGCAGTGGTCTGGAAGAGAATGTAAAGCTTCAAGGGTCATTTAATTCAGAAAGAGGAGGAGGACTCCTTTGGGGTGCAGCACTTACTGCCACTGTCCTGGTCAGTGGTGACTTTCCGGCGCCGCAGCACTCGCTCCAGCTCTGTCTCACCACTGTCTGTTTCAAGGGACTTCAAGCTTCGGGAACTGGTGGATTTATTCAGTGTTTCCTACAGCAAGAAAAGGGCATGAGAAACTCTCTGAGGACAGATTATGCCTTGCCAAGCAGCTCATGTGCATAACTTCAGAATCTTTTACACACAAATCTAGAGCAGCATGCTGAGCTCTTCCATCGGTGGAGCGTCCGCTCACCATCCCAGCCTCACCTGGACTAATGAAACAGGGATAAACCACACTCACTACACATCAGGGGGCTGATATCAGGCTTAAAAGAGATGTCCTGTCCCTGCCACTAATGAACAAACTCTGATGTTTGTGGGAAACTGCCAACTTCCTCCATCTTAACGTTTGAAGGATTGTAAGAAACTGCTCGAGAGTTATCATGCACATAATTAACCTCTGATAGCAAAAAGCCAAAGATCCATCTTTTACTGCTCCAGTGGGTTTTATATTTTAGCATGGTCCTGTGTTGCTGCATCCTAGTGTGTACGTGTATCTGCAGAAGTCAGAATTTATCAGCTACAACTGCAGCATATTATATCCTATAATATCCTATAATTATATTCTGATCTGCCATAAACCTGACCCTTTGTCTATATACTTCAAAGCTGCTCTTTCACACAGAGTTAGATCTCAAGTTGAAATGTTTTTTTATACATACAGAACAGAAATAAATGCTGTTACTGCCTTATGCCAAGGCTAGCATGTGGTATCAGTGAAGCTGCAAGTCCAGGAGCACTCTTCTTAAAGTGGGAAGAAAAGAGGCTTTAAGCAAAGCCTGAAACTTCACAAACTTGCCTACAGGAATTTACACATGCATTTAGTGCATACTGCACCCATTTCCCAACTCACAACAATCATTTGCTGGATCAGAACCTACTTGATCGTAAAATTTGCCCAAAATGTTTATAATGCAACTGGAAATTTGGTACCCATTTACTATTTCATTCTCCCTCTGAGTCTTCCCATAAATCTTGTCTATTGAGCCTTCCAAAACATGACAGACTCATACAGCATTTTTCCAGACCATAAATAACATTCTATTGACATCTTTTGTTTATAAGCACATAACTTTTGAGCAGAAATAGCCAAGGACAAAAGGAAATAGCAAGTTGCAACAGCTGTGCTATTTTAAGGAGCCCTGCAAAGAAGCTCTTAATTCTTCACTCCTGCCAAGAAGTTAAATTTTTTTCTTTCAAAACTATTTGAAATTTAACTGAGCAGGTTATTCATTAGTAGTATGCTCCAGATCTGTACAAATGTATGTGTACAAAAGCAACTTAAAAAAGGGAGTCACTCAAACTCTGGAATTTGCACAACATAAATGTGTTTTGTTTGTAACAATTATATGGAGGTCTACACAAAATGCATAATTAGCATAGTAGTAACAAATGTTTACTCCATCACATTCCACCCCCATGTTTGTTGTCTGACTGTGCATAATCACTGCTCTCAAGGATAGACTGGAGTTGCATTTTATCCAGTTTGTCTTGCACTGCAAACACCCTGAAAGGCTCAAAAGCAGCGAGGCTGACAGAGAAGTGCAGCGCCTGCAGGTTTCTCTCTGCTCCCTCTCAAGTGCACAATCAAGACTCCCCTGATGTCAGTGACACAGTGCTGATGGAATAAAACATTATTTATTCAAACATTATTCTATTAGAGAACGAAGGGACCCTGGGCAGGACAGCTCTGTCCAACCCTCCCTGGTCCAAACAGCACAGCACATCCCACTGCTCCTGTAATTATGGAATTCTCCTCAAAGCACAGTCTCAGTGTTGCATTTTGTTCCTTTCCTATTAACTGCCGCATTTAATTATGAGTCCCTCTAATTAGGGCTCAGCATTGGGGTCTGGTGACTCTCTAGACCATTTCTTCCATTCCTCCCCTGCTTTCACATGACTGGAGAACAGCAACTTTTACCACATCACTGGTGCCTCACTGGTGATTTTCAATCACAGCATAGGCTGTGTCTACACTCTTCTGTACCATCCTGCATCCCTCAAAACACCACTGAACTGTTTTCTGTAAGGGCTGTTTAACCACAGAGAATGATTATCTTCACCTTCTGCAGAGTGCAAGTGAAGCATTTTGCTTCAATACTGGCAGAATTTCACCTGACGTGCCAAAGTGGCACTTGAAAAGCTTCAGGGTTACAGAAGTCAGGGAGCAAGAACTGCAGCTCCTTCTGACTGATAGGATTTTAGCTCTTGTGCAAAAGAAACAACCAGTTAAAAACAAGCAATGCAACACTTGAGTAAAAGACACAACAGGAGCAAACCACTGCTCTCAGCTGGACCAAATGTGCCTAATGTTTTTATTTTGTGGTAAGGGGTTATGTGGACAGCTATTCAGAATCTGGTTTTTTCCATATACAAATGCAGACAGATCAGAGTTATTGCTTTATTTAAACTTCACCTATGCTAACAAGAAATCTGCCACAGGAAGGATAGCTGTTGAGGACAACTCTACATCTGGTGTATGTGCAGTCCAGGGAGTTTACTTTGGACTAGATACAGACACTCAGCTCCTCTCCATCCCTAAGCATCCCCACTGGGAGTATTTGGAAAGTTTCCAAAGAATCTATGGCAGACACAGACCACAAAATCCCCTCTAGTGGCAGGAGCACACAAACCCAGAGCGGAGTGCAAAAACAAATTCTCCTAGCAAGACTAAAACCAATCCTTAAGTCAAACCAAAGTCGAAGGTGGAATTGGGGGATTTGCTCCCAAACTGCCCCATAGCTTCAAACCAAAATGCAGAATTTTCAGTTTGCACAGGAGGCCCTGTGAGCTCAGTGAGAAGAAAATGAAATACAATATGAAAGTTCCCTTACCAGAATCCCTTTGAGCTCTTTCATTGCACTTTCAGAGGGCTTTGGTGTTTCTGGCTGTAACCAAACACAACACACAAATGTTAAAAGCTGCATGAAATGGCCCAGGACAGTCTGTACCTGCAGACAGCCCTCACCCAGGGGCTGGTGCCCAGCCTGTGGGTGTGTGACACTCCTCTGTCCCCTCTCCTGTGGGCACAGGGTGAACATTCCATCTATTTCCTACTCAGATGAAGAGAAGAGCCTCAGCTCTCAGCACTGTCAATCACAGACTGTACATGAAGATTATGCTTTTGTGAAGGAGGTAAGCAATGTTCTACAGTAGCAACGTTCAGGTATTAGGTGTAAGTGTTGCATAAAAGAAAAAAAATGTTAATGCAGTCTACTTGTTGATCATCCCCTTTAACCACTTCAGGTATTCTCTCTGTGCTTTTATTTCTTAGCAGCTGTTTGTTTACGAGCTTTTCTGTGGCAAAGAAACTGGCCTTTATTTACTTACTGCTGCCTTCTTTTTCTTTGTTCTTCAGGTTTATTTTATTTTATCCAAAATCAAGCTAAGTAAATGAGGGGAGGAAAATGTATTCTTCTGAATATTTAACAGAAAAGTTTATTTTCAGTGTAAATTACTGTACTTAGCCAAAATTATTGATCTGCTGCTTATTCCAAACCTTTGTTTTAGGCCTGCTTGACTGGTTGACTGGTCTCAGGTGAACTCCCTTTTTAATCCTGTCCATCATTTCTTCCACAGCTTGCCTCTTCAGATCTGTAACTTCTTCACCTGCTAAAAAAGTCAAAGAGCAGATCACATTTCAGACAGGAACTGCAGAGAAATGGTACAAAGTAAAAACCATGTTCTAATTCTGGATACAGGGATCTTTGCTATCAGCTCAGCTGCCCCAGGCTCCTCAAGGATAAAATGCCAATCCACACTGAGGATCCTGACTTTGCCAATGCCCAGCTGCAGCAGTTTGGGCAGAAGCAGGGCCTACATCCTGAAAAAAACAAAGCTCCTGGAACAGTTTGGGAGCTGAAAAAGCTCCGTGCTCTAAGCTGAAGCACCAGGGACTGCAAGAACACAGCCCTGCTTCCACTGTGGCTCAGCAGGAATTTCCACAGCTCCACTGACAGAGGAGAAGCTGATGATGCCCCATGACTCCCAACCACACCTCCCATTTCACAGGGGTTTGAGGACCTGGCTGGAACAACACACCAACACCCCAGCCTGAACTAAACCACCCCTTCAAAAACACTGCATCAAGTTAAAAACTGAAATGCCATGAAAGGAAATGGCTGCTTTTTCAAGAGATTTGGTATCAGGACTGCAAAATATTCAGATGACATGGGAAGCCATGTAATGAACCTAAATAATACCTGTTAACTTATCAGAATTCTGGATAACAAAAGAAAACACCCTTAACATATCAGAAAGGGGAGGGAAGAGCATTTAAAGCAAATACTTGGAGAAATAGGGTTGATGCTATTCAAAGTTGCAACCTTGTACCTTATGTAACAGGAATTTTAAAAAGACTTCTGCTCTCTCACTTGTCAGGATACTATTGATGATTCATAGAAATGTGGTTTCTGTATTCTAAGCCGATTTAATGTCAGGCTTTAATTTCACAAACAGACTGTTTCAAATATAAGAGCTTAATTGGTGGTATGGGATAGAAACCACTCATTTTATGTCCTTAAAAGGGGTCAAAATAAGCCTCAAGTTTGATATAATAACTAGATCAAGAAAGAACTTTCTCCCTTTTTTTAAAATTTTTATTTTAAGAACAGTTCAACTATTAAGAGGAAAAACAGTTTATATGTAATTGAAGAAAGGTCAGAACTGTTAAGTTTACTAAAAAATAATTAAAGGATGGGGAGTAGAGAACTTAGAGTGAATTTCACAGTATTTCCTGCAATCACTGTTTGTGACAGTCCCAACAAAAAGGTGTAATCAAAACAGCTGGCATGCTTCAAGGTAAGGACAGATCAAGGCCCCATAACTGGACTTCTGCTGAAAGATGAGATTGACTCTTCACCAGAGATCTCACTAAAGTCATCTCTTTATCTACTCCATCCAGACCAACAACCTCATTTCTCTCACACTGGTAACCAGTTCCCGGAAATTCCCCCAGGGACCTGCCCAAGCCCCTCCATTCCTCAGCTCCTCACCTGAAAATGGGAGGAGCAGCAACACCTTCCTTCCCCCACCTCCTCCCTGCTGCTTCTACACAACAATCCAGCCTGACTTACATACCATTAGTCTGCTAACAGCAGGGGGGGTTTAACAGTTATATCCTATAATTTCAGCCAGGTTCCCTTCTTTGTTTAAGTGGCAGCAAATGAATTAAGCAATTCACTACAAACAAACTCCTGCTGTTTCAGAAGGAACAGAGAAACAGCAAGAAAACTCTTGGTTATTTAACTGGCAATGCCTGTCTAACTAGCTCTGACTCTTCAGGCACTCACAGTCATTTGTAAATCTGTACTTAACTCCTGTTCTCAACCTACTAAGTTTCCAGCTTCCATTAACAACAATAAAATGCAATTTCAGCTGTTACTTTGCATGCAGAGCCACCTTAGTGCAAGACTGTTTTGTTTTAGGTTTTCAGTGTTATTAAAGGATTAGAATTACAGTCAGCTCTGAGTGGTAATTTCACAAGATATGAATTGAGGGATGAAAACTGAAGTATTTAACAAACAAGCTCTGTGGAGAGGCTCTGGACATAAGAAATTGCCATGTGGAAGTTCCCTGAATTTCATTTGAATTCATAACTCAGAAATTATGAATATAGCCTGCTCTCTGTTTAATGCTCGTAGGTTTGGTCTTCTGCCTCTTCCAGGTAACAAAGCCCTGCACATGCTGCAGCTCAAGCAGGAAGATTAGAACTTTTCTCTAGTTACAGCAAGTGCGAGGTCTTCCCTTGAGATTTTTGACCTGCAGCCTCAAAGACTGTTTATACTCAAATCCTTTTGGAAAAAGTGAATTGGATGCTGATGACCAGTTCAGTTGTGGAGGCAGAGATGGCAGTGAGTGCCACACAAATGTACTTGGGATCTTGAGGAAGTTTGCAGTAGAATACAATGGAATGTTTCTGTTGAAGGGCCCTGCAGTGACATCTGGTCTGACAGCCTGACCACTTCAGGGCTGACCAAAAGTTAGAGCATGTTCTAGAGGGCCTCAAAAACTTACAAGCTTGGGGCATCAACAACTTCTCTGGGAAGCCTGTTTTAGTGTCTGACCATTCTCATCATAAATAAATCCTTCCTCATGTCCAGCCTAAGCATTCCTGGATGCAGCTTTAAACACTCCCACGTGTTCTGTCACTGGATCCCAGAGCTTGGCACCTCCCTGTTCCTTCCTCAGGAGCTGTAGAGAGCAACAAAGTCACTCCTCAGCCTCCTTTTCTCTGACCCAGACAAGCCCAGAGTCCCCAGCCACCCCTCACAGGAACACCAAAGCTGTAGCACCAAAGACACCATCACCTCCCATCTCAGTGCACGCATTCCTGGGCTGCAGGGCAGAGCAATGTGTGGGGCACAGAGAGCTGTGGTTAATGCTGACAGCCAGGAGCATCTGAACCATCTTTGTGCCCAGTTCCCTTCCAGCAGCTTTTCCTGCAGCACCAGTGATCACCACACGGCCTGAGAAGGGATGAGCCCTACCTGACTCCTGCTGAGGAGGCTTCTCCTTCTTGCTCACGTTGGTGTTGGAGTGAGATCTCTTGCGAATCATTGACATGAGAGACCTTGGGGGAAAATGAAACATGAAAAATGAAAAGTGCACACTGTCACTCTGTCCTGGGTCACCCACTGGCAGAATGAGCCTCAGCAGGGCACACCACCAGCCTGCTTATACCTGATTATACAGCCACTCACAAAAGAGTCATTTAATGGCTCTTGAATGCAGATGCACTGAATTACCCCCCACAATGCCTCCCATCAAAATGCACCAGAGAAATTTATTTCTTTTTAACAGACATTAGGCACAAATCAAAACACTCCAGATTTGAATATTAAAAGCCAGTGTCTCATTGTGACACATGACAAACAGAAGCTGTTCTGGCATAATAAACAGAAAGAAGAGCTGTAGATGTTGAAGTATTGTTCTCCAGAGGACAATTAAATATGGGGATCAGTATCTACTCACCATTTCCAAGTTTGTAATCTCCCTACAGTGTCAAATAATTATCCCCTCACTATATTCACAGTGTAAAAGTCCACACCAGCAAATGATTCACCTTCAAGAACAAGTACAAACTGCTGTGCACATCTGATGTGTCAGTAAGGCCACTCACTCCCTACTCAACACCCTTCCTTACACAGCAGAGTGACATCCCTGCCTAGAAGGTCAAAACCATCCCAGAAAAATGCAACATCCAGTGCCTATGTCCAAAAACAACTTATATCCACACACATCACAGTGCATGAGGAAATAGTCTGACTTTGCTACTACAGGGCTTAAAATTAATAGTTTCACCCATTCCAAACAGTAAAGGGCATACATTTAAACAAAAAACCCCACAACACCTTTACATTGTTAATTCATGCTATCCATCAGTGAGAAAGGAGCAGGCAGGCCAAATGAGTTAATGGACATAAAAGAAGCAAAAGGCCAAATATAATCTTTCTGAGCATGCTTAGTTTCTAAAAACAATGCAAGATGCACAATGGGATGAATTCTCCCCAATAATCACATCTATTCATATGTTTAACATAGTAGTTAACAAGATTTCTGGATGTTATTTCTATTACACAAGGTGCAAACTGTCATCAAAGTCCATTTATTTTTAAAACCAAGCAGACCGGATTAGCTGAGTTTTTAAAATCAACTAAACACCCTTTAGTGTTTAGTTAATTCATTTGGGTCTATTGCCTGATACATCAGCACAAACTGGTCATCTTTTACAGTCCTCTGCAGAAATCAAGCCAAATTTTGGTAATTTTGCCCAAAACTGCTTGATGACTGAGTGGCTGGGTAGTGATTTTCTTTTTTTTTTTTTTCCCCCTTTTTTTTTTTTTTTCATCCTTTTTTAAATTATGAAAGTAATTGTGGGAACTCAATGGAGTCTGCATTTTCATCATCAGTACCTGACATGAAGGGACACACAATAATCTAACATATCCTTTGGTTCAAAGGAGCTTTCTTGGCAATAGAAAGCATTTCACAAGTCTATAATTACAGCTATCAGGTGAATAGAGGAAAAAAATAATCTCCTAAATTTCGAGGAGACAGGTATCCCTCCTCCTCCCAAGTCACAGTCTAGACAATTTGTTAGGCTTGGCAAGGCAGACACAGTTCAGAACTGGATTGAAACCTTTAGAAAAATCAGAATATATAAAACCACACACACACACATAAAGTAGGAATATAAGCTTTAAGCTTCACACGCCCATAGTGCCGAGTTGTTAGTGTAGAAGTCCAGAGCTTCAGTTCAGAACTGGACAGGGTGTACAGTCTGGGGGCAGGCGGGGAATTGAGCGTGTCCTGCTGCTCAGGAGCCCCAGCAGGGTGGAGAAAGCCTATTTTGCCTTTAGAGACACTTTTCCTGCTGGGATGGCAGCCGATGTAAGGAACTGTGCTGGGCAGAGCAGCACGCTGTGCCCGGGTGTGAGCACTCACCGGATGGGGTTGGGAGGAGGAGGAGGCGGCAGAGGCGGCGGCGGGGGCGGCGGAGGAGGCGGGGCGGGATTTTCAGACTGCTGGATTCGCTTCTGGAGCTCATCAACTGCACAGGAGCAAGAAAACAAAGCACAGTCAGCTCCTGGGCTCTCTCACCTCCTCTGAGAACCAACGCAGATGGTTCAAGGGAAAAACTCTACTAATTAACTAAAGAACAAACAAGACTGAACCACACAACTGCCAGAAGCTCATTTTTTGATATTTTCTACCAAGAACAATACCAAGAACAATTCCCATTAAAACAGCTCCCTCCAACCTGAGTTACTACTGAAACTCAAACTCTCCCTCACACAGGATTCTTCACATAAAAGGACAGAGCAGGGAAAACTTGATCCCATTTCTGCAGCAGTCTATCTGAGGTTGTATTTGAGAATGAACTAACAAGAGAGGAAAGAAATGGACAATTTCAACCTCCAGACTTCTCTCTTGCTGATGGTGTGAGCCTTCCCGAAAAATGGTCAAAATTGGGTGGTGGCAGAATGAATTTTTTCTCTCTTGTTTTCATGTCAGATCTAAAATGTGGAAATTAGTTTTCTGCACCTGAAATCCTGTCAAATATAATTAACTGGAGAAGGGCAGAAACAGAGAAAAAAAAAACAAGCATTGAATTTCTTTCAGTTACAAAAATCCTTAGCAATTGTTCTGGGTACAGTAGGTTATAGCAGAAGTAAGAATATGATTTCCAAGCTGGATATGGTTCTTCGTTCTTGCGATGATGGATTCAAATTAAAATTACAGTATTTTAAACTTGCTTTTAAATTTTAAAAGGAAAAAAAATAAAATTCAACAGAGTGACTTTAAAGTCCAGGTATCATCTTTTGTGTCTTTCACACAGACACCCATTCCCATATATTTATCCATCTGTAAGACTCAGGGCAACCTAAGTACAGGATTTTTGTTCCTTACAGAAGTTTTACAAGGTTATTCCTTCACACATATTCTGGACAAAGTGTTTCTGCAGCTGAAGGCAGCTGCTGTACTTTACCTAGTGAAGCAAAGGTCTGGATCTCAGCTACACAAAAGCTTCTGGGGTCTCAAATGTAGATGAACACCAACCCCCCCCACACACACTTTACCCCTAAAATGAAAGTTATTACACAATTTTACCTGAATGCTTTAGGTCTCTAGCTTTTTCTTCTGCGTGCTGACACTTCAGCTCCAGTTCTTTTTTGTCTTCTTCCAAAAGTTCTAGTTGCTGTTTAAGGCGACTAATCTCCTTATGCAGTGACTGATTCTCTAGTTGCTCTTCTAATTCTTTAATCTGCAGTTGGCAAACAAGAGCATTCATCACAATAAAAGGCATTTTCTGTCCCTCCCACTGCCAAATAACCCACTAGGCACAGTTATGCCTGAAACATCATGTTATAGTATAGGAGTGAAGCACAAGTCCCAGAAAAAGGAAAAACTTTGAATGAGAGCTGGAAAGATTCTTCTGAGAGATGTCAGAATTTTCTGTTATGACCTCAACTTGCTTTATCTCTTCTTTAAAATGTCTTTAGCTCCAAAGTACTTAAGCTTTACGTTGTTCCCTTTTCTTTTTATAGAGTTTTTTATCACATAATTAGAATTTCATTTCAGAACATTTCCTCGTTTGAAGCACGAGAACATTGACATTTTTGTTCTCTTACTGCTTCCACTGACAGGCTCATTATTTAAACTCTCTTGTCTCAACTCATGCAGATACCAGTGGGGGGAATTATGGAATATCTGATTCAGAGGCAGCATTCAGATGCAGAACAGCAGTAACTTCACAGCTCCCTAAATATATACATTTTGCTCTAGACTTCAAAGTAGCCAAAGATGCAGAGGCTTTCTATGAACTGGCAATTCTTCCAAAACACTCATTCAGAGCATTGAGACTGCACAGTCTTAGTATTGCTGCATTGATGAAAGGACAGGAATTGTTTACCTACCCCTAGTATTACTCTGCTAACAGAGTTTCAGGAACAGGCCTCAGGGCTACAGCAAAGCTCATTTTCAGGCTTTCCTGAGAAGAAATGGTGATTTCTCCCAGTAAAGAGATCAACCTCGTCCAGTTTCAGAGAATATATTTGTTTATATCCAATCAGTTTACCTCCTCTCACACCACTTTGCAGATTCACCTCCCCACTCCAGTATGTCTGGCTTTCCCCCATCCATTTGTTCAGCAAGACCCAGAGCACTGATGTGCACTGCCTACCCTCTCCCCTCCTGCTCTTTCCTTATACCCCCAAGACACCCTTTGTGTTACTCAGTGTCCAAAATATTCTCTTGTCATTTTTTCACTTGATGGAATCTGACTCACTGCTTGTAACTGCACTTTACTGGCACCCAGAATAAAACTCTTCCCTGAACCAGAGCCTTCAGGCTCAGGAGCCTTCCAGTTCTGTACTCATATCTCAACACTGACTCAGAAGAAGAGAATCACAACCTTCTCTGAAATATTGTTCTTCAACTCAAAGCTCTTACCAGGGGATATGATCTCAAATAGACACAGCACTCCTTAAATTCAGGAGGTTTTCGAAGACTTCAAGATGAGATGAAAAGAAATGCCTTTTTACCTTTTGCTGGTGTTGAAGCCTCTCTTCTTCTAATGTGTGGGTTAACTTAGCATTGTCATCTAAAGCCTTCAAAAGCTGTTGATCAGGAGCAGAATTTTGCAGGAGTAACTGGCTCTGTCTTTTCATCTTGTTTTGTTCAATAAACATCTGCCAAAACAAGCCCACCCCAACAAAAACAACAGTCAGGCAGGCACAGTCTGATGCTAAAACAGCAGTTGGAAAGAAAATGAGATATTACCATGGTGTTAATGTGGTAGGAATAATGAGGAAGAAGCTGAGAAGGAAGGGGAGGAAGTTTGAGAACGAAATTCCCAAGAGCTAAGCTCACACTGAAAGGAACCAGGTGTTTGCTCAGAACCACCCACTGCTACACCTCAATCACCCACATGTTGGCAGCATTCAGAATATAAATACATCTCTCAGTTGTTTCCTGGAAATGGGAACAACCTGAGCCCCTTCTGGGAGCTCTGGAAACACTAAAAGAACTCTAGGTGGAAGATAAAACATCTATGAATTCACAGGCTATATCCTCAAACACATCTGCTAGCCTTGGCATAAAGCCACTTACTTGAGGGTGAGCTGCATATGTGAATGATGGAAATTCATTTCTTCAGGAAACAAATTTCAGTCCATATCTGTGTAATCAGTGTAGGCACCTGCCCTGGGAAAAGGCTTTTTTAGGACAATTTCAGCCTTTTAGTTCTGATCCTTGTGTTCCTTCCTCTTCCCAAGTTACATTTTTGATGCAGCAAATGAATGCATTGTGGGGAGCAGGCAAAAATCAAAAGGTCTAGAGACTGACATGGATAAAAACAATCACACACTCTTCACTTAAGAGGTGCAGAAGTTGTCAGCATATGCAGTTTCCCTATGAGATCTGTTCCTCCCAGACTGTTTAGGTACTAGGAAAAAAAAAATTGCTTCCCAACAAAAAATTCCTAGTGCATTTATTCTGCACCTTGACATCTCTTTCAGGTAGAGGTTTTGCCCCAGGCACCGCAGGCTTCCACTTGACAAACTCAGCTGTGCCTGCTCTTAGAGCAGAAACAGGGACTGGGTCATGCTGAGGTTTCATCTGAGTGTGCACAGGTCAGCAGAGCCACTTCTGGCAGCAGAACAGAGCACAGCCTGAGAACGCAGGTACTCCCTCAGACTGCAAAAACACTGTTGCAGAGCTCAGCAAAAGCAAGGAGACATTTAAAAAGCACTAGAAATACAAAAGTGCCATGACATCTTTTCAGATTCCCATCCTATTTATTCACAAACCAGAATTACAGATAACGACATACGGTTCCTTCCCCGTTGGTGCCACTGGAACGCTCTGTGATTTATTTCTTTTAATACAATTAGATATTAAGTATGAGCTGATGCTTGTGGCAAGCATTCTTTGCACAGACGCTTCAGCTGAGCCTTCCCAGCAAGCAGCTCCCAGCTGTCTGTGCAGACAGACAGAGAAAACATGAACTTTTTTTTTTGCTGAACTTTTAGCTCCCCTCGCAGCCTGCCTGACCCTGCATGCCAGGAAGAGTCAATTGATGCAGCCCTAACACCAATGAATCCTGCACTGAACACTCCAGTGGGCAAAGCTGTGCCATGGGGCAGGCAGCAAAGGACTGGAGGCATTTGATGGAGAGGAAATGATGAAGGCAGGCGCTGGTGCCGCACTTTGTTAGAAAGAGAACAGGAACAAACTGCTGACAGTGCACAGCCAAATGTGCCCTGGACATCTGTCCCCACATCCTGCCACTCAAACCAATTTATGCTTATATTACCTTATACTAGCAGGGCTGTGGCAAAAACAGTTCAAGGGCAAGAGAATTTCAGAATCAAAGCTACCCACAACAATCCATAATAAAGGTTTGCCTTTTTATTGCAACTCATTTAACACTTCATATTCTTAGAAGAAACAGCATCTTTGAACATTGAGAAAGGCCTCTAAAGCACTGCAAAACAACTCAATACTGTCTCAAAGTTTCCTGTGTTCCTCTTAAGTCACTCACAGAAGTTATTTAACCCTGACAGAAAACAACCTCTCTCCAGAAGCCAACCTCAGCAAACATCACAGTTTACCCACTGTGAACTTTCAAAGCAAAGTGAAAACCTGAATTTTTTTTTTTTTGGAATCTGAAAATTAGTTTAAGGTGATAAATTCCAGATTTTTATTCACCAAGTTTCTGTCACAAAATCCAACCAGAGTTGTTCCAGCCTGAGGGAGCAGAAAGCTGCCAAAACAAGAAGAAATCAAGTAGAGCAACTTGATTTCTTCAACTTGAGCAGATACTTCACCAAGTGTAGAAAATTCATATTCACTTTGTTTCATGTACTTCTGCAACAAAACGATAAAAATCCTTTTGAAGACCTGGATGAAAACGTTTTCATTCAGAAACTTTCACTTCAAGTCCTGCATTTTCAATTAGCGTTACAAATTGCTTTCGTGAAATTGCAAATACGTTCCTGCTCACAAGTATGAAAGTGTCTTCAACATCACAGAAGAAAATTTTGATTATTTGCAATCAGACAGATGGGAACCAAATTCTCATGAGGAGTCCCATCCATCTCAGAAGTGACTGACACAATTTCTCTAAGTGCCAACATATTCTAAGTGCAAGGGACAAAACCAGACAGGACAGTTGTGTCAAGCAAGCTGGTGGTACTGATTCCAAGTTTTTGAGAGGCTGCACTGTTTCACATAGGACAAAAAAGACCCTTGCAAATCAATTCCAACCTAAAATTTAAAAAATCAATTCCTGCTTCAGCGGGGCGGAAACCTGACCGTCTGCAGAACCCTGAATATTAATTAAAGTGACTGCTGAAAGGGCAAAACAGCTACTAACAAGATTATTTGGACTAGGTGGAATTTAACCAATTGATGGATTAGTTCCGACTCTGCCACCTGCTAGACAGTTATCTGCAGAGCATCCCAATCAGTGCTGGACACACAGGTCGATAGTGCAGGAATCTGCTGGAAACCTGCAGCTGAAGGCAGATCACAAAGAAAAACAGTTGGCTTACACCTATCAGTGTAATTTTTAAAATCACCCATTTTTGGGCAAACCAGTTCTGGAGCTTCCACTGTCTGAGTTTACAAAGAGAGGCTGCAAAGTACAGGAAATCTGGGAGCTGGCCACTTTCCATCAGCAAAGATTTCATGAGAACTGGGAAGGTGGAAAAGAAGGGGGTGAAAATAAAAGAAGTTTTTCTCTTGACCTCAGTGAGGCCACACCTCATTCTCAGCCCCTTGCTCTAGGCCCTTACCCGACAGAGTGTTCACTGCAGCTGTTTTCTGTTTACAGCAGGGCTGAAAAAGGAATTCTTCCTCATTAAAAAAGTTAGAAAGCAACTCTGTTAGTGTCAAATCCCTGGGAACACCAACCCTTGTTCAAGTAAGGTTCAGGATACAACTGGATGCTTTCCAGCCAACTCTTCTCCCAGGAGCAAAACAATGACAAAGGAAATTCTTTAATATCCATGTGTGGCTACACTTCCATCTACCTTGGGTATTTGCTGTGAGCAATAACCTCTTTGTCTTAGTTACAGTTTGAAGGGAGAAAAATGTCCCAATACAGCAGATGTTGTTCTAATATGGTAATCAATGGTTGCAAAAAGTAAAATAAAAATCAGTGGCATGCTGTCCATTATAAATAAATTAACCAAAGGTAAGTAGCAAGGCAGAGTCAAACTTGGGAAGTGTCAAACAGAAGAGAAAATCACTCCAGTGAGCAGCTGGTCCTTTTTTTAATGCACAGCAGCACTGCCCCATGCCCTGCACAGCCTAGTGAGGAACCAGTGAGTCACAGAGGGGTAACCCATTCACATTTGTCACAGTTTGCAGGAGCTGATGCCTTTTGCATT
Source organism: Prinia subflava (assembly GCF_021018805.1). Lineage (NCBI taxonomy): Eukaryota > Metazoa > Chordata > Aves > Passeriformes > Cisticolidae > Prinia > Prinia subflava. The sequence continues at coordinate 6,630,981 of NC_086255.1, read as the reverse complement.
ATGTGCACCCTGAAGCCTTACAGCTTGTGTTCAGACCTCAAATAAGTCCCAAAAGAGGTAGGATCAAGGCATTTGTATCTTCCCAAAAGAACAGGCTGATTGAAGGATTTTATGTGATGGAGAGGACAGAATGATCATGTCTAATTATGGCTTGACAGGGCACTAAGTGGCTCTAAAATTAGGATTAAAATACAACTCCAAGTATGGTTTTTAGTTCACCGGCTAATCAGAAAAACAAAAATATATAAAAACTCTTTTAGTGGAGTCAAAGTCTAATCTAGTTGTATTAAGTGAGCAGCGTGACCATGAGAAAGTGCATATGCATAATATGGACAGCCAAGAGTCACTCACTGATGATTCATCATACTTCTGACCAATGAAGACACAATCCAATTGATTTTAGTTACCTGGCTAATTGCCAGACAGCTTCTGAAGGGACTGTTTCTAAAGAGCATGAGGAAGTTTTGTGGCTCAAAAGAAGAGGTTTAATTCAGTCAAAATGGGAGAACTGGAGTAGATGAGTTAAGCCTACTTTTTGCCCATCATTTGCTTCTCACCACAGAGGTACTTGGAGCACGTACTTCTGAGTGTGAGCAGACTGCATTCCCATCAACAATGTGACTTCCTTAAAAACAGAGCATTATTTCTGCACAAAAGGGTTTCTCAAACTACAGCACTCATTCTTCACTTATGAGGCATAACTGCACAAAATACAGGGGGAAACTAATCTCTATTGTTATTTATTTCTTCATTTCCTGCAGTTTTCTTTTTGTCATGGTAGAAGCATAGTGATAGATTCTATAATGCTCACAGCCTTACAATATTTAGACACAGCCTAGGAGATTCAGAAGTAGATCATACACCACATAAAAAAGGAGGAAACCTCTTCTTGTCCCCCACAGACTAATTGCCTGAACAAAAAGAGAAGGGGGGGAAGAGAAAGAGACTAAAGAGTTTCCTAGAGCATACATCTGTTACCATTCCCCAAGCCTCTTCCTGGGAAAAAGCTTGATGAAACATATTAGCATTACATCATGCTTCAAAAGTGGTAACATCCAAGCTCAGGAGAATTCAAGTACTAACTACTTATGTCTCTTTAATTATTAAATCCAGTTCAGTCAGCTGGACTGCAAATTATCTTCAGACACCAGTCTCCTCAGTAAAGCACAGAGTGTGGCACTTGCAAGCACGTTGTTGCTTCTCCAGTGCTGCTTTTGCACTCACAGATGTAATAATATGTTACTGCAAAAGTCCTCACAAATTAACCCAAAAGGTCTCAAATGCATCTGAGGTCTTTGGGAGCTCATGTCATCAAGATAACCAAACCCACTGCGTGCAGCCTCATGAGTGGTGCACACATCTGCTAAGGGTGACAGTGATTTTCCCCAAGTTGACAGCCACCTTTTATCTTTCAATAGGGGAAGAGTCAGTCCCAGAGTAAGTAAAGTCACTCGTGCACTGGCCCAGGTGTGTGATGCAAGAATTTTGAGGAAAAACAAGTTAAATACACACATTTTGTTGGGCAATAGTTAAAAGCATAAACAGCTGTAGGATGGTGTAAGCATTGAGGAGGGAAAGTCAATGAAAAGATGAATAATACATATTAGAGATTCACTGAATTCTTTTAATTCATCTGGATCATAGTTCCTCTGAATGCAGCCTTCCAACTTCTTAACAGCAAACTGTTTTACAGGTTACCATAAACACCCGGGAAACCTTTCTTTTCTTTTTCCAGCTGTGCATTCTGAACAAAAGCCTGTGCAAGCCTCAGAAGTGAAAGGAACCCCAACAAACTGCTCAGCAGTTTGACACTTCTCTTTGTCGAAGATACAGAGGGCAGGAAAACAGTGAGCTCAATGTCAACTTTGAGAGCTCACTGCTTCTTCTCTATGAGGTTTCCAGAGCATTTCAGGTGCAGGGATTATCTCTCCACCAGCATACACTAATAATAAACTGTTCATTGTGCTGCTTTTGGCTGGAATTTCTTCATAGTGGCTGGTATGGGGCGGTGTTTTGGATTTGTGCTGAAAATAGTATTGATAATAGAAAGGTATTTCATTATTGCTGAGCAGTGTTCGTATGGAGTCAAGGCCTTTTCTGCTCCTCACCCCACCCCAAGTGAGTGAGCTGGGGATGCACACGGAGCTGGGGGGACACAGCTGACCCCAGCTGCCCACAGGGACAGTCCAGACCCCGTGGCATCGTGCTCTGCATGTAAAGCTGGGGGAAGAAGAAGCACAGGGGGACACTCAGAGTGATGTTTTTTGTCCTCCCAAGTGGCTGCTGTACCTAACGGAGCCCAGTTTTCCTGGAGAAGGCTGAGCCTCTCTCTGCCCATGGGAAGCAATGCATGAATTTCTTGTTTTGCTTTGCTTTTGGGTGCAGCTTTAGCTTTACTTAGGAAACTGTCTTTATCACCACCCATGAGTTATCTCATTTTTAACTTCCAATTTTCTCCCCCATGTTACTGGGGGAAGGTGAGCAAGCAACTGTGTGGCACAGAGTTGCCAAGCTGGGCTTAAACCTCAACATCACTTTACAAAATATTGTTGCAAGGCAGGATGCATGTTTAATAAACCATTCATGCAAGATTATTTTGTTAAACTCATGAGATTTTTTACACGGCTAAGAGTTTCAATTTGCTTCTCACACCGTGTTATTTCGCTTTTGGCTTGCTTTGGCTGCATGTATTGTATTTTGCTCATCTTTGTGAGAGAGTGCTTTTCAGGGCTACCTCTGTATTATTGCAATGGCCTTCAAGATACGCTCTGCCTTCCTTTGTTTTCTTATAAACTGCTCCACAAACAGCTGAGAGATCTTAAAGTGTCTCTTAAAACCTGACACTAGAATTCTGGTTAAGCTTGCCAAGATTCCTGTGTTAACAACCCTGTTTTATTCAGGTAGGTACAGATTTTTCCATGCCTCCGCCCCTTACACACTCTATTTATTTAGTTCTTTTATGCAGATTCCTGTACCTTTCACAATGGATTGTGACTCACTTCAAAACCTCTCTCCTCTTCCTTCCCCCTCTCCACACCACGGCTGACAATATTTACTCAGTTTCTTTAGAACCTCTAAAGAGCATGAATTCTAATGTTTGAAGTTGGATCGCTTTTGATTAATTAAATATATATTATGGTGGTGCCAGCAGCATGACTATAATTAAAGCTGTATTGGGGTGTTTTTTTTATTTTAATCAAAAGCTCTGATTTTCAAGTGTTCCCTCACTCCTATATGTGCCTGCTCCCTCCCTCTCTTGCTCCATGTCTCTCGTCTCCCCCATCTGTGCTCCCTTCTGCACACAGGCTCACCTGCCCCTTATCTCTCACACCTGCACTCCCAATGCTCCTGTTCTGTGGGGAATCCTCCTCACCTGTCAGCAGGGCAGCAGGCCAAGGGCATCCCTTTGAAAAGCAGCCCCCACCAGGCACTTCCCTGGTTCCTCCCAGTGCAGCCATAAGGCAAAGAGAGAAGATGAAGCCATGGAGAAAGGGGAAGGGCTGAGTCTGAATGCTTGGGCTAACCACAGCATAAAGGCAAACTCAAGGTGCTTCAGCCCCTGGACAGACAACGTGCCCACCACCACACAGGCACCTCCACAGGCAGCAGCTCTGTATTTTACTGAGCTAAAACACACAGGTGGCTGCTTGAGATATCACAAACACTAATACAAAACACTGAGATGTGCCATTTTTCAGCTGCAGTGACAGCCACGTTACTTGGAGCCTTCTTCCTTTCTCCAAGTGCTCCAAACAAATCCAGAACAAAGCACTGAAGGTGCAGTGCTGCCCTTTACTCAGAGCTCTTCCTTCTCCTGACACTGCACAGCTTATCACAACCAACTACTGTGGCTTTCGCAAAACCCACGCGAAAATCCAGCAGGCATTTTGAGGTTTAAAAGAAACATTTCACAGACAAAGAGAAAACAGGAGGGTAATGAAAGCAAGCAGAAAATCCCTGAACATCCTTAGCACAATCCAAACACAGCTACTGTGAGCACATCCTAGGAAACTCAGCTCTCCAAACACAGCGGTGACCTTGCGACACGATCCCTGAGAGAGAAAGCTCCCACAGCCTCACTGGAGCAGAAAGCTGCTGTGGATGCAGTTGTGGGCCAGAGCCTGTCTAATGTCTCAGGTCACTCAGGGGGCACCAGCAGTGTGAAACCAGGCCAGTGATAACAGGTTTTTAAAGTAATTTTAAATATTGGTTCCATAAACATGAATCAGCAATGCCTTTGTTGTCACTTGGTCATGTATTTTAGAAACTGTTCTGAAAGTCTGTCTAAACAGCACAATACCACAGGAAGATAAGCAGGTACAAAAAGGGAAGAATAATGCAGGCCTGAAGCTCACTGTTGCAGTGATTCCATTCTGAATAACAGAACTTTATGGAATGAAAACCTTAAGTGAACGGCTGCTCTGACAGTCTGCACCAACAGGGGCCCACATTCTGGAGGAGGCAACAACTAAATCATGACAAAACCCAAGAAACACTTATTCACAAATAATCAGCATTTCCTTGGCATTGTATGTAAGTTGCATGTCAGCTCGTTAGTCAATTACAAAAAGTACTTTCAATATAATCTTTCAAAATGTGTCCCTCAATTCATGCTGTAGTTTTGCAACACCTTTTTTAGGAACCCACATATTCTTCAGGAAAAAACAGTCCTTCAAATTACATCACCAGAAAGACAACTAACCCCTCCAGGTTCCAACCACATCTTCCACATGGGGATGTTGCAGCAAACTAAGCCCATGATAAATTTAAAGCCTTGCCTTGAAAGGGAACACAGGCAAGACTGCATGAATAATTCCAACGTGCTTTATAAATGCTTGTTGAAACAGTAAACTCGTTTTTATGGATGAAATGCCATTAGATGTTACCTAAGTAGTATCTGGGGCTGGACAAGAGTTGGGAATTGAAATCAAGTCATCCAGGCTTTTAAGGTTTTGCCCACTTGCAATGTCTTCATTTTTACCTTGACTACTCACCTCTTGTGCAAATGACTCTGCTTTCTTCCGCAGGTTCTTTTCCAGCTCAAAGTTTTCATGAAGCTCTTCATATTCCTCTACTGCCAGCACAGACACTGTTCATAAGAATAAAACAAGATCAGAAGGAGAAGTAGAATAGATCAAAAGAAGAAGTCCTGTTTGATTTACTCAGATAAGCTGCTATTCCCTAGCACCATGAATCCTTGACTGACAGCATGACCTAGTTTTACATTTCCATATACAGTCTTTGCAATATTTGTCCTAAATCTCCCCACATACATGCACTGTTACTAATCTTCTGAACAGAGTAATACTCCTCCTCTTCAGACTCAAAATCTCCAGTAACAGGCATCAAGTACCACAGACTGTATTTTGCCTCTCTTTGCCTCAAAAGAGCTTTGCTTAATCCATCAAAGATTATGCTATTCTCAAGGAATTCAAATTTGTTTGCCTGGTTTGGAGATGAGCATAACAGTTTTTAAAGGTAGGTACAGTAAGTGGTAATTTAGGCAGTGGGATACACATCCCAGGACACCTGACTCTCAAAGTGATGCTAACTTAAAAAAGCAAATAAACCAACCACACACACAAAAAATACTCAACAAAACCCCCACATAAAGAGTTAAGATAAATTCATCAACTCTGACTGAAATGCACTGAAGGCACAGTTCCAACACAGTGCCACATAAACACAGGATACAGGAGGTATTGAATACTTTGGTAGCTCATTTCATGCAAACAAAAAAAAAATCTTGCTTTAATTCAACTCTTCCATCCAGGAAAACAGGAAAATATGAAACTAGGGGTTGTTCTTTCGATAATGGTTACAAAAAAGAAAAAATGTCAGAAAACGTTCATCTGCCACACTACCCCATGAAAAGCTTCAAGCTTATCTGTTTAATCAACTGTTCTGAAGTCTGGTGTTGTAAGAGCTTTCAAGTACTGCCTGTCACAGGTTTAAGAGATGCAGACACATGGAAGGGGTAAGAGATGGACACCTGGAGGAAGCTTACAGGATATGCCCTACTGCATCTCAGCCAGACCCATTGTCTTCCACTTCAGGAAAATGGGAAACACATAATGAGGCTTTTTATCAAACTATTTTTAATTTCTTAAGGCTTAATAAGCAACAAGAGCAAAGGGCAGAGTAATCCAAGGCACTAAAAACTTTTCCCTCTCCTCTAAACTTCTTTGGGATCAACTATTACTCATGTAGAAGCACTCACCTTCATTAAGCAAAAGTTTTCCTTTTCTGAGCCATATCTCTTTTTAGACCTTCCTTGCCCTGGCTTTACCTCTGTTCTCTTTCCAATAAGGAAAATTTCTGATTTTCTTCCATAACTTGGAAATTTGATTTCTCACATTCTAGCACTCCTGCCTTTTTCTCATCATCCTCTGAACAAAAAACAAGTTCCTCCCAAGACTTTAAACATTCAGGTTTAGAAGCTGCATCCTAACTGAAAGGAAGACAGGTGTAATGATTTAGGAAAGCAGGAGACTAAGGTTCAAACCCCATCTCTGTGAAGGACTGTGCCCCTGCCCTAGTTTGCCACTTGTGCCACACAACAGGTTTCCCTCCTCTCACCCACCACCTGCTATTTACATTGTCACATTTTCCTGGGGTACAGAGAGCCTGGAACAGTCCATGAGCTGACGCAGTGCTTGCAGCAGTGACCACAGTCACTGTTCTGTAACCTCCTCTTTGTACTGCTACAGAAAAGCTCTGCAGCTCCTGCAAAGGCTGCAGCAAACCCTCAGAGAACCTGCTGAGACTACACACCTCTGTTACATTTCTCCAGCAGCTTTTGTTGCTTATTAACTTCGGTTGTCAAAACAGCCTTTTCTTCTTTCAACTTATTTACCTAGGAAAGTATAAAGAACAGATCAAAACCAAGAGCATTTTAGTTAATGGCATGAGGCATACAGCACATACATAATGCAAGCAGTATTTTGCTGTCAGTAGCTCTGTTTCTTAGGTTTGGCTTGCTGCTGAGGTTTCCAGTGGGATGGAAAGCACTTTTACTCCACCTTACAGATGTTATAACAGATGTCACAGAAGGGTTATGAACTAATCTTCCCATGGCATGTTCCAGTCACAGCTGCAAACACATGATCCTGAGAACCTTGCAGGATTAGGTGCCATAGCACCAGGTTGAAAAGTTACTTGACTGTTTGCATTTAATACAGTCAATACAGTTTGCATTTAATACAGTCCTGTTTTGTTTTTTCCTGGGCTCTGTTTAGTGTCCAAGTGCTGTCAGCTGTGCCTTTCTGAATGCAAGTGTTGCATAGAGAGGAAGAGCCACTAAGTCCTGATTTGCATCAGTACATGGCTCATCCAGTTTTCAAGCAGGAATGAAACTGCTGGCTTGAAAAGCCAATTTGCTGGTCTAATTATCATGACACAGCACTGCCAATGGCAAAACTTAAGGATATACTCAATGAAGTAGCACCAGTGATTAATATGTGTCCTACAAAGGTATTTCTTACATATCTATGGGTTTATGAAAATCCGAAAAAGCCCTGTAGGCTGTGATGGGTGAGGGGCTGTGAGGAAGGGGAGGTGACAGCTGTAATATGGGCTTTAGAACAGATCAAACAGGTAAGGAGAAGTCATGTGCCAGCCACAGTGGACTGTGACACAGAGGGTCCCTTCCAGGGACATGCCCTGGGTGATCCATCAGTGGCAGGACTGGAGATCAGGCAGCATTCAATTAACTTCACAACTGAGCGTTTTTAGCAAAAGAAGCTCCACAAAGTACCGACTCCACACTACCGTGGTCTCGCCTTCCATGCTACAATACATACTTCTTCAATTACTTCTGCAAGTTTGCACCTCAGGTTTTCCAGTTCAATGGCCAGGGTCTTCTTTTCCTCATGAACAGACACGATTTGATCTCGCAGCTCTACAGTTTGAGCAAGGAAATGAAGAATATATTCAATTCGAAAAACAACAACAAAGGAAATGTCACAGCAATGCAAGTACAGGTGAGCATGAAACACCTGAACTACGGATCAAGCATCAGTTGTAATCAAGGAACATGCTCAATAATTTATGAGCTGTGCATAAGTGTCAAGTAACAGATCCATAACTAGGCCACAGTTTCAGATTTACTCTGTTGAGGTAAGCTCCTTGTTCACTCCTGCTGTCTTTTATTTGCATTTTGAATGATTCATTTCCTGCTATAACAGGGACAATCCTGCCACCACAGAGAGTCCTCAGTCCTAGTCTTGAGACTGTCACATCACAGATATTCTGGTATGGAGGCAGCAGAAAGCAATTTTAAAGCAGCATCCTTTAAAACAAATTAATGCACTTGAATTCTTTTTGGATTGTGAATTCTTGTCACAAGGGAAATAAACAAAACAACAGGCAGTTAATACTTGGGAGGTTTTCACAGAAGAAATTGTCCTGAACAGCTGCCAATTTATAGTCTTTGTAACATTATGTGAACAGAGTCAGAATATAACCTTTACTGATGGAAGAGCTAATGCTTGTAATTTTCCCCTCAGAATTTTTGTTCCTTAATTATTAAAATATGAAATAAATTAAATTCACAATGGAATAAAACATTTGATTATAATCACCTCTTAACAGGAGATCAGTTTGCATACATAATATATCAAGGTTTAGGTTAACATAAAATCACCACAAAAATCAAAATTTATTGATATATATTAGCTTTCAGTAAGTGCTCTCATTCCCCACCTGCTTCCAGTATTTCAAACACTGCTGTTCATTGAATACCAGCCATGAGTTGAGAAAATTGTGGGTAATCAATTGCACGTGATGATGACATGCTGGATTGTCACTGTTTGGCCCCACATCTTGAAAATGTTCATTCTACACCAGCATCCCCCCTCCCAGTTCTGGAGCCTCAGATTTATTGTCTTCTAATTTAAAAGCATACACTTTCTAAATAAATACAAAGACCTGTTTTCCCAGAAGATTCTTGATATGCATTGTCCATCTTACAGATTTGTGCTCTCCAGAGAAATTAATGGGGGAAAAAAGTCTCACTGAAATTTATGGAATTTGGATTAATTCTGGTTTTACAATACATGTATCAACCTCACTATGCAGAGAAGAAAACATATCCACACACCACAGAGAGCCTCAGGTTTTACTACCCTATTAGTGTATCCTTAAAGAAGAGTGCTGGGAGGGAAGAATTCATTCCAAGAAACATCCAATACTATCTGGAATGGTGAGAAGGCTAAAGGACTTAGAAGATCCCCAAAATACCACTTTTCATGCTTTAATGAATTGTTCTTCAAGACAGAAAGCAGATACAGCAAAACCTTTCTTCAATATTTCTCTAATTTGACCCTGCCACCCTCCTAACAATGCTCCCATCTGATCTGCAGCCAGTGTTTGCTCTCTAAATGTATTCTTGACACCTTCCTCCAGTGAAAGCAGGAGGTATTCCAGAGTCTCATTTCCCATTCAGATGGGTTGCATGGTGTGCATCACACCATTTGCTGCCTTTTCCTACATCTAGAGGATGGAAAACTGTTTCTAAAAGGGTACTATGACACCAAAAAAGAATCAGAAATTACTGAAAAAAAAAAAAAAGGCACAGATCTGTCTAATCAATCTATTTCCATGTTCTCTAGCTTTGCTGTTTTACCCAGTACAACAGTCCCTCTTTAGCTGCTTTTTTGGTGATAGGTCTGGAACATGAATGAATTTTGTGCATACAAAGGTTCATAATGGCAACAGAAATGGAGAGTTCTGCCTGATAAACTCTGAAATAATGACATTGCAGTTGAAGGTGACCTTGTCCTTCTGCTTAACTTTGATTTTCTTAAGGGTTTTAGGAAATGTTTCTTTTACTGATTCAGTAGCATTGAACTCTCTTAACTGGGTAGATCTCATTTTCCTATTGCATTTAACTTCCTCTGCAGGCTGTATATCCCCCACCATTTATGTTACACACCATGTTAGTCATTCCTGGAAATCCTCTGATTCTCACCACTCCCAGAAGCAGGACCAGCCTCTGCTCCACACCAACACTGCTGTTCTTCACACAACTTCTGCCTTGCATGGTGATGCAGGATCAGCAACAGTGCTCACCTTTTACTTGCTGCTGACAGTGCACAGAATTGCATGATCCAGAGGTAGCTTCTGTATCCGTGGATGATTCGTCCTCATCGATGTTAATCTCTTCAGTGATAATTTCTGGGCCCAGTTTGGCCATACAAAGCATACTAATTCTTTTCAAAGTTTTGTTTTCTTTGTTCAGCTGAAAGGTGAGAAGTACAAACAGTAAGAAGCTAGTTAATCTGTCTTTAAGCTGCTGGGCAACAAAAAAAGAAGTCGACTGTTTTTTGTCCTTTATCATTAAAAGATCAAACAAAGAAGACAAAAGTAACATTAGATTAAATTCCATTCAACATTAGAATGGTCTGAGGATGGGGTGCTTGTCCACTTTTTCCTCTGAGAGGCTTGAATTCAACATGATGCTTTATCCATGCCTTTTTTCCCTCTCTAGTACTTATGTTTAATAAATACTGTGTAGGTTTAAATAAATCAAATCAACTATCAAGCTAACTTAATTCTACACATGCTTTGTGACAGCTGCTTCAGCTCCTCACCTTTAAACATGTACTGGAGTCCCAGCTGAATGACCTGAAGAACAGTTTGTGCCCTTGAAAGCTCATCTGGTTTTCCAAGTTGGATCAATTGGTTAAATAAAAATTCTTACCCTCTCCTATGCCCTACTCTGCTTATAAACTACAAATCCTACCATTACTATATTCCTATTCACAACAGAATAATCTCAAAATTCTTTTGAGTTATTACTGCAGTCAACATAGATAAGATGAGAGAACATCTCGTGAATCAATTCTTTATGGGTCACCCCACAAGTCAGAAACCACTTTGGGCTGGATGCTTCAACAGGACTGATTGGTGATGGCACAGAAGAGATTGTATCTCTGGCATCTCTGTCTTGGTCAAGAAAAACTGAACAGGAGTCACTGCAAATGTTTAATTCTCATCATTTCTCTCACTGTCCTGCATCCAGACACCCTCAGCAGCAGCTCTCTGCAGGTGCAGCACAGCCCCAGGCGTGCTCAGGTAAGTGTCAGGGTGATGCCCACCAGCCAAGCACTCCCTGTGCTCAGGTTTAGGAATGAGAATCAATTTTCTACTAATGGCACACCCCATGCCAAAGTCAACACAGACTTCAGAAGTTCAATCTGTATCTTCAAAGAAAACATACACAGTACAGTCCATCTGACCCTGAATTTTTACCTGAGCAATCATCTCTGATCCCCCTTATCCTGAGCCCTTCAACTTTGGGAGATTCATTCACGAATTTCCATCTTGTTCCCAAAGAATGAAAGTGAGAAAGTGGGGAGAGTGATGTGAGAAACCCTACATGGTGCAGTCAGCTCACAGACAAACAGCCCCACGGAGCACAGTGAGTCTTTGAACTGCCCTTGGATGTGCATTACAGGGAAAGTGCAGAGAAGAAGACAAGTTGCATAAATGTGTTCATTTTCTTACTTATATGCTGATTGTCTATCTTATGAATTCTAATATAGTGTCATTATGCAAACAATTAAGTAAATACCTCCAGAAAGTACATTGCTAATGCATCTAAATTAAAGTGATTTCTTGCTGGTGTGATTTTTACCATATCTAAGGATGTACTTTGGGCAGGGAATGGGGAGGGAGGGAAAAAAAAGAAAGAAAGAAAAAAAAGGCAGTCAGCATTGCTAATGAAATTTGGTTCAAAATTGCTGTAATCCATTTTCTGATGAAGTGGCTCAGATGCATTTTACACAACCAAAAATATATAAGAGAGATAAAAACATTCTTTAATAATAATGCACTTCTGATGAGATGGAATATAGAAAATTACACACTTGCTAAATTCATCAGACTAGACGCAATCAACAGAGCAGCGGAGGTCACCTTTCCCCTGCCCTTGCTTTGCTTTCATAAACAATCACCTGAAATGTAATGCAGTGGTTGACTTTTTCCATTTGATTTAGACACTGAAATGCTCATTATTGTTTTCACACAGAGGAGTTCTAAGACTTATTTTCCATTTAACCTAAATGCATATGAAAAGTAGAGATCAGGATGCTGGTCCATGAAAATAGAAACTACATTAAAATGGGTATTTTTTTTCTTTAAAGGCAGGAATGGTATTTTGCATCTGGCTATTAGTTTTTTGCCACTTCCAAACTATTTCACAGCTTCACAAGATTATACAGAAACATATAAGGGTCATGCATACAATCTCAAGTTTTAAATAAATACACAGATAAACAGGTGAATAAATAGGTCAGAAAAAACAGCATCATCATAATTCTTCTCACCTTGGAAGCCAAAGCCTCAGCACTTTCACGGCATGTCTTCTCAATTTCAAGATGGTTCTGAATACAGTTCACTTCCTCAATAACCATGTGAGAAACTAAGGGAAGAGTTCAAGAATTAGTCATTATTTTCCTGAGATTGACACATGCCTCCCATGATCAGAAATAGCACATCTTCTTTTGCTAACTTTCATTGCAAGCATTTCAAACACAGGGAAGTACATGCTTAGATAGTCTCCACAGATAGGAATTGTTCTGAGCATTGAATATTTGGGTTCTTCCTTTAAGCAATTCTCTCAAGCCATGTTTGCAGCATTAGAGGGGCAACTGTAGAACTGAGCATAAACTTTTGGAAGCAGAAGACCAGCAGCAGCCTCCTTGACCATCCTCATTCATCACCTTTATTCCACTAACACTCGAGGAACCACAATGACACCATTAGGATAATCTCTTAAGATTGCCATCGTGACATTTTCAGAAGACTAGAACCTCTGTATTTTCAAACAGCAAGATTAACTCAGATGTATTACAAAGCTTCTTTGCACTTTCTGCTCTGTTTCTTATTCCACATCTCTCTGTGCTTGAGCAGCCCTGAAATGAGCACCACAGTCTCACCAACCTTCACTGTTCACAACACAGATGCCAACACACTCACAAAATCCTCCCTGAGAGCAGGGCCAAGGCTGGGCTAGCTGCACCTGGAATGCATGGCTGTACATTTGATCCCACAGCTGGAACAGCAAGAGACACATCTGTCCTCTGCACTTACAGAATCCCTGTTACAATTGTGGGTCCACATGGCTCTGTCAAAGACAGGCAAAGGAGTGACCAAAAAGTTCTGGAACAGATCTTGTTTTGTAACATAGGAAAGCAATGCGAGTCAGAAAGAATTTAAAAGTACAGGTACATTCTGGGTTGCAATTCCATTCAGCTTCCAGCAGTACATGTGTACTTTAGTAGTGTTCAAAGTCTAAAACAGGTTTAATGTTGCACAGGGAGCAAAGGAGAAAACCCAAGAATAGCTCTCCATTTCTCAGGCTCATTGATGCAATTCCCCCTTGGCTCCTGGCATCCTCATCCAATCCTAAAACAGCAAACAAAAAAACCCTAAAACATCCAAACAGCAGCCCGGACCCTAACTCAAGTCATTGCAGGGCATAAATTCCTTCTCAGCCCAGTGTCAGGATTTCAGTGCACAGAAAGGAACTACTTGCAGCAGAACAACATTTTGGAGCATGAGCAAGGCTGGAAAATACAATGTAAATACGGTGGACTTTTTTCTAGTATTTCCTTTTAATCAAGATAAGCTTTAAAACCTAGAGATTTTATACCACTGGGTAGAAAATCCCCCTTGCTCTCTTCCAAGAGTTTTGGCCAAAGACTGAATAGATGTTTTTAAGCACTCTTTGATATACAGAGGTCACCTTAATGATTGCCAAACAGGACTTCATGATAGGAAAAAGAAGGCCATTAACAAATGGTTTTTGTGCAGCTTTATACTCCAGTATCAACTGAAGTTCTCATTTTTAAAGTTTTGTTGTTACCAGAGGAAACTAACAGCACACTGGTTCACTGAGTAGCTGCAAGAAAGATGCAAAATCTGAAAAAAGAAAAGGCAGGCACGTACTGGTAAATCTTGGTCTGAAAACTACACTCACATGAAGTCTTCTACCAGCAGAGCAACCAGACCTCTTTCTTTGATTGTCTTTTTATTTCCATTTCTCCTGACTATGGAGAAATTATCTGCTCCAAATGTGCTGTACTAGCTGCTGTATTTAATTTGAGAGAGGAAAGGTTTCAGGTAGTGCATCTCCCTACCTCTTCTGTTTTTATTCTACTGAACCCTGGGAGCTTTGAGCAGTGAGATGCTTTGGGCTGGATGAGGGAGCAGTGGAGATACAGAGCTGCTTCCATTTTACAGACAGGAATCTCAGGGCCTCAAGCAAGGCTAAAGTTAGGGAACAAGGATCAGGCTCTCATGGCAGAACTAGGGATTACTCTTGGTTCATTTAAACTTAATTAACCTGCAATTATGATTAACTCAGGGGAAAAAAAATCTTTCCAAATTAAATACAAAAAATATATTATTTCCTAAGTCTGTCCAAAGTTCTTATTATGTTAATATTAATATTCATAAAGAAGCACTAAGTGGCCTGAAACATCTCTAACCTTGACAGTTTTTTTCAGGGGTAATAATAATCCGCAGCAAATGCAGGCCAACCAAAAACCACTTAACTAATTAGTAGTTGCAGTCACCGAGAAAACATGAATCAACACTGTTATTACAAGTGGCACATTTGAGTGGCATCTAATTATGACTTGATGAGCACGATACTTGCATTATCAACATTACTACTGCATCCCGTCAGGGACTAAAAGCCGCTGATGGCATTGACTGCGAGAAACTCCCCCTCAATGGTGCTGCAGCACCCAACAATCTCCTTGGCAGGGGCACCCTCACTAAATGACATGTTAAGCATAATTACTGGTAGACATTGTAAATAAACAGGATTGGAAGTGAAAATTGTACCAAGTGCATAAGACACAATCTGACACATTGGAAGTGGCAGCCTTAATTGAGAGTTTCTTTGACTGCTCAAGATCATTTCAACTGCATTTCTCGGAGGACAGTGATTATAACTGTGGAGACAGACGGCATAATGGTATCAGCACTGCTGACAGAGCAGTGAATTAAATTGTATCTGCTGTTGTGTGAAAGCCTTGATGAGAGGTACAGATCCTTAGTGGTCTTATCATTATAACACAATGGTCATGTTGTCATCAACCTTGCTGGCTCCAATTGAAAAGAAATGATTGTGTGTTGAAGCTTTCCCCCCCACCACCACCTTCTATCTCTTGTGCTCAATAGAACCAATTTTCAGAGAGCTATGAAATCACGCAATAGGGCCTAAAATGCAGCTGCTTGGCATACAAACGGGGCCCCATTAAACTGGAATCACACACAATATGTGTTTATGCCAGGAGAACAAATAGAAGCTGAGTACAGGCCAAGTTTATTCACAGACACAAAGCCAATGTAGCTCTTCATCAATATAATTGCCTTTTATATTGTCGTTTAAATAATGGGCTCTATTATTGCTTTAAAATCCTAATATTCCTGGCATTTTATCACTATGTTTACAAGGTATGTCCTTTAAAAATGTGAAAGGAAGATAAAAGAAACCTATAAAATCTTACAACATCAAATATTACCTCAAATTTTAAATCTTAACTACTTGACATTTTCTGCCACACTCCAGTATTCCTCATATCATAACAAAAACAAAACAGGCAGCCGTTTTTCCAGAGGAATTATACTTCTCGGAGAACCTTCTTGCTTCACAGAACAGTTACCTAAGATCATTCAAGGCAGGAGACTATTCCTGTTGATTTTCAGATTATTTTCCATAATTGTATCACATGAACTATTATAAAACAGAAGTGAGCAAATTCCTCTATTAGCACAGTCACACAAAAGTACAGACCATGTGATTTCCTTCTCCTGCATTAACTTCATCCACATTTCTGATGCTTCACCGTGCAGCTCACTGTACTGGCACAAACCAGACATAACAGACCACAATCCCATTGTAATTGTCTCTTCTAAGGAGCTATTCCACCAGGATACTTCCACTCCCATTAGATGTGCTTTGTTGCTTCCAGACACCATACGGTTTCAATAGAACCATTACCATAAAAGTGTAAAACTGAATATTGACGTTCTCACAGCCCAGATGAGATAGAACCAGCTCTAAAAATTACCTTGTCAGAGCAGTTCATCCTAAAAACCTTTCCTGGTGTGTCTGCTTAAAGTAGCATTAGTCCTTCATGAGAAAATATTGCCATTATTATTATTATTAGGAATCTCAGCAACAGCATCTCATCACTTCAAGCATGCATCATTCCAAAAGTCACTTGCAGAATCCAGGTGAGATGGAGCCACACTTGCACCACTGCATGTTCACCACTTTCCACCTTGAGAATGACTACCTGTGCCAGAGAGTACAAATGCTGTAACAGCATTTATTCTGACTGTGGGCAAAGTCTCACTGGATTAGCTCCTTAAACTCAGCTTTCAAGGAGAAACAGCAAATGGACCTGAACCTCAGCATTCTTAACTCTGCTGTGGAGTGTGCAGAACTATGTTATAATTGTCTACATCAAGAAAATCCCACTGACATTATCAGCTTACTTTTCTGAAACTCCTCCAGCTTTTTGACAGCCTCATCTCGTTCCTGCTTGATTTTGTCACACTGTAGGAGAAGAGAAAAATGAAATGAAACACTCATCCCAGATATTTAATTAGCAGTCAGTCACAACATGCAAAATCAACCAAGATCAATTGCCAGCGTAATAATATGCAGGAGCCTATCAAAGCATTTCTTTTTCCTTTCAGCCATGTAAGATCGATGGAAATTATGCATAAAAAATTCATTACTCAGAGTATTTCCTAGCCAAACTGGCATGCTGTACTTGATTCAGGTTCTGATTCAGAGCTACTCTGAAAATATTTTAAAGACACATTACCCAAAACTGATACAAACAGTTACCCATGTTAAACCAAGAGCAGGAGCAATACTTTGCATGTCAAAATAGGCTTTAAGTCTAGTTTCTTTAACACAAATACAATCAGAAAAGAGGCCTACATTTCTATACACACCATGTGCAAGGAAAATCTCAAAGACAATCATCAGGGACATGCTGTTTAATTTCATTACAACATGAGCAAAGTTTCAGCTTTGTAGAGAGAAAGGCACTCTTTTTCATGCTTTAAGGAGTTCCCATCACCCCAGTTTTATTAATTTTGTGGCTATTGCTGACACTACACAGGCCTGCAATCACTGATCTTATGATGGAACAGCTTCTTCAACAAGAAAGAATGAAACAGATGTTAAACAGAGTTCTCTAAGAAACCCCATTCTGTAAGTAAATGAAAAAACTCAAAGAAATGAGTAAAATTCACAAGAGACACAGTCAGTGATTAAGCACAGTGTGAAAACCACATGACCCAGGGGGAAGTATGACAGGCACACAAGGTGCCTCACACACACATCCTTCCTCACATGGCTGGCCATGTTCACAGCCATGAATCAACACAAGAACATGAGTTAACTTCTGGAAGAGATCTGTGTGACTGAGCTCCTTACAGAGCAACTCCAATTACAAGGATGCTGGCCACTGGAACAGAACTGGGTTTAAAAAAAAAAAAACCAAACCAACAAAACCCAAAAAAGCAACCCTGAAATGATTTTGCTCGATTTTCAGTTTTTCCACATGAGGAGCCACTTTGAGTTAGCTGGGAAAGGAGCCTGCTGTTAAGCAACAAGAAGGGGGAGAGTGATTCAAAGGCAGCCAAATTCAAGAGAACTCTTCTGTCAGCTCCAGAGGACCTTGGATGAGACCCAAAGAAGGATCCTGCTCTCAGGCAAGGCGAGGATGCCACTGCTGCTGGCTCAGGGGCAGCTGGTGGCTACCTGGGGGAGCAAAGGGAGCTGCACTCAGCCAGCAATCTCTCTCCTCATGGCACTGGGATGATGAGGCTTCGAGGGACAGGGCTCAGCAGAGAGACAGGTCAGTCACCAGCTGCTGTAAGGGCTGTGAAACAAGGCAGAGCTGCAGAAGGAGCAAAGACGTGCTGAGCAAGCAGTGCCAGATGAGGACTCACCATTTCCCAGGGCCCTGCTAAGAGAATCCTGCAGAGGAGACGTGGGGAAGGGAAATCTGTGCCTGAGTCTCGCCGCCTTCCCTTGGTTTCCTCAGCAAAAGTTAGTGTTACCTTCTGGCAGAAGAGCAGACTAAAAGCAGCAGGCAGTGAAAGATGCAGAAAGTGCTTCTGGCTGCTGTGCAGGGCACAGTTCTGCTGCAAAAGGGGAATTGGTGCGAGCTGCTGCCTCCTCAGACTTCCCAAGAAAGCCACTGGAGCCACACTGACATACCTCACCCACGGATTTCTGTGCACACTGCAAGCTTTCAGCCCACTGCACACGAAGTGAGCAAAGGCCTTCAGAGCTCAGTTTAAAAACCAGGAACATTAGCATTTTAAGGATCTCATCTGTTGCCTGTGGAAGTCAGCAACTTTCCCACTGATGGAAACCTTGATGTAGAGGACACAGCACACTCCCTTATCCCAACGACAGGAAGAATTCCTTTTACAATCCTCCAGGCAGCACGCTGTAAGGCGAGGCAGCTTTCCCTGTGCAGTGAAAGGGGAAGTTAAATGACCTATTCCACTTCACCTCGAGTGCTATTTGCAGAGAGCTCCATTTGGACCACGGCAAGCTGACTATTCTCCTCATAACTGCGACATTTCTCTGCACAATCAGGGTCTCCAGGCTTGGCTCTCTGCAGAGCAATTCCTGCTCCCAGTTGCAGTTTTCTCAATACCTTCCTTTTGCTGCTACTGTGCTTCAGAATGAAAGAGGAGAAAGAAAAGGAGAGCGGGAGATTGCTGCCCTTGCTGAAATGATCAGTGGAAAGCACTTTGCCTTCTGTCTTGCAATCAGAGCCATGCAAGCAGAGCTGTTACAGGTCCTTCCAAAAAATACCTCCGTTTATCTTCCAAGAACTAGAAAAATTTGAGATTTTCTTTAACTACTTAATCTGTTTTAAATTTGAAATTTACACACAAATAAAAAGCCTATAAACTATGTTTCATAATAAAAAATACTATTATCCTTTAAAATATATCAACCTTATCTTTAAAACTAAAAAGTTTAAAAATCAAAATTTAGACGTATTAGCTGCTCATAAAATACTCGACAGAAGCCTTAAAAGTTCCTAACCATCTCACTTTTCAAAAAAGCAATTTGAGGCATACACAATAGAATCATTAATGGACAAAAGTATCACTATTCCTAAATATTAAAAGGCAAATAAAGTAACATTACTATAAAATCTACTGTTCACTTTCCACATTTGAGCACATGCAACTGGCTGAGGAGAAACAGTTTCCATATAATTACTGTGCTTCCCCTTTTCAGTGTTAAGGGATAGCTACAAACTAAAGAGTACCCTTGAAAAAAAAAATTAAAAGTTTGTAGCTCCTGGATTGCCAGTCAATTTTCTGTTTTTAATTTCATTAAGAGTTCCAGCTTCTCTGCAAAGTAAAATAAGCATTTATTCTATGTTATTTAATATATCTAGTATTAGTAATATAATATTTATACCATCATTATCTCACTTGTAAAAACCCCAACAATGTAAACAGACAATGTTGTAGTCCTGAACTGGCTATAGGAGTCAGTAATCATCTCCTAGCAGTAAAAATACATTGCATCTGTATTTTTAGAAATTAACAGTCCAGTTGCCAAATTTAATTTTATGAATAACTCCATATATTCTTCATCTTTGCAGGCACAAGTTCAGAAGATCTGTCGATCCCACTCCTTTCAGATTTTAGCCTTTTAGGTACCCAGTACACAAGGCAATACTTTAATTTCTAGTTTCTTGTCTATTCTCTAACAGGCTTCTTTTTTGCCAACTATTTTGCACATAAGCTCCTACAGAATTCAGTAAAAGGTCTTCAAAGGGCAAAAACAACAAGGAGATTGTTCAGTCCAGATATTAAGATGCAAGAAGTTCACGTAGTAGTCATATAGTCAATTAAACCATTGCTAAGCAACACAAGACACAATTCTTCCCCATTTACACAGATTGTGAAATGTATGCAGATTTAATGCTTGTTCTAAAATTGTGAGTTTGGTGCAGTGCTCAGAAGTATCCAATGACATTTGCAATACTCCACTTAGAGAAACAATGAGCATGTCATCAAGGCAGAATCCCTTCCCCATTCCCACGTGGAGACAAAACATGTAATCCACTCCATCCATGTGCTTTAACAGAGCAAACACCATGAATGATGTATCACAGACACAGTATTACACCTACTGTTTTGGATAGCTGTCTTCCTTTTTTTTTCCCCTACTGGCAGCATGACAAAACACTGTCAAAACCAGTGTTCAGAGTCATTTCTGTCTGATTAGCAAGTAGTCAAATATTTATTCATGATCTGACTCTGAATATGTCAGAACTGCATATTAAGCTACCCACATTTGTGAGCAGCTGACCATTAGTTACCCATTTTTGGGGGGCTGGTATGAATGTTTTGTTGGCTACCAATAAAAAAAGGTGACCTAAGTGATGTAATCTGCCAATACAATTTTGGCTCCATTGTTTCTAAAAGTATTTAAAAGCACTAACAAAAAATGTCTGGGGAAATGTTGTCAGTGACTCCACCAGTGGTCTCCAAATTGGCAGTTTTGCAAGGCAATGAGGAAGAGACGCTGTGGATCAAAGATTTTGGATTTTGCTCCTGAATTTTCATGGTTATTAGCATCCCTTTAAACCAGCAGTGCTTTGAAGAAAGCAACCCACGTAAAAGTCAATTTACTTCCGAATTTTAAGAAAAAACATGGAATAAAGAGCATAAATTTTCAAAAATCAGAGTTGTATCTTAAGTTAGCTTCTCATTATCCACTAAGTTCTGTGTGTCTAATGGAAACTAGGACAATTTCTGCATGCACAGCTCATCTTTCACAGCCGTATCAGTACAGTAGTGACTTAGTATTCCACCAAGTGTACCAAAAGCACATACACACACACTGCTATTTAATTCCTCTGTGGCACTTTCCACACAGTCTGCAAGTCACCTGCTAAAAAAATTAACTCCTCATTCTCCTGTCAACGCAATTATGTGACCACAGCTGATAGAGAGGAAGGCTTTGCTGACATTCACAGTGACAGACAGTGGCAGAAACAGGAACAGAAGTCACCCACAACTTCCCAGACCCACAGGCAGAGAAAGTCTGTGCTACATTTTTCCAGCAGCAGGTTTGATTCTGCAAAGCACAAACTAAGATACAAAGCAAGAGATGCTAAGGACTTTTAGGATTATTCTGCCCTGCCATAATGCAAGGAATAGTTTCTTCTAGTATTGTCACTGAAAGCAAATATAACCATGAACTCTGTATCAGTAGATTTTTTTTTTTTTTTTTGTGGAAGAAATGCATTTAGAGCCTCACACTTAAACCACTTGAGTCCAAGCACTTGAACAATGAACCATGACTGCTTACACAAACACATCAATTTGCAGGACGGAGTTTCTGGAGAGAGAAAACTTGCGTAACAACTGAAAATCCACCTCTGAGCACGTGTTTAACTGATTTGCTCAGCTGGGAATGTAATCCCCACGTGCTCAGGCTTGGGGGATTTTTGGGTGTTATGCAAGTATTCTGAAAAAGTTCAAAGCAGCCTCCAGATGAAACACACAGAAGTAGCTGGAGATATGCAGCTGTAGGAAAGAAGTCCTGTGAGAGAGAGGAGCAAGGAGGCAAGAAGAGCAGAAAAAACTACCTCAGAACACCTCATTCCATCTCAATCTCAGAAATAAAATTCTTCATTGAAATTCCCTTTGAAGAAAAAAAAATAAATAAAAATGTAGCTCAGGGAAGCCTGCCCATTCATCCCTTCCCAAGCTACACAAAGCTTTGCTGAAGAAACACCAAAGCTGGTGTGATGGGGCTCAGGGCAAAGCTGGGGAGCCTGTTCTTCATGGGGTGCACACAGGTCCTGGCATGGCACTCCCCACACGTGACAGAAGCCAAAGCCAGCACGGGACAAACTAAAGGAAGAGAGCAGGGCAGGATGCTGAAATCACTCCCAGGCTGCAAATGCTTTGGAGACTGCAAGAGAAACCTGCCCAGGTGTTAAACATGCTTCTACATGCCTCCCTTCTGCTGCCAGGGACTGCATGCTGGCCTGGATGGAATCTTGCTCTAACCCACTTTTATTCTCATTTTCTTCTGAGCATTTCTTCCAAACAGCAACGACAGAGGACAGATTTCCCAGGATATCTGAGACACTGGTGAAGGACAGCAGAACAGGAATGCAGCAACAACCAAAGTGAAAAGGACAGGGAGGTCAGAGGACAGGAGGGAAGGAAGCACAATATTCTGACCTCAGTAGAAATACACAAAATCTTTGCTAAATTGGGAGTGAACATAAGTTTCAAATTTTCTTTAACAGTAAGAAAAAAGTTAAGGACAAGGTCTTCTCAATACAGCCTTGAATTGAAACATTTGTAACTAAAAATGACCCTTCCAAAATCATTTCAGAAGAAGCTGCATTAAACCTACATGCCTTGGCAGCTGACAGGGACTTGAAAACTAACAGGTTTCTTACATCTTCAGCTCACTCATACTGGGGAAAGGAGAATTTTGCTTATAATACAGTGTAACACTGACTCCCTTGCATTCCTCCCTACCTTCAGAAATCACATTCCTACACTCTGAATGTTCAGAAGCTGAGGGAAGTTGTTCTCTTTTTTTCTTTTCAGTAATTAAGTCCCCTGTGCAAACGCAGTCGTAATAAAACAAGACTTAGATCAAAGAGAAACAATTCTATCTGAATACGTGACTTGGTCTATGCTGCCACTATAATCACA